>NC_132904.1:102646447-103271447 GCF_047675955.1 Chlorocebus sabaeus | reverse complement strand
CTTCCCAATTCCCCCTGTAGTAGCTGCAAAGCATGGAGAAATTTGTGTACTTGAGACTGCAGTGTTTGTGAGACTTTGCATTGAACTCAGTGCTCTCCTGTCACAGCAGAAAGCAAAACCGGCTGAACTCAGCTAACACCCTCACACAGAGGGAGCATTTAGACCAGCACTAGGCAGAGGGGAATCACGCATGCCAGCCGTCAGAACTTGAGTTCTGCCAAACCTTGCCACCATGGACTAAAGTGCTCTGGGATCTTCAATAGACTTGAAAGTTAGTCCAGGCCACAAGTACTGCAAGTTTTAGTGCTGAGCTGGTCCTGGAGCCAGTGGACTTGTGGGAGACACAACTTATTGAGATACCAACTTGGGCAGGTAAGGGAATGCTTGCAGCACCCCTCCCTCAGCCCCAGGCAGTGCAACTTATATCTCCAAAAGAGACTTCTTCTTTTCGCTTAAGGAGAAGAGAGGGAAAAGTAAAGAGGGCTTTGTCTTGCATTTTGGATACCAGCTTAGCCACAGCAGGATAGGGCACTGGTCAGAGTCATGAGGCCCCCATTCCAGGCACTAGTTCCCAGACATTTCTAGACGCACCATGGGCCACAAGGGAACCTACTGTATTGAAGGGAAGGATCCAGTCCTAGCTGGACCCATCACCTAAAGAGCCCTTGGGCCCTGAATAACCACCAGCGATACCCAGCTACTATACTGTGGGCCTTGAGCAAGACTCTAAGATGCACTGGCTTCAAGTGAGACTCAGCAATCCCCGTTGTGGAGGCTATAGTGAGCGACTTCATCTGGTTGAGAAAAGCAGAGGGGAAAGTAAAGGGGCCTTTGTCTTACACCTTAGGTACCAGCTCAGCCCTAGGGAGGCAGAACAACAAGTAGGCCATTGATTCAAGGCTTGCTCTTGAATAGCATTTCTGGACCTGCTGTGGGCCAGAGGATTGCCCTGAAGAATAAGTCCCAGGCCTGGCAGCATTCACACAAGCTGACTGAAGAGCGCTTGGGCCTTAAGTGGACATCAGCAGTAGCCTGTCCAGTGTCCCTGTGGCCTGTGGTGGTGGTGGCCACAGGGTGAGGCTCCTCTGCCTGTGGAAAGGGGAGGGAGGAGTAGGAAGGTGTCTCATGGTTTCAGGGCCAGCTCAACCACACTAGAATAGAAAACCAGGTAGACTTCCAAATGTTTTTATTCCAATCCTTAGCTCTCAGATGGCATCTCTGGACCTCCCTGGGCCTTGAGGTGACTCACTGCAATGAAGCAAAGGATACAAACCTGGCTAACTTTGCCACCTGCTGCCATTAGAGCCCAAGGGCCTTAAGAAAACAAAGGCAGTAGCCAGGTAGTGGTTACAGCAGGTCTTGAGCAAGACCCAGTGTTATATTGGCTTTAGGTCTGACCCAGCACTGTCCCAGTGTTGGTGGCCACAGGGTTGTTTCTGTCCCTCTATCCCAAGCCCCAGGTGGCTCAGCACAGATAGAGAGACTCCCATTGTTTGGGAGAAAGTAAGGAAAGAGAAAAAAAGAGTCTCTGTCTGTAATCCAGATAATTATTCTGGGTCTTATCCAAGACCACCAAGGTGGTGCCTCTATGAGTGTGTAAAAACCACAGCATTACTGGGCTTGGGTGCCCCCTAATGCAGAGCTAATGCACGTGGCATTAGATCTAGGGCTTAGATCACAACACCCAGGTCCTTTCAAATAACTGGAGAGCCTTCCCAAGAAGGACAAGTACAAACAAGCCCAAACTGTGAAGACCACAATAAATTCTGAATTCTTCATGCACAGAAACAGGTGAACATCAGCTAGCATCAAGATCATTCAGGAAAACGTGACTTCACCAAATGAACTAAATAAAACACCAGAGACTAATCCTGGAGAAACAGAGATATGTGACCTTTCAGAGAACTGAAAATTCCTGTTTTGAGGAAACTAAGAAAACTAAGATAACACAGAGAAGGAATTCAGAATTCTATCAGGTACATTTAACAAATAAATTGAAATAATTTAAAAAACTCAAGCAGAAATTCTAAAGTTGAAAAATGCAGTTGACATACTGAAGAATGCATCAGTCTCTTTAATAGTAGAATGGATCAAGCAGAAGAAAGAATTAGTGAGCTTGAAGACAAGCTATTTAAAAATACACAGTCAGAGGAATAAAATTAAATACCTAGGAATGAACTTGACCAAGTAAGTGGAAGATCTCTACAATGAAAGGTATACAACATTGATTCAAGAAATTGAGGAAGACATAAAAAATGGAAATATATTTCATGTTCGTGGATTGGAAGAATCAATATTGTTAAAATGTCTATACTACCGAAAGCAAACTACAGATTCAGTGCAATTCCTGTCAAAATACCAATGACATTCTTCACAGAAATATAAAACATAACCTTAAAATATATATGGAATCACAAAAGACCCAGAATAGCTAAAACTATGCAGCAAAAAGAACAAAACTGGAGGAATCACATTACCTGACTTCAAATTATAATACAGAGCTATAGTAACCAAAATAACGTGGTACCGGCATAAAGACAGACACATTGACCAGTGGAACAGAACAGAGAACCCATAATATAGCCATATATCTACAGTTAACTCATTTTTGACAACGGTGCCAAGAACATACATTTGGGAAAGGACAGTCTCTTCAATAAATGATGCTGGGAAAACTGGATATGCATATGCAGAAGAAAGAAACTAGACCACTATGTCTTACCATATAGAAAAATCAAATTAAAATGGATTAAAGACTTAAATCTAAGACCTCAAATGATGAAACCACTAAAAGAAAACATCAGGGAAATTCTTCAGGACATTGGAGTGGGCAAAGATTTCTTGAGTAACATCCCACAAGCACAGGGAATGAAAGTGGAAACAGACAAATGGGATCACATCAAGTTAAAAATCTTCTGCACAGCAAAGGAAACAATTAACAAAGTGAAGAGACAACCCACAGAATGGGAGAAAATATTTGCAAACTACCCATCTAACAAGAGATTAATAACCAGAATATATAAGGAGCTCAAACAACTCAATAGGAAAAAAAAAAAATCTAATAATCTGATTTTAAAATGGACAAAAGGTCCGAGTAGATATTTCTCACAAGAAGAGAAATGGCAAACAGGTATATGAAAAAGTGCTTAATATCTTTGATCACCAGAGAAATGCAAATCAAACGTACAATACGATAGCATCTCACCTCAGTTAAAGTGGCTTTTATCCCAAGAGACAGGCAATAATAAATACTGGAGAAAATCTGGAGCAAAGGGAACCCTTGTACATTGTTGATGGGAATGTAAATTAGTACAACCAATATAGAGAATAGTTTGTAGGTTCCTCAGAAAACTAAAAGTAGAGCTACCCTACAACCCAGCAATCCTACTCCTAGGTATATGTCCAAAAGAAGGGAAATAAATATATGGAAGAGATACCTGTACTCCCATGTTTATTGTAGTACCATTCACAATAGCCAAGATTTGAAAGAAACCTAAGTATCCATTAACAGACAAATGAATAAAGAAAATGTGATATATATACACAATGGGGTACTATTCAGCCATAAAAAGAATGAGATCCTGTCATTTGCAATAAGATGGATGGACCTGGAAGTCATTATTAATTGAAACAAGCCAGGCACAGAAAGACAAACTTCCTTCTTTCTCTCTCTCTTTCCTTCCGTTTCCTTCCTTCCTTCCTTCTCTCCCTCCTTCCTTCTCTCCCTCCTTCCTTCTCTCCCTCCCTCCTTCTCTCCCTCCCTCCCTTTTTCTTTCTTTCTCTCTCTCTCTCTCTCCTTCTCTCTCCCTTTCTATCTCCCTTTCTCTTTCTTCTTTCTTGCTGATTTTATGCAAAAGGCTGGCATTCTGATTGTTCTTTTTTCAGGTTTAATCTTTATTTTAATAAAGTTTTAAAGCAAAAAAAAGAACTTCCTACATTCTCACGTGTGGAAGCTAAAATATAAAAAATTGAATTCATGGAGATAGACAGCAGAAGGGTGGTTACTAGACACTGGGAAGGGTAGCAGGGTTGACTTAGGGAAGTTGGGATGGTTAATGGGCACAAAAAAAGAGAAAGAATGAATAAGACCTAGTATTTGCTGGCACAACAGGATGTCTATAGTAAAAAATATTTTAATTGTACATTTAAAAATAACTGAGGATAATTATATATATTGTATATGTAATATATACTGTATACCCACAATAAAAAATAAAAAATAAAAAAGAAACCACCACACAAAAAATACTAAAAAATGAATTCCTATTTTCACTTGATATGCTAAATTGGGTCACAGGATTTACTTTTGTGATATCAATTAACATTATTTAGCACTCCTTATGTGTTTATTCAAAATATAGCAGACGTTCACCATCCTCTGGGGATATATTTAAAGTTCTTGTATCAGAAATCCTTGAAAAATAATAGACTTGATATTATTTTATAAAGAGTGAGTGGATGAACTCTAGGTAGAGCAATAACTTTGAATATTAATATGGTGGTGGGAGGTACAGAAAGTTTGCAAAGAAGATTGAGTTATCCATTTTGATTGGGACATGGAGTAAATTACAGTGGTTGAGGTGGATGAACCTGGGAAACTGGAGCCCTGTTGTTGAAGATCTTACAGGACTATCAGAAATTTAGAATTGCCCACATCTAACAATGATTTAGAATGAAATTTTGACTGGATATTTTAATGTGTTTCTCTTTCCTAACATGCTTCAGTATTCAGTATCCTTTATGATAAACAACCTGGGAGGTAGAAACAGTATTTTCCACACGATGGAGATTCCTGTGCAGGAACCGGAAGGCACATTGAAAGACCTACTGAGAGTTTTATCAGGAGGAGAGCTTTCTGTAATAGGCAGTCATTTGGAATCCATTTTCCTTCATTTGGGAGTAGTTCCCAGGCCAAATCACTGTTCTATTTATATCTATGACCTCCTTTTCAACACTGTACCAGCTGAGCACTGTAGAGACATCCTTAAAAGCAGCCGTATTTGGGTCAAAAATCTCAACTAAAATGAGTGTAAGGAGACAGATTTTTTTTTTTTTTTGTAAAGAAAGAATGAAGAGGGTCTTTTTTAAAGTAGCCTTGTCAGTAAATCCTTAAACTTGTTTCCATTTGAATTGCTAAATCATTATGTACAATGAGCTTGGGTGTGTTTAATTGAGCCCAACAAACTTTCTTTGGATCATTGAATGCCTAGTGTGCTAGATTCTCAGCATGTGTGGTGTGTTTGCGTGTGCATGTGCACATTTGGACTGGTCGTTGTAGTCTGCACTTTCAACAAACAAGGAAATATCTGGAAAAGTTTGTACCCCTATGGATAGAGTGGAATACAGAGAAGGAGTACATGGGAATAGCTGGGATCAGGTTAGAAGTGCTTTTCTCCTTTCTGAAAGCCACTGCTCTTTAAAAAAAAAAAAAAAAAAAAAAAAGGGGGAATATCCAGGTGAATATTATACCATTTTTAACTCACTTCATGTACAGAAGTCTTCAGACTTTGGGAATCATATAAAACAACTGAAGCTTATGAATGCAGATAGCTGGCCCTTATATCCATATTTTGATCCAGTAAATCCAAGTGGAGCCTGGGAATCTAATTTTTAACAAATACCTTCTAGGTGATTCTTATGCAAGTTGTCCTGAATTTTGCAACTGAAAACTTGCTTAAGGGCCAGTTCTGACCCTAAAATGTAGAAATTGGATGCAATTTAAAGCATTTAATAGAACTCTTATGGGCATCCTGATACTATACTCAGGTCCAGGGATATAAAGTTAAGTAAATATATAGTAGGCAGAGAGGAGTATAAACACACACACACAGATTAACATGATACATACTGCGAGAGTGATAGAAATTTGTCCATCATCAGGTATGGTTGTAAGAAAGTTACAGATCCCTCCTTGCCAAACAAAAAGGAAGAAAATTACGGATCCAGAAATCAGGAAAGAAAACTTGAAAATACTGAGGGCGGAGTCCTGAGATAGACTTTGCCTAGTTTGCAGTTTTGTTTGGGATGTGCCCTAAAAAAGTCATGTACTCAGTGAAGTGGAAATGGTTTTTCTTCTCTTTTTGCATCTTCTCCTTTAAAAGTAATATGTGCATCCAGGAGCCTTTCAGGGGCCTTTAGAAAGAGTAAATAAGCCTAGTTTCAATCCATCCTCTCTGTTAGGGTCTCTGAGAATCAGGCTTTGAATTTAAAGCTGTACTGGAGAAAAAAGCTATCCACATCTAAAAATGATGGTGGGCTTTAGGAGCAGATGACCTCTTATTTCCCTGAGCCTATGCAAGGAGTGGGTACCTGTGTACACAGATTTTTCTCTCTGAAGTGCCACTGTAGGTTAATGACAGTACCCACTGAGGACTTTCAGTTCTTCATATGACAGATAGTAATGTTCATAGAAAGTTCGAGGTATTATGAGGTTACTTTAATGACTCTTTATTACACCTCAGTTCTGTAGATATTACCCATGACTTCACATGGAGAACAAGTACGGAGCTCCAGCCTCTACAACATTAATTTCATTAATATGCAAAAATTATTGCTAGAATATTAACCTTTAGCATCATGAAATAAGATCCTATAATACAGATCTTCATATTGAATGACTACAAGATTACTTACAGAAACTCAAAAGAACATCTTAATAACTTTCCTTTTTGGTAATCACATTTATAGGGAAGGATAAAATTAAAATGTGGAGGTAGATTCACAATATAATGTCTGATTAAAATGCATATGCTTATGCCCAGCTGCCAAAGAGGTAGAGGCTGTTTCTTTGTTCCCTCTGGGAGGTGGAGCCTCTTCTTCCTCAGTTTTGTTTATCTCTTTTGTTTAGAGGAGGGCACTCCCTCCTCTAGAGCTAGAAGCCAGAGGTATGGCAATTTTCAGGTCACCCCACCCTGCCAGTCATTGCCTGTGATGACTTAGTTTTCTACTGGCACCACTGGTCTTGGTGAGCATCCTGCTTTCAGGAAGGAGTGCCCTCTCAACCCCCATAAATATTGGGAGAATAACCTACAGGGTTGTGACTGGGACTGGGACTCAGGCAATAGCTGGTAGGGTGAGTTTGCTAAAAAAGTGGTAAGTGAAGAGTGTGCCATTTTCTCAATAGCAGCAGGAGAGGTGAGGAAAGCAGAGGAGGTGGTGTGTAAAAAGAAGGTGGAGAGGGGCTAGTGGAGGAAGAAATGTAGGTTGAAGAAGAGTTGATGAAGTGATATCCACGTAGAGAAGAGAGGAAATGATGAAGGAAAATAAAGTGACAGAGATAAAGGAGGAGGCAAAGCCCTGGCCTCTGAATGCCAAGGACTTTCTGAAGGCTGCAGCTGGAGACAGTACATGCACAGGCTAACAGGGCCTTCCTCCAGCTGGAGCCCAAGTTTGGGTGGATACGGTGACACAGAGATGAGACCACAGATTTCATCAAAGAAAATAGACTCACCTTCTGAGATGCCGCCTTTTGAAACCACCCCCACCCAAAGGTCATGCATAGGGGTTAAGATGCAGATTTGCTGAGGGCCATCTCAATTAAGACGTAAAAAGAGTTCAGACATCTAAGGACATGCTACATGTTCAAATTCTTTTTTTGAACAAACCTCTACTTCAGAAACAAGGTAATCATTAAACAATATGGGGTCAGATCCTCTGGACAAGTGGCATTTCCTTTCACTCCAGTCACATGGCAAGGATCCCATGCCCCAGTCCTATAGGAGCAGGATATCAACTGTAGGTTCTTCACCTGGTCCTCAGACTACAACCTTCCAGAACCTGATAAGATTGCTGTTATTTTTAAAGGGACCTCTAGCCCAACTCCTGAAATACCAACTGTTACGTGGAGGAAAAGCCAGGTTACCTTCAGCAGGGCAGCCCATGGAGATACTCAGGCTATTCTGGTATCAGTGTAGCTAACTCCTACTTTTGGAAGTTGCCCCTGCTCCAGATCATCTGCCATCTATTGTTGGACCTGTGCTTGGCCAACAGTGATGTCTGTGTGCTGACCTCCTTGCATCTTGGTTCTGGACTTTTAGTGCTCCCAACTTCAAGAATGTGGCTTCTATGAACATGCCTATCACTTTGTCTAAGCCAGGAAAATGATGAAAACTGCATTCTTTCATCTACGTGGCTTGAAACCTTATCTGTGTCAGGGCCTTCCTGTCTCTTTTTGATGTGGATCTTTATGACTTATCTTCAAAGACGGTCAGTGTATCTTAAAGAACTGCAACCTCAGGAACAACGAAAGACTGGGTTCAAGGCTGGTGGCAAGCTGCTTATCTTCGAGTATGTCCAGTGAGTATTCCATGGACCTGATACCTTTGCTTGACCACAATCATACAGATTTTCATCTTTGGTTAGGAGTTCATTCCAGCCACCCTATTGAGTATCTGGCAAAACAGGGACATAAACAGTGGCAAGTTGCTGTGTATGTCTAAAGTGAAGGACAAAAAGTAGAGAGCCTCTTAATCTACCCCAAGACCATAGTTTTTCCTACTCTTCTGTTACTAGTAAGTATCCATGAAGGCCTGGGCCATAGGGGTGTGTGTGTGTGTGTGTGTGTGTTTCCTGGCCAGCCTTTTGGATATTCTTATGCAGACCGCCATTGATCTCATTGTTCAGTTTCTAGTCACCAGGGACCTCCACAACTGCTTGTGGACTCAGGCTCTTGGCCAACCATTGGAGAAGCCATCTACTATGCCCCATCCTCCCTGTCACCCAGGAACCACACCAGATGTCAGCTGATTGGGCTGGCAGGTATGGCCCAGTTCTCTCAGCAAGGGAAATATGGCGTCCTTTCTAAGAACCAAGCATTCTTGGTGACAGCCAATAAGACCATGAAGAATATGGGACATTTACCAGTCCCCTTTCACCCACCTGAGCATGATGAGATGTCCAGGTGCTCTGTGAGATACTAGGAGGGAAAAGAAGGCGTTTCTCATCTTTAAAGTTTATCTATATCTGTCTGCCTACATCTCATTCCAATATCTCTTCTCTCCCTGTCTCTTTTTAAGGAACTAGAGTCCCCTAGAACACAAAATGGCTGGAAAGCAGACTTTCTAATTTGCTCCTTCTCTTGATTGTATCCAGGGAAGATTGTTCAGTAATGTAGATTACCAGAGCTCTCTGACCCTCTGCTCTTATGCCCCATAGAAAATTCAAAGAGGGACAGATCTAGGACTGTGGGATCGAAGGACTGAGGTGGTCACGAGTCCCATGGAACAGGGATGGTTAATTGCCTAATTGTGTACATTGTTCTTTTGGCTAATCCTATCCTCAATACCGAGCCCCAGATATTTCTTGAGTATTAACCTAGAGGGCAAGGAGAAAACTGTTATGGGAATGAAATTCTATTAGTAACTAAAAGAAATTCTTTTAAATGATCTAAAACTAAAATAAACTAGGTAAATGGGATGGACGCAGGGGCTCATGCCTGTAATCCCAGCACTTTGAGAGGCTAAGGTGGGCAAATATCTTGAGTCCAGGAGTTCAAGACTAGCCTGGGCAACATGGCGAAACCCTGTCTCTAAAAAAATTAAAAAAAAAAAAAAATAGCCAGGCATGGTGACATGTGCCTGTAGTCCCAGCTACATGGGAGGCTGAGGTGGGAGGATTGCTTGAGCCCGGGATGGAGAGGTTGCAGAGAGCCCAGATTATGCCACTGTACTCCAGTCTGGGTGGCAGAGTGAGACCCTGTCTTAAAAATCAAACAAAAAACAAGGTGAATGCATAGCTCTAATATATTTATTTATACCACCTTTATTTCTAGAATAATGTAAGGATTTTGATTCTAAAGTTTTGAGAAAATATAAACTGAGATAGGCAAATTATTTAAAGTTTTATAAAAGCAGCTATAGTAATATGTAAGGGAGCAGTTGTATATATTTTTAGTACTTAAGCCTCCTCTTCTATGTTTAGAAAATAATGTAAGTTTTTCAGACATTTGCATAAGCATTATCTTTTCCCCATCTCCATGCTCAGTTTAGCCATCTTTATTCTTATCCAGTGCCATTCACGAACAGGTGGGAGATGGTGAAAATAAATGAAATGCACTATTTTAAACTGTGTCCGTTGTATTTAAAACTATATAAAAACACTGAGGCAATTATAAAGGAATTCAGAACAAAGTCAACTTTTTGGACAGGTTTCTTTTTTTTTTTTTTTTTTTTTTTTTGTAGTCTATTTACAATGCCCCCTTGTTTCATTTTGGTTTAGCTCAAGGAAATAAACTCAGGAGCAATGGAATTGATACATGTCACTTTCACTTTTCCTGCTCCTCATGAAGCAAAACCCACTAATTACTTCGAAGGAATCTGCTAACACTTCCACATATATTTAATTTTGCTAAACTCGTATAGAGCTGCCTTAGAGGAAGGAAGAAGACAGAAAAAATGGAGCATTCCTGGAAAGCTGCATTAAGACAGTTGTGTTTCTGCCAGTATTCTTCAGGGGCTGAATATATCTGGAAAGAAAAAAAAAATCACAAAGATATATTAGACTTTACTTAATGTATATGCCAATTACTTAACCTTTCCAGATATTTTGATATTAGAGAATGTGTGATTATCCATTCATGTCTTCATTAATGCTGTCTACTAAATATTTCTGACTCTTCTCTTCTGTGCACAAGGTAGTTTGCCATTTCCCATTCTCTATATGTTAAGCATAACCATGTAACTTGCTCTGGTCAATAAATCATGAAAAGAAGATATGTATGTCACATCTGGGAGGAAGCTTTAAGAGTTCCTGTACAATTAGTCAGAACCTCTTTTCCTCTGCAGCCTTGATCTCCTGGGCTCTAGCGATCCCAACTAGCTGGGACTATAGGTAAGGGCCACTTTACCTGGATAATTTTATTTTTTATTTTTTTGTAGAGGAGATTGAGGTCTCACTATGTTGCCCAGGCTGGTCTTGAACTCCGGGACTCAAGCAGCCCTCCTGCCTTGGTCTCCCAAAATGTTGGGATTCCAGGTGTCAGCCACCACGCCTAGTCTTAAAGTTTCATACAATCATGTATGAATTGTAATATGAATTTGCTATATTTACATTGTGCCCATATTTATTTTGTACTTCATTCATTTATATATCATATCAGTTGGTAACATATTGGTCCAACTTTTTAAGGAGAAAATGCAACATATAACTAATCTCTGTGTATTCTTGTGCAAATTCTAGAAATACACATTTAATGGAATTCAGTGCATCTTTTTCTGAAAAGATAATTGAGATGTTGATGAGGATGACGATGATGATGATAGACATTTCAGGAAGTGATTGTGCTCTAGGAACTTGCATGTTCAGAGCGACTGCAAAGCATTTTGATTTGTGCAGGCAATTTACTGACTATATGTTCTGGTATCTGAAAACCAGAAATAAATATGAAAGGGTGGGATAATATGAGGATTAGCAAAGAACATTGTCTTATTAGGGGAAAAATAGTAAATAGCCACATTTTAGATGTTTATTCTTTGATGGGTGTCTTCCTTAGTGAGAATTATTTCCAGGAAGTATATTTTAGTCTTTGGAATAAAACCTTTGCCAACTCATATTGCATTGTCTTCTATTCTTACAGTATAATTTTATTTTCATTTTTCTGGCATCAGAAAACAGGTCTTAAAGTCAAATTTTTGAATATAATGATAGCTCTGGGGGTATTTGAATCAGTTTTGATGCATATTTCCTGATGATCAAGTGATAAGTTTTGCAGCATTTTAAGTGTTCTCATAATATTCCCTAAATTAGTGCTCACATAATTTCATGCAGTATATCTTTTTAATATTGTAGTGTTGGAATGCTTTTACATGGAAATTTAATTTTTGATATTCAAAATAATAGAATATTTTATAATTCTTGGTATATTTATGCTGGAAGCATCTCCATCACTGATGCATTTTCCTATACAGATCTACATAGCACACAGATCTAGGTGGCGCTCATAAAATGAATGATGAAAATAAGCCAAGAGTGAAAATTACTTACTGTAATTATGGTTAGCATGGTTGATTGACTTATTTATTCATTTAGCAAATATTCAATAAATATTATTTAATAAATAGCTATATTATAGACATTATGCTAAGTTCTGTGAATACAGAGATGAAGAAAACATAGTCCCATTTCTTAAAAGCTCACATCGTAGCCAGGGATACGTATTGACTTTATATAGATACATATGATTATAGCTTGTGCTGAATGTTAAAGCAGAGATATGTGGAAGTGCTGTTGAAATAGAATAAAGAAAGGATTAGTTCTTTGAGAAATAATTTGATAAAAACTAAAGGAAGGAACATGGAGCACATCACAGAAAAAGTGACACTGGAATTGTGCATTTAGTACAATTTTTCATCACTTCAGCCTAATTAATATTAAAACTATTGAGGATTTTATTGGGTTGGTGCAAAAGTAATTGCAGTTTTTGCCATTAAACCACCATCTCTATTGTGGATAATTAGAGAGCTTTTATCTAAAGTAATAGAACTTTTATTCCATGTTCTATGCTGTGGAAATGGGGTAAATATTTAAAATATTTATCAACAGCAATGGCCATTCAGAATGGATGCTGACAACAGAATTAGAAGAGAGTAGACCCATACAGTAGCTGTTGACTCTCAATTATGTGGTTATGGATGGGGCTCTGCACCTCAATTTTTCATCTTTCAAATATCACTAATGCTTGTTTCTTTTTTAAAAATTATACTTTAAGTTCTGGGGTGCATGTGCAGAACACGCAGGTTTGTTACATAGGTATACGTGTGCCATGGTGGTTTGCTGCACCCATCAACCGTCATCTACATTAGGTATTTCTCCTAATGCTATCCCTCCCCTAGTCCCCCACCCCCTGACAGGCCCTGGCATGTGATGTTCCTCTCCCTGTGTCCGTGTGTTCTCATTGTTCAACTCCTGCTTATGAGTGAGAACATGCAGTGTTTGGTTTTCTGTTCCTGTGTTAGTTGGCTGAAAACAATGGTTTCCAGCTTCATCCATGTCCCTGCAAAGGACATGAACTCATCTTTTTAATAGCTAAATAGTATTCCATGGTGTATATGTGCCACTTTTTTTTTTTTTTTTTTTTTTTTTTTTGAGACCAAGTCTTACTCTGTCACCAGGCTAGAGTGCAGTGGTGTGATCTTGGCTCACTGCAACCTCCGCCTCGCGGGTTCAAGCAATTCTCCTGCCTCAGCCTCCCTAGTAGCTGGGCAGGCATACACCATTACGCCCAGTTAATTTTTGTATATTTAGTAGAGATGGGGTTTTACCATGTTGGCCAGGATGGTCTCAATCTTCTGACCTTGTGACCCGCTGCCTCAGCCTCCCAAAGTACTCACAGGTGTGAGCCACCACACCTGGCCTAATACTTGTTTCTTTGATGTAGGATATTTGTGAAGATAAAATGGGACCATGTACATAAAGTGGTTGACACAATTAATGGTATGCAGTATGAATATTTAAGCAACATTAGGCATTACAATTTTTAAGAGTAAGAAAGAACAGACCTGATGAAAAATTACAGATATATCTAAAAGTGTGGAACAATTTTCCTCAGGTGGAAAAATTGGGAAAAAAAATACTTTCCAAAGGAATACTTCAAAGTTGGAAGGAGATGAAGAGATGGCTCTGGAAAAGGCGATTATTTGGAAATTATCTAGGCAAAATACTGACAGTTCTATTTTCGTGGGGGATAATTATTTTATATTATAGTTGTTCCTCTTTTCAATGATATCTCTAGCGATAGTGTTAATGAACAACCCTGGAATGAGATGTCAGTATTTGACTGTGGCTGTTTGCAAACTCTGCTGTGATTATACACAGTTGTCTAATTGCTTAATTTATTGATGTTTTGCTGACATGTTTTTCAGCAACATTTGTGATTGCAGATAACTAATCATTTCTCTTCGGGCTCATTATCATACGTTTGCATTTGATTTATCTGATTGCTGCAGGTGGAAACAATAGGTGATGCCTACTGTGTTGCAGCAGGGCTCCACAGAAAAAGCCTCTGCCATGCTAAACCCATTGCTCTGATGGCCTTGAAGATGATGGAACTTTCAGAAGAGGTGCTGACACCTGATGGAAGACCGATTCAGGTAACCCTCCCAACAATCTGGTTTGAGTAGTAAGTGCACCATTAACTGGAGGAGGCAAGTAATTCCCTTCTGAGTTCTACTTTTTGTAATTTATAGATCTAGACAAGTTGGGTGCTTAAGGAGGACAAGGAGTGACTAGAGATAATTCATAAATCCAGGAAAAGAACAAATGGAATAGGTGCAAGATAGGAAAAGGTTTGTGGAAGGCAAATTACTGTAGAGGAAAGAAAGAGCTAAAAGATTAGACCCAAGGGAAGAACTTACTGTGAGTGACCGGGTCATCACATCCAAGCAAGAATGATGGTGAGATTCAGAGTTTTAGAGGTAATCCAAGAAGTAAGACACAAAAAAAGCAAGAAAATGGAGGACCTGCACAACTTCCTGTAGGTAATATACAGCTGAAACTTCAGAGCTCAGAGTTACTTCTGGAGTTTTTCTTGTGGCAGAGTTTGAAGATTGCAGCCTAGTAACTGTAAAAACTGTAAAAAAAATATTGGGTTAAATATATTTTAAAAGTTTTTAAAAAAACTATTAGGCACTTCTGAGCTCATAGGAAAGGGAAAAACATGACAATTACACTATGTGTGTATATTGAAAAAAAAAAAAAAAAAAACGTAGTTGGTGAATTTAACTGAAGAGCCCTGTTGTTAGCAATGGTAGAAGGAATCTAGGAAATATTATTCCTCCCAGAAGATGCCAGCTTCAATCCTATCCTCAAATAATTTTCACAGATTCTGTGTGTTATAAAAAATAAGGTTCCAGTTTGTGGTTGTATTTTTATCTTTTAGTTATTCTCGATAAGCTGGAAGGTTTAATTTTAATGTTTTAAATGAAACATTTTATTTTATAATTTGTAAATTTTTGACCTGACTAGTTCACAAAAATCCTTCCCGACTTAATTTCCTAATGATAAATTTGCAGTTTTATAGTATGAGTTTTTACATTTAACCCACCTGGAAGATGAAGGTTATTAAAATGTGTGATAACCTAATACCAGAAACAAAAGAAAAAAGCCACACACACATACACACACACGAAAACAAAGCACTATGGGGAAGAACCAGGGGACATTATAGATGTAAAAACACAGATCTGGGATGTTTTCAGATATCACACTTATCAGACACAGAATTAAAATGACAATTTTTAACGTAACTATAAGAAATAAAAAGATAAGCTGAAAACTGTGAGAAAGGGACAAGACTTGGGAAGGAACCAGAGAACTTCTAAGCAATCAACATAATGCTTAAGAAAAGAAGAGAGAACAAAGTGGGTAAGTTTAAAAGCAGATTAGACATAGATGAAGCAAGAATTTATTCACTAAAAGAACTGAAGAAATTATCAATAACTAAGTTGAGATATTTAAAAATGGGAAATATGAATAAGAGAATGTAAAATATAAAATATGTGGGAGACAGGGAGGAGAGAGTGGAAAGATGTAATATGTATTCAATTGAGGTTCCAAATGGAGGTAATAGAGTAAATACAAAAAGAGAATTATTTTCAGGAACTATTAAAAGATGTCCATCAGTACCCAGACACAGTAATTCCAAAGAATTCTGCAAAAGTTAAGTCATGGGAATCCAAAACTAAACCCATCTTAATGAGACTGCAGGGCATCAAAGAGTAATTGATAAATTATAAAAGTGACAGGCTGGGTGCGGTGGCTCACGCCTGTAATCCCAGCACTTAGGGAGGCTGATGGGGGTGGATCACAAGGTCAGGGGTTCAAGACCAGCCTGGCCAATATGGTGAAACCCTGTCTGTACTAAAAATACACAAAATTAGCCGGGTGTGGTGGTGGGTGTCTGTAATCCCAGCTACTCTGGAAGCTGAGGCAAAGAATTGCTTGAACCCAGGAGGCAGAGGTTGCGGTGAACTAAGATGCGCCACTGTACTCCAGCCTGGGTAACAGAGCGAGACTCCATCTCAAAAAAAAAAAAAATTATAAAAGTGACAGTGATCAGTGTGAAAAGGACAAGGTATTCAATAAATGCTTGGGGGATTATTGGCTATTCATGAAGAAAACTAATTGAAATTGCTTTTGTACTTTATGCATCTTTATACAAATCAATTCTTGGTGTGGGGAGGTAAATGTAAAAATTCATATTATAAAACTATAAATTTATCATTAGGAAATTTTGACAAGTAGGGAAGGATTTTTTTGTGAACTCATCAGGTCAAAAATTTGCAAATCATAAAATAAAAGTTTGGAACATTAAAATTAAAACCTTCCTGTTGTTAAGAAGAACTAAAAAATAAAAATACAACCACAAACTAGGAGAGTATTTTTGCGGCACATGTAATCAATAAGTATCTAGTTAACTTTGTCAGTAATCAAATTAATATAAATTTATAACAGTATCATATAGTATTTCTCCCTACTAGTTTG
Source organism: Chlorocebus sabaeus (assembly GCF_047675955.1). Classification (NCBI taxonomy): domain Eukaryota; kingdom Metazoa; phylum Chordata; class Mammalia; order Primates; family Cercopithecidae; genus Chlorocebus; species Chlorocebus sabaeus. The sequence continues at coordinate 103,254,971 of NC_132904.1, read as the reverse complement.
ACACAACTTTGAAAGTCTGACAGTGCCACTGTTTGTGAGGATCTGGAGCAGCAGGAAATCTCACCCGTAGCTAATGCAAGTGTAAATGGTGCAATTTACTTTGCATTACCTGGTCAAGTTTAACTTCTGCATATCCTACAACCCAGCATTTCCTCTCCTAGATGTTTACACATGTACAAGGGAAGTACTTGTGCACGTGTAGCAAAAGTCACACACAAGAATAGTTTTTGTAATAGTCTCAAATTCTAGCTAATATACATCACAGGATAAACTGGGATGTATTTATACCTTGGTATACCATATAGTTTGGAATATGAATGACCTCAGCTACTGACATCAACATGGATCAATGTCAGAAACATAATCTTGAGCAGAAGAATTAAGTCATTAAAAAATGCTGTAGTATTATTCCACTTAAGTTTAAAACTGGAAAAATGGAAAAAATTATATTTAAAAAGTGTAAAAAAAAAAGGGAATGATTAATACAAAATTCAAGCTGGTGCTTATGTCTGAGGGAAAGATGATGGGAAGTAAGAGGATACAATAGGGAAAATAAACATAGTATAAAATGTTTTATTGTATTATTCTTCTTTAATATGCATATATGTTTATATTCAACCATTTAAAAGTGGAAAGAGAGTTTTCTAACCACTCCTAAAATGGGAAAATATGGAGCATTAAAAAAAAAAATCTAGGTTAAGTTCCCTCAGGGCATAATTATTGAGTTATTCAAATATATGAATGGTACTTCTACCACTGCCAGGAAAACAAAAGGAATCCTGTCTCAGATTTGCTGCACACTGCAAATATAGACATTCCAGATTGAACTAATCAGTTCTTAAATTTTCAAGCCTACCAGCTGGGCAGGCTTCTCATTTGGGATTGTTTTTGATGTTGCATTTTCTTTTATGGAGAATATGTTTGTATTGAATTTAGCAATGTCATTACACAGTTAAATTACCCGAGAACAAAACCAGGGAACTGTGTTTTACAGTGTGTTCACCAATATTTTCATTTGTGGGATTTAATATTAGCTCTTTCAGATAGTCTTATTAAATCAGAAGAGGAAGTATCCATAAAGATTTAATAAGAATGCAGAAAGAGAATTCAAAATAATAACCCACCTTAATAATTTTAGCTTCATTACTAATTTATAGTATTTGCATGATTTGAGATTATTTTTCAGAATATTAATTTGATTTTAAATTGCCTTCTAGCTTGGTGCTATGGGAACATTTCCAAGCTTATTGAGATAATCTTTTATTATAAAACTGCTGGCATGTTGTAGTAGAGTTGATATGTGACAGCTTAGTGTTTACCTCAAATTATGTAAGTTTTTAGGTGATTTAAATTACAAGTTATTAAAATTGCAATAATTGACCAAAATGCAAACCAAGTTTTGAAAAGTAAATTGATAATTTGTATATGGTTTTATGAACCTTTGAGGCATCCTGTAATGATGGGAAATAGGCGCCAAAATTGTCATATACAGTTGCTTGAAAATGATTGAGTAATGCTCTTGACTAATTGTAAAACTGCCTGATTTTTTTAAATTTTGAAAATAACCGGAGAAGGTAGCGTTTTGTTTTTTCAGTCTATAAATACTCAAGCAAATTATTGCTCAGTAAGTACTCTAATGAAACTCAGAGGCTACTGCTACACTATATAAATCATCTATAAATATGGTCTATCTATATATACAATAAATTCTGAAAAATCAGTTCATGTTGACTTTAATTAGAACTGCTTTTAGAAAGAGTGATTAGAAATTTTTCACCCTGGGTCACTATGATATTTCTTCTGCTGGCTGAAAATATGGAAGAACAGCATTATGACTATTTCCTTTTTATTCTTCCCAAGGGAGAATCTGATTTTCTTTCCCCACAACCCGCCGAGACACAGGGTCTTGCTCTGTTGTCCAGGCTGGAGTGCAGTGGCACCATCACAGCTTACTACAGCCTCAACCTCCTGTGCTCAAGGGATCCTCCCCACTCAGTCTCTGGAGTAGCTGGGACCACAAACATGTGGAACCACACCTGACTAAAAAAAAAAATTTAGTAGAGACGGGGGGTCTCCCTATGTTGCCCAGGCTGGTCATGAACTCCTGATCTCAAGCAATCCTCCTGCCTCGGCTTCCCAAAATGTTGGGATTATAGGCATGAGTCAAGTTACCATGCCAGGCCTGAATTTTTAAATTTTAAACAGTAGACAATTGAAAAGTAAAATTATATTTCTATTCTCTCTTTCTTGTTTGCACTAGCTATATTGTGAATTCACTAGAAAAATGTATTACTTTACACTGTTCTCTGATGTTGTGAACCTAAAGGTATTTTGAATAGTTTTTAGTGTTGACTGGCTAACTGATAATAATAGTTTAACCACACTTTGATTAAAATAACCAAATATTTATTACTGCCTATGATTTATTCTTTCTTTAAAAAACACTGTTGATAGGGAAAGGGAAGTTGAGTCAAGGATTAACTAGAGAATGTGCCTAGAGCATATTAGAAAAACAAAGAGCATTTTCACAATTTAAGGCTTTTGAAGAATATTGAGTATGTCCAAATGTCTTTTAATTCTGTACTTAGTTTAAAAACTAGTTTAAAAACTATTTTCATTAAATTTTATCTCATAGGCATACAAATTCAAATTTTCATTAGTTCAAAGAACAGTACATTTTATATAATGAGGCAAGTATGGAGGAGACATTGTGAACTAGAGTTAAACAATGTGTAATCATGTTGTAATACTAATGTGTTTAGCGATCTCAATTGCAAATCAGGGGAATGCTTTCCCTGATTTGCAATTGAGATCGCTAAACACATTAGTATTACAGACGGGTGCGAAAGCAGAAATATTAATGTACAATTTACATGTAATTGTAACACATTAGATTACAGCTCCTTAAGCTTCAACTTTTAATGAGCTTACAGGATTTTTTGAGATTATGCAATAATTATTCTGTAATTAATTTTTAATTTTTAAATAGTCATTGCTGTTTGCAAAGGAAACCTGATGTTATTTTAATATTTGGAGGGATTTGGTTTTTAGAAATATTGCAATATTTAGTTAACCCTATCAGATTTCAGCCTGAGACTGTATTTAGAAAAAAGAAAAACTAATTACAGTTGGCACTCCATATCCATGAGTTCTGCATCCTCCGATTCAGCCAACTGTGGGTCAGAAATGTAGTTAGGCCAATGATAGTTGCATCTGTACTGAACATATATAGACTTTTTTTCTTGTCATTCTCTATATAATACAGCATAACAAGTATTTACTCATTACAACACAGTACATATTATAAGTAATCTACAGAGGATTTAAAGTATGTGGGAGGATGTCCATAGGTTATATGCATATACATCACTACTTAATATAAGGGCTGCAAGTCTCTTATATTACCTAATAAAAAGTAAATGCTATATAAGTCATTGTAATACTATATCATTTTGTTTGTATTTTTTAATTGTTGAATTGTTATTTGTTTATATTTTAATTTTTTTAATGCCATATTTTCAGTCTACGGTTGGTTGAACATGCAGATGTGGAACCTGTGGATACAGAGGGTTGACTGTATTTGATAACCTAATTAATTTTCTAAGATTCTTTGATAATTATTTATTTATAAAACACAAATTAGTACTTTTTAATCTCAATGTGTGTATACTTATTTGAAATGTTCTACTTCTAGAAACTATATACATATAAGGAGAAAAACCTAAGGGGTCAGAAAAAACTACATAGGCATTATATAAAATTACGGTTAAGATACTGATCCCAGTTATCCTCATTTCTCATGTTTATCAATTAGGAGTATTTAAATTTGCTTTTAATTGCCTAGATAATGCATACAGTGGCAGTTTTCATAAGTCACTGTTCTGTTGTAACAATAATATGTAAAAATACTATATAATATTACTGGTGAAACTTATGACTATATAGATATATTTTCCGATAGATTCATCATTCTGCATAGTAAATTTGTTTGGAACTATACATTTGTTTTTAAAAAGTATTTATTTAAAGTATTAATATTTGTGAATTTACCAGCAAAGTTGTGAGTCTCTTCTGTAGTTTGCTTCCTTTTAATAATCAATGCCTCATTCTATATACTCTTTAGATCTATTTTCTAACTTGCCAATACCTCCCTCAGTTGGTTGTAAAAATTACTTATTAAACTCATCCACTTGATGCTTAAATGTTGATTATAGCAGTTTATGGTGTTTTGCAGTTCCATTTATCTGACAAAATTTTTCATACTGTTTTTATTTATTTTCTTAAATAAATCATCTGTAATGGTTGTAAATGCTTCTCCTGGTAAGTCAGTCTCTAGAACTCCTGCATTCTATTACATCGTCTGTTCTTTCACTTAATTTTCAGTCATGTTACTTGTTTCCTGTGTGGCTAATTACTACTTTTTTTGAATGCTGGAGATTGTATATAAAATATTACAGAAATAATTTAAGACTTAGGATGATTTTGCAGGGAAATTTTAGTGTGCTTCTTGAAAGAGACTAGGGGTCCTAGCAGTCAGGGTCAGGGGATTTAAAGCTGGGTTTTGATCTCTGTGAGGACCTGTCTACTTCTGGTTCACCTCTGTGTTTTGGTATTACCCTTATACCTGTGATCATGGTCCCATCTCAAAGTGGGGAGGGCTTTCTAACGTCTTTGCCCCAGCAATTCTTAGATTCCAGTTTATGTTCCCTTAGCCCAGGCTGTCAAAAATGCTGCTCAGCTTCTCAACCTTTCCATTACCTTTTCTGGAGCCAGAAGATGCCCATAGGATAAAACCATTCCCAAGTTTACTGTTCACCTCTCAGGTTTATCTTCTGCCATATCTTGGCACAATAATTTTTCATTACCTTGTTAGCTGACCAGGATAGGGTAATTCAAATGATATAACCTGCTATTTTATATGTATATATGGTAAGTTTCACAATAATTCTGTGAAGGAAGTATTGCTATTATTTCCAGTTTGTAAATGAAGAAAATAAGAATAAAAAATAGTTAACCAGAGCTTCTAATGTATATACTGTGTATACATTAAATAAAAGCATGTTAAATAACATTTATATTGTCAAATCTTCCTATTGCCTTGAATATTCCATTAAAGTTAGACTTTTCATGGCTTTAGTCTACAAGAAATTTAAATGTGTGTTAGATGTCCTCTTTGAAAAAGAAGAAGTCAGTTCCCTATTTTAAAGGTATTCCATTCAAAAATAAAATAATTAATTTTTAAATTAGAAAGTAAGAGAGATTCTAGCTGCATGTGACGGTGGTGGGGAGGCATACCTGTAGTCCCAGATACTCGAGAAGCTGAGGAGGGAGGATGGCTTTAATCCAGGAGTTCGATACCAGCCTGTGCTGGACAGCATAACAATACCTTGTCTAGAAAGAGAGGGATTGATTAAATTCAGTTATGTGAAAAAAAATGAGTGTTATTCTATCGTTTTGAAAACTGCAGTCACTGGCCAGATTGGGTAGGGGATGTATTATTCATGATGCCCTGTTTTTTTTCTGTATTTTCCCCTTGTTTATTGTTTGTTGTGGATTGTAATGCAGAGGTTACATATTTAAATGTTTTATATTAACATTATTTCATAGGGTAGTCATTGAATTTAAATATTAGGTCATATTCTATTTATTTTTATTTATTGAGCACGTTTGTTTTAATCATAGAATTACTCTTCTGGCACGATGCTATAATGCTGAACTTTAATAGACAAACGTATTTATAGACAAATCTATTTATTGAGCACATTATTTGTTTTAATTATGGAATTACTCTTCTGACATGATGCTATAGTGCTAAAATTTAATAGAGCATCCTTAATGCCTTACAATTCCTCCATAAGATATCGGCATAATGATTTAAAACACAATATTGCATCTGCGATGTGTATGTCAATGAGACAGAATTCCACTGCTAGTTTATTTTAGCTTTTATCTGTAATCATGAAAGATTCCAATTTTATATAATCACAGAATTTTAATCATATTTTCAGACTATGAAATAGTTGATCAGGCATACATTTCTAAAAATGCTAGTCTTACTGAAAAGTTTTATTATGATATTTGTCAAACAGATTTCCCAAGCAGTCCTTCTGTGAAGATATTTGCATATTGATGGTACAAGAAAAAATAGTAATAATAAGTTAGTGAAAGGAAAAATAAAACCGAGGGATGGAAATAAAAGCTAAACTGATTCACATGATACTGTGCACGCAAAGCACAAAATTGCTTAGTTTAATTTTGTGCAGCAGTCTTTTGACTTTCACATTTTTGGAAGAAAAATATATTCTTTAGTGGAGACATGGTTTAAGTATTTTTTGTTAGTTAAATATTATCACTATGAGGATAACTACTTCTAAATAAGTTATCATCTATTTCATGTATTTTATCCTGCCTCTTGTCTCCAGTGTCCCACTAAGACTACTGATACAATGTCCATAGAAGAGGCTAAAAGTTATATTAGCAAAGTCACTCATTTTTAATTTGATTTTTGTGTGGTGTGCTTTAGAAGTGTAAAACTTCCAAGCATTTAGGAAGCTCGTGTTTTTATTTATTTGACTTTTATGTAATGAATAGGAATCTCCATCTGCCAATTGTTTTTCTCCTGTAGAGACAGTAAATGTGATTTCATCAACCCATTTAGTAGGTTAGCCCATTATCTTTAGCATATGGTCCCTTTCTTAGGTGTTTTTGAATGGGTTTTTAATCTTTTACTTAGTTTCTTTTAAGGCTGTATGCATATAGGCCAACATTAGTAGCCTGACTCTTACAATATGAAAAATGACATGAAAATAGCAAGATACAATACATAAGACAGCAATGTGCTATCTGCATGCTAATCACACTGTTGATTTAGTTAGCTTTTACATTTTTGACCTTTTGAGATCTCATATCTCGTTTCAAATAAGTTTAAATATTATTTAATCTCTTTAGTTTTCTAATATTACAAAACATAAAATGATCTTTGAAAATTAGTATTACAGAAGATAGTTAAAATCACCTATAATTTACCAACTAATTATAGCCATAGTTTACATTGTTATATATCATCTTCAAAGTCTTTTTATATACATATATTCAATACAAACACATAGAAGGTACGGACTTAAAAAGTAGATTCTTTTAAAAACGGAATAAGCTTCATTCAACTTGGTAATGTCATGACACACAGTGTACCAAAGATGCAGAAAAATATGCAGAAAAACCTTGGTTAGCCCTAGGAAGAATCTTTCATTATTACTAACTCACTTTGGTTTTGTATTTTTCTGTTTCTACAATTGAATTTTTGAGACACTGGAAGGTAACTCTGTAATCACCTGAGTTGCAAATGTGGTACTAACAATTCAGTGTCACAGGTGCTTTTCAAAGTATGTTAAGCTTTTTGTTGATGTCATGTCAGGCATATGGCAATTGTCTGGGTCACCACTATAATATTCCTTATTTGGAATGTGGTTTCCTAGCAACTCTTGCTTTTTCCTAATAGCTGAATTGATTTCTGCACATTTGTAATGCTTCCTACTGCATCAGAAATTGTAACCTTGTGTATAAATGTTACAAGACCAAATGTACACGTAGATTCAATTTTAAGAAATTATTTTGCTTTATCACTTGCCTTTAATGTGTTTGTTCAGAGGTTAAACCAATCATAAAAAATGAATTTAGAAAATCTCATTAATTCAGACTCTTCAGGGAAATATGGTAATTTTGACAACAATTCCAAAATGCATGCAAATAGTTCTTAGTGGGGGACCCTGTGAAGTTGAAGACACACAGTAATTTTGATGGTCAAATGACCATGTAATCAGGAGGTTGTTAGAAACACAGGTCCAGAGTATGCATGGGGTGTCCCAAGGGAGAAAAGGCTTACTTTGGAGGCTTGCTGTTTCAACTCACATGAAGCCTGATTCCACATGAATCTGGCTGGAGCCTTGCTGGCAGCGACTTTTACTTATTTATTCAACAAATGTTTTTTGAATGCTTACTGTTTTCTAAATAATTGGTGAGGTATTAGGAATGTGAGATAAGCAAATCAGATACGTCCCTGATCCTCCCAAGAATTACAGTCTGTGGAACCAACAACTACACATTACTAACTTGGTGAGGAAGGAGAAATAGACATAGTTTTGTCTCAATACCCTTTCCACCGTAATATCGAGAGGTTTGGGTTAGCCTTTTAGAAATATCTGTCGAAGTCTTTAAATTCTTTGTAGAGCAAATATTCAAGATGTCATTTACATTCAGACCTACATTATATTGGTGTTTTTGTAGATTTCATATGTTCTTAGGGAAATGGGGTTGAAAGGCATTAAAAACCAACTGTATGGTAGTGGTTACCTTGACAGTTTACATATTATCTCAATCTACACGACGACTATGAAGGGCATATATGCAATTTTTATATACCTAAAAGATAAAAGACATCGGGGTTAAAAATATGTATAAGATTATGGAGGAAAAATGCATATTGGACCAGACTTGTACCATGTCTTTATGCACTTTTTTATTCCTGCCCCAAAAAAACTCTGCAAAGTTTCATTAATCTTATTTTACATGTAAAGAATTTGAGATTTAGAAAGTTTATATAATTTGATCAAGGTTTTGTAGCTAGCCAATTGCCGAACTAAATTTGAATCCAGATATATCTGTTTAGAAAAAAGAAAAAAGCTTTGCTTTTTTTCATTACAGCAAACTGGAGAATGCCCAGAGTAGAATTTTACTACCTGAGTACTTAATAACAAGAGGTACTTCTCACCTAGTGCTTACTACATGCTCAGCATTATGCCAAGCTAGGGTGCGTGAGTGCTCTCTCTCTTACATGTCCTCTCCCTAATATATATACATATACACATACACCTGTATAATTAATTTATTAACATGTATGTGTATGTTTTAGGCATATTTTCATATTTGTGAAATATGCCTATACTGTATATACATAATCATTACAATAATCATGAACCACAAATTAGATGTTATCTCTATTTATAAATGGGAAAACCAAGACTCAAAGGTTAAAGGACTTTTTGTCAAATAAAAGTAAATAATAATACTAAATGAGAACTGATTCAGAATTGGCATTCAAATCTGTTTGACTTCAAAGTCCATCCTCTTAACCATTACCCTATACTGCCACTCAAAATATAATTAGAATGTATTTAATATGATTTCTAATCTTATGACTAAGCTAATAACTTTAATCTTCCTTAGAAAATTATTGCTTTTCCCTGTTCCTTAAGAAAGAAGTGTGAAGATGTAATAGCAGTGCAATGTCTCGAAGGCATTCTAACTCGAGGTAAACTATTGACTATAACTCTACATCAAGATGTTGAAATAATGAGAACAATTATGTCGACATTTAACAGAATGAGTTGAAAATTGATAGTTCTATAGAATTTCAAAATATCTGAAGAAAAATTAAGTTGGGAATAATATTGAAATATACACTTCTGTAATATTAGCTTTTTATAAAAAAAATAGAAGAAATGATCTTTTTGTGGAAACATAATAATCCAAAAACTAGGAAAGCAGAGGTTTAAAACGGTATCAGAGAATCCAAAAGGTGTATTTACTCTTTTGGACATATTATTTTCCAGATGGTATCAGTTGATCCTTTTGGATATTAAGTTATCTAAGATTATTTTTTATTTACAATAATGAAAAGCACTGATTGAAAATGAAAAATGTAGTCAAATAGTTTGATCAGTCAGCCTGCAAGCCTTTACTGAATTTCTCTCATGTGCAAAACCACATAATTGAGTTGCAGACTGAACTGCATGAGTGCCAAATACTAATCTGCTTTTTTTTCTTGGCTCTCAAGTCAAAATTCTGTCTACACAATACCCAAACATCTGGTCACTTAAATCCATTCAGTCGCAACTTCAATTGACCGCCCAGATTTTCTGACTCCAGGATTCCATTCAACTTGTTTGCCTTAATTAATTAGTTTATCTGAAAGTTATGTCAAATAGGCAATAGCCTATGTTTAGTTATTTCAATAGTACTTGGCATCTTACCTATGACAAGGTACAGTTATGGAGGAAAGAAAAACACAGGTTCTATTCCTCCCACCTCCATCAAGCTTTTAACAGATTTGGTGTTGTTTTCTGCCTCCTATACTGTTTGCCTTCCTTTTTGAGTTGGTCTCACCCGTCTCTCACTGCCCCCCACTCTCAGGACCCCTTGGTCTCCATTTCTCTCTCAGTTTCCCAAAAGTGACATCAATTTTCCATGAATTACCTAATAATGACTTACTAACAAAAATTACATTGTTATGAATAATGTGCGTAAAACTGTTGATACTGGTTAATTTAGGGGAAAGAGCTTTTTCCATTTTTAATCTTACAGTTTTATATCTGTTCACATTTTCCAAATAGATGTATGAATTATTTATTCACTTTTAGTATCTATAGAAATTATATGGGAGATGACATCATGGACCATTTTTCTTTCCTTCTTTAAAGTTTCCTATACTTAAAATAACTCATAAATATAATTTCTAAATGAAGTAAGCACAAATTCTCACCTATATATTTGGTTCATAGGAATAATCAGCAGGCAATGCCTAAAACTGCACAGAATAAAAAATCTTATTGGCTAAAAATTGGTGGGAGCATCAAATGTCTTTGACAAAATTACACTGTGAAACATTTGGCCAGCCTAATGAGGGTTTATAGAAATAATGACCATAAAAGAAAACTATACCGGCAGAAATTAATATGAGCAACGTACTGCTTAATGAGTCACAAATCATCACTGTAAAGTTTCAGTGGGAAAGAATTCATGTCAATTAAAATACTTTCAGAGAGATACAACTGGAAATGTAAAATATTAGAATCAATTTATATGTAGTATATAGAAAACAGATCAAGGAATTAAATTGACTTATAGCGTTTAGTCCAGAAAATAATTTTCTTCATAAGAATTCTTCAGTATTAAATTTATTCATTCAATCTTTCTACTTCTTTGTTGGGGTACAAATGTCTTGAACTATAACTGTTTTATTAGCCTATGGAATTATTTGATGAATTAACAGAAGCTGTGTCATGGTTCTAGACATTCATGCTCAATAAACTGAATTAAATGTTACCAACTGATAGTAAGTATTTTATTTAGTTGTGGCAGTGATAGCTATTATATCTTTGTATGATTATAGTTTTATCTCTTTGATCCTTTGCTGCACAAGTAAATATTCTTTTATATTTGCAACTTTTTGCCATGTCTTTACCTCATATATAAATAAGTAAATACATTGACTTCTAGGTTTTTAATAAACTTATAGTATTCTCCATTTCTTTTATTGTTTTCTCATCTTTCTCTTACTCTAAATTGCATATTCATAATCATGTCCTTTTGAAAAGTACTAAACTTTTCTCATGCTCATATTTTATCCTAGCACTCAAAATATAAATTAGTAATTTTGCTACCCAAAGTATAATGAAGTAAAGTAGACCTGCCTTGTTATACCAGTGAGAATACCTATCATGAGGTTATGATATAGTGATCACACTGTGTTCTATGCAGTGCAGCATCCTGTACTATATAAAAATCTCTTTACTAGTTAGTTATGGTACTGTAGCACACTATATCCAAACATTGTTCTGTGTTATTTTTCTCCTCATTTTAACTCCAGTTTGTGAAAACTCTTACTTTGTGGTTAAGAAGGCTTGTCCAGGGAAGCAAGAGTCCTACCATATTTTAAAACTATACAGTTTATCAGAAATCTAAGCATAATGTGTCAGCCACAGATAATCATGGCAAAGCTTCCCTTTTAAACTTGGTGCTTCAAGGGTTGTTTATGCCTTCAAAAATTTGCTCCAAAATTAATAATTCCTATTTTATTAGTTACTAGTGTGTTCAAGTAGGTTGATATTTATATTTAAAAATTATCTCAGGCAAACATATTTCTATCCAGCTCTATGGCATTGTTTTGATGGCCAATTTATGCCAGATTCTAGAGACAAATGTATTTGCCTGAGGTCTCCAGATGTTTTCTGATTTGCTGCTGGTGTCTGAAGAAACACTGCAACTATGGCTGTAAATTCAGCCTTTTTGCTTTACTGAACTGGGGCTAAGACACCCATCCTTCTTTTCTTTGGTTTAGTTTAGCCAGAAATGCACCAGAGATAATTTACAAAAAGAAAATGATACAGTAGCTTAGGAAATTTAGCTGTGAATAGCTAACATTTTGTAAGCTTTTAAAAGTTAGAAATTTGAAGATCAACTCTCATTTCATACTTGATAAAAAGAGATCAAAAAAGTATTTGATTATACTTAAGTTATCTAACTAGTTAGCAATAGGATCAGAACATGTGAAATTCACCAGGGAAGCTAATGAAGAAGATAAGGCCGGAAGAAGGAGAAATAATTTTGTACTTTTTATTTTTCTGGCAACTGTTCATCATAATAGAAGAAATATAATTTGGAAAGTGTGTTTTTGAGATTATTTCATGAAAGAGGTGGAAAATTGCACAAATCTGTGGCAGAGGGTCCAATTATCTTGACCTCTTGAGTGTCATTTCTCTGTTATCAGAGTATTACTATTTTTACTGTTTCATTTTTAATCTTTTAAAACTATTAATTCTTTCCCCAGTTCCTGTCTTCCTTCTGTGAGAGCCTCTCATTATGAATATGGGGCAATTATTCACATAGAATTTCGCCAAAGTTGACATGGATATTTTTTCTCCTTTTAACCTTTAGCATTTTCTATGGAAATGATGGGCCAATTATTTGCTAGCTTGTAAAAGGAGGAAAAAATAATAAATGTGTGCCTTTATGTCCCCATACCTCTTCTGTATTATCTCTCAGAACATATTAATTTTTTGAAAATACCAGATCTTTAAAAATAGTGGTGCATCTTCAGGAATATTTATTTTTTCATCATTTCTTCTATTTGTTACCATCCTCAAGTATGTCAAAGAAATTAGAATAAAATTATTTTACCTACTTTGTCCAAATATCAAGTTATAAATACTATTCATGTATTAAAAAGTGAAAAACTATGACTTATAAAAATATATGCTCACATAAATGATCGTTTTATGTATCATTCCTTGAAGTTCGGCCCACTTTAGAAATTCACATATAGCCATGCCTTCAAACTCATCATAGCTTAGAATTATTCCAACTATAGAATCTCAACTCCAAATGTCTTTTCATAGTCACATTACTTGTTCTTCTGCCACTGTCTATTCTACCATTCTCTCATCACAGTGATGTATAAGCCTTTATCCGTTCTTAGGTTTCCAGTCTATTTTGAATATATTAGTTTTCTAAGTCTGACATAACAAAGAACCAACAAACTAAGTGGCTTAGAACAACAGAAATTTGTTGTCTTACCGTTCTGAAGGCTAAAACCCCAAGATCAACATGTTGGCCGCACCATGTTTTATTTGAAGACACTAGGGAAGGAGCTGTTCCAGATCTCTCTGCTATTACTAGATTCTGGTAGTTCCTTGGCAGCATAGCTCCAGTTTTTACATGGCACTCTCCCTGCGGGCATGTATGTATCTGTGTCCAAATGTCTCCTTTTTTTTTTGAGACAGAGTTTCGCTCTTGTCACCTAGGCTGGAATGCAGTGGAGTGATGTCTGCTTACTGCAAGCTTCGCCTCCCAGGTTCAAGCGATTCTCCTATCTCAGCCTCCCGAGTAGATGGGATTACAGACGCCTGCCCCCATGACTGGCTAATTTTTTGTATTTGTAGTAGAGACAGGGTTTCGCCATGTTGGGCAGGCCGGTCTCGAACTCCTGACTTCAGGTGATCTGCCCGTCTCGGCCTCCCAAAGTGCTGGGATTACAGGTGTGAGCCATCACACCTAGCCATGTCTCCTTTTTAGTCATATTGGATTAGGGGGTCTCCCCTACTCTGGTAGGAACTCATATTATATCAGCAATTACCCTATTTCTAATTAAGGTTAAATTCTGAAATACTGAGGATTAGGGACTTACTATATGAATTTAAGGAGGGAGGGCACAATTCCATCCATAATACCTTCTTATCTAGAAAAGAAGAATCCCATTATCTCCTATCTCAACATGGTTCCTATCACCCCTCTAATTTTATTCTTCTTTGTCTTCCATCATACAGTCTGTACCTAAGTAGAAAATTCTTGCTCTGGAATTTATGGACATTGCTGGTGAAAATTACGTAATCATGGTAATTAAATACACATTAAGAATGCATATGTTTTGAACTCAACTGGGCCTTAAATCTGTAGGGATCGATCTTGTTTCACTATCTCATAGCTGTGACTGTTGCAAATATTTGCTTTTTTTAAAAACATAATTTCAACTTTTAGATTAAAGGGTACATGTGCATATTTGTTACATGGGCATGTTGTGTGATGTTGAGGTTTGGGATACAAATGATCCCATCATCTAGGTAGTGAGCATAGTCACTGCCATTTGTTTGACTTTTAACTTTGCTACTCTTACTCCAAACAGACCCCTCCTTTCCTAACTAAATGAAATGCTAGAAGATATCAATATGAATAAACTCGACATTCTTTCCACACTCCTCCCCAACACTATTCTTTCTTCAAATATCTTCTCTGCCTTTCATCTCTCTCCTACTGGCCCTACTGTGTCAACAAAATCTCCCCTTTAATTAATGCAAAAAGTATCATTTTCTTTGAAAGCTTCCCTCTCTATGCTACATGCTGCTTCTTTGTTTATGATCAAACAATAATGGAAAGTCACTCTGTTGACTCTTCATTGACTAGGAAATAAGAACTAAATCCTAATCAGTAAGTACCTTTAATGTGTTCTCAAGCTAGTTGTTGAAACCTATATTCTGGTGAGCTTTCAAGACGGCCAAGTAGCAACAGCTCTGGTCTGCAACTCTCAGCGAGATCGACGTAGAAGACAGGTAATTTCTGTATTTCCAACTGAGATACCTGGTTCATCTAATTGAGACTGGTTAGACAGTGGTTGCAGCCCATGGAGGGTGAGCCAAAGCAGGGCACGGTGTTGCCTCACCTGTGAAGTGCAATGGGTCAGGGGATTTCCCTTTCCTAGCCAAGGGAAGCCATGAGAGTCTGTACCAGGAGGAATGACACACTCCTACCCAAATACTGCACTTTTCCCACTGTCTTTGCAACCAGCAGACCAAGAGATTCCCTCTGGTGCCTGGTTCAGTGGGTCCCACACCCACGGAGCCCAGCAAGCTAAGATCCATGGGCTTGAAATTCTTGCTGCTAGTGCAGCAGTCCGTGATTGACCTGGAATGCTGGAGCTTGGTGTAGGGAGGGGCGTCCATCATTGCTGAGGCTTGCGTAGGTGGTATTATGCCCACAGTGTAAACAAAGCTGCCAGTAAGCTCAGACTGGGTGGAGCCCACTGCAGCTCAGCAAGGCCGACTGTCTCTCTAGAGTCCACCTCTGGGGGCAGAGTATATCTGAACAAAAGGCAGCAGCCCCAGTCAGAGACTTATAGGTAAAATCCTCATCTCCCTGGGACAGAGCACCCGGGGAAAGGGGCAGCTGTGGGCACAGCTTCTGCAGACTTAAACATCCCTGCCTGATGCCTCTAAAGAGAGCAGTGGTTTTCCCATCACCGCATTCAAGCTCTGATAACAGACAGACTGCCTCCTCAAGTGGGTCCATGGCCCCCATGTAGCCTCACTGGGAGACACCACCCAGTAGGGGCTGACAGACACCTCATACAGGAGAGCTCTGGCTGGCATCTGGTGGGTGCCCCTCTGGGACAAAGCTTCTAGAGGAAGGATCAGGCAGCAATGTTTGCTGTTATGCAGCCTCTGCTGGTGATACCCAGGCAAACAGGGTCTGGAGTGGACCTTCAGCAAACTCCCAAAGACCTGCAGTTGAGGGGCCTGACTGTTATAAGGAAAACTAACGAACAGAAAGGAATAGGATCAACATCAAAAAAAAGGACACCCACACCAAAACCCCATCCATAGTCACCATCAAAGACCAAAGGTAGATAAATCCACAAACATGGGGAGAAACCAGCGCAAAAAGGCTGAAAATTCCAAAAATCAGAATGCCTCTTCTCCTCCAGAGGGATCACAACTCCTTGCCAGCAAGGGATCAAAACTGGATGGAGAATGAGTTTGATGACTTGACAGATGTAGGTTTCAGAAGGTGGGTAATAACAAACTTCTCTGAGCCAAAGGAGCATGTTTGCACTCAATGCAAGGAAGCTAAAAGCCTTGAAAAACGGTTAGAGGAATGGCTAACTAGAATAACCAGTTTAGAGAAGAACATAAATGACCTGATGGAGATAAAAACACAGCACGAAAGCTTCATGAAGAATACACAAGCTTCAATAGCCAAATCTATCAAACACAAGAAAGGATATCAGTGATTGAAGATCAAACAGAAGAAAGGATATCAGTGATTGAAGATCAAACAGAAGAAAGGATATCAGTGATTGATGAAATAAAGTGAGAATACAAGATTAGAGAAAAAACTGAAAAGAAACAAACAAAGCCTCCAAGAAATATGGGACTGTGTGAGATGAACAAATCTATGTTTTATTGGTGTACCTGAAAGTGACAGGGAGAATGGAACTAAGTTAGAAAACATTCCTCAGATATTATTTAGGAGAACTTCTCCAACATAGCAAGGCAAGCCAACGTTCAAATTCAGGAAATACAGAGAACTCCACAAACATATTCCTCAAGAAGAGCAACCCCAAGAAACATAATCATCAGATTCAGCATGATTGAAATGAACAAAAAAATGTTAAGGGCAGCCAGAGAGAAAAGTTGGGTTACCCACAAAGGGAAGCCCATCAGACTAACAGCAGATTTCTTGACAAAAACCCTACAAGCCAGAAGAGAGTGGGGGCTTAATATTCAACATTCTTAAAGAAAAGAATTTTCAACCCAGAATTTCATACCCAGCCAAACTAAGCTTTATAAGTGAAGGAGAAATAAAATCCTTTACAGACAAGCAAATGCTGAGAGATTGTGTCACCACCAGGCCTGCCTTACAAGAGCCCCTGAAGGAAGCACTAAACATGGAAAGGAACAATCAGTACCAGCCACTGCCAAAAAAAATGCCAAATTGTAAAGACCATTGATGCTAGGAAGAAACTGCAGCAGTGAACAGGCAAAACAACCAGTTAGCATCATAAGGACAAGATCAAATTCACACATAACAGTATTAACCTTAAATGTAAATGGGGTAAATGACCCAAATAAAAGACAGAGACTAGCAAATTGGATGAAGAGTCAAGACCCATCGGTGTGCTGTATTCAGGAGACCGATCTCACATGCAAAGACACACATAGGCTCAAAGTAAAGGGATGGAAGAAAAGTTACCAAGGAAGTGGAAAGCAAAGAAAGGCAGAGGTTGCAATCCTAGTCTGTGATAAAACAGACTTTAAACCAACAAAGATCAAAAGAGTCAAAAAAGCCATTACATAATGGTAAAGGGATCAATGCAACTAGAAGAGCTAACTATCCTAAATATATATACACCCAATACAGGAGCACCCAGGTTCATAAAGCAAGTTCTTAGAAACCTACAAAGAAACTTAGACTCCCACACATTAATAATCAGAGAATTGAATACCCTACTGTCAACATTAGATTAACCAGTCAGAAAATTAACAAGGATATCCAGGACTTGAACTCTGCTCTGGACCAAGCGGACTTAATAGACATCTACAGAATTTTCCACCCCAAATTAACAGAATATACATTCTTCTCAATACCACATTGTACTTATTCTAAAATTGATCACATAATTGGAAGTAAAACACTCCTCAGCAAATGTGAAAGAACAGAAATCACAACACACTGTCTCTCAGTCCACAGTGTAATCAAATTAGAACTCAGGATTAAGAAACTCACTCAAAACCACACAACTACATGGAAACTGAACAACCTGCTCCTGAATGACTACTGGGTAAATAACAAAATGAAGGCAGAAATAAAGATGTTCTTTGAAACCAATGAGAACAAAAACACAATGTACCAGAATCTCTGGGATACATTTAAAGCAGTGTGTAGAGGGAAATTTATAGCACTAAATACCCACAAGAGAAAGCAGGAAAGATCCAAAATCGACACCCTAACATCACAATTAAAAGAGCTAGAGAAGCAAGAGCAAACAAATTAAAAAGCTAGCAGAAGACAAGAAATAACTAAGATGAGAGCAGAACTGAAGGAGACAGAGACACAAAAAAACCTTCAAAAAATTAATGAATCCAGGAGCTGGTTTTCTGAAAAGATCAACAAAGTAGATAGACTGCTAGCAAGACTAATAAAGAAGAAAAGAGAGAAGAATCAAATACACACAATAAAAAAATGATAAAGGGGGTATCACCACCGATCCCACAGAAATACAAACTACTATCAGAGAATACCATAAACACCCCTAAGCAAATAAATTAGAAAATCTGGAAGAAATTGATAAATTCCTGGACACATATACCCTCCCACGACTAAACCAGGCAGAAGTCAAATTTCTTAATAGACCAATAACAGGTTCTGAAATTGAGGCAATAATTAATAGCCTACCAACCAAAAAAAGTCCAGGACCAGATGGATTCACAGTCAAATTCACCAGAGTATGAAGAGGAGCTGGTACCATTCCTTCTGAAAATATTCCAATCAAAAGAAAAAGAGGGAATCCTTCCTAACTCATTTTATGAGGCCAGCTCCATCCTGATACCAAAGTCTGGCAAAAACACAACCAAAAAAAAAAAAAAAAGAGAGAGAGAGAATTTTAGGCCAATATCCCTGATGAACATCGATGTGAAAATCAGCAGTAAATACTGGCAAATTGAATTCAGCAGCACATCAAAAAGCTTATCCACCATGATTAAGTCAGCTTCATCCCTGGGATGCAAGGCTGGTTCAACATATGCAAATCAATAAATGTAATCCATCACATAAACAGAACCAAAAACAAAAACCACATGATCATCTCAATAGATGCAGAAAAGAACTTCGATGAAATTTGGCAGTGCTTCATGCTAAAAACTCTCAATAAACTAGGTATTGATGGATCATATCTCAGAATAATAAGGGCTACTTATGACAAACCCACAGCCAATAGGCAAAAACTGGAAGCATTCCCTTTGAAAACTGGCACAAGACAAGGATGCCCTCTCTCACCACTCGTATTCAACAAAAGTATTGGAAGTTCTGGCCAGGGCAATCAGGCAAGAGAAAGAAATAAAGTGTATTCAGTTAGGAAGAGAAGAAGTCAAATTGTCTGTGTTTGCAGATGACATGATTGTATATTTAGAAAACCCCATCATCTCAGCTCAAAATCTCCTTAAGCTGATAAGCTACTTCAGCATAGTCTCAGGATCAAAGTGCAAAAATCACAAGCATTCCTTTACACCAAGAACAGAGAGCCAAATCATGAATGAACTCCCATTCACAATTGCTACAAAGAGAATAAAATACCTAGGAATCCAACTTACAAGGGATGTGAAGGACCTCTTCAAAGAGAATTACAAACCACTGTTCAATGAAATAAAAGAGGACACAAACAAATGGAAGAATATTCCATGTTCATGGATAGGAAGACTCAATATCATGAAAATAGCCAAACTGCCCAAAGTAATTTATAGATTCAATGTTATCCCCATCAAGCTACCACTGACTTTCTTCACAGAATTGGAAAAAACTACTTTAAATTTCATATGGAACCAAAAAAGAGCCCACATAGCCAAGACAATCCTAAGCAAAAAGAACAAAGCCGGAGGCATCACACTACCTGACTTCAAACTACACTACAAGGCTACAGTAACCAAAACAGCATGGTACTGGTAGCAAAACAGATGTATAGACCAGTGGAACAGAACAGAGCCCTCAGAAATAACACCACACATCTACAACCATCTGATCTTTGACAAACCTGACAAAAACAAGCAATGGGAAAAGGAGTCCCTATTTAATAAACAGTGTTGGGAAAACTGACTAGCTATATGTAGAAAGCTGAAACTGGATCCCTTCTTTATACCTTATATAAAAATTAATTCGAGATGGATTAAACACTTAAATATAAGACCTAAAACCATAAAAACCCTGGAAGAAAACCTAGGCAACACCATTCAGACATAGGCATGGGCAAAGACTTCATGACTAAATCACCAAAAGCAATGGCAACAAAAGCCAAAATTGACAAATGGAATCTAATTAAACTAAAAAGCTGCACAGCAAAAGAAACTACCATCAGAGTGGCAGGCAACCTACAGAATGGGAGAAAATTTTTGCAATCTATCCATCTGACAAAGGGCTAATATCCAGAATCTACAAAGAGCTTCAACAAATTTACAAGAAAAATACAACCCCATCAAAAAGTGGGCAAAGGATATGAACAGACACTTCTCAAAAGAAGGCATTTATGCAGCCAACAGACATATGAAAAAATGCTCATCATCACTTGTCATTAGAGAAATGTAAATCAAAACCCACACCCGTTAGAATGGTGATCATTAAAAGTCAGGAAACAACAGATGCTGGAGAAGATGTAGAGAAATAGGAACACTTTTACACTGTTGATAGGAGTGTAAATTAGTTCAACCACTGTGGAAGACAATGTGGTGATTCCTCAAGGATCTAGAAGTAGAAATACCATGTGATCCAGCAATCCCATTACTGGCTATATACCCAAAGGATTATAAATCATGCTACTGTAAAGACACATGCACACATACATTTATTGCGGCATTGTTCACAATAGCAAAGTCTTGGAACCAACCCAAATGTCCATCAGTAATAGACTGCATAAAGGAAATGTGGTACATATACACCATGGAATACTATGCAGCCATAAAAAAGGATGAGTTCATGTCCTTTGCAGGGACATGGACAAAGCTGGAAACCATCATTCCCAGCAAACTATCACAAGGACAGAAAACCAACACCACATATTCTCACTCATAAGTGGGAGTTGAACAATGAGAACACATGGACACGGAGGGGAACCTCACACACCGGGGCCTATCGGGGGGTGGGGGCCTGGGGGAGGAATAGCATTAGGAGAAATACCTAATGTAAATGATGAGTTGATGGGTGCAGCAAACCAACATGGCACATGTATACCTATGTAACAAACCTGCATGTTGTGCACATGTACCCCAGAAATTAAAAGTATAATAAAACTATATTCTATTGAATAAATATTTTTGAACCATAATACTATGGCATTAAACATTCCAGGTCATTGCCATTCTGTACATTGCTATCTCTTTACCATATTCACCAAGTTTATCTTAGCCATGTTGTTAATTAGTTTGTTATATTTATATTTGGGTTTGTTTTATTTATATTTTGTTTGTTTTCATATTCTGTCCATCTTTCTTGGCCAGCTCAAATCCTAAGAAGTCATCTCCAACACTCACAGTCTCTTTAGTAGCAATTACTTGCTTCTTCCTTAGGAAATTGATAACTTTGTCACAATTTACTGTTGGTATTTAACATATCGTAACTTGCAAATAAATTTTGTGTGTAAATTCCTGTGTTGTATGTACTAGGCTGTGAGAGCTTTCCTGTTTGGGACTATGTCCTGTTCATCTTTGTATATCATAGTGCAAGGAATTTGTTATTTGTGAATTAAAATAAACAGATTTACCAATGTAGAATGATACAAAATTCTGCAGCATAATATGGAAAATTGTATCCTATATATATTTGTTAATTCTTTATTCATTTTTCATACATTGGTTTTACCTATAAAATATTTATCAAGACACTACCATGTACATGATACAAGGTACTAAATAAACTGAAATTTATTTTATAATTCAATTCTACAAATAAATCCACTCTGGTAGCATTTGGGGAATATAATATTGACTTTATATTTTAAAAGAAAAATATGAAAGTTTATTTTAAAATGTAAATTAGAAAATACTGGCAAATGTTTTTGCATGTGGTCTGTTAAGAACCATAGCTCAGAACCCTGGGATATGATACAGTACTATTCATATCAGTACTACTCAGACACATTGAAAACCTGGTCCTGTGTCAAGTCCCATGAAGGGAATCACTAAGGGAATAGAGAAGAGGATGCTATTTAATGATTTAATGCATGATAGTAACCACAGAAGAATAAAACTTCAAAAGAGAGTCTTTATAAGCTGGGTTTAATGAAACTGATCATTTCCAATTCTACTGTATATCATTTACTGCCTTAGCTGGCAAGACTCCAGAAATAGAAATAGAACAGATTCTTCCTTTTGATATGTGTACATTTTAATGTCGTGAATATAGATGACTACTTATAGAATTCAGTGAAGTTACCAAAGGTTAAATAATTAGCTATTTCTGCCCTTTACTAGTTATTAGATTTATCATTATTAACCTTTGCAGTGAAAAGTAGAAAAAATACAAACTGCACCAACCGTTGGGCTAGTCATACATTTTACACAGTGACAATATCCCATTAAAATGGTATTCTTAAAGAGGAGATGTGTGAATTAATATGCAGTGGTACATAGAATTAACCAGGCATCATTTTATTTCAGAATTTCAGAAGCACTCATATGATTAAATTTCTGAGCTAAAAATTCATCCTTAAAAGTTATACTTTAGCAGAATGACTGATTTTATTTTATAGCTGTCAGTTTGATTGACAAGTAGGATCCATCAAGGGTGTTTCTATTCTTGTAATCCAGGGACACCTTGAAAAGATTTCCCAAGAGAAAAGAAAGAAATATTATAGAAAAAAAAAGGAAACTGCATTTCTGATTAAGAGCTTAATTTATGATGAAAATACAGAATATTTTTAAATCCACTGTGGTGCTAAAACCACTACACTGGAAAAATGCCTTAGTTATGGGGTAATTGGTATAAATCAAATATCTTTCTTATTTCGCAACCATTTATAGTGCTAAATTCATTTTATTTATAGTAGTGTCACTTTGTATTTTTATGCAGTTTGAATTGGTACTTTTTCTAATTGCAGCAAGGACTTATCTTTACTGCATAATAATTTAAAATTTTAGATTTGTAATAGTTCATGAAAATATTCAATATTTTGTTATGTTGTTGTGATGGATGGTTAATATTAGGTGTCAACTGGATTGGACCGAGGGATGCCTAGATGGTTCGTGAAGTATTGTTTCTGGGTATGTTTGGGAGGGTATTGCTGAAGGAGATTGACATTTGCCTCAGTGAGCTAGGAGAGGAAGACCCACCCTCAATGTGGGTGAGCACCATCCAATCAGCTGCCAGCATGGCTAGAATAAAGCAGGGGTAAGAAGATGCGATAAACTAGCTTGCTAAATCTTCTGGCTCTTTTTCTTTTGCCTGTTTTGGACACCTGCTTCCACTCCTCTGCCCATAGATACCAGACTCCACGTTCATTGGTTTTTGGAATCTGCAACTTGCACCAGTGGCTTCCCCAGGGCTCTCAGGCCTTCTGCAGCAGACTGAAGGCTGCACTGTCAGCTTTTCTGGTTTTGAGTCTTTCTGACTTGGACTGAGAAATTACAGGCTTCTCTCCCCAACCTACAGCCTGTCATAGGACTTCACCTTGTAATCATGTGATCCAGTTCTCCCTAATAAACTCTCTCTTCTATATACATAGATCCAATTGGTTCTGCCCTTCTGGAGAACCCTAATACAATCATATTACTGGTATATTTAGTGTTAGGTGTTTACATGGTATCATGGTGTGAGTTCTCAAGAATCTGAGATAAGGTCTTGGGTGTAGGTAGTTTATTTGGAAGGAGATCTAGGGTCAGGAATGAGAGCGAAGAGTAAGACGGAGAAGGAGGAAAGAGCAGTGTACAGGTACGTTTTCAAGGTCATGCCCCTGTGAGCAATGTGGACTAGATTCTGCTGGGGGTTGCTTCTAAGAAGCATAGAGAATACTTATCTGTCTAGGGAAGAGCAGGCCAGAACATATATCCACTGGTTCTCCTATATTGGTTAACACCCCAAAGACATTAACTCCTTCTCACTTACAGGCTGCATTAACTTACCTCAAGGCAAAAGGTGATCAGTGTAGAACAAACCTAAAACCTCGTAAGAATAGTCCAGCAGCTATGCCTGAACTCAGAGGTGGGTCCAAAAGCTGTTAAGTGGAGCAGCAGAAGGATTCCGTTAGGCAGGGGGTATGTAATATGATTGATTCCACAGCCCAAAGGAAAGCTTGACATCTAAATAGCACCTAAAACAATAGATTTCAAATATTTTGTCTTATGGACAACATATACATTTATTTTTCTGTTGCTTAATGACAGGGATATGATCTGAGAAATGCATCATTAAATGATTTCATCATTATGCAAATGTCACAGAGTACACTTACACAAACCTAGATGGAACAGCCTGCTACAAAGTTAGACTATCTGGTATATCCTAGTGCTCCTAGGCTACTTAACCTGTACAGCCTGTGACTGTACTGAATACTGTAGACAACTGTAACATGATGGTATTTGTGTATCCAAACAAGAAAAGGTATTGCGAAAATACAGTATCATAATCTTAAAGGATTGCCATTGTATATGTGAGCCCATCATTATCCAAAATGTCATTATGTGACACATGACTATATATGATTCTACTGGGCAGACAGAGACGAAAATTTATGAAATACCCTTACTATGCAAAATGAGGTCTGATGTTTTCTGTTCTGTTCTATGCTGTGTTATTCTGTTCTATTGTATTTAATTAAACACTGCTCTTCATAACTCCCTAAAGTAATTTTTAAATCCATGGTTTGGAAAACACTGGCCAAAAAGATAATTAAATTAATTTACCTAAGAAGGTAAATGTTAGCATATGAAAAATAATGAAAATCATGTAACCTGGAACCATATACAGTGAAATTTTTAGAAATAAATGTTTTAGTATTAAGGTCAATTAAGAAAGACTAAATTCTTAAGAAATTAGAAAATAGGGTAGCATGGTTTAATGTACCATGACTCTCGATTTCATCTGTGTTTCAGAATCTACAAATGGATAAAGAACATCTAGCTCCCCAAGAGAACTAACAGGGAGGGAACATAGAAGGGCTGAAAAATGAGGCGCTGTGTCTCCTTGTTTTACCTCAGCTGCTGTGATTCCTGCTATCCCAATTCATATACATATAGTGAGGAGAATTCGTATGTACACATATACACAGCCAGCTAGATGTTACCCTATAGGCAGAGCTGCCTAGTGCCCTATCTCAGGATGCTTTTGCATCTTATGTTTGTTTCAGGTTTATTGTTTTGACAGTTGTCACTTTTAAGCTTTTTTTCTCTTTTCATAGAGAAAGAGCTTTCAGTCTCCTAAGAGGAGAGCTCTATTATCATAATCACCTTTTAGAAAAGAGAAAATTATCTGTAATTTTTATGCTCTGAAGGTGTGTCATCATAATTCAGCCACCCACATTACCCTCAAAATCAAATGGAGTTTTTTAAAGAAACTTCTTTATTCTTTCTTATTTCTTCATTTTCTTTGGAGGAAATGAGAGCTTAAGAATTTGGGAAATCCCATTAAGTTTCTATGAGCTTTGCTGACTCTACTGTCTGCTGTTGTGTTTAAGGATATCACAGCCACAGGGATCTACAAACACTGCTGTTGTAAGACTTGTCTCAAAAGAGTACAGTTTAAAGAGTAAGTGAACAAGTAAGGGAATAGTAACCCTCGCACCAGCCATAACGTTCCATCAGATCCCTCATGCTTACAAGCTCCACCTTTGCTGTTGTGTAACAGCTCCTCCTGGAAGCCCAAACTCCCCACCCCACCCCAGCACTCCTGTAAATCTGTCTCATGGGAAAGATAACACAGGAGTGTGTGCTCACAGGTTACCAATCAATATCAATATTTCACCAAATCTCAGTTGTAATTGATTATCTTCCAGTTATTGGAGAATAAAACCCAAAAGGGATGGATAAAGGGAAAAAATGTAAAAACCCAGAATGTCATGTGCCTTTTGCCAGCTGCTGCTGGATGTGTTCTACAACTGAGTACACAACTGTTTCTAATAAGTACTCTGAGTGTTAATCCTTAAGCAGTTATTGCCTTCTCCTCATTGCAGTAGATCCTCCAGTAGAGCCATATGAAAAACTGACCTCATTGTGAGGTCAATTGGTGTCTTGTGAAATGACAATTTGGTGGTGAAGTAACTTTTGGAAAGTGTTGCCTACTACATGAAGATTTGCAAAGTACATTAGCACTTTAATGATTCTGAAAAGAATCAAAGTTAAAAAAAATGTATTTAACTTTTCAAACCTAGAATTTCTCACATTTATTATTTCATGGGCCGGGCGCGGTGGCTCACGCCTGTAATCCCAGCATTTTGGGAAGCCAAGGCGGTCAGGAGATGGAGGTCAGGAGATGGAGACCATCCTGGCTAACATGGTGAAACCCCGTCTTTACTAAAAATACCAAAAAATTAGCCGGGTGTGGTGGCAGGCGCCTGTAGTCCTAGCTACTCAGGAGGCTGAGGCAGGAGAATGGTGTGAACCCAGGAGGTGGAGCTTGCAGTGAGCCGAGATTGTGCCACTGCACTCCAGCCTGGGCAACAGAGCAAGACTCCATCTCAAAAACAAACAAACAAACAGACATCTTTTGATTCTTAAAGGATAGTGACTATTTGCACAACTCAGTATGGAAAATAAGGTTTTTCCCAGAGTGCCATTGTATCACATGGATGCCTTTACACTCCTTTTTCTATGATGCTTTATCCCTCTAAGTTCCCTTGGAATATTCTCTCATCCCTTCAAACGACATAGCTTCCTATGCCAGTTAATTCTTTTATTATACCACCAATGTCAACCTCAGTGACAATGCCCATAAACTACAAAATCATGGCTATATGTATATGAAAATTAAAAATGTCACAGTATTGATTTTTTATTTTTGTCCCTTGATTCACTTGGTGTCTCAGTGTGACTTTTCAAGCCCCAGAGGAGTGAACTCCTTTTCTCCTTTCCTCTTTCCATCCAGCTGGTTCCAGATCAGTGTTAAAGTAGAATGGAGTTGGGTACTGAAAAGGTAATGAGCTTCATTTACAGGGAGAAGGAAAACAGAGGATATGGCTATGCATATTGGTTATTACTTACTTCGCTGAGTATAATCTTTATTCATTTATACAAATATCATCATCATCCTTTTATTTGTAGTAGTACTGGTAGTTTGTTGAGACTCTACTTTGTCTCAAATATTATTTAGAGCATATGTAAATGTTAATTATTTTTTGTCCTCACAGAAACAAGTATGTCTCACATTCTCCACTCTACAAATAAAACAGGCCAAGAAAAATGAAGAGACTTTGCCCCAGTCACACGGTAATACATGGCAGAACCAAAAATCAAACTTAGGTCATTTTAGTTCAAAGCTTTTTTTTTTTTCCCTCCCCCCACCTCCACTATGAGCTACTGCTCTCCAGGCTTGATCATCTCTTAGGTGCGAGGCACTGATATGCTCCCCAGATTCCAGTGGTTTCATTCACTGCTTCTGCTTCACCAGGCAGTGCCTGACCTTTAGCCAAAGAGAAAATACTTTTGGTTCTGCCCCAGTTTTTTTGTCCTAGTAGTGGGGCTAAAGATGGAAATTTGCCATTTGTTTCTGTAACAGATACTGATAAGGACCACCAAAATGATTGAAAATGTGCAAGTTTGACAGCAAAAGTCTACTAAAAGGAAGTATAAACTGAAGAAGTTACATTAGATAGCACAGATTTGATGGGCTCAAAATATATCCCTCTGGCTGTCATTAGCACAGAACTATAGTAGGATTTAAGAAATGTTTGAAGAATTCACGGCAAAAGATGAAATGTGTTATCCAGATGCAAGACATCATAGAGACCATGAGGGATCACATTTGCAAGTATAGTTCATTCTGAGAACAGTTGTGTGTGCATATTAGGACATTCACTACATATGGTTAGTCATTATTTATGGAATATCTATTGTGTACAGATGGGTTGGTAGTTAAGAAGGAAATATTCTTTAGCTCCTGTTGCTACAGAATAAACATTGATCAGTGTTTACACCATGGCCAAAAAGCATTTGAATATTAAAATCTCAGTTCACTAAATGCTGGTATGTGGCAGCAAATGGTAATTAAAATAAATATTTGATAGGTTTTTATCGTTTAAAAATGGGAGGCAATTTAATGAGAGTTATAATACACAGTGGTATAATAAAATGGCTAATAAATTTCACTGTTTTTTAAGAAGTGGAGAACCAATTAGACAAAGTATTTCTCATTTATTTTTTAAGAGACAGAGAGTGTGTGTGTATGTGTGTGTGTCTGTTCACACATGTCACTACAAGTTACCCTAGAACACTGTGGGGTTTAGGAAGACCCTTTTAAATATAGATGTCATCAAATAAAGATACAGAAACTAATTAATTTTCAGTCTAAATATAGCAATATAGTAACTGCTCATTACACTTACTGTGAATATTTCAGAGGATAAACCATGACAAATAGTTCAATCTTTTCCTTTTTTCTATATTTTGTTAACTCATGGTAAATTTAACCTGTTTTTCTCTCTTAAATCTAATAATTTTTATTATTTTCCTTCAAAATTAATTAAGAATGTTTTATATAGTATTTTAAATGATTTTATACAAAGCAGTTTACTCACAAAAATTTTTTTTAATCAAAATATTTGGTTAGGCAGCCTTTTCAGAAATGTCAAAGTAGTAATGCTTAACTAAAGTATACAGCAGTTTAAGGACAAAGAGAAGTTAATCATTATACATGTTGACAACATAAGTACCCACCAAAATATAATTTTTAATGAGGCACATACTTAGCTGCTTTTATATGGACCATAAAATAAGTTCTGCCCCTATTCCCCACTCCATCATTCTATGATGACAAATTACTGTTTTTGAAAGTTAGGGAAGTCCTAGCAAGCTCTTTTTTTGTTCACTCAGTAAAAAAAGTTTTATATTGCTCTTCAAATAACACTGAAAACAAAGTTATTATAAGACATGACAAGGAAACCTTCCTGCTTATTATTTTTTCATAAGCACATCTGCAAAATTGTAAAGTCAAAAGGATAAGGGTGGGGAAAGCTTGTACAAGATAAGAGTTAAATTCTTTGGGAAGGCAACCATTCCAATGATTTAAAAAACATTTATGTAACACAGTGAAACCCCGTTTCTACTAAAAATACAATAAAATTAGCCGGGCGTGGTGGTGGGTGCCTTTAGTCCTAGCTACTCGGGAGGCTGACGCAGGAGAATGGTGTGAACCCAGGAGGCGGAGCATGCAGTGAGTCAAGATTATGCCACTGCACTCCAGCCTGAGCAAAAGAGCGAGACTCCACTTCAAAAAAAAAAAAAAAAAAAAAAAAAAGCATTTATGTTGATGAGACATAGAAAGGACACAGAAAGATATATGCTATAATGGAAGTTTACAGAGTTTCTCATATCCTCAGCTTTCTTGTTTTCAGTACCCTTTTCAATTAGGAATGATAGGAAACTATTTCTTTTCCTTGATGGAGTAATGAATGGTGATAGGAATACTCCTCATTTAATAATGATGTATATTATACGTCCATGGTCTTCTTGGTAGTTCATTTCTGAGCTAGTTTCTAAATTAGAACATGATTAATCTAAAAATGGGGTGGATTCTTAAACTAGAGACTTTTAGAAAAAGGCAACCTTTTAGTTTTTTGAATATTGTATTCAACTCTGGAATCTTGTGTCCAGTTCTGGGCATGTCCATAGATTTAATTCATGTCAACAAACATTTACTCAGTGCCACTTTACATGTAAACCACTGCCCTAGGACTTTGGTTGTCCAAGATCCTAGCACATTCTATATTATGCAAATAACTAGACTTTTTACAAACTTACGGCTTTCCCTGACCTCAGTGAATTTGCAAACTAGTAGAAGAGACAGATACAGAAACACATAATTAAAATAAATACAAAATTAGTATACAGATAGCATATGAAAGGTAAAGGAGGTCCCAATCCCACCTTATAGTCATGGAAACCACGAGTTCATTATTAATACAAAGTCTATGGAGGGTAACTGAGTGACAGGAAGAAAGACAGGTGCTGGACAGAAACCACATCAGTGCACTTGTGACATTTTATTTAATGGTAAATTCTATCATATTCATGGTAATTGCCTGTGACTGCAAAATGAGGAAAGGTTACATGTATTTGTCTTCTCATCATCACCACTGTAAACTTTTTTCTAAATACCCATATGTGGGAGGAGCTAATAGAAGCCCCACATTTTTGTTAGAACCATTGTGGTCAGCTGAGAAGCGTGACCTTTTTCAAGCAGGGAAGGTACCTCTCTGGTAGCTTTATGTATTACGAATTTGAAGGGACAAGCTTGGGAACAGAAAGATCAGTTAGGAGGTAACTATAAGAGTCCTGTGAAAGCTGACAAAAGCCTGAACTCAGGCAGTAGTGTTACAGATAGAGAAGAAGAGACGGAGCAGGGTTCAAAAATATATATGAACATAAACTTACTTGATTAGATGAAGTACATGAAGGAATAAAAGACTACTCTTGATTATAGCTTGGGTAGTAGCAATTTAGTGGTGTGGTACTATGACATTAATGGGAATCTACTGAACATCAAAAGAATATATTTATACTTTTCCATATTAGCAAAACCTAAAGAAGACTCAGATTAACAGGCAAATACCAAACAAAAAATGAAAAGGGTACATCAGAAGTTCAAACTTCTTAAATATCTGTTTACTTATGGAAAATTCATCCATTTGAAAGCTTTTACACTGTTGGTGGGACGGTAAATTAGTTCAACCATTGTGGAAGACAGTGTGGCAATTCTTTAAAGACCTAGAGGCAGAAATACCATTTGACCCAGAAATCCCATTACTGGATATGTACCCAAAGGAATATAAATAATTCTATTATAAAGATACATGCACACATATGTTCATTGCAGTACTGTTCACAATAGCAAAGACACGTAACCAACCTAAATGGCCAACAGTGATAGACTGATAAAGAAAATGTGGTACATATACTCCATGGAATACTATGCAGCCATAAAAAGGAACAAGATCATGTCCTTTGCAGGGACACAGATGGTTCCTGGAAGCCATTATCCTCAGTAAACTAACGCAGGAACAGAAAACCAAATACTACATGTTCTTACTCATAAGTGGGAGCTGAATAATGAGAACACATGGACACATGAGGGGAACAACCCACACTGGGGCCCTTCAGCAGGTAGTGAGTGGAATGAGGGAGAGCATCAGGAAGAATAGCTAATGGATACTGGGCTAATATCAAGGTGATGGGATGATCTGTGCAGCAAAATACCATAGCACACGTTTATCTATGTAACAAACCTGCACTTCCTGCACATGAAAGTTGGAAAGAAAAAAAATAGAAAATTAATCCATTTGAAATTCATGTGCTACTTTTTTCTCCCCACTTATTATTTGATTTTGTTGAGTGTATTTTGATAACAACATGAACTGTGAATAAAATGGCATGCAACTGAAAGGCAGTAATTGCTGGGTAAGTAATACTAAGTAGGCATAGTGGGGTCATTTTTTTAATCAAGTGATAAATATATTAGTTGGAGAGAACAAAAATGAACAGCCTTGTTATACATGCACATGTCATAACTTCATTCGGTTTTATCTATTTAGCTATATACACTATGTAGAAGTGAATGTGAGTCAAATTCATGAAGCAATTATCTAGATTAGGAACTAAAAGGATTCAGTGCACTGTTGACATTTTATTTAATGGTGAAATCTATCATCTTCATGGTAATTGCTTGTGACTGCAAAATGAGGAAAGGTTACATGTATTTGTCTTCTCATCACTATCATCATTGTAAACTTTTTTCTAAATATCCATATGTGGATGGTGCTAGTAGAAGCACCACACTTTTGTTAAAAGCATTACGTTTGCTTTCTCCAGGATAATTTTGACAACAGTAGTACAAAACTTATAACCTTTTATTTTGGTCCCTTACATCCTCTATTTTCAGTAATTTATTGGTGTCTACTAATGCAATACCATAACCTATTCTCCCAAGCGCCATTTCTGTGGTTATTTTCTCCTTTTCCTTCTTCCTTCTCCTTTGATACTCAATGCCATCACACATTGCTGATCTTTCCACTGCACTGCCTTTTTTGTTCAGCCCACATGTACGCTTCAGTGTGCAGCTCCAGAGCTGCTGTCCATTATGGTAGCCCCTAGCCACATGTGGCTATTGAATACTTTAGAGTAGATGTGACTAGTCAAAATTGAGATGTGCTGTAAATAAAAACTACATACCAGACTTGAAGACATTCTACAAAAAAGAATATTTAAAAAGTTATTAATGATTTTTAATTTGATTACCGTTTGAACTGATAATATTTTGAATGTATTAAATAAAATGCCATTTAATTAGTTTGACTTTTTTGTTTTTAATATGGCTATTAGAAATTTTAAAATTGTGTACATCTCCTACATCTGTGGCCTACATTGTATTTCTATTGGACAACATTGCAGAAAAGGACACTAGAGTTAAAGAGGGCATGCCATCTGCTCCAAGATTGGGCAGCTAGACTAACTATAATACCATAAAGTGGAGCCGGGCACGGTGGTTCATGTTTGTAATCCCAGCACTTTGGGAGGCCAAGACAGGTGGATCACCTGAGGTTGGGAGTACGAGACCAGCCTGACCAAAATGGAGAAACCCCGTCTCTACTAAAAATACAAAATTAGCCGGGCGTGGTGGCACAGGCCTGTAATCCCCACTACTCAGAAGGCTGAGGTGGGAGAATTGCTTGAACCCAGGAGACAGGTTGCAGTAAGCCGAGATCACACCATTGCATTCCAGCCTGGGCAACGAACTAAACTCCGTATCTAAATACATACATATGTACATACGTACATACATACATACATACATACATACGTACAGTGATAAGGTTCATAGGAGGGTGTAAAGAGAAGAGTAAGTAAACATTTCTAACAGGGCATTTGAGGAAAGATCCATGGAAGAAGTGATATTGAATCATCATAGAAGGAGGGCAATGGTGTTAGCATTTCAAGTACAGAAAACAATGTAAGTTACAGCTTGGTGACAAGAAACAGGCTGCTGAAACAGTCACCTCAAATATCATTTTATCATATCACTGCTCTATGGCCAACCATAGAAAAATAAAAATCTATCCAGAAAATATTTTAAGCTGCTTACTAGTTTCTCTTAAAAGCATCTGTTTCTACTCCCTTACCTACTCCCACTGAGAAAAAAGGGTTCCTCTCAGGCCGGGCGTGGTGGCTCACGCCTGAAATCCCAGCACGTTGGGAGGCCGAGGCATGTGGATCACCTGAGGTCAGGAGTTTGAGACCAGCCAGACCAACATGGTAAAACTCCGTCTCTACTAAAAAATACAAAAATTAGCCAGACATGGTGGTCGGCGCTTGTAATCCCAGCTATGTGGGAGGCTGTGGCAAGAGAATCACTTGAACCTGGGAGACAGAGGTTGCAGTGAGCGGAGATGTGCCATTGCACTCCAGCTGGGGTGACAGAGCAAGACTCCATCTCAAAAAAAAGCTCCTCTCAATGAGGGTGTAAAGGAAGTGCTACTTATGGCAGACTAGAAGGATGTTATGTCAGTCATGCTGCTGGGACCTCTGAGGAGCTAAACTCTGGTTTTAGCTACTGAAATGGGAAAGCAGTAGCTCACCTGTACCCATGCATAACTCCAGGAGGGAGGGGAAACACAAGAGTAACACTTCCAGCAGTATGGCTCTTGAGAATTGGGATATCTTATGGTTCACCATAAAGTATCTGTTGAGTAAGGAAAAATGAACAAAGGAAAAAGAGGCAGAAAGAAATGAACAAAGTAGGGAAAATCAATTCTAAAAGACATGTTCTATAGATAATAATTAGGAGCATAAGAGAGAAATGAAGTTATAGCCCAAGGGGGCGGAGCAAGATGGCCGAATAGGAACAGCTCCAGTCTCCAACTCCCAGCGCGAGCGACACAGAAGACCGGTGATTTCTGCATTTTCAACTGAGGTACTGGGTTCATCTCACTGGGGAGTGCCAGACGATCAGTGCTGGTCAGCTGCTGCAGCCCGACCAGCGAGAGCTGAAGCAGGGCGAGGCATTGCCTCACCTGGGAAGCGCAAGGGGGAAGGGAATCCCTTTTCCTAGCCAGGGGAACTGAGACACACAACACCTGGAAAATCGGGTAACCCCCACCCCAAAACTGCGCTTTAAGCAAACAGGCACACCAGGAGATCATGTCCCACACCTGGATGGGAGGGTCCCACACCCACGGAGCCTCCCTCATTGCTAGCACAGCAGTCTGTGATCTACCGGCAAGGCAGCAGCGAGGCTGGGGGAGGGGCGCCCACCATTGCTGAGGCTTAAGTAGGTAAACAAAGCTGCTGGGAAGCTCGAACTGGGTGGAGCTCACAGCAGCTCAAGGAAACCTGCCTGTCTCTGTAGACTCCACCTCTGGGGACAGGGCACAGTAAACAATAACAACAGAAAGCTCTGCAGATGCAAACGACTCTGTCTGACAGCTTTGAAGAGAGCAGTGGATCTCCCAACACGGAGGTTGAGATCTGAGAAGGGACAGACTCCCTGCTCAAGTGGGTCCCTGACCCCTGAGTAGCCTAACTGGGAGACATCCCCCACTAGGGGCAGTCTGACACCCCACACCTCACAGGGTGGAGTACACCCCTGAGAGGAAGCTTCCAAAGCAAGAATCAGACAGGTACACTCGCTGTTCAGAAATATTCTATCTTCTGCAGCCTCTGCTGCTGATACCCAGGCAAACAGGGTCTGGAGTGGACCTCAAGCAATCTCCAACAGACCTACAGCTGAGGGTCCTGACTGTTAGAAGGAAAACTATCAAACAGGAAGGACACCTACACCAAAACCCCATCAGTACATCACCATCATCAAAGACCAGAGGCAGATAAAACCACAAAGATGGGGAAAAAGCAGGGCAGAAAAGCTGGAAATTCAAAAAATAAGAGCGCATCTCCCCCGGCAAAGGAGCGCAGCTCATCGCCAGCAACGGATCAAAGCTGGATGGAGAATGACTTCGACGAGATGAGAGAAGAAGGCTTCAGTCCATCAAATTTCTCAGAGCTAAAGGAAGAATTACGTACCCAGCGCAAAGAAACTAAAAATCTTGAAAAAAAAAGTGGAAGAATTGATGGCTAGAGTAATTAATGCAGAGAAGCTCATAAACGAAATGAAAGAGATGAAAACCATGACACGAGAAATACGTGACAAATGCACAAGCTTCAGTAACCGACTCGATCAACTGGAAGAAAGAATGTCAGTGATTGAGGATCAAATGAATGAAATGAAGCGAGAAGAGAAACCAAAAGAAAAAAGAAGAAAAAGAAATGAACAAAGCCTACAAGAAGTATGGGATTATGTAAAAAGACCAAATCTACGTCTGATTGGGGTGCCTGAAAGTGAGGGGGAAAATGGAACCAAGTTGGAAAACACTCTTCAGGATATCATCCAGGAGAACTTCCCCAACCTAGTAGGGCAGGCCAACATTCAGATCCAGGAAACACAGAGAACGCCACAAAGATACTCCTCGAGAAGAGCAACTCCAAGACACATAATTGCCAGATTCACCAAAGTTGAAATGAAGGAAAAAATCTTAACGGCAGCCAGAGAGAAAGGTCGGGTTACCCACAAAGGGAAGCCCATCAGACTAACAGCAGATCTCTCGGCAGAAACTCTTCAAGCCAGAAGAGAGTGGGGGCCAATATTCAACATTCTTAAAGAAAAGAATTTTAAACCCAGAATTTTATATCCAGCCAAACTAAGTTTCATAAGTGAAGGAGAAGTAAAATCCTTTACAGATAAGCAAATGCTTAGAGATTTTGTCACCACTAGGCCTGCCTTACAAGAGACCCTGAAGGAAGCACTAAACATGGAAAGGAACAACCGGTACCAGCCATTGCAAAAACATGCCAAAATGTAAAGACCATCAAGGCTAGGAAGAAACTGCATCAACTAACGAGCAAAATAACCAGTTAATATCATAATGGCAGGATCAAGTTCACACATAACAATCTTAACCTTAAATGTAAATGGACTAAATGCTCCAATTAAAAGACACAGACTGGCAAACTGGATAAAGAGTCAAGACCCATCAGTCTGCTGTATTCAGGAGACCCATCTCACACGCAGAGACATACATAGGCTCAAAATAAAGGGATGGAGGAAGATTTACCAAGCAAATGGAGAACAAAAAAAAGCGGGGGTTGCAATACTAGTCTCTGATAAAACAGACTTTAAACCATCAAAGATCAAAAGAGACAAAGAAGGCCATTACATAATGGTAAAGGGATCAATTCAACAGGAAGAGCTAACTATCCTAAATAGATATGCACCCAATACAGGAGCACCCAGATTCATAAAGCAAGTCCTTAGAGACTTACAAAGAGACTTAGACTCCCATACAATAATCATGGGAGACTTCAACACTCCACTGTCAACATTAGACAGATCAACGAGACAGAAAGTTAACAAGGATATCCAGGAATTGAACTCATCTCTGCAGCAAGCAGACCTAATAGACATCTATAGAACTCTCCACCCCAAATCAACAGAATATACATTCTTCTCAGCACCACATCGTACTTACTCCAAAATTGACCACGTAATTGGAAGTAAAGCACTCCTCAGCAAATGTACAAGAACAGAAATTATAACAAACTGTCTCTCAGACCACAGTGCAATCAAACTAGAACTCAGGACTAAGAAACTCAATCAAAACCGCTCAACTACATGGAAACTGAACAACCTGCTCCTGAATGACTACTGGGTACATAACGAAATGAAGGCAGAAATAAAGATGTTCTTTGAAACCAATGAGAACAAAGATACAACATACCAGAATCTCTGGGACACATTTAAAGCAGTGTGTAGAGGGAAATTTATAGCACTAAATGCCCACAAGAGAAAGCAGGAAAGATCTAAAATTGACACTCTAACATCGCACTTGAAAGAACTAGAGAAGCAAGAGCAAACACATTCGAAAGCTAGCAGAAGGCAAGAAATAACTAAGATCAGAGCAGAACTGAAGGAGATAGAGACACAAAAAACCCTCCAAAAAATCAATGAATCCAGGAGTTGGTTTTTTGAAAAGATCAACAAAATTGACAGACCACTAGCAAGACTAATAAAGAAGAAAAGAGAGAAGAATCAAATCGACGCAATTAAAAATGATAAAGGGGATATCACCACCGACCCCACAGAAATACAAACTACCATCAGAGAATACTATAAACACCTCTATGCAAATAAACTGGAAAATCTAGAAGAAATGGATAATTTCCTGGACACTTACACTGTTCCAAGATTAAACCAGGAAGAAGCTGAATCCCTGAATAGACCAATAACAGGCTCTGAAATTGAGGCAATAATTAATAGCCTACCAACCAAAAAAAGTCCAGGATCAGATGGATTCACAGCTGAATTCTACCAGAGGTACAAGGAGGAGCTGGTACCATTCCTTCTGAAACTATTCCAATCAATAGAAAAAGAGGGAATCCTCCCTAACTCATTTTATGAGGCCAACATCATCCTGATACCAAAGCCTGGCAGAGACACAACAAAAAAAGAGAATTTTAGACCAATATCCCTGATGAACATCAATGCAAAAATCCTCAATAAAATACTGGCAAACCGGATTCAGCAACACATCAAAAAGCTTATCCACCATGATCAAGTGGGCTTCATCCCTGGGATGCAAGGCTGGTTCAACATTCGCAAATCAATAAACATAATCCAGCATATAAACAGAACCAAAGACAAGAACCACATGATTATCTCAATAGATGCAGAAAAGGCTTTTGACAAAATTCAACAGCCCTTCATGCTAAAAACGCTCAATAAATTCGGTATTGATGGAACGTACCTCAAAATAATAAGAGCTATTTATGACAAACCCACAGCCAATATCATACTGAATGGGCAAAAACTGGAAAAATTCCCTTTGAAAACTGGCACAAGACAGGGATGCCCTCTCTCACCACTCCTATTCAACATAGTGTTGGAAGTTCTGGCTAGGGCAATCAGGCAAGAGAAAGAAATCAAGGGGATTCAGTTAGGAAAAGAAGAAGTCAAATTGTCCCTGTTTGCAGATGACATGATTGTATATTTAGAAAACCCCATTGTCTCAGCCCAAAATCTCTTTAAGCTGATAAGCAACTTCAGCAAAGTCTCAGGATACAAAATTAATGTGCAAAAATCACAAGCATTCTTATACACCAGTAACAGACAAACAGAGAGCCAAATCAGGAATGAACTTCCATTCACAATTGCTTCAGAGAGAATAAAATACCTAGGAATCCAACTTCCAAGGGATGTAAAGGACCTCTTCAAGGAGAACTACAAACCACTGCTCAGTGAAATAAAAGAGGACACAAACAAATGGAAGAACATACCATGCTCATGGATAGGAAGAATCAATATCGTGAAAATGGCCATACTGCCCAAGGTAATTTATAGATTCAATGCCATCCCCATCAAGCTACCAATGAGCTTCTTCACAGAATTGGAAAAAACTGCTTTAAAGTTCATATGGAACCAAAAAAGAGCCCGCATCTCCAAGACAATCCTAAGTCAAAAGAACAAAGCTGGAGGCATCACGCTACCTGACTTCAAACTATACTACAAGGCTACAGTAACCAAAACAGCATGGTACTGGTACCAAAACAGAGATACAGACCAATGGAACAGAACAGAGTCCTCAGAAATAATACCACACATCTACAGCCATCTGATCTTTGACAAACCTGAGAGAAACAAGAAATGGGGAAAGGATTCCCTATTTAATAAATGGTGCTGGGAAAATTGGCTAGCCATAAGTAGAAAGCTGAAACTTGATCCTTTCCTTACTCCTTATACGAAAATTAATTCAAGATGGATTAGAGACTTAAATGTTAGACCTAATACCATAAAAATCCTAGAGGAAAACCTAGGTAGTACCATTCAGGACATAGGCATGGGCAAAGACTTCATGTCTAAAACACCAAAAGCAACGGCAGCAAAAGCCAAAATTGACAAATGGGATCTCATTAAACTAAAGAGCTTCTGCACAGCAAAAGAAACTACCATCAGAGTGAACAGGCAACCTACAGAATGGGAGAAAATTTTTGCAATCTACTCATCTGACAAAGGGCTAATATCCAGAACCTACAAAGAACTCAAACAAATTTACAAGAAAAAAACAAACAACCCCATTAAAAAGTGGGCAAAGGATATGAACAGACATTTCTCAAAAGAAGACATTCATACAGCCAACAGACACATGAAAAAATGCTCATCATCACTGGCCATCAGAGAAATGCAAATCAAAACCACAATGAGATACCATCTCACACCAGTTAGAATGGCGATCATTCAAAAGTCAGGAAACAACAGGTGCTGGAGAGGATGTGGAGAAATAGGAACACTTTTACACTGTTGGTGGGATTGTAAACTAGTTCAACCATTATGGAAAACAGTATGGCGATTCCTCAAGGATCTAGAACTAGATGTACCATATGACCCAGCCATCCCATTACTGGGTATATACCCAAAGGATTATAAATTATGCTGCTATAAAGACAGATGCACACGTATGTTTATCGCAGCACTATTCACAATAGCAAAGACTTGGAATCAACCCAAATGTCCATCAGTGACAGATTGGATTAAGAAAATGTGGCACATATACACCATGGAATACTATGCAGCCATAAAAAAGGATGAGTTTGTGTCCTTTGTAGGGACATGGATGCAGCTGGAAACCATCATTCTTAGCAAACTATCACAAGAACAGAAAACCAAACACCGCATGTTCTCACTCATAGGTGGGAACTGAACAATGAGATCACTTGGACTCTGGGAGGGGAACATCACACACCGGGGCCTCTCATGGGGAGGGGGGAGGGGGGAAGGATTGCATTGGGAGTTATACCTGATGTAAATGACGAGTTGATGGGTGCAGCACAGCAAGATGGCACAAGTATACATATGTAACAAACCTGCACGTTGTGCACATGTACCCTACAACTTAAAGTATAATAATAATAAATTAAATAAATAAATAAATAAATAAAATTAAAAAAAAAGAAATGGATAAGTTCCTGAAAACATACAACCTCTCAAGTTTAAAACAAGAAGAAATTGAAACCCTGAACAGCGGCATTTCCTGAAGGATTTCCCTGCTCGCTCCTGCTAGCCCTGCCTTTTTTCTTTCCCTGGGTATACTTCCAATAAATTTCTTACACTTTAAAAAAAAAAAAAAAAAAAAAAAAAAATAGCCCAAGCAGTGCAGTATCCTCCAAAGGTTTAAATTTAGACACTGGCCTGTGCTGCCTTTAGGTTGCAGGCAAGTTGCTTACCCTCTCTGAGTTTCAATCCCCTGATCTGTAAAAAGTAAGGTCTAAGAATTTGTCTGGCACTCTGTAAGTGTTAAATAAATGTTAGTTTTATGTTTGACCACTCTTGGCTAAATAATTTTGTAATGTATCCTTTTTAGGTTGATTCCCTGGGAATTCAATTAGGAAGAGAGGAATCAAATTGTCTCTGTTTGCAGATTACATGATTGTATATTTACAATACTCTCAGCCCCAAATCTCCTTAAGCTGATAAGCAACTTAAGCAAAGTCTCAGGATACAAAATCAATATGCAAAAATCACAAGCATTCCTATACAGCAATAGTAGACAAACAGAGAGCCAAATCATGAGTGAACTCCCATTCACAACTGCTACAAAGAGAATAAAATACCTAGGAATCCAACTTACAAGGGATGTGAAGGACCTTTGCAAGGAGAACTACAAACCACTACTCAAGGAAATTAGAGAGAGCACAAACAAATGGAAAAACATTCCATACTCGTGGATAGGAAGAATCAATATCATGAAAATGGCCATCCTGCCCAAAGTTTTATAGATTCAGTGCTATCCCCATCAAGCTCCCATTGACTTTCTTCACAGAATTAGAAAAAACTACTTTAAATTTCACATGGAACCAAAAACGTCCCCTTATAGCCAAGACAATCCTAACAAAAGAACAAAGCTGGAGACATCACACTACCTGACTTCAAGCTATACTACAAGGCTACAGTAACCAAAACAGCATGGTACTGGTACCAAAACAGATGTATAGACCAAAAGAGCACAACAGAGGCCTCAGAAATAATGCCACACATCTACCACCATCTGATCTTTGACAAACCTGACAAAAACAAGCAATGGGGAAAGGATTCCCTATTTAATGAATGGTGTTGGGAAAACTGGTTAGCCAGATGCAAAAAAAACTGAAACTGGACTGCTTCCTTATACATTATACAAAATTAACTCAAGATGGATTAAAGACTTAAACGTAAGACCTAAAACCATAAAATCCCTAGAAGAAAACCTAGGCAGTACCATTCAGGACATAGGCATGGGCAAAGACTTCATGACTAAAACACCAAAAGCAATGGCAACAAAAGCCAACATTGACAAATGGGATCTAATTAAACTAAAGAGCTTCTGCACAACTAAACTATCAGCAGAATGAATAGGCAACCTACAGAATGGGAGAAAAATTTTGCAATCTATCCATCTGACAAAGGGCTAGTATCCAGAATCTACAAAGAACTTCAACAAATTTACAAGAAAAATACAAACAACCCCATCAAAAGTGGGCGAAGGATATGAACAGACACTTTTCAAATGAAGACATGTATGCAGCCAACAAACATATGAAAAAATGCTCATCATCACTTGTCATTAGAGAAATGCAAATCAAAACCACAATGAGATACCATCTCACACCAGTTAGAATGGCAATCATTAAAAAGTCAGGAAATAACAGTTACTGGAGAGGATGTGGAGAAATAGGAACGCTTTTACACTGTTGGTGGGAGTGTAAATTAGTTCACACATTGTGGAAGACAGTGTAGCGATTCCTCAAGGATCTAGAATCAGAATTACCATTTGACCCAGCAGTCCCATTACTGGGTATATACCCAAAGGATTATAAATCATTCTATAAAGACAGATGCACACATATGTTTATTATGGCACTGTTCACAATAGCAAAGTCTTGGAACTAACCCAAATGCCCATCAATCATAGACTGGATAAAGAAAATGTGGGACATATACACCATGGAATACTCTGCAGCCATAAAAAGGATGAGTTCATGTCCTTTGCAGGGACATGGATGAAGCTGGAAATCATCATTCTCAGCAAACTAACACAAGAACAGAAAACCTAACACCGCATGTTCTTACTCATAAGTGGGAGTTGAACAATGAGAACACAGGGACACAGGGAGGGGAATATCACACACTGGGGCCTGTTGGGGGCGGGGAGCTAGGGGAAGGGTAGCACCTTTAAAAACTATAAACTTTAAAAAAAAATTGAAGACACACAAAAATGGCAAGATGTTTAATATTAATGGATTGGAAGAATCAATATTGTTAAAATGTTCATACTACCCAAAGCAATGTACAGATTCAATGCAATCCCCATCAAAATACTAATGACATTCTTCAGAGAAATAGAAAAAATAATCCTGAAATATATATGGAACCACAAAAGACCCAAAATAGCAAAATCTATAACAAGCAAAAAGAATAAAACATACATAGAACTCAGAAATAAATTTATACATCTATAGTTGACTCATTTTTGCCAAGGGTGCCAAGAACATGCATTGAAGAAAGGATCATCTCTTCAAATGGTTCTGGGAAGACTGGATATCCATATGTAGAAAAATGAACTAGACTACTGTCTCTCACCATATGCAAATAAAATCAAAATAGATTAAAGATTTAAGTGTTAGACCTCCAACTATGAAACTACTAAAAGGAAACATTATAGAAACTCTGCAGGACATTGGAGCAGGAAAGGATTCAATTAGCAGTAGCTCAGAAGCACAGGTGACCAAAGCAAAAATGGACCAATAGGATCACATCCACTTAAAAAGCTTCTGTACATCAAAAGAAACAATCAAAAGAGTGAAGACACAACCCACAGAATGGGAGAAAATATTTGCAAACTATCTATCTGACAAGGGATTAAAAACCAGAATATGTAGGGAGCTCAAGCAACTCAATAGGAAAAAACTAATAACTTGATTTAAAAAATGAGTAAAAAATCTGAATAGACACTACTCAAAAGAAGACACACAAATGGAAAACAGGTATATGAAAAGGTGCTAAACATCCTTAATCATCAGAGAATTGCAAAACAAAACTACAATGAGATAGCATCTCAACCTAGATATAAATGGCTTTTATCCAAAGGCCAGACGATGATGAATCCTGTTGAGGATCTGGAGAAAGGAGAACCTTCATATGCTGTTGGTGGGAAAATAAATTAGTACAGTTCTGATGGAGAGGAGTATGGAGGTTCCCCAAAAATCTAAAAATAAAACTACCCTATGATCCAGCAATCCCACTGCTAGTTATATACTCCACAGAAAGGAAATCAGTATATTGAAGAGATAACTGCACTCCCATGTTTGTTGTAGCACTAGTCACAATAGCCAAGATTTGCATTCAACCTGTCCACAGACAGATAATAAAGAAAATGTGGTACATATGCACATGGAATACTATTCAGCCATGAGAATGAGATCCTGTTATTTGCAACAACATGAATGGAACTGGAGGACATTATGCTAAGTGAAATAAGCCCAGCCCAGAAGGATGACAATTACATGTTCTCACTCATTTGTGGGAGCTAAAAACTAGAACAGTTGAACTCATGGAGATAGAGAGTAGAATGATGGTTACCAGAGACTGGAAAGGATACTGGCAAGGAGAGAGGAAAATGGGGTTGGCTAATTGGTTCAAAAATATACTTAGATACAATGAATAAGATATAGTATATGATAGCACAACAGGGTGACTAGTCAGGAATAATTTTTTGTACATTTTAGAATAACTGAGGGAATACAACTGGAATCTTTATAACTCAAATAAATGATTAATGTTTGCAGTGATGGATATCTCATTTACCCTGATGTGATTATTATACATTGTATGCCTGTATCAAAATACCTTATGTACCCCATAAATATATATACCTACTATATACCCATAAAAATCAAAAATTAAAAAATTAAAATACTGGGAGAGTATTTGATTTCATCAATTCTAAAACACACTTTTTTCCTTCCTATTTAAAATCACTGAACCCAGGATATGTCTTACCATATTTGAAGAAAGACCATGGGTCCTAGTGATTGCAAACATTCTTTTGTTCATCTTCTGGTAAAATCGAGATGTTCCAACCTCAAAGCCTGAAGAGCGAAACTTCTTAAGAAATATTCTTGAGGTCCCAGAGAATGAAACAGGTGGGAAAACATGGACAACAATACCTCCAACTTGAAAAGTGATTCCGAAGAGTTAGACCCTGAAAATGAGGAACTTTGGCAATAACTTCACAGAATTATTGCGCTTATTTTTTATGTGTGAATAGAATATGATAACTGTAGCTAAATCAATCTAAAAGAAATATTTTAGTAGTTGTTAAAGGAAATACTAAGATATGAAAACATGTCATGGTTTCATTGGTTGTATTTTTTCTTGGTGGTACACAAAATATCCATACCTTTTGCTATTGATGGAGTCTTACATTCTATGAAATACATTTATTTTTTTCAAATCTGTTGTAAAAGAGTACATAAAAGATAGGACAGAGCAACACCCTCAAGTTTTTACAATATTCTTATACATCCTTAGACCAAGGCAGGCTAAGGGCAGAGCCATGAGGTAAGCAAAATATCTTTGATTTAGACTCTTTCTGTTCTCTCTCAAGTGAAGAAGCAGGTCAGTGTAAGTAAAGGGCAAAGAAT
Source organism: Chlorocebus sabaeus (assembly GCF_047675955.1). Taxonomy (NCBI): domain Eukaryota; kingdom Metazoa; phylum Chordata; class Mammalia; order Primates; family Cercopithecidae; genus Chlorocebus; species Chlorocebus sabaeus. The sequence continues at coordinate 103,210,242 of NC_132904.1, read as the reverse complement.
TTGGAGTGCAGACTCAGGTTTTAGTTCTTGCTCCAATGGTTGCTGGTATGTGGATGTGTGGGGGTCAGGTCAACTCTGTATTTTCTCTGGGGTTACTGATAAGGTTCATTAAAAGTGTATTTGAAAGGTGCCATAAAATACTATTAAATCGTTCTTCCTCTTTTGCCTGTTTTACAGACAGAAAAGAAACTCAGTATAATTTGTCTCAAGGGAGATTACTATATTGTTACCTATTCACATCCACAGTCATACACTGTGACTGACCAGTTATAACCTACAGTCTACATGTGGCCAAATGTTTCAGAGTCTCTAGGAGACAGAGGAATGCTCCCCTAGGAGGAGTTAATGAATGCATTTTCAAGAGAGGACTGATAATATTTCTAAGAGAGAGTCCCTGATTGCCTTCGATTTCCAAGTTTGGGCATCTCATTGCCAAGGTTCCTTCTCCTGGCCTGCTTCCTCAGTCTTTCCTCCCAGCTGTTGAGGACTGGTTTCCCTGTCCAACCTCCTCCTCCTTTCCAAATTAGTTCCAGTCGGTGCCCCTGGCCTGTCCCCACCACTCATTTGGCTCACTCAGTACTTCTAAACCTCGTTTGTATGCTCTGTATCTCTGTTCTTCAGAGCCAGTCTTCCTGTGTCTTCAGTCTAGTAAATGCTGCTTTCATAAACTAGACTTAAAATTTCATCTCGTTTTAATAAAAAGTATTACCTTATATATGATCTTTAAGCAGCTATTCTCTTAACCTTAAAGAGGTACAAAATGGTGAGACTTTCTGGTAAGGGAAGAAGAGAGAATGATGCCTTGGCCAGTGTTTGAGGAGTTAACTTCTTGAGAAAATACTGCTTACAGTCCGGTATCAGCATATTATTGGCAGTAATATTCATTAAACATTGTTAGCATATTCGTGGTCTCAAAACAAAGGCTTTCAAATACTTTGACTACAACTCATAATAAATACATTTTACATTCTGACCCAGAGCACACATATATGTTTGTGTACATGTATATGCAAAGTACATCTAATTAAAACAAAAGATTCATTTAAAAAATAAAACTCCTAGCCTTACAACTCACTAAAAGATTGCAACCAGCAGTTTAAAAGCCCGTGACATGTAACCTGTCCTTTTGGCAAGCTTGAACAGGAATATGTTTGGTGGTTCGTGTTACTTTGCTGGAAAACACGCGTTTTGAAACCATTATAGTGTTGAAAGAAAGTATAACAAATAATCTTAGATTACAGTTGTCTGTGATTATTCCAAATCTGAATTTTCCATTCCTGTGTTATTTTTCTCAGGGACTAAATTTCTAAATGTGATTTTGTAGCAGATGACTGAGACAGGGAAAGTAAGGATATTATTTTTATGAAATGTAGGCTACATTTTATTCCAATCTTGTTTCTGGTATCTTTTCTCTTAAAATTATGTTATAATTCAGCTTTCATTAAGAAATGACTTCTGCATCCATTTGCCTTGTGTGTATATGTTCACAAATGAGTCAGTCATATTTCATTCCTTAATTTCTGTAGTGAGAAAAACTGTCCATCCTAAAGACAGAACTTGAAGAATTTCTTGCTCTCCTAGTGATTTTTCACTAAATCCAATTCTACTAAACATTTCGTTGTTAGAAATAACATTTTGTTTTGTTTTATTTCAAGGAAATGCTTCATCATCATCATTACCACCATCTAAATGCATTGTTGGCAGTACGGAAAGGCAACAACAATCTTTAACATTTAAATATTTTCTAGTATGTTCAAGATTCATTAAATATTCCATTTTGTCATAGTGAACAAATTCAATAAATGTGGCTAAATGTCTTATGAAGCTAACTTTATGTACTTAAAATTGAAGAATATGAATATAAAAATATGCTATATTTAATCCATCTTGAGTTAATTTTTGTAAGGAAGAGGTCTAGTTTAAGTCTTCTGCATATGGCTAACCAGTTATCCCAACACCATTTATTAAATAGGGGGTCCTTTCTCCATTGCTTGTTTCTGTCGACTTTGTCAAAGATCAGATGGTTGTAGGTTTGTGGCCTGATTTCTGGGCTCTCCTATCTGTTCCATTGGTCTATGTGTCTGTTTTCGTACCAGTACCATGCTGTTTTGGTTACTATAGCCTTATAGTATAAAGACAGGTGGTGTGATTCCTCCAGCTTGGCTCTGTTTGCTTAGGACTTCCTTGGCTATTTGGGCTCTTTTTCGTTCCATATGAATTTTAAAATAGTTTTTTATAATTCAGTGAAGAGTGTCATTGTTAGTTTGATAGGAATAGCACTTAATCTATAAATTGCTTTGAGCAATATGGCTATTTTAACAATATTGATTTTTCCTATCCATGAACATAGAATGTTTTTCCATTTGTTTGTGTCATCTCTGATTTCTTTGAGCAGTGTTTTATAAATCTCATTGCAGAGATCTTTTACCTCCTTGGTTAATTGTATTCCTAGGTAATTTGTTTGTTTATTTATTTATTTGGTGGCTACTGTGAATGGGACTACATTCTTGATTTGGGTCTCAGATTGGATGTTGTTGGTGTATAGGAATACTATTGATTTTTAAATATTAATTTTGTACCCTGAAACTTTGCTGAAGTTGTTTATCAGATCAAGGAGTTTTAGGGTAGAGACTCTGGGGTTTTCTTGGTATAGAATCATATTATCTGAAAACAGGGTTAGTCTGACATCCTGTTTCCTATTTGGATGCCTCTTATTTCTTTCTCTTGCCTGATTATCCTGGCCAGGACTTCTACTACTATCTTGAATAGGAGTGTTGAGAGAGGGCATCCTTGTCTTGTTCCAGTTTTCAAGGGAAATGCTTCCAGCTTTTGCCCATGCAGTATGATGTTGGTTGTGGATTTTTCATAGACAGCTCTTATTATTTTGAAATATGTTCATTCAATGCCTAGCTTATTGAGGTTTTTAACATGAAAGGATGTTGGACTTTATCAAAAGCCCTTTCTGCATCTTTTGAGTTAACCATGTGGTTTTTGTTTTTAGTTCTGTTTGGGTGATGAATCACATTAAAGGCTTAAATGTACAACCTAAAACTATAAAATACCCTGGAGGATAACCTAGGAAATACCATTCTAGACATAAGAATGGGCAAAGATTTTATGAGGAAGATGCCAAAAACAATTGCAACGAAAACCAAGAATTGACAAAGGAGATCTAATTAAACTAAAGATCTGCACACCAAAAGAAACTATCAGCAGAGTAAACAGATAAGCTCCAGAATGGGAGAAAATATAAGGTCTAATATCTGTAATCCATAAGGAACTTAAACATATTTTCAAGCCCAAAACACACAACCTCATTAAAAAGTGGGCAAAGGACACAAACAGACACTTTTCAAAAGAAAACATACACATGGCCAATAAGCATATGAAAAATGCTCAACACCACTAATCAGAGAAATTCAAAGCAAAAGCACAGTGAGAAACTACTTAACACCAGTCAGAATGGCTATTACTAAAAAGTAAAAAAAAAAAAAAAAAAAAAAAAAAAAAAAAAAACAGATGCTGGCGAGGTTGTGGAGAAAAAGGAATGCTTATACACTGTTGGTGGGAGTGTAAATTAGTTCAGCCATTGTGGAAGACAGCGTGGTGATTCCTCAGAGACCTAAAGACGAAATATCCTTCAGCCCAGCAATCCATTACTGGGTATATACCCAAAGGAATATAAATCATTCCATTATAAAGACACATGCATATGTATGTTCATTGCAGCACTATTCAGAATAGCAAGATATGGAATCACCCATATCTTGATCCAGTCCATCAATGGTAGACTGGATAAAGAAAATGTTCATATATACCATGGAATACTACACAGCCATAAAAAAGAATGAGAGCTTGTTCTTTGCAGCAACGTGGATGGAGCTGAAGCCATTATTGTAAGTGAACTAACACAGGAATAGAAAACCAAATATCACACATTCACTCTCACTTTTAAGTGTGAGGTAAACTTCATGTACATATGGACACAAAGAAGGGGACAACAGACACCAGGGCCTACTTTAGGGCAGGGTGCGGGAGGAGAGTGAGGATCAAAAAACTACCTATCAGGTACTATGCTTGTTACCTGGGTGATGAAATTATCTGTACAACAAACACCCATGACATGCAGTTTACCTGTATAACAAACCTGCACATGTACCCCAAATCTAAAATAAAAGTTTTAAAAACAGTATATATATGTAATATATGTATTATATGTTATAATGTATATTATATGTATATATTATATATATTCCATGCTGATTAAAGAAAGCAGTTTTGTCATTAAAGAATGACATTTTTGTTTATCACTTGAGAATAATATGCCTGTTTATGCCAATATGCAAAATAGACTATAATTTTTCACTCAATCTATGCATTCCAGAAAGATAATTCCTGGGGGTTAGAAATGTACATAGACACAAGAAGATTACAATCAAGAGAGGAAACAGGTTTATAAAAAATAATTAAAATACAATGTGATCCGTTAGCTAGACCTTGAAAGACATGTAGAGGGGAAATTATTCCAAATGAGATAGCAGTTGTGAGAAACAATATCAAGATATTTTCACTCTTTATAGCCTGGCATAATTAATTGCGATGACTCTGGCAAGTATGACATCTTCTAAATTTACAAAAACAGCTATTTTGTCATTGAGGGAGTCATTTTTTTGCTGTGCTGATATTATAATAATAAGCTGGCTTGTGTCATTGCAGAAAATGGTCTCTAATTAAATCTTCCTGAACTTCTAAAGAGCAGTTTCCACAAAATGGCTGTATCTTCTCATTTCCTTTCCGTTTTCTCAGCAAGACATAGTCCCTATGACAAAAGTAAGATTTTTTGAATCTATTTCTCAGTTTCCTGGCAAAGTTGCTCATTTGCAAAGTCACACACCCAGCCCACAGAAATTTAAAAAAAAAAAACAACATATTTTAGTCATTCATTTGGCAAGGCTTTTTACACAAACAGGTAATTAGGAACACTGAAAAGACTTAAAAGATCCTCAGAATCTGAAGTGATAACGCTCAGAGTTTGTATTGGATAATGGCAGTAAGACAGCAGTCCCCACCAATTCTTCCTTCTAGCTTCAATCCCCATATCTTCCCCCCATCTGATTCCTTCCCAGGTTTTAAAAATAATAAAAGACTTTAAAAAATGAATTTGTGGCAGTATGGGATTTTTATTTATTTGCTTATAGCCTGTCTCCATTATTTAAATACCATAAAAGCAGACATCTCATCTCTCTTATTTATTCCTCTATATCTAGTGCATGGAACAATGTAAAGCATGTATTACAAACTCAACAAATATTTGGTGAATGAATGAATAAGTGAAATAAATCAATATTGAATGAAGTAAATCTCCTTGGCAATCATATTTTTCATAAATATGAAGACATTGTCACACTGTCATTCTTCTCAAAAGTAAGGGAGAGGGAAATGAGCATTTTGTGATTGTTTAAACATTGCAATCAACAGTTATTGAACATCTACTACTTCTTACATAAAGATAAACAGACATAGTCCCTACTCTCAGAGTGTAGATTTAGATGGGGTTGCAAATATGCAAACAAATAAGTGTCATAATATTGATCTTTAGTAATTATAAAATTTACATCTTCAGTTTTAACTATTCAGAAGTGATCTCAGAGTAGTTATATATAGTAAATATATTTTTGCCTAAGCATGCATGCATTTAAATCACCCATGCTGCAAGGCTTGAGTAGAGAGCTAGTCAGTGATTTTGGATTACTGTTCACCATCTGCACATCCACATGGCTTGTGTTCTGTCTCATTCTTAGATAAACATTTTTTGGGAAAAATGATTTGATGCTGTGGCATCATGAATTCAGGGATTTCCAAATATTTGTTTGGATTTCCAAAGAGATATCTTCTCTTTCTCTTCAGTAGAATTCTCAGAGTCTACTATGATATCTATGTACAAAAATACAGGAATGGTACAAGAAACTGGGATAGCAGAGAGGATGAGATGATAAACTGTGGCTAGTAAAGGGTGAGAGAAAGAAGGGCAAGAAGTCAGGAGAGCCTTTGCTGAGAAGTTATATGACATGATTATTGAAGATTAACAGATCGAATAGGAAATTTTCAGGTAATTAATGTAGGTAGGATGGTGCCAGAAGAAGAAATAACATGTATAAAATCCCAGAAATATGAAATTATTTGGGGAATTTAGTAAACAACAAGGCATGTGGTGTTTTAAGAGAAACAATTATAAAGGCGGGAGGAGCATCAGATGAAATGGGACATTTACGAGGAGCCAGGCCATTAGGCATTATGACTTCCTTACACAAGGATCTCTCAATATTATTAGTGGGAAGTTGGGAGCCATTGGGAGATTCTAATTTGGGAGAAACCTGTTCAGATGAATGTCTTAGAATGTTTTACAGAGAACCATTTGGTAGCTGTGTATTGGAAGTTTGAAGGGGACATTGGCTGGAGTCAGGTGGAGAAATTAGATTAGTGTGATCGACCCAGGTAAGAGGAGGAAAATCCCTGCTAAAGTAGGAACAGCAGGAATGGAGAAAAGAAATATGAGAGACATTTAGGAGGCAGAATTGGCAAGACGCTTCCTAAGCGATTTTAGTGTCCAAAGTCTAGTTTCTGAATGTAAGTTGTTTTTCCTTTTATTTTTAAGAAACTGTGATTTTTTTTCCATAAATGTATATATACTTTTTCAGTGAATTCTTTTTAAATGACTGGAGCAAAGGAGCCCTTGAAAAATGTGTCCTGAGTACTGTGTTGAGTAGATTGAAAATTCTTCAGGGGCATAAGAAATTAAGAATGTGGTTTTCTTCCAAGATCAAGAGACTAAGGTCATCTAATGGAGAAGTTCATGTCATCCATCGCATGTTCTCATCTTGCAGACGTGGAAAAATGCCAGTGGCTGGCTTGTGTTTGACAGATTCAGTGAGCCTCCTTCAGAGGACTCTGAGCCAGGAAACTCTCAAGGTGGGCTGTGTCCCACAGGATAGCTCTTGAATTTGGACAGCTCTTGAATCTGGTCTCATGTTGTCAGGATGGGCCCCTAACTTGGCTCACCACAATGTGGATGTCCTTCTTTGCAGCTTCCTTCTTTCTCCAGACCTTATTCAGGCCCTGCTATGGGAATGGCTCTTGTCCTAACAGATTTGTGTTGATATCATGGACTCCTTTCTTTTTCACACTTTACCTCATACTTCAACACTTGACTTCTCGTGCATCTCTTACTTCCTAGTTTTGTTACGCCGTTTTGTTCTGACCAACTGTCCCAACCTGTTGGCTCTAAAATTTCACACTCTCCGCTTGGCTTCAGGTCCTTAGTTGTACCCCGATTATGGATCTTTTAAATATTCATGTTCCAAAATTATTCATCCAGCTCTTTTTGATTCCCATGCCACATACTCTTTGGTAAGTCCGCCATAGCCAGAACATTTAGAACCACCTCAAAGCTGGTATCTCTCGGTTCAGATTTAACTCTCTTGTTCAAAATTATTTCACAATCTGCCACCACCTTTATCCCACCCAAAGGGAACTTGTTAGTTTTCCTTTAGGTCTTATTCCAATCGATGACACCAACCCACTAAGCCAGGTTTGGGACACCATTCTTTATAATGCTCTCTCTTATCTTTTGTATCCAGTCAGTCACCAAGTCTTATCAATTTTTCTCCTACATGTGTTTCCAGTCAGTCTCCTTCTTTCCATTATCATTACCACTTAAACGTCACTAAAAACTTTTAGCCTGTAGTGTTTCCTGCCCACCCCCCTAAGGCCATTCTCCATCCTGTAGCCCATATTAATATTCTAAAACAGAAATACAATCTGTCAATGTACTGCTTAATTTTTGCTTGCTTACCCCATATATATACATTTATTGATCTGTTTTTCTGTGGGGTTTTTTGTTTTTTTTAGTTTTGAGACAGAGTTTCACTCTTGTCGCCCAGGCTGGAGTGCAATGTCCTGGTCTCGGCTTGCTGCAACCTCCGCCTCCCAGGTTCAAGGGATTCTCCTGCCTCAGCTCCCCAAGTAGCTGGGATTACAGGCACCCGCCACCATGACTAGCTAATTTTTGTATTTTTAGTAGAGACAAGGTTTCACCATGCTAGTCAGGCTGGTCTCAAACTCCTGACCTCAGGCAGTCCACCCGCTTCGGCCGCCCAAAGTGCTGGGATTACAGGCATGAACCACTGCGCCCGACCTGATCTGCTTTTTATATGTTAGGCACTGTAGAAGGATGCAGTGTTGTCACAATAAATAAAATATACTTAGCCAATCTTATACTCTTGATGCCCTTCAGAATCCGTTAAAAGCTCTTACAGTTCATAAAATCCTAGTCTGTTCCAGCCTACCAATTGAAAAATGGGGTATTGCAATAGGTAAGATCTACTTTTCCTTGCCCTCCCCTGGCCCCCAGAGTACTGTGCAGTTCATGGATGGGTATATAAAATGAGGAAAAAAAAAAGATCTGGAGTAAGAAACTAGGGTCCACTGCTGTCATTGTGGTGGTCACTGGAGAGTCAAGCATTTAATTAAACATGAAAATGCCTGTCACTGACTACTTTTAAGCTCATAAGATAATTGACCATTTCAAACATTTGACTCAAAGTACTTTGAAATATTACTAACACCTATCAATGGGAATACTTTATTAATGTTGTGATAAAAATAATTACATATTTAAATGTTACTGTATACTATACATGATATTCTACCATGGCTTGATTTTTGTTTTGATAATGCCTTTACCTGATTAAATTGACTTTTAAAAATGTATTTTTAAATTGAACTACTTGGTATAATTCTGATAATTTTAGGATATGTATACTCTCATATATACACCATGAAAATAAATATCATAGTATTTTAGCCAATAAGAATTTATGTCAATAAGAAGATACATAGAAATATTATAAATGTCTGAGTTGTTCTCTACCAAAATAAAGGATTTCTTAAATAAGTCAGTCTGCAATCCTAATTATTTCTGCACAGTGTAATTAAATTTCTATTATGAAAATTAACATTCTTAAAAAGTAATAACATCGATTGTTGGAGGCTTCTTTTTAATAAACATTATCTACATAAGCTGTCTGTATACTTGGAGATATGCTTATCTGAGTAGAATAAGGTTTGGTGGTAAAGCTAATCTAGTAAATGAAATCAAATGAGATAATAGATGCCAGGGGCTTGACACAGAGTGTAGTGCACTCTAAGCGCTCAATAAAATGCCAGGGATGATGAGGATAGTTAGTTATCCTCACATCTGCACTGTCAGGTAGCCATGTTATCCTCATTTTACACATAGAGATTTGAAAGCTGAGACAGTAACAATGACTCACTCGTAAGGGCAGGTAGATAATATATTGCATAACCAGGAGTGAAACACTGATTTTTCAAATAGGCTTAAATCCAAGACTCTTAAACCATGATTTGAGCAAGGACTTCTCAGAATTTGAAGAATAAAAACCTTGATTACCCAGTGTGGTTGGAGTAAGCACTCAAGAGCAAGAGAGTCACAGCTTCCTCCTATGTAAACAGGATAAAGGCACTTAAGGGCAAGTGACCAGAGAGAGTGACATGGGGCAGGAGGGAAGGATAGGGTGATTAGATTCAGGGATTGGAGCCAATTTTGTGGATCTAGCTATGTGACAATATGAAAAACGAACCCAGGTCAACAAAAGTTCCTTATTGGGTTCTTGTACTCTTCTTCCTTTTAACTTGGGAAGTAGAAGGGTCTGACAAATTGAATCTGTTGAATAAACTCTTGCGTTGGCCAATTCTGCCTGCCATTTGCCCTTAGACTGCTTGCAGGACTGCGGCCCACAGTAGCTGTCCTGGCCTTCTGCTGTGTTACTGGTTCCTGGTGTACATCTCTGAAAGAGGCTCAGGTCATCCTTAGATAATTCCACAGGGCAGGTTCCATGGCTTGGATACACTCATTTGACCCAAGTTACCCTGTTTCATTTATTCATGTGGTTGTTTTTAACTTGGTAGAAAAATGTAAACTGAAAGGGAATGGAGGAAAACCTTAAGCAAGTTTCTCTCAAATTATTATTTACTTAAATTCATTTTTTTAGGAAACTCCCTTTAGGAGGCGAAACAGTTGAAGAAAACAAAATACATTTCAAATATCTAACTCAAAAACATATTAATTTATGTTCAGAGATTTTTAAAGAAATGGTTTAAATTCATATTTTTTTTTTTTTTTTTTTGAGACAGTTTCACTCTTGTTGTCCAGGCTGGAGTGCAGTGGCATGATCTTGACTCACTGCAACCTCCGCCTCCCACATTCAAGTGATTCTCCTGCGTCAGCCTCCCAAGTAGCTGGGACTACAGGCATGCACCACCATGCCCAGCTAATTTTTGTATTTTTAGTAGAGATGGGGCTTTGCCATGTTGGCCAGGCTGGTCTCGATTTCAACCTCAGGTGATCTGCCCGCCTCAGCCTCCCAACGTGCTGAGATTACATGTGTGAGCCACTGAGGCTGGCCATTTTTTACTCAAATATTGAGTCACTGCTATGTGCCAGGAAGGTTCTGGTAGTTGCTGGGAATATAACAGTGAGTAAGACAAATGTTGTTGTATCTTTGTTTTCCCAGAGCTTAATACTAAGCAAAGGAGACAGGAAATGAAAACAAAACAAAACAATCAAAATAAAGTGTAGGAAATGTTGTTAGGAGAGAAGAATCATGAATACAGTTCATATCAGGGATTCCTAAGTTCCTGACGAAAGGCTTCCCAGAGTAAGGGACTTCTAAAGCCGTGGTCTGAAAAGTGAGAAACTCTCCAGCTGGATGAAGGATTGAGAAAACCAGAAGAAACAACTTACACACAGTCTGGAGCAGGGATGATGGCTAACCTGGGCCTCTGTGGTGCTGGGAATTTCTCAAGAGAAGTGTTGGGGCACAGTCAGAGGAAACAATAATAAAGGATCAGGGGAGACAAAGAGCTTGGTGTGTTTTAAGATCTGCAGGTGACTTTGTATCATAATAAAATATATCAAAATAACTATGTATTTTAATAGTCCTATAAAATTACACATATGTAAACATATAAATAATAATGATAAGTGCATTTGCTAATGAAGATATTGCTTTGGTTGAAACTACGTATTTCTTATTCTGAATTTCATGTGTCTGGGGGAATGGGGTCAAAATAAAACAAATCAGTACTAACCATTCATGTTCTGTATGCAAAGGGATTCCTTAAAATTGACATTGTGTGCAACAGACACACACACACAATTGGTCTTTGATGACTACTTTGTATATGTTCTTCATTTAGCAGCTCCCCTTTCTGAAAAGGAAAATTTCCTAGTATTTTTTTCTTTTGTTTGCTTGAATGGGATTGGTGACTTGCTAATCACAAATAAATACTACCAAGCCTTTTATTTCAAATTTCAGAGCTTTTTCTCAAAGTCCAGGTTAAAAGAAGAGCCCCAGTTAAATCAAATGACATGTTCTAGTCCACAGACTCACCAGTTCATGGTTCTATTATTCTTTTATTTTGTACTAAGGGCACTATCATAATAAATAAAAACAGCACAGCTATACTGAAGCACTAAAAGAAAAATACTGAGTTTTGAGTAATGATTTTAGCCCCCACTACCAATATTTTGTTTCCTTTTTGCAGCCATTAACTAGTTTTTAAAAAGTAGCTAAATTTGGGAGGATTTCAACATACAATTTTATAAAGTCTAGTCTGAGGTTACTTTATCAGTTATTGGAATAATCTGACAAGCAGAAGTGGGACTAGATATAAAGCACTGATGCAAGATTTCTTGTTTAAATGGTGCTTCTCATTCTTTGTTTGCAAATCTTGAGGAATACAAAGATGAATGAGCATCCAATGCCTTCAGTGTCAAAAATACCACGCTGCAAGTATTTAGAAGAGGGAGAGAGGAACATTTGTGCCTGGCATAGCATTTCCTTTCCTTTTCATTTATTCTTCTGTTTATTAACTCACTTATTCATTCCATCAACAAGAATTTAAAGATTGCCTACTAAATACAAAATCCACTGGTGGGTGTTGATGATGCAGCAATGATTTCGAACTGAAAAGAAACTTAGGGCAATGGTTCTCAAAATTTGAGAAATCTATGAACTTCTTTGAAAAGGTGACAGATGCTGTGGATGCAACATAGGCATATGTGTGCCCATAACTTCAGTGGGTCTGAGGAGGATGTCTTGAAGCCCACCATTGGATTCCTTGGGACTTAGGAATTTTGGTTAGCAATTTCTTAATTTCCAGTTTTGTTCATTGTTTGAATTTTGCCACCCAATCCAGAGATTTTAGCCTTATGAGGTTGATTTCGTTTTCATAATTAACCCCTAAAAGTAATATTGGGTCAAATCTTAAAGACACTTCTCCAGTTGAGAGACCTACTGCTGACATTAAAGAGCCAACCTGCTCAGTAAAATGAACATGAGCGCCATCTAATGCCCAAATAGAATAAATGTTAGTAATAACATCAATACACAGAGTATGGACTGTATGTATCAAAGGAATTAACTTGGTTATCGGTTGGTTGACTCATTTCTAACACTTGTTAATTATTTTTTGATATTATCATTTTCAATTACTTTATTTCACATTGTAGTCCCTGACTGTCTGACTCTGAAGATAAGAAACATTTTTAACAATAAGAAACATTTTGTTGGCCAGGCGCAGTGGCTCACGCCTATAATCCCAGCACTCTGGGAGGACAAGGCGGGCAGATCACCTGAGGCCAGGAGTTCAAGAGCAGCCTGGGCAACATGGCAAAACCCTGTCTCTACTAAAGATACAAAAATTAGCCGGGCATGGTGGCGCACACCTGTAGTCCCAGCTACTCGGGAGATTGAGGCAGGAGAATTGCTTGAACCTGGGAGGTGGAGGCTGCAGTGAGCCGAGATGGCGCCACTGCACTCCGGCCTGGGTGACAGAGACTCCATCTCAAAAAAAAAAAAAAGAAACATTTTGTAAATATGTCCTTTTTGTTGGTGGAGAAGCATATGATTTACATTTTTAAATAAACTTTTGATGTTAGAATGGTTTCTGTTTTTCAGAATAATTTGCAAAGATAGTCCATAGAACACCCAAGTATCCCACACCTAGTCCCCCAAAACTAATATGGTACAATTGTTACAACTAACAAACCAGTATCGATACATTATTATTAGCTAAAGTCTATAATTTATTCATATTTTCTTAATTTTTCCCTAATGTTCTTTTGTTTCACGGTCCTATCTAGGACACCACATGACATTTGGTAGTCATACCTCCTTAGGCTTAGTTATGACAGCTTGATTTACATTTGATATTGTATGTCTTTGAATTTTATTTTAGCTTTCTGTTATTTTTCAAACTCTTAAAACAACTTAACTTTTCAGAAAACACTTTCCCTTGTTCTTTTCCCTTGATAACACTCTATGACTAATCAGTTTTATAGGGGTTTGTATAAACATACATTATCATTATGCTTTGTTCATTTCTAATAATGAAAAAAAAAGGGTTCAGAAAGAGGATTATCAAAATGTTTAACTTGCCAAGATTGCCAATATAATATAATAAATGATGGGTCAGATTCCCAAGCCTATGACACCTTCCAAAAAGTTAACACCTCTTTTGGTAAAATGCCCTCCACCCCAGCACCATGCTGCTGCCAGAGCTTCTGGAATGACCAATGCCCAAGACAAAGTCGTTTCCCTTTGGAGTCCCATTGCCCCCCAAAAGCACTTTTTATTTTCTATAAAAAGTTTATATAAAATGCTCTATAAATGAGCCTGGGTTGCCACCCAAACTGTTTCGTGTTTGCCATGAAAACAGACGTGCTGAGGTCTCAAGGAAACTTCTCTGTCTGACACCAACTAGAATGTATTAAGTCTGAGGAGGCTTCACAGTTCTGTTCTAGTTGCTAGTATTTTAATTAAACATATATTTTTGTGCCCTTTAAAAGCCATCAGGAGATATAAGGGAATATTTTGTTGATAACTGCAGTGTCCTGGGAGCAAAATGGAATATTGTGTTTCCTAATTGAAGAAGAAGTAGATATGTGTATATGGATGTGAAGGAATTTACAGAATGCTGGCGAAAATGATTTCCTGGGCAAAGAGTAGAGGTATATAAATTACTTGGATCGTGCAGTATTGATTATTTGTGAATATATCTGTGAAACATTAAGTGATTTTTGTACACTCATGGATTTCAACCTTGGATGCACATTAGAAACCCTAGGGAGGGTTAAAAATCCCAGTACCCAATCCTCATCCCAAACCAGTTAAATCTTACTCTCCGGTAATCAAATTCAAAGCAGCAATTTTAAAGCTCCCCAGTTGATTCCAGTGTGTAGCCAAGAGTTCTACATTGTAACTCAGGGGTTTAATATTGTTCCTGTACTTTTATTCTGGAGCGTAAACTTAGCTATGCTATTTATTCTTATTTTTAAAAGAAAGTATGGCTTACGAAAGATGATAGGCATTATTATGTTTAACAATCAAATTCATTATTAAAATTCCTTTTCTTCTTACACCTCTGTCAAATGCATGTTTTTTCTCTGAGTAATTTAAATGAATGAATTAATGATAAACACACATGTAATACTATGAGAATCCTTTCCTAAATCCCTTTATCTATTTTCAAAGGATTTCATTTCTACATATTTAAAGTTTTTAAAATCATTTTTAATTTATGCTGCTATGAAATATTTTTCTTCCTAGAAATTTTGTTCCAGATTATCTGTTGTTAAGAGCTGCATTTTGACAGAAAATGATTTTCCTTATTAACTGAGTGAATTGATAAGTAGGTAGGAATATTTTAACCACTAAGTTATATGCTGGTTATTTCTAAGTACATGCAGATTCAATGCAAGTATCTCGGTTGATTTAAATCCGTTTCTTTGAAAAGATTTTTAAGACTTTTTTTGCACAGAGGTAAATTTCATATTCAGCTTATAGGCCTTAATAATAACACTCCTACAAACTGAGTCAAATTTAAATATCTTATCAGGTATCAAATATATTTAAATGAAAACATACACATTAATGAGTGCCCTGTGAGAAAGTAGTGGTGAATTTGAGCCATATTGCTATATCCCCACAGCAATATCTGACATTTTATTCAGTGCCATCAGTTGTATGATTCTAGACATGCCCTCCTAATCAGTGGTTTGTAGGGTTTTATCCTTCCTCATCAGAAAATGTAAACAAGATTACAAACCCACTTTCTCCCCCAGCTGCAAAATATTATTTAAAATTTTACCATGTTTTATTTTGTAAAAGTCATAATACTTCATATTGTATGGTCTGAAATTACCAGTGATGAGAATAATTATTTGGTCAAATACTGTCTGTAAAGTTAAATTTATCTATGAATGGTGCTTCTGTAATGTTTATAGTAAACACAGTAAGATATTTTGCCCAAAGTGCTATTTGTCCTAGTGTATTACTTGAGAATGTGACATTCTGACACCATCAGACTGGAGGCTGAGTCCTCTGATAAATAGAAAAATGCCACATAGTCACAGAGATTATTTCACCCTGTTTCCTTGCACATTTGGGAAATAAGCAGAAATTGTAAAACCTACTAGAGTGAGCTGATTGTTTTCTTCCTAAGACTCTTCAGCTTTCAAAATTTGAATTTAAAACATTGACTTTCTTGTCAGAAAAATATTATCAAGAAAAGAACGAGACAAAAATGTAAAAAATTTTACTTACCTCATTTTATTGGTTAAAGGAGTATTTAATGATAAAAGTTTATGATACATTTTAACTAATTCTGGCAAAAGGATTGAATATTTGTTTCACCCTTACCTCACAATGTGCACAATGATTTTAAGCTCCTTTCTGTTAGAGCAGTTACTTTTCCAAAGCCTAAAATCTTAATCACATAAATCTAAAAGCAATACTTAAATGCAAACATGAGTGAAGAGTTTATTGGCTGTTCTACTAAAAGACTTTTCTTCTTTTTCTCTTATAGATGTATTTTAATTTGGATATTTTTCTTGCACAAATAAGACTGTTTCAATACAAATTTGTATTTAACTTGCTAGCTTGTAATGTTAATCATGGTTTCAGTTTGACTTGCACATTCCAGAATTAATAAATCTAGTTACTTAATTATAAATGGGTGTGTGGCATTGTCCTTGACACCATGAGAAATATAATGGCTATCAGGAAGTATGGGAAAGGGACTTACATCTTTTTGAACATCTACTATGGGCCTATTGTTTCTCTCAGTTCATTCTGCTAACAGCCCACCTAAGAAGGTATTAATCATGCCAAGAAGGTATTATCATTATTATCTTATGAATAAAAACTTCACAGAGGTAGCTGACATGCCTAAAATTCACACAGCTAGAGTATCTTTTACGTGTCTTTCTCTTGCAAGTGACAAAATAAGGTGGCATAAACAATTAAAGGAATCCATTGACTCAAATACAGAAGTCCAGAAGTAGGACTAGCTCTCTAAGAGGCTAGATATAGCTGCAAAATTGATATTGCCATGAACTTGGCATCTCTGTTGTTCTCTTTGGTTTGCCTTCCCAGCACTAGCCTCATCCTCAGGCTCTACAGGGGGGTCTGCTACAGCCCAAGTCCCCCTCACTCCGACAACTATGGTGTCAAATTGGCTCTAGCTGTTCACTGGAATGCTGTATGTGTTCACAAACGTACCCTGCACCAGCTGAGGGAAAAGAGGGTCTCTCCTTATAGGTCTCTTACAACTCCTGAGATTTACTCTTGTCTTTTCTTAAATTATTTGCTAACCTCGGGAGACTATCATACCCTTGCCAGTTTGGGTCTGTTCCTGGACCTGGGGGTGGAGTCAGTCCCACCAAACCTGCAGAGCGCGAATTGCCCAAAGAAAATCACAATGCTGTTGGCTGGAGAATTTCTACCACCATTAAGTAGATAGTAGAGCCAGGATTGGATATAAAGTCTGCACCCTGTCAGTTATGCAACAGAACTAACAGGACATAACTTCTTCCTTCTGTTTACAACTGGCATCTAGTGGTTAGAGACCAGGGACAGTAATCGTCCTATAACGCACAGTGCGAACCACCCACGAAAAGGCATTATCCAACCATCCAACCCAAAATGTCAGTAGTGCCAATACTGGCAAACCCCGTGCTATATGATCTGCTGTGGGGTGTATTCCCTCAGCCTTACAAACTGCCTCCCTCCCCTTTTCTTTAAGAAGTAGCTACCTTGAGGGGCCTCCTTTCAGTTTCAAAAATGTGCCAAAGCTCTTCAGGCTTTAGGATCTTCGAACATTATTTTCACTTTACCTGGATGTTCTCCTCCCACCCCTCTGACTACAGCTGCATCACTCTTTCCAAACCTAGCCAAAGGTGGGGAAGCATTGAGCTCAAAGAGTATTTTCCTGAGAGAGACTACCGATTCTCCAGACCTGGTCAGCCCCACCCACCTGTCACCAGTGCCCTGCCCTCTCTTATACTTTAACTTTGTATCAATGATCATAATTTCAATTAGCTATTGTATCTTTTACAGCAAATGAAAACTCAAACAACAAATGAAGACTTATTTCTGTTTACACTCTGAGCACTTAGAGCAGAGTCTGTGATTAAGGTTGGATATATTTTAGATGACTTAGAGCAGAGTCTGTGATTAAGGTTGGATATATTTTAGATGAGGCAATCCATATTGAGTAAAAGCTCACAGGCTTGAATGCAGCAAGCATTTTAGGGAGTGTGCTGAGTAGACCAGTCAGGAAATATTTAGTGTAGAAAAGTATTAACAAAAAGATGGAGAAGGGATGGAAGGTTTCTGGTATTGGACTTAATAAATGTGTAACTAGTATTTTCTGGGTTTCCATTGGAATATGCTAACTCTTCTGTGTAGATGAAGTAGGCAAAACCAGATTAAATCTGATTTTGTTTATTTTATCTGATCAAGTCTGATGGGCCTAGTAGAAACAGCCTGAGGCATCACTGCAATTTGGACATTTTTTATAATGTGCGGAACTCAGAGCCAAGTGAATTAAGATCTAGAGCTGACCCTAATACTAATGTAATGTTTTCATTGTGCTCTTTTGAGCTTCAGTCTATTTGTAAAATGAGGGAGCTGGAGGGACTAAAGGATCTGTGCTGCCCTCCTAACCCAACATTCCTGCTTCACTAAGCTAAAAGAGAGTTTTGGCTTGCTGAGATAGAACTGTACAAGCATTCTACTTTTAAAAGTTGTAAGAGGAATTTTTTTTTTTTTTAATGCAGTTGTTTATGAGCCTGGTAATAAAGAAGCAGAATATTGTGAGAATAACTGAATCTTTTGATAACTGGGGACTTTAACGTGTCCCAGAGTTTTGCATTATTTTGTACATTGAATATATAAAAGATTGGGTGGTAGATAGCCTAACCTCAGGATATATCCTGAAGCTTTTGCGTTTTTCAATAAATCCCTAGGACAAACATTTTTTTTTTCCATGAACATTCTCTTAAAGTCTAGTATACTTTGTCAAAGCTTTGATCAGATGAAAACATTTGTATTTTTGTTTATCCTCGTTTACTAAGATTAATAGGTTGCTAGAGGTCTACTGAGTACAGCTTCTCAGTCTTGGCACTATTGATTATGTTGAATGTGATTAACAACAAATTAGACATTGCAAAAGAAAATATTATAAATTTGAAGACACAGCAATAGAAATTATTGATATTTGGGGCTGGAAAATTCTTTTCCAGGGCTGGGGAGCTGTTATAGGAAGTTTCTAACTCTGCCACATAGATGCCAGTAGTACCTCTCCCTCACAGTTGTGAAAACCAAAAATGCTTCCAGACATTGTCAGATGTCCACTGAGGGGCTCAGATGACCTCAGGTGAGAACCATTGGTTTAGTGCAAAGTAATCCCCTTTAACTAGAGCACACTGGCCCGATGGATGCAAATGTTACTGCTTGGTTAACCCATTTAAACAAAGTTAAATCTTGTCTAAATGAATGTAAAGCCCTCACTGATAGTTAAATGTATCTCACTGTTTGTCTTACTGCTAGATACTGTTGGCACATTCTGAATGAGGCAATCAGTGACTTCCTTATATAGGCAATAATTCCTGGGAAATCTCAATAAATTGTCAAAAGAAATGCAAAAGAAATGCAAAGGAAAACAGTCTGCTGATTCAGCTTGTAAGTTTCCAGTGACATCGCCTTACTTCCCAAACTAAATAATTCTCTGAGTCCTGTTCCATGATAGGTAGTGACAGTGGGTCAGTGTGGTTTATGTGGTTGTTGATACTCTTGTGCCTCTTTTAGATAATTTTCTAAGAGACAAGACTTTTTTTTTTTTAATTTAATGACTATTCCTCTCCATGACCCTCTGCCCCCTCAAGGATATCAGAGTTTTTGTCTTCAGCATTTTTCAGGTTATAATAAGTTATAATTCTAAAAATTAGACTGAAAAGAAAGCCTCAGGTCTTTTGAAAGGAGGCAGAAACAGAACTAGATAAGCCTTTCAAATAGTTGGTATGGTGTATGGATTCTTTTTTTTTTTTTTTTTTTTTTAACAGAAAGAAGAGTAAAAAGAGTCTATAAAATGTATCAATGTAATACTCACTTCTGCTCTCCTGCTTGAAAAGATTTCTATAGTTATTAGAATCTCAAACTGACAGTCTTCACATCTAAGGTTTGGTTGTACTTCAAGCAAACATGCATTGTACAAGATAACAATATAAATTGGCCTTCTGAAAGTAAACAGACCCAAAGAAATATACTAATATTGCAGTGTGCTTTGCTAATTTTAGAGAAAGGTACTTTATACTTAGTTTAAGAGGAATACTGATACTCAGTATGTTTTGCTTTAAGTCCAAATAGAGACTCCCTCATGAGAAACAGGCTTAAGTTTTTCAAATAGTTTACTTTTTTTTAAAAAAAAAAAGTAGGTCTCACTTCTGCTTCCAGCCAATATGGGGTACAGTGACTAGATTTACACTCCCATCTTAAAAATTTTTTAAATCAGGACAAAATATACGAAAGAACAGTTTTCATGACAGTGGACATTAGACAATGGAAGATAGTGATTCCTGAGAGATAAGAAAAAAATTAAATGAGCCCTATGATTGCCCCAGCTAAATGCCTTGAGAGGCATCCAGGGTGTGGCTCAGGGAGGGACAAACCAGGAGATACCCAACAAACTTCTTGAGTTGAAGAGATGGAGCTGAGAGTCTTGGGAGACCAAGGAGGCTAAAGGTCACAGAGTATCAGAGAAGTGAGAGTTGCAAAAAGACCCCCTGACATCTTCCAAGGATCCTCATTATGTATTCTGCAGAGTAGTGATTCGTGCACATATGTGAGGAAACTATCTGAGCCCTGGTGTGAGGGAGATACCCAAAAAGATTAGATGAAAAAGCACCTAGCACTTACACAGGACTTGGAAAAAAAATGGCTGTTTCCATTCAGGCAGAATGGAAAACCTCATAAATCAAGGACACTAGGGAGAGTACTCAAGGTTCTTGCCTTAGTAAGGGAGGATAATTAGCCCTTCATGAAACACTGCTCCAGTCTTGCCTAACAAATCTTAAAAGCAAGGCTTGAAAGGAACAAAGTGTTTCCAAGTCATTTAACTGCATCCCAGAACAAAGCTCAATAATATTTATGAGATTATAAAAATATCCAACACTCAAGAAGTCACATTTATGATATATGGCACCCAATCCAAAATTACTAGACATAAAGAAAATCTGAGACATGGGACTCATAATGAAGAGAAAAATTAATCCAAATAGATAGTACAGAGTTTTGAAACAGATGTTAGAATTAGCAGACAAGGGCATTAAAAGAGTGATTTTTAACTGTATTCCATATTTTCAAAGGCTAAATTGATACCTGGAAGATTTTTAAAAATTCCAAATTGAACTTCTGTAGAGGAAAATGACAATGTCTGAGATGAAAAATATGTTGAATGTGATTAACAACAAATTAGACATTGCAAAAGAAAATATTATAAATTTAAAGACACAGCAATAGAAATTATCCCAAATAAATGGAGAAAATTATTTTAAATGAGTAGATCATCAGTGGACTTTGGAAATAATTCAAGTTCCTAACATATGTGTAATTAGAATCTCTGAGAAGGAGAGGTGGACAGAATAAAATATTCAAAGAAATAGAAAATTTCCAAATTTGATAAAAGCTGTAAACACACAGATCCAAGAGCTCAACAAACCCAAAACACAAGGAAAAAAACATCAAGGGAAATCATAACTAAATTACCTAAAACGGATGATAAAATAAAAATTAAAAAGCAACCAGAAGTAAAATATATGTTATATATAGAAGAATTAAGATAAAGATGATAGCAGATTTTATATCCAAAATGATGCAAGAGGGGAGCCAGTGGAACAGCCTCTTTAAACTACTGGGGGTAAAAAACTTTTTAAACCCAGAATTCTATTTGCAGTGAATGTATCTTTCACATATGAAGACAAAATTAAGACTTTTAAACATAAAAAAGCAGAGGGAATTTATTACCAGTGAGCCTACAGTATAAGAAATGTTTATGAAATCCTGTAGGAAGGAGAAAAATGATGCCAGATACAAATCTGAATCTACACAAAGAAATGAAGATCACTTTAAATGATAAATTAGTTATCTTTCCACATCCCGTGAGTTGGAACATGAGGGTGCCCTGGATATGCACCAAGACATGGAGAAGGACCAATGAAAAGGACCAGGTCCTTGAATTACTGAGGGGAACAGAGCAGCCTGGCAATCTGGATGACCCATCTAGGAACTATTATTGAGAGACAAATAAAAGTCTATGTTTTTAAAGTATCTATATTTTGCAGTTTTACTGATACTACCAATTGTTTCTTAATACAATTATTTTTAAAGCTGTGAAGTTATGTCTGTTACATCAAGATCTTTAATTTACTTGGAATTTTTTTCCACATAAAACAAAGTTGATCCAGCATATTCTAATAAAAAGGACACCTTTTTCTCACCTATCTGAAATGCCAACTCTTCTATAAATCTAGCATCTACATATGCACGGCAGCCTTTCTGGATTAAAAGTTCCATTAGTCTATTTGTTTATATGATGGTATCTGCGCACTGATTAGATATGTTTATACTAAGATTCGATATCTGGTAGGGCAAATACTCTAACTTGTCATCTTTCTCAGATATATCTTGAGTCTTTCTACTGTACTAAATTTCCAAATAAATTTTAGAGTCAGTTTTTTAAAAGTAGGTGAAAAGGTTATCAGGGGACGCAGCTAGGTCACATTAGTTTCAACCTATCTTTTGATGAGTTGATATATGCAGACGTCTCCAGCCCCAAGACAAGGGTTGTTCTCAGACTGACTTTTATCCTTACAACCAGAGTGGCAAAGAGAGCCTGGTGGTGAAGGGGTGATAGTTTGGCTACTTGGTAGGCATCTAGGGATCAGGTTTCCTCCCTCCAAGGAACATTCTACATTCCCCTAGAACTAAGGGTATCATCTCCCACTTGTTATCCATTGGCTTCAGCTATTTTGGTGTAGACTGTGTCAATATAACTCCATTACTGTGATTATATTTAATTATGTATCAACTGTGCATTGAGCACCTTTTCAAGGCATGGACCAGACAATCAGAGAGTAAATTTACAGCATTTAATTTACTTTTCCGAATTTTTAATCAATGCCTATTGACTGTCTCAAGGATTGAATTCTCTATTTTAACTCCATTTTAATAATACATTGGGGAATTCAGCCAGTTTTTTCGACATTTATCACTTAATGTTGAATACCTGCTTTGCTCTAGGTACTATACTAAATGTTGAATATTCAGCAGTAAAGAAATATATATATTACATACATGTATATAATACATATAATTTTATATATATCTTTCTCTCTCTCTATATATATATCTTTCTAACATCTAAAACTGCAAAATATAGATACTTTAAAAACATAGACTTTTATTTGTGTCTCAATAATAGTTCTTAGATGGGTCATCCAGATTGCCAGGCTGCTCTGTTCCCCTCAGTAATTCAAGGACCTGGTCCTTTTCATTTCTATCTTTCATAGAGAAAGATATATATATATATATCTTTCTCTAATGGGAAAATCCAACATTTAAACGACATAAACAGAAATAGAAATATTTAATTTACAATTATGTTTAATGCTATGAAAGAAACAAATAAGGTTTTATTTAAGAATAACTGGAGGGAGAAAGTGGAGAAAAATACACTCTTCAAGTTAGACCATATTATATACAGATGAAATCTGATTTAACCTGTAACTTAATCAGATTTATGTAGCAAATTAAACATAAATCTTTTCATATACTTAAGCCATTCATTTGTGTATTCCATAGCATTTATGTTCTTTGAGCACTATAATGATCCAGCTATTAGGCTCACAAAAATGACCAGGACTCAGTTCCTGTATTTGAGGAACTCATAGTTTAATTTATTAACTAGCAGTGCCTTTCATTAAAATAATTGCATACCAAATGGAAACAAATGTGTTCCTTTTACTCTTTCATTCTTTTTTAGATGAGGATAGGAATTCACTCGGGCTCCGTGCTGGCTGGAGTTGTTGGGGTGCGAATGCCACGTTATTGCCTGTTTGGAAATAATGTCACGCTGGCAAGCAAATTCGAGTCGGGAAGTCACCCTCGGCGCATCAATGTCAGCCCAACCACTTACCAGTAAGTGTTCCCTGGCCTCCTCCTTCCTGTCTTTAGCTTTGTTTTGGCCTGCTAGTCTGTCATTTGTGAGATCCTGTTCTTTTTCTTGATCCTGTCATTCTCCAAGATATTGTGAGTAGAACCACCCAAACCCGAAAGATAGTAATTGTGACACAAACTTTTATTTGCACGCTTTGAGAGTGCATGAAATATCTGACATGACTGAGAGGTAAAATAGGTTTGTCATTTCCCACAGTCTCTGTCCTTCTTAAGTATACCTGTTTAAAATACAGGAAAGCAAATGTTCTTAAGGATCTGCATTATAATAGAAATCTCAGTATTTTCAAACTGTTTATAAAAATGAAAGAAATACGATAGAAATGGTGGTTGGACTGTTTTTATTTTTTTGAATAAATAAGGACTCTTTATACATATATTTTATATATATAAATTATCCCTTACTCAAAATGCTTGGGACCACAAGTGTTTTACAGTTTGAAATTTTTTGAGTTTTGGCACATTTGTGCATTATATTACCTGATGAGCATCCCAAATCTGAAAATCTGAAATCCAGTATGTTCCAAAGAGCATTTCCTTTGAGTGTCATGTTGGTTCTTCAAAATATTTCAGATTTTGGAGCATTTTGGACTTTTGGATTTTGAATGCTCTGCTGTACCAGGTACAGGGTAAAACATTAAATTCTTTTTATCTTAAAGGTAATCTTTGACAACAATACACATTTTTGCCTCCTGAATTCATTCTTATTTTGTGTCTGGTTTGGCTCATCATTATATCCCCAAACTTATAAAAATGTCTAGCACATAATAAGCACTCCATAAATATTTATAAAATGAATAAATACATTGATAAGATGGACATCTTCAAAATTAACAGCAAAGAAAAGCATGAAAATATCTTACTTTATCACACTTTGGCTTTATTCTGGGCATTACTGTACAACTACTTAATTAATTTCATGTTTTAGGTAACTTTGAATCATACTGAAAAAAATGTAAAGTAGGAATAGTGGCCATTGATTTTTTTATTGACATGGTTACAAAAAACTCAAGCAGAAAATTTGAATATAAAGATAATAAAAGTTGAATATAATAATAAATAAAACAGTGATATTTTCAAACTTTTGACACCAAATTAGAGGGTAATTTGGTATCAGAAATTTCAGAGAGGGAATTTAAAGTTTTTAGATGAAAAGCAAATACTTCCTGATTCTGCAAAATAGATGAGAAAGAAAACTGAAATTACAAATATAAAATCAAGAGAAAGTTCACATTTAAAAATACATTTAAAGCTCTTGCTAAGCTCATTAAGGTAGTGAATACCTTGATTTTAGTGTTTTTGAATAAAGACACATCTCTTACTAATTTTAAGGAGCCCAAGAGATTTTGAGGGCCTCACAAACAACTTCTGGACAAAGTTACAGGATTCTATCTAATCATTACTTATCTGAGAACTATCTGCTATTTTCAGGATGTTTATAAGAGGATTTGCATCTTTTAAACTTCTCCCAATTTTCCCAGCACAATTCTGGGCATATTACAGATGATCTGACAATAATTACCATATCAAATTGAATTTTGTCAAATTCTCTAGCAGAGATCAGTGAGTCCAATACTTTCTGCTCTATACGATGAAAAACAGCTACTGAAGATCAGCTACCTCACTCATATCCTATTACGTGGTTCCATTTATTTCCATCATGGAACTGACACTTATTTTCCATGTTTGTGTAACTTAGTGTAGATTTATGTCTTCTGTGACAGCTTCACTTAAAAAAAAAAAAAAACAAATGTGTAAAAGAATAGGCCCAACCTGTGTGAGGAGTTCATGCCCTGAGCGTAGACATCATTAACAGTAGCTGGCCTTGTTTACATAGTGATGGATAGAAAAACCTCTGCCAGCCACACAAGTCTGTGCATTTTGGTAGTGACTCAGAGTTTTTGTAGTCTTTTTCACAGTTAGTTTATGATGATCCTTAGTGATTAACAAGGTCTGAGGAATGAAATCATTTCAACTGCATACACTGAAGCTTACTGTTGTGTTATTGTTCTGCACCTTCACCCCCAGGCTCCCTAAAATCAAACAGAGCCATAGATAGACACATTGAGCTGACAGGTGGGTAGATTCTTGGAATAAATATAATTTATGAAGTAAAACCCAGTATTAAGCTCATGAGTTTGAAATCTTCTATTTTATCCCTGAATTACGTTCTGTAGAATGTCCAACATTACCTGTTTATCTTGAAATCTTCAGAGAGGTTTTCATCCTGTTTATTTTTAGTAAAACTATATGATTATAAACTTTGGAAGTGGACTGTTTTGATATTGTGATAAATTGAAATCATTTTTTGAATGATTCATTCCAAATGCATTTTGTCTGAAATATTCAAATAATTTAAAAAATATTTTTATAACTATTATGGAGTACTGAAAAGATAATATAATATCCATGATCCCACCACAGTTAAACACTTTATATTTTGTTCAGATATTTTTTAATAAAAATGAACAAAACATTTTCTTTGAAATTTTCTGAATCTTTCATTGTGACAGCCTAATGAGTTTGGTGTGTTTCAAAGTCCCATGTTTTGTTTTGTTTTTTCTTTTTTTTTTTTTTGAGACGAGTCTCACACTGTCTCCCAGGATGGAGTGCAGTGGCACAATCTCCGCTTACTGCAACCCCGCCCCCCAGGTTCAAGCGATCCTCCTGCCGTAACCTCCCGAGTAGCTGGGACTACAGGCATGTGCCACCACGCCTGGCTAATTTTTTGTATTTTTAGTAGAGACAGGGTTTCATCTTTTTAGCCAGGTTGGTCTCCATCTCCTGACCTCATGATCCGCCTGCCTTGGCCTCCCAAAGTGCTGGGATTACGGGCCTGAGCCACTGCGCACTGCCCCAGTCCCATGTTTTGTATATTAACTTTCTACAGATGTATCCATGAACAATATAATTTTATTTTACATGTTTTAATTTTCATAAATGGTATTTTACTGTATGACTGTTTCACTAACTTTGGTTTCTTTTAAACACAATTTAATACTTTTAAGATCTATCCATGTTGGAACATCTTTCTTTGGAAGTTCCAAAGAAAGAATGAGTTTGATAATTTAGTCAAAGGTGCATTTTGAGCTTTAACTAGGAGCTGAGATAGTAATCAGTTTATTCCTATGTGTTTTTATTAACAAAAGTCCCTTACTGATGACTGTCTAAATCACAGACAGCTCAAGCTCATCATTTTAATTGCTGTATGACATTCCAGTCATACATGGTATGACTCCACCATATTTTAATATTTCATACATATATTCCACTGTTGATGAACACTTAGGTATATTTTCTATTTTTTAATTATCACAAAGTTTGTTCCTATGAACATTATTTACCTGACATTACAAAAAAGAAATTTTTATTGAGTTTTAAGTTTTCCAAATTAGACATTTTCATTTTTCTTCAATAAATATGTTTACACACATTTTTGTTCCTATCATCCCAATGATGGGATAAGTTTTTTATGGGATATGGATTTTAAATAGTGCATATAATATATGCACTATTAATATATGCACTTTAAATAGTGCATATTTTTAAACAGTGCATATAACATAATCACATGATTAACTGAATTATGTACCTCTGCTTAAATGTGGGAATCATATATGTATATCTATGTATATATGATTACTAAGTAATCATTAGTAAGTAATCATATATATGTAAGTATGTAATCATGTAGTATGTAACTAATTAGTAATCATATATATGTGATTGCTTACTAAATTACTTACTGTTGGCTTCAACAACACAAACATTATTTTATAGTTCTGTAGGGCACAAGTCTGACACAGGTCTCACTTAGCTAAAATCAGTGTGGGCGTCATGAGACCTTCATTCTTTGCTGAAAGTTCTAGGCGATAACATGCTTTCTTGAGTTTTCCAGCTTTGAGGCCACTCTCATTCCTCTGTTCGGAACCTCCTTCTTCCATTATCACAGCCAGTAATAGTTCATCTTTCTCATTCTGCTTCCATCATCACATATCTTTTCCTGACTCTTCCTCCCTCTTCTACTTTTAAGGACTCTTGTGATGATGTCAGACCCACTGGATAATCCATGATAATTTCTCTATTTTAATGTCATCTGATTAGCAATCTTAATTCCATCTGCACCCTTAATTCATCATTGCCATGTGTATCAGTCAGGGTTCTTTAGAGGGACAGAACTAATAGGATAGATGTATGTATAAAGGGGAGTTTATTAAGAAGTATTGACTCACAGGATCACAAGGTGAAGTCCCACAATAGGGCGTCTGTAAGCTGAACAGCAAGGAGACAGTCTGAGTCCCAAAGCCAAAGAACTTGGAGTCCAGTGTTCAAGGGCAGGAAGCATCCAGCATGAGAGAAAGATGTAGTCCAGAAGACTAAACTAGTCTAATCTCTCCATGTTCTTCTGCCTGTTTTTATTCTGGCTGTGCTGGAATAGACTAGATTGTGTCCACCCAGCTTGAGGGTGGGTCTGCCTTTCCCAGTCCACTGACTCAAATGTTAATCTCCTTTGGCAACACTCTCACAGACACCTCCAAGAACAACACTTTGCATCCTTCAATTCAATCAAGTTGACACTCAATATTAACCATCACACCATGAGACCTAAAATATTCACATTTTTCAGGGATTGGGATATGGACATCTTGGGAGGTGGGGGTTATTCTTCCTACAACAAGGGAAAATTTAAATGCTAAAACCTGCCTGGAAATATAGCCCCAATCTTACTTCTACATACCTCTCTTTGAGGACTTTAAAAAAACAACAACAACGTATAAATTATGTAAGCAAAATCTGGGGAGGAAAAAGAACTTTCACAAATGAGACCTCTGGCTTGTAAAGGATTTTTACTGGGACTTAAGATATAGATTCCTGAAGACAGGAATCTAGTACAGGACTGAATTATATTTCTATATTTAAGAAGCAGTAGAGCCCTTGGCTTGAGAAGACTAAGAAGCTATCCTGAGACATAAGTAATTTTTATAAAGATGACTACAGTCCTCTCACTGCATAACCTGCCCTCAGACATAGATACCCACATATCATCTCTTACAAAACTCAAGAACTTATATTTATCTTTAGACCTCTAACACCAAGTTTAAAATTGCACAGACCACATTTTTGTGTAAGAGTTTAAAATAGTGCATAATTCCTACCCTAGGAATTAAGAGAACTGCATCTAATATTGGTTAAGCTATTTGATGACCTAGATGAGCTCTCATGCATCTTTTAGCTCCACTATTTCATTATAGTCACAGCAAACATTTATTGGATTACTTATAATTTATTTATTTATCATTTAATCATTACAGCAAGAGTGTGAGTTCTGAATTGTGATTATCTTTGTTTTTCAGATGGGAAAATCTGAAACTTAGGTTTAATAAGTCACTAAGAACATTGAGCTAAATAAGTGCGGGAGTCATAATTCAAACCCAAAGGTGCCCTACTCCAAAGCCTGAGATCTTATCCGTGACCAAGCTGTCCCACTGGGTTGATAACTACTTGAAATAACATGTATAAAAACAATAATTACTTTTTAAAAATTTTAGTTGACACATTATAATACATGTTTATAGGATACAGAGTAACATTTTGATAAGTGTTTACAATGCATAATGATCAAGTCAGGATAATTAGCATATCTATCACCTCAAACATGTATCATTTCTTTGTGTGAGGAACATTCAAATTCTGCTCTTCTAGCTCTCTGAAAGTACACAATGAATTATCATTAACCCTATTCCCCCCAAGTTCTGCAGAACACCAGAAATTATTCCTCCTATCTAGCTGAAATTTTGTATCTGTTAACCTCTCTACATCGTCTCCTCCCCTCTTACCCTTCCCTAGCCTTTAATACCCACGATTCCACTCTCTATTTTTATGAGCACAAATTCTATTTTTTTAAAAATACCCATTAATTTCTGAATATTACTGGCCTCAATGAGAGGATTTCTTCTGCAAGAAAATGGTGAAGAGAGCAGTGGGGAGCAAAGTGGAATTAGAGCAAGGGAGATGCATTTTCTCTTTGTAGATACAATGCCCTCAGGTTGAACTTTTGCTATTCTGGAGTTTTTATACTCAGGATAATAAAAAGGAAGGATATTCTTTCCAAAATGGTTATTTGGAGTGTCAGTATTTCTAACTATATCAGTATCTCTAGATCTGAAATGAACATGAGTAGATGGGACAAACCTGTGACAAGTGGAAGCTTCCAAGTGACAAAGAACATTGTTGCCTCTGTGAGGCTAAAAACATTTTGTGTAAGCATTTATCAAATGCATATAATAATTTACTGAGAATATAGGCTTGCTTTTAGGAATTTACTTTATAAACAGTTTGGAGGAATGCGTCTTTCTGGTAAATTCAGAGAAAGATGAATGGAATAATTGAAGAATGATGACATTCCTTGGTTATAGTTTTATTTCATGAAACTCTACCTTGGATATAGTTTAATAATCGGTAATACTAGTCAAAAACACTAGCTAGAAACTCTGCTTCTGTTCCTTTGTCAACATAATTATTATACAAGGGTGACATTCTATGTTATAAATATTTACTCTTCTTCCTAGGGATGCTTAATGTGGGGAAAGATCCAAAGAAACTTCCAGAAATTCTTATCTAGTAGTTTTCCTGTAGCCTGGCAATTTAGACATATTTTTCTTTATGATTTAGTTTATTATTTGGCATAGGTTTGGCTTGTATGATTAGGCATAAGATTAAATCTAGAAGTAAAGTTTTGCTGTTTTTCTTTAGGTCCCATTCCTAACTAGTATGAAAGGAAAGCTTGGTGGTTCTCTCTTCTCATGATGGCAATGCTAAAAAGTTAATTACCTAGTTCTAGGATTCAGAATTTAAAGGCATTAATCTGGTATTCATATTGATAATTCCTATTTATATGGGAGACATCTGTTAATTTCACACACAAAAAGAATTTCCTTGAAGCATAAATACTGTTTCATTGGTCATACATAACATTTACAAATAATGCCAAGCTTAAGTAAATTTTATGCATTATCTAAAATACTATAAAGTGAAAATTAATTGCTAAGGTAATTAAGCATGATTTAAAGCAAAAGAAAATCACTCCTTACATTCTCCTTTCCCTTTCTCCATTAAAAACGGCACCATTTCTAGTGGCCTGGAGGTCAATATTTATTTTGTAATTAACACAGGTTTAATAATCCTTTCTGAAGTTTCTTTTAGATATCCACAGTTTAGCTAAAAAGGCCAAGTTCTTTAGAAAAGTAAGTGTTAAACATGTTTGGCTGTGGAAACAATTCAAGTAATATCTGACTTAAAATCCGAGGTGGAACATAGATAAAAGTATTACTGTTGAGGTTTTGGGGGGTTTTGCTGTTACATTTAAGCCTTATGATTATTGTGTTTATGCAGCATTTTCTACACATACTCACATGTGCTTGTTTCTGGGGAGAGTTTTTTTTTTAAATATTCTCATCAGATTTCAAAGTGGACCATGATTCAGAAAATATTAAGAACCACTACTGACAGATTAAATAAATGACCAAATAAAAGAATGTGAATTTAATATTCCTGTTCTGCTACTAATTAGTTTATGACCCTGGATAAGCCACATAAATGATCTCATCTTTCATTTACTTATAAATTATAAACTAGGTTAGGTCTAGATAATTCTAAAAATATTTTATACTAAATCCTGGAACAGAAAAAGTAGCATTAATAGGAAATCAGTGAAATCTGAATAAAGTCCACAATTTGCTTAATAGTTATATACCATTGTTAATTTCTTAGTTCTGACAAACGTACCCAGGTTAAGTGGAATGTTAACATTAGATGACATTGAGTAAAGACTATAAGAGAGCTCACTTCTTGCAGAACTATACTATGTATCTTTGCAATTCTTCTATAAATCTAACAATATTCCAAAAAATGCTTATTTAAAAAATTATTATAGTTCTGACATCCAGACCAGGCACAGTGGCTCATGCCTGCAATCCTAGCATTTTGGGAGGCCAGGGGGAGAGGATCACTTGAGTTCAGGAGTTTGAGACCAGTCTGGGCAACACAGTGAGACCTTGTCTCTACTAAAATTAAAAAAAAAAAAAATTACCCAGATACGGTGCATGTGCCTAAAGTCCCAGTTGCTCAAGATGCTGAGGCAGGGGGATCATGTAAGCCTAGGAGATGGAGGCTGCTATGAGCCATTATCACACCACCGCACTCCAGCTTCAACAAGAGTGAGACCCTGTCTCTAAAAAATAAAAATAAAAATAAAAATAAAAAAAGATCTAACATTCAGTGAAAGCTGAAAGCTGAGAATTCATTTTTCAACTTACATAACAGAGGATCTTATATACTATTAGAGACCAACTGAATGTTTTTGAGCCTGGAAACAACATGATCAAAGAAAAGCTTCCACAGGGAGTGGAGTAGGGAATACCTAGAGGTGAAAAAGATAAGAGGTAACAGCATTGTTCCAGGCCAAAGGTACAGTCATGAACTAAGGCCATGAACTAAGGCCTTAGTGGGACTAGAGGTATAGAAGACATGAAAAAACTTTAAAGAAATAATTGACAGGGCTGACTGGGCAAAAACACATAGCCATTCTATATATTGTATGGTTAATACTGTGCCTTGAAATTGGAAGGCCATATTTATTCACTTTCAGAATTAATGCCTTATGAATATATTTTTAACTTTAAAGTTCTTACTTTTAGGTTTAGCATGTAATCAAGCCTCTATATCGTTTTAAATTTCTCCTTTTTTCCAATTGTGTGTACATTGTTCTTTGAAGGAAATGGCAAAATTTTATATTATATTGTTTGTTTGTATATGGTACTATGTTACATTAAGGAAATATGTCTGTTTCAAATCCCCTCAAAACAAGGCAGTCTACCTTCCAAACAACTAATCATGAATTGTATTATTTAAATACATTTTAATATTTATTAAAATCCAGTATGTTTGGAGTATTCATTTTTAAACTCGAGAATTGAAACCAGTCTTAATTGGGCCTTATCTTTTAGCAGTCAGTTCTTCCCACTGTTGCTTTGTGTGTGACACTGTGCATCAGGAAAAATCTGATTGCTCTAAATGCTATGTTAAGAATCCTTTTGTGGGTCTTATTAAAGTGCAAAGATTCTCATGCATTAGTCACCTATTACTAAATCAAAATTGCTTTCTAATCAGTTTTTGTGATATTGGCCAACACGACAGTGTTTCCTCTGGAGATCTTACCTGAACATTTTTCAGATTTGCAACTCTAAAACTAACATGTTTGATCATGCTGCTTTGTATGATCCTCTATAAACTGAATACTATATAAATTCTCAAGCTTCACTAAATGTTAGAGCTGTAACTAATCTTTGAAATAAATTAGAGTAAAATCTTTCTTTTTCCACAAGGAAATTAAGAAACCAGAGAATTTAAGTGACTTAACTAATGCCATCAACTAATTTGTCTCTGTCTAACCTGTATGGGGGAAGGAAAAACTCTAAAACGTAAGAGATCAGATTTCCTGAGCCTACCTATACCTCTTCTCTCTCATCATTTCTCTCTACAAAAATGAGTATTTCTGAGAAGCATAATTTTAGTGGAATATGCAAGGAATATTTTCTGTAAAACATTGTTCATATAAGAAGTCAGCTGAGCTCTTAAAGGAAAAAAGTATGCCCTTTTTTTAGCCTCCAAATATTTTCCTAGGTTGATTTGCCTTCTTGGGGGCTGAGGTTATTACAATTCTGCATGATCTCCTTAGAATACATTTAGGCTAACTCTATTTCTAATTGGTTGACTAATACAGGAAATAGAGGACATAGAATTCTTAAGTCTAGCAATCTAATTTGGTACTAATTTTGAAGTAATGAAATCAACTAATATTCAGTTTTAAAAATAATTGTGCGTATTTTCTTCTTTCCACTTCTTTATCTTTTATACAGAAAGACCAGCACAATGATGAACTCGTTTTTAAGAAAGACTTTTGGTCAGAGAAGTGAAAAAATGTGAGGAGATTTACAAGAACTGGTTACAGTTATCTTTTCTAACCTCTCACTTATCATCTCTTTTTAAAGTTCTGTCTATAGACATGTTAAACTTTTGCGTGAATGTTTTAAATTTTAAATTCCTTGACATTTACTAGAAATGGAGTTTTTAGGCTGTTAAAGGTCAAAATTGACAGGGTCCAGACAAGTCAATGTGGTAGAATGATCTTTGGCATCCTAAAATTTAAGAATGTAAAGGGCATTAGTTTTGCCACTGAAACAGGAACATCCCAGAAGATGTACACTCTCTAGCAGGTACCAGATATGCAGAGTGTGAAACCTATAGTTAAGCACACTTTGCCATCAGTACTTACTCCAGAGTGGATTGCAGAAAAAATATGCAGGGGTGTCACTGAAGTGCCTCTGAGACTCTCTGCCTTATCATTTCCAGGGGAGATACAGGAAGACGATCCCTTTTGGAGAACTTATTGGCCTGAATTTTAGGTCCCACAGATTGCCTCAAATTATAAAATTACTTCAACATCTGCAAGTAAAAATATTTGCAACCTTAAAATGCATAAACATTTGGTGGGATCCTTTTTCTGTTTTATTTCATCGTGAGCTAGATTCTTACTTTCCTTATTTGGAAAGGTGTATTTCCAGAGAATGAATCATTGCATTTCAAGGGATTTCAGGCTGTCTAGCTGACTCAATAACTAGTTTCATTGGACCTATCTTCAGACTGCATCAGATCTTGGAGCAGGGAAGCACAAAGCAGAAATACAGGACAGAGTTCCTTCTTTTCTTCCATTCAAGTAGAATGAAGAAGATAAATAGGAAAAATGCAGGAACTTTACAACACTTAGGAAAACATAATGTGTCTCGATGTTTTTTATTTTCATTTTCAGAACTGTCATCCTTCTCCTACACCCAAAAAAATCCGAATGCATTCATTAGCAAAAAAAGATATTCAGGTGAATCATTTGTAACAAGAGAAATTTCTAATTAAGCAAATCGAGCCCCTGAGTTTATCATTATCCCTTTCTGAAGTTAATAATTAATCTTTTTTGAAACAACAACAAAATGACTTCCAGATATCACTCAGGTATACACTTTCCACCTTCCTCTCTTCCATTATGTTGGAACAAAGTGACATATACACATACAAGCACACAAAGACTGGAAGAAGATTTAGAAATGGAAGAGGAAGGTGGAAAGTGTATGCCTGAGTGATATTTGGCTTAATGTCTAAAAGAAAGCTGAAGTCTTAGCTCCTACAGAAGAAGGAGTGGGTAAGAAGCAAGTATATTCACTTTGAATCTAAATATCAGCCTGTTTACATGCACACATGCATATGCACACACACACACAGAACCTAATTAGAAGGATAGTCTAAAAGATCCAAAATATGACCAAAATAGACTCCAGAAAAAGTACAAGGGTAGAAAACACTCTAGGGTATTTTAAGTAGGAAGATATACTGAGAATAATGTGCTTACAGAATCATGAGAAGAGATAAAAATCAGGTTCTAAGCTGCATATCTTGAAATGATACCCATAAAATATAGAACTGGCCAGGTACACAAGCTCCTACCCCTGTGCTCACCATGGGAACTGGAATAGTCTAGGTCAGGAGCCATGGCCACAGCCATACTAGCCTTTGTACATCAGGAAACTAAAAAATGGATGCCTAAATATGCATTCCCGTGATCATGAAGTTAGATGTTAGACTAACATGTCACCAGTACTGGACCATTTTCTTGACACTTAGGAAGCTAGAAACTGGAGCCTGCTTCTGCAAAACTCCAACATCAGTAGTCACTGTTAATGGTCAGTTGCCAAGGGAAATGGGATCTACTTCACTTCTGCCATTCAAAACTTTGTCAGGTCAATCTTATTTTAGGAAACTAATAATTACTCAGAACCGTAGTAGCTAGGGAAATTGGGAAATGTAGTTTCAAGCTAGGTAGCCATGTACTTTTGTAGAACTTTATTACCAATAAATAAAGGGAAGATAAATTTTGGGGCACAGCTAACTCTAGAAGAATATAAGAGGTTTGTTCTCCTGAGACATTGAACCAGAGGAATTCTAAATTGAGGAAGGTAAATACGGGAGGATTAAATAAAAGTCTACATTAATAACAGTGTGATTCCCAGGTTATTTCCTAAATTCAACTTCCAGAATGCCAGAAGCCAGGTGTAACACCATAGGAATGACTGGAATATTGTTACTCGGACAAACTGGACCAAAGGAAAAACAGTAAATATATCAATATTTGGGAACCCTAATGAAATGATCAGGGGAGACCTACAATTCAACAATATTTTGCTACACACAAACCTTCTAACCATGTTGTAATGACTTACACTTAAATAGAAAGATATTTACAGACATTAGTAATTTGTTGAATGCCTTGACATGAATAAAAGAGACCAAAACAAAAAAGCAAACAACAAAATCTAGTCAATGAATATCTAGAGGAAAAAGAGACAATACAGAGAATTAGGGAAAACTACAAAAAGATGAATATTCTCATAAATTTAAAATAGTAACACAAGAAAAAATAATCATACCACAAGAGTGGAAATTAAAATGAGATATCTGAAATTTTAAAATTATTTACGTGTTGGAAAATAATGTTGGATGCAATCTTCCAGAAAACAGAATGTTTTAAAATGAGGGAATAATTTGAGAAAAAGGAAAACAAATTAGAGGATTAATTTACCAGGTCCAATGTCTGACTAAGCCAAAATGCATAAAAAGAAAACATATAAAACAAGGCATACGAAATTATTAAATAACTTTTTTAAAATTCCTAGAACTGAAATACATAGTTTGCTTCATCAAAAGCTTCACAAGGATGCACTAATTGTCATTGTGCCAAATAAAAAAGATGCATGTAGTCATATTATTATTAATTTTCACAGTACCAGAGATAGAAAGATGATGATGATGATGATGACGACGACGATGATGACAATGATGACAACGACAAGAAAGACTAGAAGAAAATTAACATGCAGAGGTTTAAAAAACAGAATGACATCTTACTTTTTAACAGCCAAACATTGAGGAGAAAATGAATTCTAAACAAGAATTTAATGCCTAATTAAACCAATCAAGTTGAGAGAAGAATGAACTAAAGATATTTCTGATATCTAAAGTCTTTAAAAGGTCACTGTCCTCGTATCTTTTCTACCCCTCTACAAGATGCATCAGATTCCACTGCCCCTTCCTTTGCCCTTCAAGTATCCTTTGGTGAGCAGTAGCTGGATAGTGAGTAGACAAGTTTGTGATTACCCTCTGGTAGACAGCATTCTGAGAATGTTGCTCTCTTATAGCTCTGCACGTTACACAGATCTTTCCAGCTGTTGAAACAAACAAAAGATTTTCCAATTTCACACAATTATTTCAAATGTGCATGTGTCAGAGAGCTATATATGCTAGTCTGCCACTATTAAAGGCTGGAACTGGATCTATTCATTTCAGCAAGGTTTATTCTGTCCATGGGGTTCTCCATGGGGCAACTTAGCAAATAAAAATAATCACTTTATGCAAAGACATTTTCAGCAAAACTCAAAATTCTCTCGTTTCCCTCTCAGTCTTCTCCTGTCCCATACATATTATGATGAGAGGTAAGAAAGTACTGGTTCAAGCCTAGCTCACAGAAGGCACTTAATGATTACCTGTTGACTAGTTGACTGCTGAATTCACAGACCCTTTTTAAGAATTCTGAATCTTGTGTTAAAATTTGAACTAGATTTAGATCATTTGTACTTCAGTATGAATAAGTGTCAGACCCTTTCCCAAGGTAGGATGTAGGACAGAGAACAGAGCATGGTGAAAACTGGGGGAAATGAGCATGCAAACAAGAGGTGAGAGAGTCAGAGACCAGCTTCATTTCTGCAGTTGTGATGGAGAAGCTCCATGGACCTCCATGGAATCAAGTTTCCTGCACATGCTTGGGAGCCATCCATTGATGCAAAGCAGTAGTGGATTTTTATTTTGAAAAACAATTTATAGAAAAAACTGTTGAGCAGAGAAAGGGTAAACTAGGACAGGCAGGTAAACTAGGATTTGTGTGATTTCCAAATGCTTATTAAACATGTTGCCAAAACTCCCAGAGTGTATAACAACCTGCTGGGGATTACAGCTGGGGATTAATTTAGATTTATATAGAATCTAAGCTTCCATATCAGCCCTGAGGTGACAAAGAAATGGATTGTTAGGTAGAGCTTTAGGGCTAACCCGGGGACTTGGACTTAATAAAGCATTTCAGAGGGGATCCGAGGCTTTGGGATGATCAGGTTCTAAATAATTCCTAATCCTTGTATACATTTGATTGCTTACTCAGCACCATGACTCATATCATCACCAGGCACGCTGTGTGAAATGATTCCCCTGACCTCCTCCACAAACCCCCCAGCAAGTCATAAAGATTGTCCTATTGGAATTCAACTGAACATTGCACTTCAATGTTCTTATCTACAAAGTCTGCTGTAATAAATACTGGATATCATAGGACCTTGAGTCAATTTATCCTTATGTGTTCTCATTTTTATTATTGAAATTTAAAACTGTATTTAGTTTATGGATACCAAAATGTTCACTGGGAAAAGAAAATACAATTTCATAAAAGCTGTTGTCTCTGTAATCTCTAGCAAAGTATATGAGATCTATTTAACATGTCAAGAGATCAATTCATTGTGAAAAGTTTCCTCCCAGCCAACGTGCAGTGAATTATTTAAAAGTTCTGACATCTGAAGCAGCTGGTACCATCTTCTTTCAGTCATTTACAAGTACTTTCATGGACGTAACCCCATTTTTGTTTGGGGTTGAAAATCTCAATTATAGCAAAACAAAGATCTTGGTGAGACAAACAAACTGTAAAAGATACATTTGAGGACTTAAAAGATAGGGAGAAGGGAATGTAGCTTATTTGGAGTCCTAACTGTTGATTATGGGCTTCAAGGAAACTTTGTGGAAAGACTGAACTATGGCTATATGTGGTTCTTAACTTTTGTACTTAAGTCCATAGTTATCACCTCTCCCTTTCTCCTGTAAAATTTCTTCCTTTAGATTATATCAGATGATGTATCATTTTATTGCTAATTTGTTTCAATGAGCATTTCTTGTCATTTTAGTTATATTAACTTATTCTGCGAATCCCCACTTACTCGCCTCCATTCAGAGGGCTATTTATAATGTCATAACCACTAAAAAGTTTGTTGATTGATTGACATCAATGATTGACACCCACATATTACACAATGATGACTGTTCTATTTGAGCTTAGCAAAATTATTGTGGAATTCACTGCTAAATTAAACTACTGTATAAGGCGTTTTACAATTTATTTCTAAAGTGACTGATTATATATCAATAGTAAAGAGAATTGACATTTGTGAAAATGAAAAGAAAGTAAACACTACTGATGACTTCCATTCTTATTGTCATTAATGATATCTCAGTTTGGTTGTTTTGTGATGGAGAGCTATCTTACCTAGTCTTGTT
This sequence comes from Chlorocebus sabaeus, assembly GCF_047675955.1. Lineage (NCBI taxonomy): Eukaryota > Metazoa > Chordata > Mammalia > Primates > Cercopithecidae > Chlorocebus > Chlorocebus sabaeus. The sequence goes on along the minus strand of NC_132904.1, from coordinate 103,171,114 downwards.
ATTTATTGTTGGGCTAAACTTGACTGTGTTTACAGGTCTAGGTTCCAGTTCCATTGTCACTACTGTCATGTTGTTTCCTTGAGCAAATCAGTATAACTTACTCTGAACTCACTTTTACCCTCTATAAATTTTGTGGAGATTAGCATTTTTCAACTTTTAAGTTCAGGGGTACAAGTACAGGTTTGTTACATACCTGTGCATGTATGGCGGTTTGTTGTACAGATTATTTTATCACCCAGGTATTAAGACTACTTCCCATTAGTTATTTTCCTGAATCTCTCCCTCCTCCTATCCTTCACCCTCCACCCTCCAAAAGGCCCTGGTGTGTGTTATTCTTGTCTATGCGTCCATGTAGTCTCATCATTTAGCTCCCACTTATAAATGAGAACATACAGTATTTGGTTTTCTGTTTCTGCATTAGTTTGCTAATGATAATGGCCTCCAGCTCCATCCATGTTGCTGGAAATGACATCTCATTCTTTTTTAATGGCTGCATAGTATTCCATAGTGTGTGTTTTACCACATTTTCTTTATCCTGTCTACCACTGATGGACATTTAGGTTGTTTCCATGTCTTTGCTATTGTGAATAATGCTGCAATGAACATACACATGCACGTGTCTTTATAAAGGAATGATTTATATTCCTCTGGGTATATTCCCAGTAATGGGATTGCTGGATCAAATGGCATTTCTGTCTTTAGGTCTTTGAGGAATCTCCACACTGTCTTCCACAATGGTTGAATTAATTTACAGTCCCACCAACTTTGTATACATGTTCCTTTTTTCTCCAAAACCTCACCAGCATCTGTTACTTTTTTTTACTTTTGTTGTTGTTGTTGTTGTTGTTGTTTGAGACTGAGTCTCGCTCTGTCACCCAGGCTGTAGAGCAGTGGCATGTTGTCGGCTCACTGCAAGCTCCACCTCCCAGTTCGAGTGATTCTCCTGCCTCAGCCTCCTAAGTAGCTGGGATTTACAGGGGCACTCCAACATGCCTGGCTTATTTGTATTTTTAGTAGAGCTGGGGTTTCACCATGTTGGCCAGGCTGGTCTTGAACTCCTGACCTCGTGAGCCACCCACCTCATGAGCCTCCACAAATGCTGGGATTATGGGCGACAGCCACCATGCCTGGCCCTTGACTTTTTAATAACAGCCGTTCTGACTGGTGTTAAATGGTATCTCATTGTGGTTTTGATTTGCATTTATCTAATGATCAGTGATGTTGAGCTTTCTTTCATATGCTTGTTGGCTTCATGTATGTCTTCTTTTCAGAAATGCCTGTTTATGTCCTCTGCTCACTTTTTAATGGGGTTGTGTTTTTTTCTTGTAAATTTATGTTTCTCATACATGCTGCATATTATACCTCTGTTGGATGCATAGTTTGTACTTTTAGCTTTTACAAACAACTATATTATGTGAATAAAATAGGATAAGGCTTTTGAAAGAATTTTGAAATGTTAGAAGGAACCTCGTTTTTTATATACCAAATGAATATAATCATTTTGTTTTTTAAAAACTGCCATTATATCCTTTAACAATCAAAATACTATAGCTCTGGTTTTTCAAATTAAATATAGACTGCTCATATTATACCTTATTAGTACTACCAACTGTTGTTTTAGGTAATATTTCCTATCCATTAATAGCATTCGAGAAGGAATATTTTCTTCTCCTTAGAGATTCTTATAATTGACTGTGCAATGTTCTTGTATGTTCACGCATCCTTTATTCCGCTTGTGCTTATTGGTTCTTTTGCCCCAACCTGTCTCCTACACAGCATAACTTGGAACTGCTGCTAACATGAATCTGTGTTAGGAGGATGGGTTGTTTTTAAGAAAAAGATAATGGGTTTGGATCCAAGGTGCTTTCCAAATAAAGTCCAAACTCTTAGTTTAGAGCTTTAAAACTTTTTCCTAACCTACTGTCCCAGTCTTAACCCTCATTCTGACCTCACTGGGGAATGTCATCATATGGTTAGAAACTTTACATTTTTCGTGTTTCTAACCCTTTGGTTACATCATTCTGTACGTGCCTTTAAATAACATCTAGTCCATGAAGTCTCTATGGTCCTCCCACTGCAAATACTTTTTTCTTTAGACTTCTGCAATTTTCGTGTCTACTTTTCTGATGGCATCTAGCCTATTCTGTTCTATACTTTTATATTACTCTGTGTTTTGTTCATTTGTTGAGGGTTTTTAAAAACTCTTTTATTCTGTTTCTGTATCTGTTGACAAAACTGTGAGCTTTTTAGATGTGTTCTACTCCTTATATTCACAGAAGTGTCTAGGAGGTTTTTCTTGGGCAATAAGAAATAGTCTATAAAGAGCTGTTGAGTTAAATTGAATTGTTGGGCCACACTTTCAGATACAAGTATGAAACTGAACATTACATGAAACTGGACAAGTTTAATGAATAAATTTATTCCAGTGTTAGTGTTTTGAAGAAGAGTCTTTATGTGTGACTGGAAGAGAAGAATCAAGCTTTTTAACCAATAATGCTATCGAGTTTGGATAGCATGCTTGGCTAGAAATCAGCAAGCAGGTATCAGAGACACTGGGAGTCATGAAATGTTGTTCTACAAAGGTAAATACTTGATTAATGTTTTTTCCATACAGGACACACATTTAAAGCACATGGTTTACCAAACATAAAAGGAGTGCACTAGAATTTGGGCAGGTTTTAAAAACAGAGAACGTGAATCCTGCATGCTTGAAATAAAACCTGTATTATGCAGTTTCCTCGGACCTTTGTTTAGGGAAAACAATTAACATTTGAACAAATATTTTCAAGGAATGCTGTTTAGAAAGAAATCAATCTTGAACAAATACTTTCAGGTAGTACCACACTTAGCTTTGAGGTTTTTTTTTTTTTTTTAATTACATGAAGGGATCTCTTCTGGATTATAACATTTCCTAGCATTTGGAATCTGATGAAGGCCACATCTATACAAAGAAATAGAGGTGTCACCATGAGCAGTCAGAGACAGGCTTCCTCAGCCTTTAAAATTTCTGTCCACGTATTTACATTTCCCTGGCCTACTTGATTCATGTGCTCTGTATTTTTTTCTTAGATTATTAAAACGGGAAGAAAGTTTCATATTCATTCCGCGGTCTCGTGAAGAGCTTCCAGACAACTTTCCAAAGGAAATTCCTGGGATCTGCTATTTCCTGGAGGTAAGGACTGGTCCAAAGCCACCAAAGCCTTCTCTTTCTTCGTCGAGAATAAAAAAGGTTTCCTACAACATCGGCACCATGTTCCTCCGGGAGACAAGCCTCTGAGACCTGCTACAGAACAAAGACTCCTCCAAAAAAGCACAAGCCCAGAACATGGGTCACCAGAGCGGGGGTGGAAAGAGATTGTGTCTCTTTCATTGCTTTGTTGAGAACAAGCAGCAAAATTTCTGTATTATGTCAGGCAATAATCCTACTAAAAGGTGGAGGTGACCGCTGTCAATAAAAAGCCGGAGGATGAGGGAAATAAGATGTGTCCATTCATATGAGTGTTTTTGGTCATATATATATACATATATTTTAATTACAAGTGTGGGTCCTCTTTCAGAACTAACCAATAAATAGATTCCATGTTTTCTTGTTTATCACACATACAAGTATCTTTCCCTATATATTTGTACCACTTTTGGGAGCCAGTTTTGATTATATATTCCTACATTTAGTGAGTTGGTGGGTGAGGAATATTTTCTAAGTTTCTTTTTCTGAACAGACATTTCATACATGTATCATGGCAGTGTGGTAAACTTCCCGACTGGAAGAATTGTAACTCGGCAAAATATTTTAGGGATATTACCTATTTTTATACATATCTCTTCTAGATAACTACATTTCACACATTATTAGATTTTCAGAATCTGCTTCTGTATTGTTAGTATATTATATAATACTAACCTATTAATCTAACATAGTTTCCCTTATTTAGAGAAATCAGTGCTTGGACTGAGAATACATATAACCAAGGATTTCAGATACCAAGAAAGCATTCTATGTCTGCTTAGTAAATATATCTTAGATTTAATTAATGTAGCATGGAATCCAGAGGAAATGGAATTTCCAAATACCAGATATATCTGTAACCAAGATTGAAGAAAGGTCTCTTTGCCACCTTCTAACAAATATCAGTTAAAATGAGATGCTTTGCTACACTGGACCCTTTTCAACTTAGCACTTATATAGGTAGCTTTTGCAGCACTAAACTGTATTCTAATAAACAGCATTCAACTAAATGACATGTTAGTTACCCCCTTCCTTTTCCCCAGTTGATGCCTCCTAAGAGCCGAATGCTATTCTTGAGAGCAAATTCCTGGATACTGGCATTAGTGACAAAGAAGTTTCAGGACATTTTGCCAAGAATGTTGTTTCTTCTTGTACAACACAAAGCAAGGAAACCTCTGTATTTTATGGCTTTGAGGTTTTAAAAAAAAATGTTCTGCAGTTTGATTGATACGGCTTTTAAATTCAGTGAATCACTTTCATGAATACTGAAGTAGCTATAATCTTCAGAACTAGTAATCATTATAGTTACAGATAGGATTCCATTGCATGTCCTGCTCAAATTAAGACCTGTTCTCATTAATCAATACTGCATGAAAATATTACTGGCTCACACTAAAATTAGGAGCATCATGTGTCCAGAGTTTTCCTGTTTGGGATCAAATATAAAATCTAAGTTTCTATTGACGTTAATAAACTGGAAGCATTTGTTTCCTTGAAACCTTGGAGAGGTCATTTTCCTACTCATTGATAACTTACGTCTAACTGAATGCAATATTCTTTTCTGTTCAGGGATTTTGGTGCATTATGGTTTGGTTATGACATAACTCAGTTAAGGAATATATTTACTAATTTCCAATGTCGTCTATGAGGCTTATTTAATGTTTTTAAATTTTCTATTTGTGTGGCTAGAAGGCATTTGTAGATATGCAAATATTTGTTATAATCATGATCCCTTTTATAATTTGAGTTATTTTCTTGCCCTGGGGGTTTATAAGGGCACGAGTACAACTCTTTATGTGGAGAAGACAGGAAGTAGACCTTGAACTCTAAACCTTTGCCTGATCCCCTCTTCTGTGGGCCTGTATCTCTGGACAATGAGGAGGTTTACAGTCAGTATGAGCAGAGCAGGCTGGTTGCACCTCAGTCCTCATGCTTATATTAGAAAATGCCTTAGCAATGTTGATGGGCTCCTTGTAGCACTGGAGCATGGGGAGAGAACAAGCTCACTGATATCGTTTATTATGTCTTCAGTAACTTAGAACTTATTATGGTATATTAAATCAATAAACATGTTGGTGATGAACAATGAGTTTTGTAACCATAAGGCTGAAAGGGACTTCCAGGAATATCCAATCTATTTCTCTCACTTTTTGTAAAGATTTGTCTAAGCAACTACAAACACATATTTATTCTCTCCATACTTAAGAATATCTATGGGAAGCATATTTGAAAAGCATCACTGGAAATCCACCTCATTACTAGTGATAGGCCTGGAGAGAAGTATTGTATTTATGTGTCTCAATTTGTCAGAAGAATCACAAATTCTGTATTAGTTTATATGATTTTACTTAGAGAATAAGTATCCATTTACATTGCCATAAATGTCACGATGAAGAACGTGCCAGAGATTTCTTATCTGTCACCGACAGGATGTCAACTACATTTTTCATATGTTATCATCTAAGTGTATATTCAAAGCTATAGTCTGAGATAATGGTCCAATCTGTTATCATTTTGCTAATCTATTATAGTTGATTATTGTAGTTACAATGTTTCTATGTGTTTGTGAAGTACTATATAAAATGTCTGTTCATTCAAACTTCAATCACAGAAGTTAGAAGATGGAGAAAGAATTATATTTTTATTTGTCCTACACAATGCCATCTACATCTCTTCTCTTAGGAACTGTGATTGTAACAATGTGGTGGCATTTGTTATTTCATATGACTTATCTATATTCTCACTTACTTACAAACTATTACCAACAGCATGCATTTTAGTATGGCAGATAAAAGAAATTTATGTGATATTTCCTTAGAAACCAAATGATATTAAATTGGGGAAATGGTTTTAACCCACTCTACATGGGATACTTTAAAATATAATTTGGCACCTATAGCTCTTGCATTTTAATGTTCTTTTAAGCTGCTATTTGGAAGAAGGCAACTTATAACTGGCCATAAGCACCAAAGCATCAATCACATTGGTATCAGGATTATGTTGATGGAGAGAATGTCATCATTTGCAAATAAATCAGTTATCTAACAAAATCAGAATCCCCCAATATGTACTCAGAATGTACTACCCTGTATCTTCTTTGTGGACCTTAATAATTAGGTATCATTGACCATAATAAAAAATAATAATATGCCTCAGAAACATAGTAGTTGGATCTCTTGTCTATATAATATAGAGAAGGGGAAGAAGACATAGCTTCCAGGTAACATGGGACCCAACTGCCTACAATCTGCCTTTATTCATCTCTTGCTCTATATTTTAAGTAATCTTGGATTTTCCTTTTAATATCTGATTATGTGGAATCAAGTGAGCTTTGATCTGGGACTCTGAGACAGACATTGATGCCTGAGATTTGAGGGTGGGTCCGTAGGTTCAGCACTTCAAATGTTATTTCTCACAGTCTTGCACTCCTTCCTCTTGTCCAGTGACAATGGTGTCAGGACACAGTAGTTTAGAGTGAATGTGCATGTCTCTTCAGGAAAAGCAAAGCAAAAGAGAATAACAACTTAAACAAAATCTCATTCACAAAGGGAGCAAGACTTTCAACTTTGCAAATGCCTCCAAAGAGTTCTAGTAATATAACGTGAAATTAAATTGATAGATAACAAAAGGCAAAGCCATGGAGAATTCTGAAAACCCCACCAGGCATTGTGTTTTGTACAGAATCATATTGCTGCTGAACAAAACTGTGTGTGTATCTAAAGTCGTAAGGCATCAAGTAGGAGCTCAAAATTATGACCATCATTAAATATATTTGTGGAAGCCTTCTTGGGTTCCAGACTTTCTGAGGGGAAGTGTTGTGGATGGTTAAGGCAAAAAGTAATACTTTTACACACAGGTTTCTGTCTTGTCATTTTGAGAATGACTCAGCCCATTCTAGACCCTTTCTTACTCCATTCTGTCCCTAGAAACTATCTCACCCCTCAAGCCTGGCCACAGCAAACAGCATTCTGTCTTCACTTCTGAACCCAGAATGGCTACAGAAAGGGTTGCTGGTGCCTCATTCAGGCAGATAGGAAGGACCACACACAGTCAGGCCTGAGTAACAATGTACTTCTGAAGTGTAGTAATGAACTGGATGTGCCGGGGCATTAATTATGTCTGCAGTTTCTCCCTCTGCTCTTTCTTCAAAACCCAGTCCGACTCCAAGCACTTCATGCAACTTCACTGAATGTTCCTTTGAAATTAATTATAAATGACTCTGAATAGGCTTTGGGTAGTACTAGATGCCTTTCAGCCGACAATATCTAGAAACTCAAGTCCAAGAACCAAGCCCTATATTGTAGCTTAGTTGTTTCTACTGTTAGATTATAGACCTTCAACTACAAAAATTATGTCATTTCAGAGGCTTCTATAAGCATAGTTTAATAAATCTAGCCCAAAAATCATGATGCATAAGAGACTGAATTAGTAAGGTTTAAATTTCTAAACGATTTATGGGCAGCCCTTGATATGAATATTCCTAAACCACAACCAGCTGGTTTAACATACACATAAATTGTGTTCACGTGATTGAACAAAATGTACTGTTAAATGGGTAAGTTGACCCCAGCTATGGACTCAATTTCAAGATCCTCGTGGTGGTGAATGAAGAGCAGACACTGATATTATGTACAGATTAACATAATCTTGTCGGGCTATATTGAGATAGTGTGCAAAATTCCTTCCTCACACTTGATCCAAACAATTGAAACCTACATATTACTGTTCTTCCATCCTTTTCTTCCTTCCTTTCTTCCTTCCTTTAATTAAAAAAAGTCATTGATACATTTATAACACAGGAAGTATCACAGCTAATCTCATATTCTAAAATAGTTTTATAAAGTGATTAATATTTTTAGTTTGTGTATATGTATATGTGTGTTTATTGAATGTAGATGTTCATGATTGAAAGAAATAAGTTTCTTTGGAAGGACTTGGGACTGCAGAGAAGTAAAGTTTGTGTCTTTATTTCTAATATGTTATAACCAGATCATGGTTTCAGTTAAGCACTTCATTGCCATTCAATCCTTATTAAGAAATGACCAGCCGGGCGCGGTGGCTCACGCTTGTAATCCCAGCACTTTGGGAGGCTGAGACAGGCGGATCACGAGGTGAGAAGATCGAGACCATCCTGGCTAACACGGTGAAACCCTGTCTCTGTTAAAAAATACAAAAAATTAGCCAGGCGTGGTGGCGGGTGCCTGTAGTCCCAGCTACTTGGGAAGCTAAGGCAGGAGAATGGCATGAACCCAGGAGGCAGAGGTTACAGTGAGCTGAGATCGCGCCACTGCACTCCAGCCTGGGCGACAGAGAGAGACTCAGTCTCAAAAAAAAAAAAAAAAAGGAATGACCTAGTTCAGTGGTTTAACTGATCTGCTTGGAAGTATCTGACTGGCTTCATAAGAATTCCATAGGGAGTTTTAGGAATACAGAAGACTAGTCTTTACCTTCAGAGATTTGAATTCAGTAGGTCTCGGGGAGGGCCTAGGAATCTGTGTTTAGAAAATCAGTAATGCTAATATATAGCCAGACTTGGGAATCATTGAAAAGTATTCAAATAATCTCAATTACTAGGAGTAAATACAAGCTGACGGGGATAGTAATGTTATTTCATTTGTAGTTATTTTGAAAAGTTAAATACTCTAGGCCTCATACCATTATTTCTTTCACAAATTTTAGTTTTGGATTTGATTTCCAAATTGTGGTCTTCTTTCTGAGCATAAATCTTCAAACTTAGAGACAGATGTCAACACTGATAAGCATGAGGGATGAATATTGCTCACTATAGGGCTATTAGGCATACTAGATACAGTACTATTTTCTTAGTTACTGCCAGAGCTGTGCGGTATATTGCAACATTTGCTAATCCTCACCACCGAGGTAAAAACTATGACCTTTGGGACACAGAAGCAAATATCAAAGTGACAGCCTTACTTCTGAATGCTTTGATTTTTATGTTATGAAAAGACACCAACTTAATACTTAGTCTCACTATGTACTTTTCATATTGAATTGTATATTATCTGAAAAGGGATTTCCAAGCAATACCTTATAACAACCTTTCAAGCAATAATTTAAGCCATGGTGATGATGCCATATGAAGCTTGCACTTCTTTGCATTTCATAGAGCCTTTGTGAAAACAGAAACATGTTTTATACAAGCAATAATACAGCTGGTGTGGACTTTTTAAAGATATTCATTATTCTGTAGCAAAATGAGCAGCAAGTAATGACTCAGATTAAAAATATCTGAGCAAATGATATGCTTAATCTATCTCAGAAGTTATTTGCAAACATGCTGTAAAGTGATTAATATACATCAGATTATTTCTGGTGCATAATTTTTAAAATGGCTATCAAAATATGATTTCTATTCCTGTCAAAGAGTTTTGTGTATTATTTATAATGTTGCCCAATTTTTGGATCTTTGTAGTATATAATAGTAAAGAAGAAGTTAAGGATGGATAAATGAGTGGAAGTAGAGCATAGGTTGGAAGGTTGGAAGAGGTGATTGAGAAAGTAGGCTTTGCAGAAATATAGATTGGTCTCGGGGCAGATTAATTCAAATGTTGGTTTGATACAGTCTTGGAAGATGAAAGAATAAAGATAAAAGAGCTCATTATTACTGTTTTCAATGATAGCTACACAAGTGTTTGGTAAGTATGATAATATTTTGGCTTCAGAATATGATTGACTGAAAGTCACCTGTAGTACAATAAATAAATGTCTGAAAATGATTATTCAATAATATTGAAAAAACACTAAAGCTTTCAGATTTCGAAATGAAAAAAATCACGTTTTTAGTCTTCTTAAAATACAATTTTAATAGGATATGGCAAACTCAATGATAATCAGTTCTTTAGTAGTTACATTTACTTCTCCATCATTTAGAATAATATGTAAGGATCACAGCTAAAATCAACTGGTAAATTTATGTTTACACTGAGCAATATCTAAACATCAGATTATTATTTAGCATATAAGCTTAGGATTCAGTCCTAAGCATCTAAATAAGATGACAGCACCTATAATTGCCTAGCGAGGTAAACAATCCTTTAAACGTGAATATGAACACATTTGAATGGTGGGTGTGTTTGGTAGTATTTTGTCTTTAACTTTCTATTACTCATAGCAAAACTTAATTTAGCATCTGCCTGCCCACAGTTTGGAAAATTTCCCTATCAAAATCAAGCAGGATTGTTGATTCACTGAGGCTTTGACAATTATCCCCTTTATATCACTGGATCCTTAAAGCCTTAGTAAGAATGGTTTTGGTTTAAATAATGGAAAATATTTAATTTGAATCTATTAAATTACACTGAATTTATCCTTCCAGTTAATTCATCCAGTTGCTGATCAGATTATTCTTCATATTAGACTTAAGTGTTACTGTTGCTTGTTATTTAAAAGCAGAAAAGAAAAACCAAATGACAGGTCTGAGTATCAGTTTCTTTTTTATTCTTTTGATACATATTTTTAAAATGAAGAAATCACTCTATATTCAGTCTTCCTTTGTGGACTTTTCGCCATTTGCAGATAAAGAAGGAATTCTACTTAATATATTTTTACTGTGGTCTATTAAATGTCATTAAACCTATATCTAACAGGAAAGTAATAACTGGAATAAAATCAAGAATGTGCAAAATTGTTTCTTCACACCAACTCACTTTCTGAAGACAATTCTTTGCATTTTGCTGCCTAACATTTACACATCAGACTCAGGACAAAGGGACAAATGGAGTGAGTGAGGTGGGCAGGAGCTTTAGATGAGATGAAGCAAAGAGAGTTAATTTTTTCTTCAGGAAGATGTAGAGACTCGTAAAGGAGAGGCAATTTCTGTAACAAACACCTCTGGTTTAATGAAAGCCAAATTATTTATTTGACTACTGGTCACTCATTTTTAAAAAGAGAAGAGAAAGACAAAAAAAGAGAAACCCTTCACAAGCCATTTTTAGCTTTCCTAGGAGGTAGTGCCAACCTCTAGGCAGCTGCACATCTCAGTGAAGCTGGGATAGAAGCTTACAGAGCTACAAATAGATACTTTCTGAAGGTGGCAGATAGAACTAGTGTTGGTTACAATGATGAAGGTTAATGAAAGTGTCAGAACATCTGGGTTGAAAGAACAAAGAAGGCCAAATACCAGCTCTGCCATATGCCACAGAAAACCCTACTAAAATTAGCACAGAAAAACAGACTAACAGTATGCAAGTCATATTAAAACAAACTATATTTTTTCCTTTTATAACATGCCTGGCTGAGCTAGCATTCAGTGAGAAGAATATACTTTTGTCTCATGCATCATTTGAAAAAAAAATTGTTGTTCTGACATTAAAGAAAGTATATATTCCTTTATAGTTGGAAAATTTAATCACAAATAGGAAATATTTATTTTGTGTTCTGAAATTTGTAAACTTCTTTTGGGAGCTGTACTCTATGTCATATTCTTCTTCACACTTTTCTCAAATTGGGTTTGGCTGCTAGCAAGACAAGTGTGGAACTTTAGAGCAGAAAGATGTCCATCTATCCCTTAGAGAATGTGCCAGAGTATTTGGGCTGAAGAGAGAATCACCCCGTAGCATTGAATGGTTTTCTGTGAGACATGAAGACTCTAGTTTTCTAAACTTAAAAGTGGTTGGGTAGTACCTTAATCATCAAAGATTTTTTACTTACATGTAACTGGTTAATTCATGCAGAGTTTGTTTACAACAGAAACTTTAAAATGAGGGAACAAACCTGAGCAATTTTTAATCAAAATTATCAGTTAGAAAAAGAATTTAAGACAAAGATTTATTGTCCTGAGTCAACTTACTCATATCCAAAACTTAGAATGTGAGAGACTTTTGAAAGTTTTCTGAATGTATCATGTTCTTTAGCAATGAGAAATACAATTAATTTTGTTTCTAGGTTCCTTAGAGTTTTATCCTCTGATGATAACATCTAATTGTGAATTACATTTAAGTGATTTTTACTTTATATTTTCCACTTGTTGCAGAAAAAAAAATGTCCTAAATATGACAGACTTACAAATCATGGCATTGAGCCAGGGTTTGCAAATTTGGCAATATTATTTTACTTAAAATATTACACTTTTTAAAATAATATAAGCATTAAGGATAACAGTCAAATAATACTGTATTTTCAGCTTGTTCACATTAGAATATAGAACAATGCATTGTAAACTTGGAATAAAATCTAAGTCTAAACCAATTTATTTTCAAATCATTTGAACAATAAATATGAATATTGCTACATCACCTCTGACTAATAAGAAACTATACATTTCCATACCCAATGAAACCTCAGTTTCCACAGCAATTCTACTTTTATTGCCTCCCAAGAAGTATTTCTTCATGGTCAATGTAACTCTTTAAAGGCTAGCAAATGAATATGACTTTCTTCTGAGGTTTGGGTAATCTGGATCAATATGTATGTTTCTAACCACTTGAAAGGCTGTCTCCTTTTTTAGCCTTTTAAGTTACAATTTCCATAAAATGAAGCAAAATATGAAAACACCTAGTTGATTTATCAGTAACGTGAAACCCTCCTTCTGAATTTTATTGGTAAAAATTACCACACTGAAACCCAAACTTAACCTTGGCTTGGACTCTCAAATAAATTGCTTTTGTATTCTTTGACTACAAAGTATTCTCAAAAAGAAGAAATTATTTACGATGGTAGATCAAACTCTAGCCAAGAAGGTCTAGATAACTAGAGGACTATATAATTATCTAAAGTAATTCAGGGGGATTTTTAGGAAAAATTCTGTTTTTGTGTAAAAATTATTAGTAATGGATGGCAGCCCAAACTACTATTCCTCCTTTAACATTTGTTTCAAGTATGTCACCAGGCACTCACATAAAATTCATTTATTTGTTATATGACTCAATGACCCGAAATAACAGGTGCTCATTGCTTTTTCATTTGATCATTAAAAACACTTTTATTCTGTTTTAAAAAAATTCTTCTACTAAAATGCAAATGATTACCTGGCTATAGGAGGAGTCCCATTTTATGAGCATGTATGAAATATTTAGCTGGATTCAGCTGGAATGCAACTTAGAGAAAGGAATGGATACCAGTAGAGAAGATGGAAAGAGACAGAAAAATCAAACTTTGCTTACATCAAAATTAGGTCTGTAGTCTAATCCTGTTAACCTATAAGAAAGCTGAAAATAGATAAGGATAAATAATAGATTTTTAAACAAAGTATTTATATGTAATAGAATGTCATAAAAATGACAGAATGCCATGAAATTCAGCATGTCAAAACTTTGATAAAACAAACAATAAATATGCTAATTAGAGTGAATATTTAAAGGGACAAAAAACTTGTCACATCATAGATGTCTCCCCAGTGCAGAATTTATTATCTACTGGGAAAATTTGGTATTAAATCTTCAATCAATATTTGCTGCATTATCTAATTAAACATTAGTATAGTCTTTGTGCTAATGAGAAACCATGCAAGAGTCCAAATATCAAGTGTGGCTATAACTTGAATCAATTGAGTTTGGTGTTCCTGAATAAAATTCTTGATGAATGTAAAATGAATGGGTTGTATATATAGGTTTTATGTGCAGTAAATAAATTAGGCTTTAAAACTCGTTAGCATGCTTAGCACCTCTTTTTTCCATTGTATTTCCTTCCTTCCTTCCTTCTTTCCCTTCCTTCCCCCTTCCTTCCCTTTCTTCCTTTCCTTCCCTCCCTCTTTGCTTTCTTTCTTTCTAGCTCTTATAAGATAAATGACAATAGTACTTTACTATTGGGGCTGAGGCCTCCCTTTTTCATTTTCACATGATTGAGCACTTTGTGGATTTGTGAGGGAAGGGGAAAGATGAGCATGTAGATATAGATCAGTTGAGGATAGAAGTGACAGAGAGAATTGGGACCTTGACTTCCAGAGACTGTCAGTCAAGAGAAATGTGGGTCTATAAAAATCTATGTGTGTCCATTTTCATTGAATTTAAACACTTTTTCAAGAAGTATCAGGGTCAATCTGTATGGCCAGTCTCCTATTTTTACCCCCTACAAATGTCTTAAGTTAGAAAAACCTCTTATTTTCAAGTAGCCATCTTTTTTATGTACCACACTGCTAAAAAACTGAAATAGAAAAAAAAAAAAATGCTTTTTCTATTTGTAGGGAAATTGCTTTCCGAAAACTACTCCCAATAAGGTGTATACATCAAAAGCAACTTGATTTTCCTGGCTCTTTATCTAGAGATAACTGATGCACTGTCTTCTTTCTTAGATACCCCTCTGTAATTCAGCTTGGCATAGTATGATGTTTTGAGTTCTTATTGAGGGTTTGGAAACACTCGTCATCAATTTTATGTCTTCTCTATTGAAAAAGCAATACACAGTGTATTCCATATTTCTTAGCTCTGTGTCTTTGAGGTTTTAAACCTATATTCAGATACCTGTTTTTAGCTACAATTTTGAGTATTCACCAGAATTTACAAATTGCCATTTTATTAAATACTAAAAAAGAAAAATACAACTTGGATCAAGAGATCAAACAGTTACAAATCTCAATCCAAAGCCATTATTTTTCAGGGAAAATTAAACCATTTCTCGCACAGTATTTGATTCCTAAGGGAAAATAAGTCGAATATCTTCTTTAAGAGTAAGGGTATTCTTCCATTGTAGGTACTTCTCATTGACTTTATGATAATTTGAACAAATCTTGAACAAGATTTAAAGAATCTATAATCTCCCAAACTTAAAATTGTATTCTTTCTGGTTTTTTATTTTCAGGTATTAAGATTATATTCAAACCACTTAACAAATTATCTTCATAAGTGTGTGTTAATAGAAAATTATATAGAAAAAAAACCATGATTTGTTCCTCTGTGGAAAGATATGCTTCAGTGAGTTAAATACCTTTGAATTTTGGTTCTCATTTCGTATTTGGACTTTTTTGTTATGTACCTCAGGGGTCTTAAATTCTAACAGACGAGGTAGTCAAAGAAAGGGGTATAAAATATTTGAAAAAAAATTAAAACTTCAAAAGCGATGAATTTCTCTGTTAACTTTTGTTTATCCTATATTGACTTATTTTGAAATTGTAAAAAAACAGGCAGCTACCATATAAATCGGTACCTATGAAAATACTGATTACTTTCTTCCTGTGATTTTCAATGTTAAGAAAACCTTTGTCTTGAAATGATAGACAATCTTAATACTTGTTCAGATAAAGAAATATGATTTTCAATACCTTTACCATTTTTATTTCTTTAGGGAAATATTTTAATAATGATTGTAAAAATAGAAGAAATCTGGTTGAGAAAAACAGAAGAAATTAAGATGAAATTTGAACAGCTGTATTCCACAGTCCCATTTTTCCCTCTATTTTATTGCCTTCTACTGAGTTATCGAAGGCCCAGATCTGCAAAATTTACAAGCTACTAATTCATTGTCTCCTTTAAGAATTGGGAGCAAAAATTACTCCAACTATGCGGAAATCGATTCACATCATCATGGCAGGTTTTGACTATGAGGGAATTCAGGTTAGAGTCAAATAGAATAATGGTCCATGGAGAACAATACTTTCTGATTTTTCTTCAAGTTGGATGAAAAGCTTTTTCTTCATTAAAAAAAAAAAAAAAGTCCTCCTGAGAATTTTGCCTTCGAAAAAGTCAGAAGTTTTATAACAGCTGCCTGTAGCTACATTATAACTTCAGTAATCAAGTGACAAAACTGTCTCATTATGCTTTTAAAATACTGATTAAGTGCATTCCAGAAATAATACATATCATTCTTCATTTCAAAATCAACCTACCTGAGTTCTGCCTCTTCAAATGCATGTAGCCATTTTACAAAACCAAAGGGTCTCATTTCCCAAACAGTACTTTAAATATCTAACTTAATCCTATTAATACTCATATCAATGCACAAAATAAACAGCCAAGGCAGTTCCATCAAGTCTTCAGGCACTACATAATAATAAATAGGTTTCCAAAATCACTTAATAAAAACACACAGTTATAATCTGCTCGGCCTTTATTAGCATCCTCTGCATGGGGTGGTCTTCATTTAACCTGAATTATTTTAACATTTTAGCTAATTTGTTTGCTGCAATTTCATGGGTCTAAATTTTTGGTTTGGCTTGCAATGTAAATTATATTGTACATCTGCTCCTCTGTTATTAGATTTACTTTGTGAATAATATCTTTTAAAACTTGAGTTATCAAAAATTTAAATTATAATGTCATCAACTAATACCAGGTAAATATACTAATATATATGTAGGGCATGATTAAATTGCATATATTTTGAAATGTCAAACTATTTTTTGTTTTTTAAAAAAATGAATGCATCTCTTAAACCTGTACCATTCATTTTAAAAAAGTTTCATTTGGTATTTCATATATTTTAAAATATTTTTCTGTATCTAGTAGTACAGGTTTAAAGAAACTTTTTCTGATTGAAATGATAAAATATGCCTCATTTCACTAGAATTTTAAGAATAATACATGTAAAAGTATAACTCATATAGAATTATAAATATCCACAATATCTTGCTTTTCATGCAACACCACTTTTTACTCATTCTTTTGTTATTATTCTAAATCATCCACAATGTAAATAGCATGTTTCATGATGTAAAATGTCTTTGTATTTACAGACTGCAGAACAAGGTGAATTTGTATATGAAAAATGAGTGATGGAAATTTGGGATTCTTATAAAACAAAGTGGAAATGATAGTTGTGTGTTATATTTACATAATTCATTACAAAATTGTCTAGTTAAGTCATGCATTTATTTACCTTAAAAGTGTCCAAACTGTCACTTATAAAATATTTAAATCAATAAATACCAAAATGGAGTCTGAACATTCTTTTAGCATTTTTTTCCACACACAGAAGGTGAATAACAATGCCTAAGAATGTGAATGAATAATAGATGAAAGAATGGGAGAAAAAATATAGGAGTGAATGGGATATTCATAATGCATTATCTTTATGGTTACAGATGCAGCTGCTGACAAAATATTTGACAAGGCTAATTTTGATTTTTTTTTTTTAACATGCAATCTCTCTTTAGTCCTCTTGCAAAATCAACGAGCACAGATTATAATTACTGTAGTGCTATGTACCTCAAATATATATGACAAAGAAAAGGCATAACTCAGCTGTCTTCTGACTAGCCAGTTGCCTTCTTGAAAGGACAGAGACAAGAGTTCATATTACTATCATAATTAAATGTCAGTTGAATGCCTGCTGAGTAACTTTCAAGAGCATAACCATCAACCAGATGAGCTGCAGCACATACCTATAAGAGGACAATTTTATTCCAATGTTCCTATACTCCAGCAGCTTATGTATGCAGAATCAAGTTATCTTTGTTATTCAATGGCCCTCTCTTTTATAACCATTTTGTCTCAACCATACAAATTTCCATCTATTTCTAGAAGTTCCTAGGGAGTCTTCATTCCTGTGTTCACAAAACAGGGCTGTTCTCATCTTCTGCCCTTGTCTTCGTGTTATCTGCTGCTCAGAAGCCATGCTACTCCTGAGAACCACTTCCCTGACCATATGAGAATTGATACTGAGTAGGTAAAAGAAGAAGAAACACCTAATGAATAGTTCTTAAATGATAATCACTGTAGAAGTGCTTTTATGAACAATTTTCTCAACTACATCTTAATAATCCTATAAAGATCTGCTTTCTTCATTTTAGAGGTAAGAAAATTTAAGCAGAGAGAGAGACTAAGAAGTTGTCTGTGGCATAGGCAAGTCAGAATAACAACACATGATGAGGCCTTTTGTTAATAATTTGAACTCTCAGGAACTTAACTACAAGGCAGACTGCAGTTAAGTGATATTGTGATCAGGAAAACTAGAAATGGTTTTGGCAAAGGACTAGCGGGTTTTGACACAATTGCCTTCTGCATGCCAAGTACTGATTTGCACACTTTCCTGAGTAAGTAGAATGCCTTCAGGTTCCTCTGCATAGAGTATCTTTCAGTTACAACAGCTGGCTCAAGTCCAGATGTGCTGGGTGATATGCAGTCATCTCCATCATCACCTGGTCACTTAGGAACCCAAGCACAAATGTCTGCTTTCTCCCTCTCTACCCCCACTCCCACATAAATATATGTGTGTATACATAGTCATATAGATGAGTGAAAGACAAAGACAAAGGCATAATTTCAATAAATGTTAAGGAGGAAAGGGAAAACACATTGTAATTCTCTGGTTCATGGCATGATAGACAGGTATTAAGAAGCCCCTGCCCTGGCTGGAGTCTCTATGGGGAATCATTATCTATGGCCTCCAGTTCCATCTGTAGCGCTCGTCTCCATTGGCTGGGAAGTTCTTCCTTGCTGGTTCCACACCATGGCTGCATCTGTAGTGGATATTAGGAAATATGCCTTCTTTGGGAGCTTTATAGCTTTCACAGCCCACTCCCTGCTAGTATATGTTTGTAATGAAGCAATAAATTTGACTCACTGGATCATTTTGAAATATGATCCAGGAGAGGATCACATTTGTCTTTGTTGTTGGACAAAACAGTCACCTTAAAACTTGAAAGGCTTCTGATCTGCTTGCTTCCAGTTTGTCCCATGTGAGACATCCAAACCACGGTTATCTCCTAGATCAAGTTTTTATTCCTGCCTTATTTCTTTGTCCCTTAATTTAATGGCAGCTACTTCGATGTCACACAGAACTGGAAGGAAGGTTTGGGAGGGGAAGTAGCACTCTTTGATCTTTGCTACAGAGTCAAGTCCCTTGGGTAAAATGAGAAGTCTTAATGAGTTGCTTGCTGTTGCTCAGTCCTTATCAGCCTTGTCTCCTTTTCTTGAAGGACAGAAGTCATTGGCACTCTCTAGTTTCTGCCTGCAAACCACCGAGGTTTGTCCTAAACCTTCTTGTAACACAAGGAGAGGCCAACACTTACTCATATTCTGGTTCCCCTCTACCACTCTCCTATAAATGTAGACACTGAGAGCACTTAATCTGCCTTCCAAGTTATCCAAGGTCAGCATATTTACTAAGTGTTTTGCTACCACCTAGCTCTTTTTGATCTCAGAAGCTGCCACCTTGGTTCTCAGCCAGTGCCACAGAATTTAGGCTTTTGTTATAGGAGCACTCATCTTCAAGGCTTCATATTTCTGCATATTACTTAGGCTAGCTAGGTTAAACAATCCAAGCAGATAAAGACCTCTTACAATAAATGTATATTTCCCACTAATATATCAGGCCAGAAGGGTACCAGATTGGAGTAAAGGTGCTTCATGCTATTTAGAGGTCCAGGCTGATGGGGACTCTACCTGTTAAGATTTCATAGGCCAGGGCCAGGCGCGGTGGCTCACACCTGTAATCCCAGCACTTTGGGAGGCCGAGGCCGGCAGATCACGAGGTCAGGAGATCGAGACCATCCTGGCTAACACGGCGAAACCCCGACTCTACTAAAATTACAAAAAAGTAGCCAAGCCTGGTGGCGAGCACCTGTAGTCCCAGCTACTCAGGAGGCTGAGGCAGGGGAATGGCATGAACCTGGGAGGCAGAGCTTGCAGTGAGCCAAGATCGCGTCACTGCACTCCAGACTGGGTGACAGAGTGAGACTCCATATCAAAAAAAAAAAAAAAAAAGATTTCATAGGCCAGGCCTGGTGACAGTGGTAGTGGTAATAGCACAGATCACTTTCACTCACATTCCTACCTCTAGAATCAGTCACACAACCAGATCAAACTGCCAAAAAGATGGAACATGCACTCCAGTTGCATACCTGTGTGAAAGAAATATCTTTCAAACACTCGTTAAAGATAAGGCAGATTGTATTGTGGGATACCGCAATGGGGTTTTGCAGTAGGGGAGAGAGACTGGGCTCAACTTTAACTCCAACAAGGACCAATGGGGATTTACAGCCAAGGAGCAAGATGGGGGTTAATGGAGGGATGGAAAATTACCAAAAGAAAACACCAAAGCTAGGGAAAGTCTGGCTAAACATCTGACAGGATTCTGCTGATGAGAGGTCAGCATGAGGAGATACTGAGAGTGGAAGATGAGGAATTTGATCAAATATTGACAGTGATCAGATATCCAGGGTTGAGCCATTTCTCTAAGCTGACTCAGCAGGATGAATGCTAAAACTGGCTAAGCAGGACAAGGTTGGGGCCTAATCAGACAGGGGGCTGAGAGGACCCTGACTCAGGTTTGGTTAAGGAGGGAGTCACTGTCACCAGAAAGAAGAGTAGGGATTTTGGTGGACAGCTATTTCTGCCACAATTGTATTTTTTATTTTGAGATTATTTATCTTATTCTCAGGAAAATGAAACTATCTCAGAATTAAAGCTATGTCTTTCTGTTCAAAACAGAGCTGGGATCATTCAAAATCATAATTTTAATATCAGCCATGAGATTGTCTTGGTTCTCTAATTCCCATGGATAGAGATGTTCTAACCAAATGATGATTAGTATCTGCAAACAAATCCCCCAAATAAAACACTGACTAGACCACAGGTCCCACAAGGTTCTCAGTTTCCTCTCGAGTGAGCTACACTAATCAGGAAGGGACTTCAATGAAAAGTGTAGTCATCATCACCATGATCAAATAGGATAAAGGTAACATAAATTCCTTAGGACAAAGCCTCCCCATCACTATTTCCTCTCATCTATATGCCAAGCACTAAGTTAAAAGGGCCTAATGATCCAATTGAAAAGAACTGCTGGTATATACAAAGTGCATATGCCATTAGAATTACAATGAGCAGAACAAGGGAAGTAAGTAACTCTTTTCCATCCCAGTACTGGATAGATTACATACAGTTCTGGATTTTCAGCATTACACTTCAAACCTAGGACATTTTCCATTATAAGGAGGCAATACCTGTACGATTTCAATTTTCAAAATACAGAAGTTATATAGAAGCACGTTACCAGATTTTGACCTGAATGTCTGCCTTTTAGTTGAAAGTTATGACTACAGAAACAAAAGAAGCAAGCACGTGGTGTTATAATTTAAGCGTGTGATATTAGCAATTACACAGACCTGGAATCAATCCCAGCTATGCAATTTATGTTTATTTATTCATTTTTTTTATTTGTGTAAATTTAGCGGGTAAAGTGCAATTTTGTTACATGGATATATTGTGTAGAAGTGAAGTCTAAGTTTGTATTTTCTATTTATTTATTTATTTAATTTTTGAGATGGAGTCTCGTTCTTGTTGCTCAGGCTGAAGTGCAATGGCACAATCTCTGCTCTATCCAAGATTAGACCAATTATATCTTCTTCGAAAGGCTAAATGTACAATATTAGCTATGTTTAAATTATAATCTCAAGATTTATTTATCCACCTCCTGGGTTCAAGTAATTCTCCTGCCTCAGCTTCCTGCGTAGCTGGGATTACAGGCCTGTGCCACCATGCCCAGCTAATTTTTGTATTTTTAGTAGAAATGGGTTTTCACCATGATGGCCAGGCTGGTCTCTAACTCCTGACCTCAGGTGATCCACCTGCCTTGGCCTACCAAAGTGCTGGGATTACAGACATGAGCCACCATGCCCGGCCAAGTCTGGGTTTTTAGTGTATACATTACCAAAATAATGTATATTGTATTCATTAAGTAATTTCTCCTCATTCACCACCCACCCCCACCAACTCTCCCCATTTCTGAATCTCCAACGTCTATCAGTCCACACTGTATGTCTGTGTACGTATTATTTAGCTCCCACTTATAAGTGAGGGCATGCAGTAGTCGTGTGTCTGTTTGAGTTGTTTCACTTAGGATAATGGTTTCCAGTTCCATTTATGTTGCTGCAAAAGACACAATTTTATTTTTTATGCCTGAATAGAATTCCATTATGTATACATACCACATTTTCTTTATCCAATCACCCATTGATGGACACATAGGTTGATTCCATATTGGGAACAGTGTTGTGATAAACAGGTAAGTGCAGGTATCCTTTTGATATAATTTCTTTCACTTTGCTGGATCAAATGGTAGTTCTATTTTTTGTTTTTTGAGAAATCTCCGTACTGTTTTTCATGGAGGTTGCATTAATTTGCATTCTGTATTAGTTCATTGTCGTGTTGCTAATACCTGAGACTGGGTAATTTATAAAGGAGAGAGATTTAATGGACTCACAGTTCCACATGGCTGGGGAGGCCTCACAATCATGGCGAAAGATGAAGAAAGAATAAACAGGACTTCTTACATGGCGGGAGGGCAAGAGAGTTTGTGCAGGGGAACTGCCATTTACAAAACCATCAGATCTACCACAAAAACAGTATGGGAGAACCACCCCCATGATTCAATTATCTCTACCTGCCCTTGACACGTGGGGATTACAATTCAAGGTGAAATTTGGGTGGGGACACAGTCAAACCATATTACATTCCCACCAACATTCCTTTTCCTCCACATCCTCTCCATCTGTTATTTTTGACTTTTTGATAATAGGCATTCTGACTGGTGTAAGCTGATATCCCATTGTGGTTTTAACTTGCAGTTATCCGATGATTGGTGATGTTGAGCATTTTTTCATATGCTTGTTGGCTATTTGTATGTCATCTTTTGAGAAGTGTCTATTAATGCCCTTTGCCCACTTATCAATGGGATTATTTGGGGAGTTTTTTGTTGAGTTCCTTATATATTATGGATATTAGCCCCCTGTATGATGCACAGTTTGCAAAAATTTCCTCTCATTCTGCAGGTTTTCTGTTTACTCTGTTGATTATTTCCTTTGCTGTGCAGAAGCTTTTTAGTTTATCTAAGTCCCATTTGTCTATTTTTATTTTTGTTTCTTGTGCTTTTGAGGTCTTAATAATGAATTTTTTGCCTAGACCAACGTCCAGAAGAGCTTTTCCCTAAGTTTTCTTCTAGTACTTTTAAAAAAAATAATTTTAGGTCTCACATTTAAGTCTTTGACCCACCTTGAGTTGATTTCTGTGTACAGTGAGAGACAGGAGTCCCGTTTCATTCTTCTGCATACAACAATCCAATAATCCCAGCACTTATCAAAAATGATGTCATTTCCCCAGTGTATGTTCTTGTCAATTGTGTCAAAGATCAGTTGGCTGTAGGTATTTTGCTTTATTTCTGGGTTCTGTATTCTGTTCCAGCTATAGAATTTATTAGCTAGGAAATGACAAGAAAATATTTCTACTAAATTAGATAATTGTACTTCAGTCAGTCTAGATTTCCAATAAAGGAAAACTCTTTTCTCATTCCTCTAATAAACCCCATGGGAAGACTGGCATGAGTCTCTTTTTTAAGACAAGCTAAGGCTCTTCCAGATGTTGTTAATTTCCTTATTTAAGCATGCAACCTAGCTGATCTTCTCACTTTAAAGAAGCGAGTTGCTCACATTTTAAAATGTTCTTTGATGCTGGATCTGTGACTAATAAGCTTTTGTCTCTCAATGCAGAATGCTTGAGGGGCTGACTAAAAATCACATCCTCTACTTTTAAATTACATACAAATAGGAGGGAATATGTTGATTTTATGTGACTTCCACACACACCTTTTTTGACAGCATTAGTGATTCAGATGGCCTTAGTCTCAGAAGTTGTCATTAGTTTGCTGTTGCTGTAACGAAGAGCTAACTATCCAAGATTAGACCAATTACATCTTCTTCCAAAAACTAAATTTCCAATATTAGCAATCTTTAAATTATAATCTCAAGATTTATTTCTATGGTGTCCTCTATGTAACAGAGTAAGTATTGATTAGTAGGACGTTACCAAGAGAACATTCCTCAGAATATAGTTGCAGCTCAATGTTTCTACTTTCTCGATCTTACAGGTTTTTGGGATCAACCTCTTAATCAAATGCATATTTGATTTAAATGTTTTGTATTATTCTACATATCATTTCACTATGTTCTTGGCCCTAATCATTAATGCATTTCTGCTAGATAAATGCTAAATGTCTAGATACTCAATTATATTAAATGTAGTACCAGAAATGGATGCCCTCTTGAGTAAATGGTGCTGGGAAAATTGGATATTCATATTCACCAGAATGAAGTTAAACCCCTATCTCTCATCACATACAAAAATCAACTCAAAAACAGGTTACAAAACTAAATGAAAGACCTGAAATTATCAAAACACTAGAAGAAAATATAAGATAAATGCTTTAGGACATTGGTTAGTAAAATACTTTATGGATAAGACTTAAAAAGCACAGACAACAAAAACAAAAACAGACAAATGGTACTATCTCAAAGTAAAAAGCTTCTGCACAGCAAAGGAAATAATCAACAGAGTGAGAAGACAACTTGTAGAATGGGAGAAAATATTTGCAAACTATCCATATGACAAGTATCCATATAACATCCAGAATATGCAAGGGAGTCAAACAACACAAGGGTTCTTTAAAAATCCCATTAAAATATGGGATATGAATAGACACTTTTCAAAAAAAAAAAAAAAAAGACATTCAAGTGGCCAACAAGTATATGAAAAAATTCTCAAGATCACTAATCATCAGAGAAATACAAATTAAAACCACAATGAGATATCACCTTACCCCAAATGCTGGCAAGGGTGCAGAGTAAAGGTAGCTCCTATACATTATTGGTGGAAATGTAAATTATACAGCCATTATGGTAAACAGTATGGAGAGTCCTCAACAAAACTAAAGATAGAACCATATGTTCCAGCAGTCCCACTACTGGATATTTATGCAAAGGAAAGGAAATCAGCGTTTCAAAGAGATATCTGTATCCCTATGTTAATTGCAGCATTATTCCCAATAGTCTGAATATAAAATCAGCCCAAATGTCCATCAACAGATGAATAAAGAAAATGTTGAATATATACACAAAGGAACACTCTTCAGTCATAAAAAAATAAAATCCTGTCACTAGAGGCAACATGGATGAGCCGGATGACATTATATTAAATGAAGTAAGTCAGGCACAGAAAGATAAATAATGCACGTTGTCACTCATGTGGGTTCTACAATGTTGAGCACGTGGAAGTAAAGAGTAGAATTGTGGTTTTCAGAGCCTGGGAATGGGAGGAGACAGGGGAGGACAGGGAGAGGATTGTTAATGGATAAAAAGTTATAGCTCTATAGTAGAAAAAAGTTCTAGTGCTCTATAGCATTGTAGGGTGAATATAGTTAATAATGTATTGTATATTTTTAAAAAGCTTGAAGATTTTGAATGTTCCCAATACAAGGAAATGATAAATGTTTGAGGTAATAGATAGGCTAATTGCCACTATAAGATTATTATACATTGTATACATGTATCAAAATATCATTCTGTATCCCATAAACATGTACGATTATTATGTGACAAACAAAATTAAAGGAAAAAAATGGGCTACAGAGTGTCCTTGCTAGGTTTAAGAAGTAACTGGAGGAATAAGCATAGTTGTTTATGTGCATGATTTTATTAACCTGAAGATATTTATTCATATGCTAAAGGGAAGGAGGAATTATAGGTGGGTTCTAAGGAGAAAAACAGAAAAATTCAGAAATGAGAATATAGTATTTGCTCCGCAAACTGGCCCGAGGGACTCTTATAGGAAGGAACCCCAAAAGTCAAAGCTGAAAAAGTTGTTCTGCTAAAGACTCACATGCTACCTAGACAATAAGGAGTGCTGTTTCAAAGCCCAGGTGATGAATTTAACAGATTGCGGAAGAGATGTCCTCCCCAAAAGATCTTTTTAAACTTTATTTTTTTTATTTTTTTTATTTTTTAAATTTATTTATTATTATTATACTTTAAGTTGTAGGGTACATGTGCACAACGTGCAGGTTTGTTACATATGTATACTTGTGCCATGTTGGTGTGCTGCACCCATCAACTCGTCATTTACATCAGGTATAACTCCCAATGCAATCCCTCCCCCCTCCCCCCTCCCCATGATAGGCCCCGGTGTGTGATGTTCCCCTTCCCGAGTCCAAGTGATCTCATTGTTCAGTTCCCATGAGTGAGAACATGCGGTGTTTGGTTTTCTGTTCTTGTGATAGTTTGCTAAGAATGATGGTTTCCAGCTGCATCCATGTCCCTACAAAGGACACAAACTCATCCTTTTTTATGGCTGCATAGTATTCCATGGTGTATATGTGCCACATTTTCTTAATCCAATCTGTCACTGATGGACATTTGGGTTGATTCCAAGTCTTTGCTATTGTGAATAGTGCTGCAATAAACATACGTGTGCATGTGTCTTTATAGCAGCATGACTTATAATCCTTTGGGTATATACCCAGTAATGGGATGGCTGGGTCATATGGTACATCTAGTTCTAGATCCTTGAGGAATCGCTATACTGTTTTCCATAATGGTTGAACTAGTTTACAATCCCACCAACAGTGTAAAAGTGTTCCTATTTCTCCACATCCTCTCCAGCACCTGTTGTTTCCTGACTTTTTAATGATCGCCATTCTAACTGGAGTGAGATGGTATCTCATTGTGGTTTTGATTTGCATTTCTCTGATGGCCAGTGATGATGAGCATTTTTTCATGTGTCTGTTGGCTGTATGAATGTCTTCTTTTGAGAAATGTCTGTTCATATCCTTTGCCCACTTTTGGATGGGGTTGTTTTTTTCTTGTAAATTTGTTTGAGTTCTTTGTAGGTTCTAGATATTAGCCCTTTGTCAGATGAGTAGATTGCAAAAATTTTCTCCCATTCTGTAGGTTGCCTGTTCACTCTGATGGTAGTTTCTTTTGCTGTGCAGAAGCTCTTTAGTTTAATGAGATCCCATTTGTCAATTTTGGCTTTTGCTGCTGTTGCTTTTGGTGTTTTAGACATGAAGTCTTTGCCCATGCCTATGTCCTGAATGGTACTACCTAGATTTTCCTCTAGGATTTTTATGGTATTAGGTCTAACATTTAAGTCTCTAATCCATCTTGAATTAATTTTTGTATAAGGAGTAAGGAAAGGATCCAGTTTCAGCTTTCTACTTATGGCTAGCCAATTTTCCCAGCACCATTTATTAAATAGGGAATCCTTTCCCCATTTCTTGTTTCTCTCAGGTTTGTCAAAGATCAGATGGCTGTAGATGTGTGGTATTATTTCTGAGGACTCTGTTCTGTTCCATTGGTCTATATCTCTGTTTTGGTACCAGTACCATGCTGTTTTGGTTACTGTAGCCTTGTAGTATAGTTTGAAGTCAGGTAGCGTGATGCCTCCAGCTTCCATTCACAATTGCTTCAAAGAGAATAAAATACCTAGGAATCCAACTTACAAGGGATGTAAAGGACCTCTTCAAGGAGAACTACAAACCACTGCTCAGTGAAACAAAAGAGGACACAAATGGAAGAACATACCATGCTCATGGATAGGAAGAATCTTTTTAAACTTTAGAGAGAGGACTTAAATTCAAAATGTTACTGAGTTTTTAGAGAAAAGGTCACACATAAGCAATCTGTCACATAATTAAATGTAACACGTAATACCTGTCTGCTATCATTAAATCCTGAAGTTTCTGCCTTAGATAACTTCTTTTCCACCCTCAACCAAAGCATTGTGGTTCTTGCTGTCATGGATATGGCAGATGCAATTGTCTCTTATCCAGACAATGCTTCACTAGCACTGGTCCATCAAATAGCACTTATCTGTAAAAACTTTCCTTGTTCACAAAAAAAAAAGAAAAAAAAATTATTTGGTGCTAAATAAATTTAATTTGAAAAACAGCTTTTAATTTAGAGGTTGAGTAACAGAAAGCCCAATTTAGTTGTATTGAGAGCCATGGTTGACAATAGATGTTCATTTTTTATATTTTTTAATTTGCAGGACTACTTGCTCATTGTCCTGACCTACCTAGAGAATGTTTATCCATTCTTCAGTGTGACCACTATTATCTCTGCCTTTATGAATTTTTTCTTATCTTCTTCCCAATACCCTTTAATGCCACTGTGGGACCTTAGTATCAGAGGGAGGTTGTCCCCGCCTTAGGAATCTAAAACAGAAGAGACCATTAATCGTTAATAGCCAATGATGGAAAAGAGTGTATTTTAAGATGGGTATACTGGCAAGTAACAGAAAACTGAATGCAATGGGCTTTTAAAAAATAAAGAAAAATTATAGGTTCACAGAATTAAAAATTCAGATGTGCTACACAGATTTTGTATAACTGTGACTCCACCCTCTTTTTCCTGTCAGTTTGGTCTGCAGACGGGCTGCTCTTGTGAAAACAAAATAGCTTTGGCAGTACTTTTCTTCAGTCATTGAAGGAAAAGAAGGCCCTCTCTCTTTCTCTGGATTATGTTCTGATGTGAAGCATAAAATAAATTTAAAATAATTGCTTTGACTGGAGGAATGCTGTACGCTCACTAGTGGAAGCTGGATTATAACACATCCCTGAACCTAGCCTGAATTACAGAGGGAGAAAATTATACTATTAGTTTACGGCAATAAATAAGCATCCATGTAGCTTTTGATTGGCAGTTATCCAATGGGAAAAGGGTGGAGTGATTTAGCAGGTTAGCCATAGTTAGGCCAAATATCTCAGGATTATTTAATCTGCCAGTGGGTCACCCAAAATATGCAACATATTTTAGACATATCTAATACCCCAGTGTAACCAATTCAGTGTAGTAGAGATATTTGCATTTTCAAAGTAGGAATCAACATCAGTGACTAAATAGTGCATAGAAGGTAATATTTTCAGATGAAGTCTAGTTTCTAGTATCCTATAAGTCACATCATGTAGGTAGCCTCCTGCTTTGTATATGCATAAAAGCAGTTCTATGACCAGACAAAAGGTAATGTGAACTTTAGTATCACTGCTAAATCATGCGTCTTTTAAATTATTAACTGTATTGAGGGTAGGGACTTTGGGATAGAATCTATCATGTGGATAGATATTAAAATCTTAAACAGATTTTTTAAAGTCTGTCTCTCTGCCTTGTCTGCTCTTCATCATTCACCTAGAAAGTATGGAAGGAGGTTCATGATCAATGTTAATACTGAACATGTAGGAACTCTAGCCAGAAGACTGATTTTTCTGCTTTGGGACCAAATATAAAGATGGCTCAATAAGTTAATGCAACTCTTGAGTTTATTAGTGCTAATATAAGAGAATGAGAATTGATTTAAATACCTGATACACACTGAGTAACACATTTAAATGTAGAGCAAGACTTTCAGCCAGTTAAGATGAAAAGGACTCTCCAAATAACTTTTGCTGCTTTTTCTGGTTATGTGCAATTAATCAAGACTCAAAGATAAGAATGGCCACCTACTCCACCCACCACCTCAGCACAAGATGACTGGAACCACCATACATAATCACAATGACCCCACATGAAGATTTCCAACAGAAGATGCCCAATTATCACCAAGCTTCATGGCCAATCCTTGCACATCTTTATATTCAGAAGGGGTTTCTTAAGGCTGAGTTTAATAGTAAATTCTCTTTTAAAGTTTTCCAGGTAAAAAAAGGGCTATGGTTATTAGTAAATTTGGACTACGTGTAAGGTCCCATTTTACATTATTTCTTCCATTTTGTCCCCATCTTAATATTAGTATGTGGGTATTTGTTGTTATCTGTCAAAAAAGAGGAACATTGAGAATTAGCAACTTTTCCAAAATCAGCTGGTACATTACAGAACTAAACATCAGATTCAGAGTTATTACCTGCATTTCTCCAATATTTACAGAAGAACGCTAAATCGTTCCTTTTGTTAATTTTCCCTGTCTTAAAATCACCTCCAGTTTTCATCTTACATTAAAGAGCCTGAATTGCAACCCTTGAATGACATGTGTTAATTTTTCATCATCCCTATCCAGGTTCTAACATTTCTAACATTCATTAATTTATCAAACATTTATTTACTAAACATAAACTTGTGCCTGGAGCTGTGTTTGGGAGGACATGCTTCCTCCCATGAGGGAACTGAATAAATTATAAAGGAGACAAAGATTAATCAGAATTGCACAATCAAATGTATAAATACAAATTGTGAAAGATGTGATGTGGGAACCTTAAGAAGTACTGTGATAGCAGTGAAACCCTGTCTCTACTAAAAATACAAAAAAAAAAAAAAAAAAAATAGCCGGGCATGGTGGTGGGCGCCTGTAGTCCCAGCTACTCACGGGGAGGCTGAGGCAAGAGAACGGCATGAACCTGGGAGTCGGAGCTTGAAGTGAGCCGAAATCACGCCACTGCACTCCAGCTGGGGCAACAAAGCGAGACTCTGTCTCAAGAAAAAAAAAAAGAAGTAGTACTGTGATATGTACAATAGAGATGAAGGGAAAAAAATCACTGAGAATGTAGATTTTGAGCTGGGTGAGTGGGAGTTCTAAAAAAAAAAAAAAAAAAGACGAGACAGGCCTCTATCTCCAGCACTATAAAAGAGGAGAAAGCCGGAAAATGCCCCTCTAAAAAAGAGGTAGAAATGAAGGATGAAATATATAGATTAGCATACAAGAAAGTAAGAGGATGAACTGGAAGTCAAAAAGACAGAGAAACACTTGAGCTGATGCTTCAGAAGCCCTGTAGTGGTATGAGGAGAGGGAGAAAACAAGATGACCGCTGGTCTCATTAAATAAGAAATTTTAACATCTAACAGACACAAGGTCATAGCCCACAGGAAACTAGAAACACTTGGGATAAATTCAAAACGTACATGGGGTCAGTAAAAAGGTGGACTGGAGAAAAAAAAAATCCACCCTCTCCTGGACAGTTAGTTGCATGGAGGAAGTTTTTCTGTCTCAGTATGACTCAGGTGGGACACAAATAATAATTTTTCCTAAGTATTGATGACCACAGACCACAGTTAGGCTATTGAAATTATGCTACCATAAAGAATTTCCCCTGAAATGCTAAAACTCCTTGGATGCCTAGCAAAAAGAAAATGCAAAGTATCTCTGGCATGAGATTATTCCAACCCAGAAGAAATAGAATTCCTAAAGATAAAGCACTACCAAACATTAGTTCACAATCTAAAATTTCAAGACATAGAAGCAGAAAAAAAACTTCCACCAAAAATGTACCAACAGAAAAAGACAGAAAGGAGAAGGGTTGTTGATCTCAATAAACGCAAAAAGAATTATCTTATAAAAGAGTAGACCTTAAAAGTAACCTGAGGAAAGAAATAGAATTTCCACAGAGGAACAATATTTAGACAAGCAGCATGTTTCTCAGTAACCATAACACAAGTCAGAAAGGAGCTGATATATTTTTGTGTGCTGAGAGAAAAAGACTATAAATTTAGAATTCACAAGTTAGGGCAAAATAAAGACATTTTTACATAAAGATGAACTCATCACAAAAAGCTACTTAAGAATATATTTCTGGAAGAAATTAGAAAAAAATCTCAGAAAGATGATCTGAGACGTAGGAAGAATAAGAAGGAAGATATTAATGCATGCTTTGGTAAATCCAAATAAGCACTGACTATATACATAAAGAAAAACCATAATGCTGATTTAGGAGATTACAAAAATCAAAGTGGGATAATACAGAAAATAACAACATGTAAAATGAGAATAAGTGATCAGAGTTAAGTTTTTTGAGTCTTATATTCTTGAGAGGAGGATATAAATGTTGATTAACATTAACATTTCTACATCAGTTATGCCTGTTACAATTTAAAAGTAAACTCAACAGAAATGGAAATAAATTGTAAACTTTCAAATACAGAGAGAAAACAAAGAAAAAATAAATGTGTGGAAAGAAACTAAAAAAGCTTCAATTAATACAAAGAAACAGAAAAAGAATACACAGGCATGGTCAAGAAAAAATACAAAATAGAATGTGTATAAATGTAAGAGTAATGACAATAATGTAAATCAATTAATATTGCCAATCCAAATATGATAATTTTCAGCTTAAGAAAACTGCTTTGCTCAGTTTCTTGAAAGATGAAAACTCCCAGTGCCTAGGCCTTGGTCTTAGTCTTTCAAGGCTGCTATAGCAAAATACCATAAACTAGGGAGCTTATAAACAGCAACATTTTATTTCTCACATTTCCAGTCCAAGATCAAAGCACACGCATACTTGTCTGGTGAAGGCCAGCTTCCTCACAGACGGTGCCATCTAGCTGTGTCCTTGCCTGATGAAAGGAATAAACCAGCTCCTTTGGGCCTTTATAAGGTTACAAATTCAGTTCACAAGGCTTCCACCTCATGATTTAATCACTTCCCAAAGGCCCTACCTTCTAACACCACCACACTGGGGGCTAAGATTATAACATGAATTTTGCAGGCACTCAGTCTGCCCATTGCAGCCTGTCTGTGGAATACTAAAAATACTTTGTGTGTGTGTTTATATATGTATAATTGAGGTATAAGAAATAGAACATGAGCCAAGTATTTAAGAGCCATAAAGCCGATCTACCCTTGAACATTTTATCATATCCAGTAGAATTGAACATGTATGAGTTGAGAGCTTAGTATCACCAGAAAATAGAAGATAAACCCAGGATTTTGCCTTCGTTTCTTAAACTCAGACCACAAAGAACTAAACCTTTGGTGTAAGAGTAAATGAAAATGTAACTTCTCCCTACTACTCAGAAAATAGCAAGAAAACTATTTGTTTCATTCCTTGGCACTGATTAGAGGACAAAATGAACATCTCCCTTGAGAAATTATAATCGTATCTTGATTCTAATGCAGGTAAGCAAGTCAAATGAAAATTTCCTGGTCTGGCCAATAATCTCAAGCCAAGGAATGCAAAATAAAATATGTTTAAGGCAAAAGAAAAGAAATGGTCTAAGTTTGTCTCTGACAGAACTTTTTAAAAGAACTTTTAAAAGAACCTTCTAAAGAATGTGCTTTTGGGTGAAAGGAAAATGAATCCAGAGGAAAAGAATCTGAGATTCCACAATTAATTTAAAAAATAGAAAGCAAAAAAAAGTAAATAAATTAAAAAATTCATTGGCCACATAAAACAATTATTATAATATTTTGGGATTATAAACTATAAAACTAAACCAGAATATATGATAACAATATCATATAGGTTGGGATGGGCTTATCACAGATAATATAAAGGATATTTATATATCCTTAGATGTTCTAAGAATAGACCCTGTGTCATTTGCCAGAGGCTAAATAAAAGTATTGATTAATGTGAGATTTTGGTAAGTTGCATATGTATTTTAAAAAGTATAGATACATATTAAAATAGTATAAATTATATCCAGATTAGTAGAGGAAAAATATAATGAAAAATAAAATAGTCATTCAATCCAAAATAAGGCAATAAAACAAAGAAAACAACAGAAAATACTGGGAGAAATAAAAGCACAAAAACATGTTAGCAATAAATCAAAATATGTCATTAAATTATAATAAAAAAGAAATTTAGAGGTAATGTTAAAAAAGAAAAATTGTCAGACTAGGGGAAAAGTTCATCTATATGTTATTTATAAGAAATACATTTATAACAGAAACATACAGAAAGGTGGAAATAAAAAGATAGAGAAATATACTGAGAGTCCTCCTCCCCAAATTTAGCTACATTTATATCATGGAAAATAGACTTTAGGCAAAAAACGCTACTAGATGTTAAGAATATCACTTTCACAATTCTGAAATGTTCAGTTTACTTTAAGATAGTAAAATTATAAACTTGCTCTTCGTAAGGAAGAGGTGTTCACGTGTATGGATGTGTGTATGTATGCACAGGTACAGTTGGCCCTCCATATGTGGAAGTTCTAGGACCCCTCCCCTCCCAGATACCAAGATCCTCAAATGCCTAAGCTTTTTATACAAAACAATGTAGTAAAGTTGGCCCTCTATATTTTCAGCCTCCACATCTCAGGATTTAACCAATTGCAGACAGAAAATACATGTAGTTGGTCCTCCATATCCTCCGGTTTTGATATGTAGTGGGTTGAATTCAAGGATGCAAAACCCATGAATATGGAGGGCTGGCTGTAGGTTGCTTGGTTGGTAGGTATGTAGGTAGGTAGGCAGATAGATGGATAAAGTATATGTATGTAAACCATATATGTACCAATAAAAATCAGCAGAAAGGATAAGTAAAATAGGCAAATCAATAATCCTAGTGAAAAATACTTTTTACACGCTTTACTCAGTAATTGATAGATCAAGCAGATATAAGATTCATAGGCATGTGAAATATTTGAACACATTTAACATGTATGGTACGTTTTACGTAACTGCTGCAGAATACCCTTCCTTTTCAAGCACACAAAATCGTTAGCAATTTTTCCATTTTGTCCTATATGACACATCTGAACAAATTCCAAAGGATTGCTTTTTTTCAGTTCTAAATATTATTTAAGTTTCTTTATGGTTTATTCCTTGACTCACAAATCATTTAAATATTATATCAAAACTTTAAGGTGATCTTTATAACATTCACATGGAAAAATTAAATCAAACCTCTATCTCATATCATCTATAACACACATTTCAGGAGGTTTAAAAATTTAAACGTGCAAGGCTACACTATAAAGCTTTAGAAGAAAATAAAGCAGAAAATCTGTATGACCTTAAGGCAGGGAAGGATATCTTACTGAGACAGTAAAAGTATAAGTCATAAAGAAGATACTGGTTTTTAATCTATTTTTAATTTTAAGAAACACAAAGGAAGTGGAAAAAAAGCACAAACTGGAAAACCATGTTTTTATCACATATAATCAATAAAGCATTTCTATTTACAATATATAGCTTTAGCACTCCTAATTCAAAACGTTCCAAAATCCAAAATTTTTGAGCGCCGAAATGGCACCATAACTGGAAATTTTAGCCCCGACCTCATGTGATGGGTCACAGTCAAAATGGGGGCACACAACACACAATCATTCGGCATCTCCAAGAGAAAAACACCCCCTTCAGCTGTGAGACATGTTTTTGGTGCATGCCTAGATTCCCTCATGCACGCATGCCCCAAAAGGACAATAAAATGGCACATCTGCAGGATAGACATGCCAATGGCATGTTCCCTACAATGATCCACATGAGGCCAAGACCTATGTGCATTACTCATTGTGATTTTTTTTTTTTTTTTTTTTTTTTTTTTTTCCTTATTCTCTGCTCTGTGATGTAGAGGTATTGGTAAAGGTGTTGTTAAAAACGTCAAAAAGACTTGCAGATACCTATATGGGTAATAGTAATTAGAGAAAGAGAAGCATTCATGTTTAACTGTAGCACAGAAAGTCAAGCTATTGGAGAAACTGGACAGCAGTGTAAGTGTGAAACATCTTACAGAGAAGTATGGTGTTGAAATGACCAGCGAATATGACC
This sequence comes from Chlorocebus sabaeus, assembly GCF_047675955.1. Taxonomy (NCBI): domain Eukaryota; kingdom Metazoa; phylum Chordata; class Mammalia; order Primates; family Cercopithecidae; genus Chlorocebus; species Chlorocebus sabaeus. Next base: position 103,135,756 of record NC_132904.1, on the reverse strand, counting down.
TGAAGAAACAGAAGGATAAACTATTGAAGTTCTATGCTGAAAGTGATGAATAAAAATTAATGAAAAATACAGAAACACTGCATGAAGATCTCAAATGTTTATTGAATGAGTGGCTCCTTCAGCATCACAGAAAACATGTGTCACTTAATTGTATGATAATCATGAAACAAGAAAAAACTATCAGAGTGGATTAAAGTGAAAGAGTTTAAAAGTGAAAGAGAACTGAATATTCAACAGGTTGGTCGCAGACATTTTAGAAAAGACACAGCATTAAACTTTTAATGATTTGTGGTAAGCAAGCATCCACTGATTATGAAGCAGTGGAGAAATTCATTGATGAGTTTGCCAAGGTCATTGCTGATGAAAATCCGAGCCAGAACAAGTCTAAAATGATGACAAAGCACCACTATTTTGGCATTTTTGTTTCAGAAGACATTGACTACAGTTGATGGGACAGCCTTGTAACTAAAGATGCCAAGTAAATAATAATTGTGTGGAGATGTGCTCATATAGCAAGTATGCATAAGTGTAAACTTGCTGTGATAGGCAAAAATTTGCATTCTCTCTGTATTCACGTAGTGAGTTTCTTACATTCACTATTATGCTAACAAAAAGGCATAGATCCCTAGGGACATCTTTTTTGATTGGTTTCACACATATTTTGTACTAGCAGTACATGCTGATTGCAGTGAAGTAGGACTGGATAACAATTGTAAGATTTTGTTATGTCTTGACAACTATTATGCTCATTCTCCAGCTGAAAATCCCATTGAAAATAATGTTTATGTCATGTACTTTCTTCCAAATATGACTTTATTAATTCAACTCTGTGACCAGGTATCCTTAGATCAATGAAGAGTAAGCATAAAAACACTTTCTTGAACAGCATGGTAATAGCAGTGAACAGAGGTATGGGTGTGGAAGGTCTTCAAAACAAGTTTAGCATGAAGGATGCTATATATGCTGTTGCCAATGCTTGGAACACGGTGACTAAAGACACAGTGTGCATGCCTGGCACAGCCTCTGGCCTGAGCTATGTACAGTGATGATGAACAAGATGGTGACTATGATTCTGTATTCAAATGAGAAAAAATGTTTCATCTCCTTTATATGCTAAATATACACCTTCAGAGTCCATCTGTAAACTGGAAGAAGTGGATATCGAAGAAGATTTTAACATCAATAATGAGGCCCCAGTTGTTCATTCATTAACCAGTGGTAAATTAGTTAAAATCGTTCCAAGTTAAGGTGACTGTGATAATAGTGACAATGAAGATGATGTTAACACTGGAGAAAAAGTGCCTATAGATGACACGGTGAAAATGTGTGATGTGGTTTTGTCATACTAGAACAGCATGCCCTCATAACAGAACAAGAAATCACATCAGTTTATAAAACTAACGAGAGGCTTCTAAGACAAAAACTATTGTTAATGAGGAAAATGACTCTGGAAGAAATAGTTTTAAAAGGCATCCAGCAGAATGCCTGCTCATCCCCAGAGAACCTACTTTCTGGGCCGTCAATTTCTTCTGATGTTTCTTCTCATAAAAAAATTTAAAATACAGTGTATAGTAACCATTTAATCAAAACACAGAATCATAGACAGATACCAAAAAAACAAGATTGTTTGTTGTTGCTGTTGTTGACTAACTGATGCAGGTATTCTGGTGATGCTACTGTGTTGTTTAGTTACCCTGAACACATTATTTTTTCATTGTGTTAAATATGGCATTTGTTTTCATTGTTAAGTACTTATGTGTGAATAAATGTTAAAAAAAGATTGCTTATCGGTAGTTGATACATGTATAGTGAGAATGATGGTGACGCCACAACCACAGACTGTCCACATGGGTAGCTAAAGTAGTGACACCTTTGCTTTCTGATGGTTTAACATACACAAACTGTTTTGTGCTCAAAGTTATTAAAGATACTATATAAAATTACCTTCAGTTTATGTGTATAAGGTCTACATGAAACAAATAAATTTTGTGTTTAGACATGATCTCATTCCCAAGATAGCTCATTATACATATGAAAATATTTCAAAATCGGAAACATTTTTTGTCCCAAGCATTTTGGATAGGGAACACTATATTAAAGAACTTCAAAAATAAGTAAAAAAAAAAAAAAAAAAAATCAACTACCTAATAAACAAAAGAAAAAGAAATTTCACAAAAGAGATACAATTGTCCCAAACATATGAAGAATGTAAAGCCATTAATCATTTAGGATATACACATTAAAACCACCATGTGATACCATTTTCATCTTCCAGGTGGACAAAATTAAATAATCAAACAATATCAAGTGATGGCCACAGTGCGTAGAGAAATTGAAATGTTTGTTCACTTTTGGTACGAATACAAAGTAGGAAAGACTACCTTAAAAACCAGTTTTGCCTTACTTATTAAAGCTGAATATACACAACATATCTACAACCTATGGCTTCTTAATTCCACTACTATATTTATATGTGAGAGAAATTTTTCATATGCACCAGAAGTCAGGTACAAGGATATTTACAAAATCCTTGTTTTAAGGCAAAAACCCTCAAAACTATTCAAACGTCTATTAACAACAGAAAGATTAGTTCAGTTATGGTATGCTCTTAAAATGATCTAAGAAAAGGCATGTAAATTGATGAAATAAAATATGTTGAAACATTAATAAGTCTCTAAAACATAATGTGGACCAAAAGAAACAAATTTTTTAAATCATATAAATATGGTTTATATAATATTCAAGAGCAGATAAATCTAAAAATATATTGTTTGGGAAGAGACAAATGTATAGATACAAAAACTACAAAGGAAAAGCATGAGAATGAGTAGCATAAAAGAAGAACAACAAATGGCCAATACATATGTGAAGGGTGTGCTACTTACTAGTAATCATGGAAATGCAAATTAAGACAACAATGATATCCCATTTCAAACCCAGTGATTGCCAAAAATTAAAAAGAGTTACAAAATCAAGGTTTAGGAGTGATATTAGCAAGATGGGTAACAAGAGGTGCCTAATGTTCATTTTTCCCCTACAAGAAAAAGGACCCAAACAACAAACAACCATATTTTAACCAAAGTACTTGAAGCAGAGTGCTAGAGTGCAGCAGCGGACTAGCAGATCTCCTGTAGAGCATGGAGACATGGGATGTGTATTAGTTCATTCTTAGGCTGCTATGAATAAATACCCAAGACTGGGTAGTTTATAAAGAAAAGAGGTTTAATTGACTCACAGTTTCAATGGCTGGGGAGGCCTCAGAAAACTTACAATTATGGTGGAAGGTACCTCTTCTCAGGGTGGCAGGAGAGAGAATGAATGCCAGCAGGGGAAATATCAGAGGCTTATAAAATCATCAGATCTCTTAAGAACTCATTCACTATCATGAGAACATCATGGGAGAAACTGCCCCCAATGATCAATTACCATCCACAGGGTCCCTCCCATGACATGTGGGAATTACAGGGATTACAATTCAAGATGAGATTTGGGTGCGGACACAGGCAAACCATATCAGAATGGATGCGTTGAAAAGGAAACTAAACACTCTGTTTTTGCTACTCCATCTCCCTAGTTGGGGTCAGTTTGGAAATAGAAGGGACTCTGCCTGTGGGGAAAAGGTAAACAGGAGGCCCCCAGAAGTCCTAATTAAAACTGTCAAAACTTACTGTCTTTGTTGCTTAAGAATGATCTAGTACTCTCAGGCCCTGAGCACAGTCTGGGGTGGGGTTGCCAAGAGTTCACATGACTACGTTGCTCCAAAGTGGAAGTCTACATTGTGCTTCCTCTACCTCATGATATGATCCAAGCTGCTGCTGTAAGGTGCTATCTCGAGACTGAAGCCACTGCTGGAGTGTGTCCTGTATTGAGGGCCAGTAGCCACTGCGACTCCCCAGACCTGAGGCTCTGCTGCCACTACACAGTGCTCACACATAACACACCATTCCCTAGCCAAGCAGCTACAGCTCTGCCTTCCGAGAATAAACTGTATAGCACTGTATCTTTCCTATTCAAGTTGCTGCAGAGTCCTGACTCTGCTACTCAAAGCCTAGGCCCAGAAGAATAGCCTTAATCCTGGCACTCAATCTTACAAGATGCCCTGCCTTCCAAGGAATAGGCAGTCTTGCCCAGCATGGAGGTTATGACTGAACTGGTGGTGGAGTAGCCCCCAGGCACCTCTGACCATGGCACAGTGCAGTGCTCCCATCACCAGCAGGGAGGTCATGGCAGACCCAGTGGTGCAGCAGCCCCGGTACACCCTTGGTGCATCGAACAACCTGGTGCCTTTGGCTCCAGTGGGGAGACTGCCCTTGAGAAGCTGCACAAACTTCTGTAGCCTATGCCACTGAGTCACTGGCAGGCATCACTGATGTTGACAACAGCTAAAGAAACTGCACGAGATTACACTTCTGTGCCCACCTGGAACCAAAGCCAACATGAGAAGACATATCTATAGATGATAATCTTTCCCAGTGAAAGATGCTCTATAAAATTGGAAGTGGTAACTCTTACAGCAGATGCACAGATGTCAATGCAGGGAAAAAAGAAACATGAAAAAGCAAAGAAATTTCAAACCACCAAAGAAACAAAACAGCTCTCTAACAACTGACCCCAAAGAAAATTTATAAATTGCCTGAAAAGGAGTTCAAAATCATGATCTTAAGGAAACTCAGCAAGATGAAAGAGAACAGACAATTCAGTGAAATCAGAAAAACAAATCATGATCTGAATGAAAAATTTAACAGAGACAGATATTAAAAAAAAAAAAAAACAAATCTTTGAGCTAAAGTCTTCAATGAACAAAATAAAAAATTCAATTCAGAGCTTTGAGAACAGATTAGATCAAGCAGAAGAAACCATTTCTGAACTCGAAACAGGTCTTTTGAAATAGCCTAGTCAGAGGGAAGATAAAGAAACAATATGAAAAAGTGTGAAAATATCCTTCAAGAACTATGAACTCATAAACAAATATTTATATTATGGGCATTACGAAGGGAGAAGAGACAGAGAAAGGCACAGAAAGCTATCTAGGAAAATAAAAGCTAAAAACTTGCCAGGTCATGAGAGAGACATGGACTTTGAGATACATATAGTTTAAAGGTTGCAATTAGAATCCGCCCAAGGAGGTCCTCTTCAAGGCACATTATGATCAAACTTCCAAATATCAAAGACAAAGAAAACATTCTAAAAGCAGCAAGAGAAAAGTGTCAAGTCATATTTAATCCTCATTAGATCATCAGCAGATTTCTCAGCAAAACCTTGAAGGCAAGGAGAGAATGGGATGATATATTCAAAATGCTGAAAGGGAGACAACTGTTATTAAAGAATAATATCCCCAGCAAAGCTATCTTTCAGAAATTAAGCAAGCAAAAGCTGAAGGAATTCATCACCACTACAGCAGCCTTACAAAGAAATGTTTATGGCAATACTTCAACTAGAAGTGAAAGGATGCCAATTACTAACATGAAATTATATGAAAGTATAAAACTGACTGGTAGAGGTAAATGCATAATAAAATTCAGAAGACTTCATTACTGTAATAGTGGCATATATAATCTTTTAAGTCTCTCCTATGAAGATAAAACATCAAAATAGACATTGATATCTATAGCTACAATAAGTTAAGGAATATACACTAGAAAAATGCAAACTAATGTAACAAAATTACAAATTATGGGAAGGAAGATAAACGTCTAGAATATTTGTATATGACCAATGTTAAGTTGTTATCAGCTGAAAATAATCTTCTACAGGATTTTTAATGTAAGCCCCGGAGAAACTATAAAGGAAAAGATTACAGGAAAGGATTATTGTTAAAGATGGGAGAAGTAAGTCCTGGTATTCCACTGAGAAACAAAGTAAGATGATTATAGTTAACAATATTGTATATTTCAAAATAACTAGAAGACTTTCAATGGTCTCACCACAAAAAAAAAAAAGTTTGAGATGATGAATAAGCTGAATACCCTGATTTGATCATTACACAATATATATGTACTAAAACACCACACTGCATGATATCGTTTGGCTGTGTCCTCACTCAAATCTTATCTTGAATTGTAGCTCCCATAATTCCCATGTGTTGTGGGAGGGACCTGGTGGTACATAATTGAATCATGGGGATGGTTTCCTCCATACTGCTCTCATGGTAACGAATAAGTGTCATGAGGTCTGATGGTTTTATAATGGATTTCCCCTTTCACTTGGCTCTCATTCTCTCGTCTGCCACCACGTAAGACATGGTTTTTGCCTTCCACCATGATTATGAGGCCTCCCTAGCCATATGGAACTGTGAGTTCATTAAACCCCTTTTTATTAATAAATTACCCAGTCTCAGGTGTGTCTTTATCAGCATCATGAGAACAGAGTAATATAGCAAATTGGTACCAGTAGAGTGAGGCACTGCTGTAAAGATACCTGAAAATGTGAAAGCAACTGGAACTGGGTAACAGGCAGAGATAGGAACAGTTCAGAGGGCTCAGAAAAGACATGAAAATGTGGGAAAGTTTGGAACTTCCTAGAGACTTGTTGAATGACTTTGACCAAAATGCTCATAATGATATGGACAATAAAATCCAGGCTAAGGTGGTCTCAGGTAGAAATGAAGAACTTGTTGGGAACGAGAGTAAAGGTGACTCTTGCTATGTTTTAGCAAAGAGGGTAGCAGCATTTTGACCCTGCCCTAGAGATTTCTGGAACTTTGAACTTGAGGGAGATGATTTAGGGAATCTGGCAGAAGAAATTTCTAAGCAGCAAGGCATTCAGGAGGTGACTTGGGTGCTGTCAAAATTATTCAGCTTTAAAAGGGAAATAAAATTTCAGAAAATTTGCAGCCTGACATTGCAATAGAAAAGAAAAACCCATTTTCTCAGGAGAAATACAAGCTGTCTGTAGAAATTTGCATAAGTGACAAAGAGTCAAATGTTAATAGCTGAAAACAATGGGGGAAATGTTTCCAGGGCATGTCAGAGACCTTTGCAGCAGCCCCTCCCATCACAGGCCAAGGCCCAGGAAGGAAAATCGGTTTTGTGGGCCCAGCCCAGGGCTCTTTTGCTGTGTGCAACCTAAGGACTTGGTTCCCTGCATCCCAGCTGCTCTAGCCATGACTAAAAGGGGCCAACGTACAGCTCAGACCATGGCTTCAGAGGGTACAAGCCCCAAGCCTTGGCAGCTTACATGTGGTGTTGAGCCTGCAGGTGCATAGAAGGAGATTTTAGCACCTCTGCCTAGATTTCAGAGGATGTATGGAAATGCCTGGATGTCCAGGCAGTCATTTGCTGCAGGGCAGGGCCCTCGTGGAGAACCTCTGCTAGGGCAGTGTACAAGGGAAATGTGGGGCTTTCCCTTCCCCAGTAAGAAGTCTCCACTAGGCAGTGCCTAGTGGAGCTATGAGAAGAGGGCCACTGTCCTCCAAACCCCAGAATGGTAGATATACCGGCAGTTTGCATCGTTTGCCTGGAAAAGCCACAGACAATGACAGCCTGTGAAAGCAGCCAGTAGTGGAGCTGTACCCTGCAAAGTCACAATGGCAGAGCTGCCGAAGACCATGGGAGCCCACCTCTTACATCAGCGTGACCTGGATGTGAGACATGGAGTCAAAGGAGATCATTTTGGAGCTTTAATATTTGACTGCCCTGCTGGATTTCATACTTGCATGGGGCCTGTAGCCCCTTTGTTTTGGCCAATTTCTCCCACTTGCAATGGCTATATTTATCCAATGCCTGTACCTCCATTGTATCTAGGAAGTAACTAACTTGCTTTTGATTTTGCAGGCTCATAGGTGGAAGTGACTTGCCTTGTCTCAGATGAGGACTTTGGATTGTGAGCTTTTGAGTTAATGCTGAAATAAACTAAGACTTTGGGGGACTGCTGGGCATGATTGGTTTTGAAATGTGAGGACATGAGATTTGGGAAGGGTCAGGGGGAGAATATGATTTGGTTGTGTCCTTACCCCAATTTTATATTGAATTGTAGCTCCTATAATTCCTACATGTTGTCAGAGGGACCTGGTGAGAGAAAAGTGAATCATTGGGGGCAGTATCACCCATACTGTTTTCGTGGTAATAAATAAGTCTCACGAGATCTGATGGTTTTACAAGAGGTTTCCCTGTTCACTTCGTTCTCATTCCCTCTTGTCTGCCAGCAAGTAAGACAAGCCTTTCACTTTCAGCTATGCTTGTGAGGCCTCCTCAGCCACGTGGAACTGTGAGTCCATTAAACCTCTTTCTTTATCAATTACCCACTCCTGGGTATGTCTTTATCAGCAGTGTGAGAAGAGACTAATACAATGCACTTTATAAATACATACAATTGCTAAGTGTCAATTTAAAATGAAATAAAACATAAATAAACAAAACAACCCCCATCCCATGGTTTGGCCAAATTGAAGTTGCAGATACCACATATTATGAATCCAGTAATTCCAAACCTATGTTTAATATGCAGGAGAAATGTATGCATATGTGCAGAAGGAGGCATGTATAAAAATAGTTTAAAAATGTAATATAGTCATACAATGTAATTCTAATTAGCTAGAATGAAAAATGGATGTATAAAGATGGATAAATTCATAATATTGACAACCCCTAGTGATAAATATGTTCAGACATGGGTATCCAGAAGGTATTACTTTGTTGGTATTGGTTTAATATATTCTTTATTTAAAGAGGGTGAGTGGAAACAAATATGACAAAAATATTTGATAAAGCTAAATAATGGGATGACACAGAGTGCCACCTGATTTCTCAAGAAATCAGAGCTAGATCACAACTTAGATGTTATTTAAGAGACTGCATATATTTTTGTTGATTGCATGGTATAAGAGAATATAGAGCAAAATAAAATTCTGTTATATAAAACATCTTGAACTATCTGAAATATTCTCATTGACAGGTTTCAGCATATTGACATTAAGTAATATTTTTAAAGCCTAATGTAAACAGCATGGTGGTGAGGAAGATGGCCTACTATTAAGGCTAAAAAAAAAATTAAGGTCAAAACTCGCAAAAAGACTTATAATAGAGACTCAGTAGTATGGGTCAAACTGGTTGTTTATGACTGATGCCCATTCTAGTGAAGTTGTCTGTACCATACAAGTTGATAAATATTTTAGATTGTCATTCTTATTTTGATATATCAAGATTTAACCAAATATTTCAGTTAACAGAAAATTTCTATACACATCACTAACAAAATTATCAGTTTACAATTGTTCAAATGTATTCAGACCTAAAAGTTTATCAAATTAATGCAGGTTTTACTTTTAAAAATTTGTTACTGATTCTACTTTTTTTCACTTCTTGAAGTGCTTTTATTTAATATATTTCCAATAACACTACATAGTGTTTAAGCAGAAATATAGGCTGACAGAATTCCAGTTAATTAAGATGAATCCATTGCTGGATGTATTCAATTTTTATTAACTATATTTTACTTTGTATTCATGAGAGCACAAATAGAAACAATAGTAAAATTTAAGTTACTAGCTTTGGTTGAATTCATAAGTTTTGAAATTTTAATTTTCACAACTTGTTGGTGCTTACTGGTATGTGAAGAAAAGGCAAAGGGTTAGCTATCCTTAATTAAATATACAACATTGAGAAGGCTGAAGTATAAGTTCTCCTTCTTAAATCTAGAAAAACAATGTTTTCCCTAAGGAGTTAGTTTAAGAAAAGAACCTGATATTCTATAATCAGGATAAACTTCAGGTCTCTGAAGAGCTTCCAGAGAGAGGTTAAAAGGAAGAGACTGAAAATGTCAAAAGTATATACACAGGAAGAAGACTTGGAACACTTTGCAAAGTGAGATAAATATTTGGAAAACACTTTGAGATGAAGGGATCTCAGATTTTTCAGCTCAAGGTGAATGTTCTATACTCACATAAATGGCTTCCTAGGAATCTAAATCTCAACTCCCACTCACCAGTACAGTGCGTGCAGGGAAAAATATATTTTGAGGAGTCCTAGGCACAATCTGTAAACATCACTGAAGCACAGAATTTTCTAGGCTTTCTTGACTTCCAAAGTGCTGATACCCAAAAAGACAACCAGGATATAGCAAAACCCTGGAGTTGGCTAGAAAAGATGACCTTCCTTCATCCAGCACTTTCTTCATCCAGAACTAGAATTATTTGCAAAGGGAATATAGACACTTGAGTGGCGAAGAGGGCTAAAACGGAATATTTTATCTTTAGTGGCAGCTCTGGAACCTATATAGATGTTAGAATTGGCAATCTCATTCTTTTTCTTTCTGCTTCTCAGATTGGATAATTTCAAGTTCACTTATATTTTTCTTCTGCCTGTTCAAATCTACTGTTGACTCCTGTAGCAAATTTTTCCTTTTAGTTAATGTACTTTTAAGCACAGAAATTATGCTTGTTTTTTAAATAATTTATATCTGTTTATTGACATCCTCATTTAGTTTATTTTTCTGATTTCCTTTAGTTCTTTGCCCATAGTTTTCTGTAACTATGTTCATATCCAGTTTTGCCAGCTCCTTTAGTTGAAAAGACTGCCTTTCCGCCTTTGAGACAGCTTATAACCTTTGTCAAAAGTATTCTCTCCTCTTCAGTTTTCTGGAAAAATTCAAAGAGTATTGGTGGTAATTCTACAAATGTTTGGTAGAAATCATCAGTAAAGCCATCTGGTTATGGACTTTTCCTTGCTGGGAGGTTTTTGATTACTGATTCAGTCTCCTTAGTGTAGAGTTTTATTTAGACTCTCTATTTTTTCATGAGTCAGTTTTGTTAGGTTGTGTGTTTCTAGATATATGACTAATTTCTTTTACTTAAATACATCTTATAATGCTACCAAGAGCTTGCTAAATAGTAGCAAAAGTCATCATGCTTGTATCATTTCTTCACTTTACTAGGATGCCTCTTATGCTTCCCCATTAAATAAAAAGCCAGAAGATTTTAAAATATCTACGGAGATAAATGGAATTTTTCTTTTCAGACTTACTCATACAATGAATTGTATTTTCTACTTATTGAAACTGGATTCATGGAATGAACCCCAGTAGATTATAATGTGTTTTTGAATATGCAGTTGAATTGTATAGGATAGTGGTTATGCTTTTGTAACTATTAATAAGTGGTATGTAGTTTTACTTTTTAAAATAATCTTTATCAAGCTTTAGTAATAATATTATATTCATTTCATTAGTTTCTTTTCTTTTTCGATTTTGGTACAGTTTAAGTAGCACTAGAAATATGTGATTTTTAAAAGCTTGGTAGGCCTTTTTCCATTTTCTTTCCTATATTGAATTGCTCTGTTAAACTTTCTGGGTCTAAAAGAGTCATTTTTAATAAATCATATTTTTCTAGGAAGTCTTTGATTCAATTGGCATTTTTAAGTGTTAAAAGAAAACTTATCAGATGAACTAAATTTAACAGAGTTAATTGAGCAAAAAATGATTCACAAATCAGGCAACCCCCAGAACCTGGATAAGTTCAGAGTGACTCCAGCTGCCACATGGTCAGATAACATTTATGGACAGAGAAGGAAAATGAAAGCAAGGTACAGAAACAACTGAACTGGTCACTGCTGGGTGTTTGCTTTATTTGAACATGGTTTGAACAGTTGGCTGCCTGTGATTGGCTGAGACTCTGCTACTTGTTACATGAGTAGGTTACAGTTTGTTTACATATCCAGTTATGCTACAGTTTACTATGTATGGAAAAACCTTTAGGATAAACATAAAATATGTAAGGAGGCAACTTTAGGCTAAACTTAATATAATAATTCCTCCCTTTTGGTCAGCCTCTCAATTTTGACCAAAGAGATTGACCAAAACTTCAGGCATTGACATCACTCTGTCACCATCCTAAATGGACTTACTGGGGTACTTACCTATTCCTACTTACCCCCACTTATCTATTCCCACTTATCTGGGAAATAACAAATGAGTGGGTTTTGTATGCTGTGAACAAGGAAGCAGAACAATAGGAAAAAAACCTAATGGGTTAACATGAGGTCACTTCAGGTTACTTTTTTGTAAGGGTTAGAGCAGAAAAGACTTTATTTTGCTGGAATCTCCTGTTTCTAGCAGGAAAAAAAAAAAGGCTGGTCTGCTTAGGGTTATATCTGTTTACTTAGAGTTTCATTTTGATTATATTGCATTTAGCATGAATGACTTTATTTTGGTTTGGTCTTTTGTGGCATAGTGTACAAGCTCAGTCCAAAAACAATTGCCTCCCATAATTTTGTTTTACAATTACCCCCTTTTGATGAGGTTCTCAGTTAGGTGAGAGTGACCAAAACTTGGGGCTTTAATGCTATTCCCAGTTACCATCATTTTGGGTTTTTGGTCTCAGCATATCATTTGTGGATAATGTCTTTATGATTATGCATTTCTTCGAGTTGTTGTCATTCCAGCTGAAGACAGACCATTTGACATTGTATTAATGGCTGCATGTAAACATTTAAACTTTTGAAAGAATGTAGCACACCAAGGAGACTACCATTATGATTATTAGGAGATAATACCAAAGTTTGGAGTGTGTTCCTTAGCCAGGGTCCCTATGATCCAAGCCAACTAAAATAAAATCAATCAAAGAATGAGCCAAATGAAGAGTCTACTTGCTTTAACCAAACAGCGTGTTCATTAACCTGCTGTAACTGAGTCTTTATATGCATTATGTATTCATCCATGTGTAACAAAAAGTATCAGCAACAGCACAAATTTTTCCTTTGTCATCCGGTAGGTAATTTTGAGCAATTCTATAATCTAGTACAATTTTAGCAAGATAATTTTTGAAATTCTATTGTGCAACAATAACCTCACAGTGGAATCCTGCTATAGAGCTTATTATGAGGGATAAATTTTTAATTATTGCCCCATTTACTACAAGCCATGGAAAAAGTGACCTAAAACTGATGTCCAGTCAGAAAGGTGAAGTCCTCCTGGCACTGTTCTCTTTAACCTGTGATGTAGGTTAAGAGGAGCTGACCAATGTTCTGTTTCTAACTATGAAGTAACAAAGGTACCATTAAAATTACTAACCCACATTGGACTTTCATCTCCCATTCATCAAGGCATAAGACTGGCCATGTGTAAGATTGGCTGCAAAATCCTTCACAAATAGAAGTGGGTTAATACAAGGCCCGTTTTCCAGTTCTATTGTTCATAGCAAGGAAAACAATTGAGAGAGGTAAAAGTATTGTGATGGCGGAGAAGTACTGATTTTTGATCTTGAGGAAACTGTCCAAATCTAGGATGTCATCTGCTTCTGGGCAGAAGCTTTCTTGATTCTTAAGGTTTCCAAAGGGTGTACCATATTCCAAGAGTTTGAAGAAACCCTTCTGAGTTGTAAGATTACAGACCCAAGGTTTGAAGTCCCAAAGGTTTGTGGAAGTGTGTGTGGAAAAGGCAATTTTTCTCTTGGTTTTCAGAAGATTTGATCTCTAAGTTCTAGATTATGAAGGGTTTGATTGCTCTTAGTCAGTAGATCATGAAAAGCTTCCTTTACCTACTGAAAATACACTTCGGCATAATGCATTAAAGCCTCACAGCATTTAGACATAGCAGAGTTTAGCAGTGGAAGATACATGGGAAGATACATAGAAGATACATAAACAGCCTTCCACTGACTATTTTATAAGGGGTCAACTTCTGCTTTACACTGAAAGTGGATCTAATTATTACAAATCTGTAATACCTTTCAGTAAGGCAATCCTCCAATTCATTTAGTTTTGCCTAATGCAATTGTATCTGTAATGCCTTATCTAATTGTTTTTACAGCATGTCTAGTAAAACAAATACATCTATCAATGCATATTTCTCAAATAATGTTTCATGAAAGAAATACAGTTCCTAATAACATTTTAGCTACTGTTGTATCGACCTTCCTGATTGGGAGAGTTTCTGTAAAACCAGAAAACACACATTGAAAATGGCAGTTGAATGAAATCTCTCTATTAATGTTCATGAGGTCCATTAGGTAGCGGAAATGAACCAGAAGTTCTCTTTCCCAGGAGAGATTTGACAAAACAAACATTGGCATAAACTTCCAGAAAGTTAGAACAGTCACCACACTATATATGGGCATGTGTATATGTATTTTATTTAGATCATTTTATCTCTTCCATGATGAGTCATGGAATGCAGAGCTTTTAATAATGGAAGCTTTAAGGACCCAGGAAGAACCAGGAGACCATCCAGGCTCTCTACAAGTCCACATTGAGCTTATATCCTCTTCAATACCAATTTTTTTTTTTTTTTTTTTTTTAGCTTAGGTGCATAGCACTGATTATTAAATGTGTGACCAGAGGTAAACTGAACCTCTGAGCTTGGAGCTCATTCAAATTGCGCATCTTAGCATTTTAATACTGGCTGATTTAGCATGAAAATATGGCAAAGTATTCTGTTGGTATTATTTATTGTTCTGCATGGGCTAGCCAATTTATAATCCATTTAATCTCTTCATTAGATTTCTGGGAATTCTTACCCAGGCCAAATGATATAATCCTAATGTTATCAGAAACTTTCATTCAGGAGTGCTTGTCAGTATTATTTTCATTCTGTTTATGAATCTCCTTAAAGAAACAATACTTTAGAATTACAACTGCTTGCAAAGAGCTTGTAGAGAAATCATCAGAATTAAGCAATTAACTGGACAAGACAAATTTTCATGACTGTAGACACAATTGATGAAAAATTCAGTAATTTCTGTGGCCTTCAATGATTTAAAATAATAGCCGTAATTATGTGTGATAACATATACCAAAACATATCAGAGTTTTAGAAACCTCATACAATTCTGAAACACGTATTAAGTTATATTTATACAAATATAACTTAAAAATTAAACGTTATTTCTTACTGCAAGGCCCCCCATGTAACATAACATATCAAATAAACCTGTTCGTTATCAGTCTTTTGGATGCTTCAGGGGCCCTTGGGAACATCTCAAAGTTAGTTTGAGGTCAACAAACAATTTTAGAATTTAAAATTTGATTTTGGAAAGTCTGTTAAATACATCAAAGGTTAAAAATACTTAATCCAAATCAAATCACAGGTCAATGTAAAGTAATATAATTTATTTAGCCAAATGATAACTAAAAAAGTTTTTTAAAAGCAAATATTTTTACTCTTTTACAGAGTGGAGACAGTTTTCCAAACAATTAAAAGACCCAATAACAACAGCATGAGATAGAATTAGTCTCTCCTCCGTTTTACTTTTTTTTGTTGTTGTTGTTCTTGTTTTGCAGTTTACTCAAAGGTGAACAAAAATCTTCTAGTTTCTAATTAATACTACATGAAAATCTTGTTCAAAAAAGAAAACCAAATTTGTATTAGCTAATTTTAATAAAATTTTATAAACGAATTCATCCAATGTCAGTTAGCTTTTGACCACATTGAGATTTCCATAAACATTTTATAATTCTTATCTGTTCTTTTTATTTTCCCCATTTTATATATTAATCTAGTTTTATCTACATTTCTTTTTATTCCATCAATTTGAAATAACTTTTAAGTAATTTCTGAAGTACACAAAATTATTTTTTCTTGGCAAATGCACATTTTCATACCTTTATAGCTTTCCTCACCACAAACATATTTTGCTTGTACACTTTGCATATAGAATTATTTCTTATTTTAGTAGTTTTAACTACATATATTGTGACTTTTAACTATTCCTAGCCCTAATTTATAGTAAAAATGTAGAAATTGTGAACCATTTAATATCTATGTTTAGATTTTGCAGATGAAAACCATTTTGTAATTTCATAAACACATTTTCTCATTTTTTATGTTTATTTGATCTAAATATATTTAGCTTTTCTAGACCATAAAAAAATAAGATTCCGACATATATAAACTTAAACTTACATTTAATAATTAATGGTTTGGTAATTTACTTAGAGATGCCTCATACATTTTATGGTAGCCTATTACTTAACATAACATGATTTTAAGATTTTACATTACTAAAAATAGTTTGAAACTATTACACAAGTACTCTTCCTTGTATCTTCCCCAGTTGTCCTGGTTCTCAAGTACCCATGAGGCACCCAAGGAATGTTATGAAGAGCACGGCCTGTCTGGGCCCTAAATTTGAACACCAAATGTAAAGCTCAGGAGAGAAGACAGTTGTGCAGGCGATGCCCAGAGGAATTGATGCCTCTCAACACAGTCAGGAGGCAGCTAGGCCAGAAAGGATGGGGCCATATTAGGCTTGTGTTTCCTTAGCAAACAGTGGCCTAAGCACTATGAATCCCATATATTCCTAACATCATCATGGTCACCTGTCCAGACCTCAGAATCCAGAAGCTCCAAACCAAAGACATAAGCTCACAGTAAGGTGTGTAAAAGGCTTTGGGGGAGCCCAGCAATCAGCTCTTATAGCTTTGGCTTAATGACAAATCAAGCAAGTATCAAAAAAATTATGAAAGTAGGAATGTTATTACCTTAAAACATGTAGTAGAGATGGTATAAATCTGTCTGATGAGTAGACCTAGGCAAAAATGTCTGAATTATATTTAATACTAATAATTCTGAAGACATTCCTATTTTACCACCAATTTTAAAGCTAGCTTTAATTGCCAAATATTATTTTAGATCACATAGAGATATCACATACACATAACATACAGACATAAAGACACGGATATGCAGACAGAAGTAGATCTTATTACTTTCATAAAGATTTTTCATTTGCCACTTTCCAAATAGTTTTTTTCCTTTTCCCCTTCATACTATCAATTTTCCAATTACCTGCTTCATTGCCCTAAGCAATTGTTAGCTAAGCAATCCTAAATTTTTATATCTAAACATTGACTGCTAGATGAAGTAAGACAGAAATTTTTTATCTCAAAAGCATAAATCTGAGATTTCAGGTATAAATGTTGTATCATCGTTTGCCCAAACCAAGGAGGGAAGGTTTAGATAAAGGCCAGTTGAGACAAGATGATCAGAAAGAGCACCTTAAACAAAAGTAAGATTTGTTTGTAAATGTAAACCAATTTTAAGGGTTCCCAGTGACTCAGTCCTTCCTCTCTCTCCAGGTTG
Source organism: Chlorocebus sabaeus (assembly GCF_047675955.1). NCBI lineage: Eukaryota > Metazoa > Chordata > Mammalia > Primates > Cercopithecidae > Chlorocebus > Chlorocebus sabaeus. Next base: position 103,118,746 of record NC_132904.1, on the reverse strand, counting down.
CAGAGGCAAACACATTTAGAAATGGCGATTTTCTTTATAGATATACATTTATTTTAAAAAGGGTTTCAAAATAGCCAGCTAAATACCAGAAAGGTATATTTTGGATACAGATATTTAGCCACTATTTGTTAGCTAACACTATGGAGTTCAGAAAAGACTCCATTAACTAGTAAGGCAAAGAAAGCATGCCCTATGCAGGGACTCAGCATGACTAGCTCTAAAAAGAAGCAAGCCTATATTATCTGAGGGCCTCCCTTTCATAAACACATTATCCACCTTTCTTTGGCCTTTATTGTACAATAGTAACTAAGCCAAATGGTGAGCAGATTCAAGTTTTGTTATTAATTAGTCGCTTAAGCTTTTTATTTCCTCTTGGAAAGAGTTTTTAAAAGAGGCAATAAAATATTGAAATCTTTTAAGAAGATTTCACATATCAATATACATCCCTGGTTTAACCTAATTCAGGAGCTCTCTTTTTTACATGCACTTCTAAAAGTACACTATTGTGGATTTGGAATGTTCCGCTGTAATTTTAAATTATCCTTAGTAAAATCTGGCTATTGTTGTAAGTATTTTCTTCTTCTGGGGCATAATACTTATACATGAAAGGTAGGCATAGCCAGAAGTTTGATGACTTGGTTATTTGTAATTAAGGATCTAATTTTTACATTAAATTTTGGCTTTGGTTTTCAGATCTCTTTGATCAACTTAGCCAATAATTTTACCCTATCTAATTGAGCAAGAAAAAGAAACAAAGGAGAGAGAATATAAAAATCTTATAAATTTTTAAAAGCCTATATCTGTATCTATCTAATCTATCTATATCCTCGTTCTGTTAGTCTGGAGAACCTTGACTAATACAGTAGACTAGCTCCAGAACATTATATAGTTCAGAAGTGCTTGGTTGCCCATGTTTTTCTATTTGTTCATGCAGTGAGGTATGGGGAAATGTATTAGTCAGGGTTCTCTAGAGACAGAAGTAATAGGAGCGAGAGAGATATATATAATATTTAATATAATATATAAACTATGTATAATATATGATATAATTATAATATATAAATAATATCTATATTATAAGATATATGATATATATATCTACTATAATATATATCTATATATTATATAATATATATTTACATATTATATTAAACATAATACATATTATATATAGTATATATTATATATTATATTATTATATATTATATATATAATAGTAAATATTAATATAATATTTATACATATGATATATATATATCTCAAAGTTTAATGAGTAGTATTAACTTACACAATCACTAGGTCCCACAACAGGCCATCTGCAAGCTGAGGAGCAAGAAAGCCAGTCTGAGTCCCAATGCTGAAGAAGTTGGAGTCTGATGTTCAAGGGCAGAAAGTATCCAAGATGGGAGAAAGATGTGGGCTGGGAGGCTAGGCCAGTCTAGTCTTTTCACGTTCTTCTGCCTGCTTATTATTCTGGCCATGCTGGCAGTTGATTAGATGGTGCCCACTCAGATTAAGGGTGGATTTGCCTTTCCCAGACCACTGACTCAAATGTTAATCTCCTTTGGCAACACCCTCGCAGACACACTCAGGATCAATACTTTGCATCCTTCAATCCAATCAAGTGGACACTCAGTATTAGCCATCACAGAGGAGCATAGAATCAACCACAGGAGACTGAAATAACTTTGGCTATCAAACATTCTATTTCATTAATACTTGTGACACTAAAGAAGACAAGAGGCACAGAGTACATATTATTTTACATCACAAGCATAGAATGTTGTGTCTGAAAATGAGTCAAGCTCAATATTGAAATGGATATATACAAATGCACCCACAGGCCCCATAAGAAAGGGAACTGGGACATGCTGTGTGTATGATGTGTTCAGAGAATCTTTGTTAGCATGGTCTTCGCATAAAAACATTTTTAATGACAAAATCATTGAGGGTACACTAAATTGTCCATTTGTCAATTTATTCTCCTGTGGGGAGAAAATGATATATAATAAATGTTCATTATAACTATTCTGTTCTCCCAAAAGCATTTTTCAGGTGTCTGAATGCTATTTTGAGGGCCAGACACTGGAGCCAATTTTCATACAGAGTGCTCACTATTTCTTAATACTGCTACTGCCTGATTAGAAGAAGAAATAAAAATTTTAGCCTATATTTAAAATAAGCCTGTAATGATGATGATTAGGGAAATGCTGGCTATCAATGGCTGACAGAAGCATGGGACGTTATCTGGACATTTTCAGCCACGGGGCAGCATTTAGCAGCTAATGACCTGACACGGTTTGTTTCAGTGCCTCTGGTGCAGGCAGAGATAGGGGAACCTTGGAAGGTGTAACTATTTGCACCCCGGGAAGAGGGAATATAGGGACAACAAAAACATCTGTATTATTGTGGAAAACAGTCATATGCTTTTTACACTTGTCAGTGTCATAAGTAGAAGGCAGACTTACTTGAGTGTTTTGGACTCTCCTTGGAGAGCCAGGTCAGCACATCAAAGGTTTTGAAAGCCACACTAGATACCATGACAAATCCCAAAGGAGCTGTTTAATTGTGCACATAGCTTGTTTTACACCGAATCCCTCCATCTCGCCTCCAGCACTACTAACATTTGAGGCTGAATAATTCATTGTTGTGGGGGGCTTTGTGCACTGCAGAATCCATTTAGCAGAATCCATGGCCTCTACCCGTTAGGTGCCAGTAGCTGCCTGACCCCTAGTCGTGACAACAGTGAAATGTCTGCTAACATTTCCAAATATCCACTGGTGGACAAAATTCCCCCCAGTTGGAAGCCACTGTTCTACAAAGTAAAAGCTTCATCCCTTAGAGGACAGTAACTTTTATGATATTTTCTGAATTGGTTTTTTAATAGGATTTTAAAACATGTCAATGACCTAAGACTTCTACACATTTTGTCTTAACTTTTTGTCATACAAAACTTACTTTTAAAAATTCTGTTTTAAACATTTATTTGCTTAAAAGTTTGCTTGCCAATGGATTAAAGCAAGGTTCAACACATTTTTTCTCTAAAGGGCAAGAACTAAATATATTGATCTTTGCAGATCCAGTCTCCATTGTAGCTACTCAACTCTGATGTTATAACATGAAAGCAACTGTAAGCTGGATAGTATGTAAAAGAATGAGCATGGCTGTATTTCAGATTTTCTTTACAAAGTAGGCAGTTTTTCCCATTCCCTGCTTGATTTGAGAATTAATGTAAAACTTTAGAATCACCATATTTGTTGGTTAGTTTCTGTTACTACATTCACAATAGAGAACAAATAGATTTAGGAACAAAGAACAGAGGAATTTAGACAGGAAAAATGCTTCCTAATTGTAAAAGACAGTATAGGAAGAAAAGGATTATTCACTAAATCACTACTCATGACATGCACTATGTGGATATTTTCATACAGAACCTCAACTGTGTATTATCCTCAAATTACATATAGAGATATTGGCTCAGAGATTTTAAGCTACTTGAATAAGATCATACAACTAATAAGTGACAGAGCCCAGACTCAAACCCAGGTGTTCTGACCTAATTCTAGTGTTCTTTTTTCCATGCCCCATTCTGCTCTATAGGAAAAGGACAATTGGTGTATGAGATGATCTTTCTTGTAAAAACACTGCTGAAAATAGTCTCCCCAGCCTGGATTTGCGTGATTCAGTAGTAATGCCATAACGAGACAGTTTCATAGTGAACTTGAACTGTTTTTTATTGTAACTTTTCAAAGTCAGTTTCTTAAAGTTTCATTAGAGCACTGAGAGAGTTTACTGGACAATGGGAGTTAAGAAACGTGTGCAAGACTTCCAGAACAAGGTGGCTGCCTGGGTCTCAATCACTGATTCAGTGAATTTTTATTAAGAACATGCACCATTCAGTGCCTTGTTCTAGGTGTTAGGACACTGTGGCGAACAAAGTTTATGAGACCCTTGCCCTCACAGTTTTACTTTCTAGTACAAAAGACAGCCAAACAAGTCAACCAAAAGGATCACTTAAAACAGTAATCAGTCTTCGGAAAATATAACGTAGAGAGAGCATGTACCTGTTGAGGGGAGGTGTTAGTAGGTAACATTAAATATTAATACTTTTGTCAGAGAAGGCATTGCTGAATATGGGATATTTCAAATGATACTAAAATGACCCCAAGAAATTGGCTACGCAAATATCCTCTCAGGCAATTCCCAGGTAGGAGGAACAACCAGTACAAGGCTTTGTGGCAGGAACCAATGTTGATCTTAAAATGAAGCCTTGCTAATTGACAAGCTCCATCCATTGTTTCAGTCAGCTTTTTTAGTATCTAATCCTTAAGTATAACTGGGCAACCTAACATCAGCTACTATTTGAGGAAACATTGCAACGTGAAGAAAAAATACACACACATATAGAAGAAAATAATTCCAAATGGAATAAGAGCTAATTCAGGGTATGAGAGGGAGCATTGCTTTATATAAGAGGAACTCAAATCAGTATCTCTATTAAGAAGATTATTGCATCCATAAACCAAGAACAGGATGCTAACTAAAGGATAATCAGAGAAAGAGATCCTGAAAATTACTGTACAAGAGCGTAAACATCAGGAAGTATTCACTGGGGAGCCATCTTTGGATGGCTACCAGTTGGCCGCATGGCCCCCAAGGAGTCATGTCATTCCCACACGTAAAATGCACCCACCATGTCCCGTTCTCAGATCTCATTCTGATATAGCATCAGGCTAAGGGTTGGATTTTAGGACCTTGCCTTTTAAATTAGGTCCAGGTGTGGATAAGGCTCTCTGAGTATGACTTCTCTCAGGCTGAAGACACGTGAACTAAAGAGATGTTCTCTCCTGACTTTTCATCCACCACCTACATACAGTGATGAGACTGCAATGTAAGGACCACAACAGACACTTCCACTTAAAAAGAGAATGGAAAACCAGCAAGCACACGGCAGTCACTCCTTCATAACAAATCTGAACTCCAGATTTTCACCAGGCACCTGTTGCCAGCTCCTGATAAATGCCCATTTCTGTTCCCTGGAAGCTGTTTTTCCCTCTTAGTTCTACCCTCAGAGCTTTTGGATCCAGCTTCTGAGTCATTCTTCCTTTTTTAACAAAAAATTCATGTTTGTTTTCTTGGTTTGCTCCCTGTCAGAATTTAGGGGCCCAAAGACCTTTTGGTTTGCTTTTTTCCCCCCACCCCATTTCAAATGGCTTCTCCTCTTTCCTTTTCAGTTCCAAAAAAACTTTGTGGGTTTTCTTGTGATTCAAATTATAATTTATAGCAGAGACAAAAGCCTTACCCACGTATCTCTGTAAGACAGATCTCTCTCTATGTTGGATTAACTAACTACTATGGCAGGATATTATGAAACCGTACCTTTAGGATTTTAAAAGCCCTACATCTAGCTGAGGGAGTCTTTGAGGCACCATCTTCAGTTTTTCTGAGATCTTAAAAAAGGATCTTGAGATATTTACCCTGAGATCACATTTTAAATGAAAAACACAGGGTTTGATATTCCTCCTAAGGCTCTTTCTTCCTTTTAGTATATTTTGCCAGGGACCCAGAAAGTCTTGACATGGAAATGTTTATCTTCTTGAAAATTGAATAGTTCCTACTTTAATCTTTTTCTGTATCCGTATCTGATTTAAGCACAGCTAAAGGAAAACTGTTGGCACTTTTAACATTATGCCTAGCAATCTCCTTAATCAAATATGCACAATTTATTAGACATATTTTCTATTTTCTATGTTACTACAGATGACAATGCTGCCAAACTATTCATCCTTGCATTTCAAGGGTCGCCATTATTGCAGCCTCCTTGTCCTTGTAGCCTCCTTTAACAGTAACCTTTAGACCTCCTGGCCTCCAAATGTTGCCCATTACCAAAGCCAATGCTACATATTTAGGTTTTTGTTACAGCAGTTTATATTGTAAACAGAACTCTTCTCTAATAAATATGTTCTAATTTATGTTTTGATTATTTATTGCTTTCCAATAAACCATCCGAAAACTTCACGGCTTAAAAAACAATTATTTATTATCTCCCATGGTTCTGAAAGTTGGCTAGACTTAGCTGGGTGGTTCTTGCCTTGGCTCTCTCATGTGCTAACAGTCAGATGGCAGCTGATGTCACATGGGACATCTGGGTATTTTCCCAACAAAGTAGTCCCAGGGCCTCTCTTTTCCATGTGGCCTTCTCATCGGGCCTCTCCAAGTGGTTTTTTCAGCAGGGCAGCTGATTTTGCATTACATGCAGGCCAGAATTCCCAAATGCACAAAAATGGCAACTAATAAGCCTTCTTAAGGCTTAGGCTTAGAACTGGCACATGTCACTTCCACCATAATCTGTGGGGTTAAGTTAGTCCCAATTGAGGCTGAATTCAATGTTGTAGGGAATTACATAAAAATGGAAATTCTTAGAGGCCTAGTTCATTGAGGGGCCATCTTTGGAGGCCAGCTGTTATTAAGTATGTATTCCTTAGTGTTGAGCTTTTGCTGAAAGATATTGTGAGATTAATTCTCACAGTTCCCTATAGCTGGAGTTGAGGGTATTTTGTCTGCCACGCCATATTCCATTGTATGAATGTGTCACAATTTAATTATCCATTTTACTCTTGAGGTCATTTCAGCTGATTCTAATTTTCATCTGCTACGAACAATGCTGTCATGAACCTTCTTGTGCCTGTCTTTTCAGTGCCCAGGTTAATACATATATTTGCTATAACTAAGCATAGAATTGCAGAGTCTATGACACATCTAAGTTCAACTTTAGTAGATAATGCCATATAGTTTTCCAAAATCGTCTTAATTTTTACAAATGCCACCAGCCTATGTTAAATTTTGCCTCCCTACAACCGACCCTGCACACATCAGCCAATACATTTTTAAAAAATAAACTCAATTATGTCTCTACTCTGCTTAAGACCCCTGGGTGAGTCATACAACACTATAAATGAAGCCCATACTTCTTACTGTGGCTTACAAAGCCCTCCACAGTTTTGCCCCTCCTGTCCCAACAGCACAGCTTCATACCACTTTCCTATTTAGTTACTGGGCTGCTGTTACACTGATCTTTCAGTTCAAGAAGCTGCCAAGCTCACAGCCACCCAAGTTCTTTTCTCTAATTGTTTCTAACTTTGGAATGCTGTTCCACTTGACTTTTATAAATGGCTCTGTTTAAAACAAGAATTACTTACTGAGCAGCTATTAGGTATTAGACATTACAGGTTATCAAGATACATTAATGAACAAAGACAAAAATTGCTGCCCTCTTTGGGCCTACAGTCATATAGGAGAAGATAGACCAAATAAATAAGTAAATTATATAATATCTTACCAGACAAAAGGAATAAGTGTCAAAAAATTGGAGCAGGAATAGAAATACCGAGGGAAAGGGATGTTTAATTTTAAATACCAAGTACAGGATAGACTTCTTGGAGAATGTAACATTTGAACGAAGGCTTGGAAAAAGTACAAGATTTAGTGTGTGGATGCCTGAAGAAAGAACATCCCAGTAGGTGCTTGAGACTGTGCAAAGACCCCAAGGTGAGAGCCTGTCTGTTCAATGGAGACCGAGAAGGCCAACGTTGCTAAAGCAGAGTGATCAGAAATGACTTCAAAGTCGATGCACTTGAAAAAATTTAGAAAGATTATCAGGCTGTGATACGGAAGGAAGATTGGAAGCAGAGAGACAAGTTAGGAGGCCACCACAGAATTCAGGGGACAGACGATGTGACTCATGGTAGGGTGGTAGCAGTGGAGCTGCTGCAAAGTGCCAGAAATTTTGTAATGTAGAGCCAAGACAGATTGTACATGAGGTGTCATAGAAACAGGGGATTCTGAGCAACTAGAAAGATGCAGTTGTTGCCAACTGAGATGAAGGCTATTACAAGTGGAGTAATTTTAGGGCATGGGGTCGGGGGGTGTATCAAGAGATCAATTAGTTACATTTTCAACTGAAATCTGTTAGAAATCCAAGTGGATAAATTGGATAGGCAATGGGATCTATGCACCTGAAATTCAGAAGAAATATAAGTGAGATATCAATCGGGCGTCATAGCTGCATAAACGTTGTTTAACGACATGAGTAGATGAAATTCCCATGGGAATGAGTATGGATAGAATAGAAAGGAGTTTGTGCTCCAGCTGACCTTATCCTCTCTGTCCTCTGGTTTCCTTATCTGTATAATGAAGTACTAGAGTGTAGTAAAGATTACATGATGTTAACACAGTATATGTAACCTACTTGGGGCATGACTAGCACAGAATAGGCACTATATAAATATGGGTTGTTATCCAGTAGAATGTAAACCCCATGGTCCCAGGGATTTTCTTTCTCATATTTATCACTTTATACCCTGCACCCAGGACCATGCATGGTCCATAGTTGGCGCTTAAAATATTTGTTATGTAAATTTTTGGACCTAGACAATAATGAAGAAATCTAGAACAGTGGTGCTTAAAGAAAATAATTCCTCAAAAGTATTATTATGATTTTAAAAGTACAATCATTGAGAATTTGTTTCTATTTGAGTTACAGATGAGGGAAAAAGAAGGAAGAATCACATCTAAGGTAGCAGTTCCAAATCGGTATGCCATAGGCTGAACAGGAAAATGAGTGATTTCAGATGAGAGTCTGGGATTCCAGAGTATTTAGTAAGGATTCTTATTTAATTCTCATTTGGAATCTCAATGTAAAGAAATTCTCTACTCCAATACTGAGTGGTGGGATACCACATTAATAGTAGCTAATTTAATTTTTGTTGCCACATGCATAACATCAACTCTTCCCCAGTATATGTTATTTTATTATTTGTGAATGTGAGATATCTTCTAGCTCAAATTGATAGCATTCTCTACAATAAAGTCATATTCATTAACATTCTCTTTAAGTCCCAGGATTCTTAACAGAACTCTTAGATATAAACTGATTTTAGAAATGCTTGGAATCTAGAGGTTGGTAGGGTTGGTAGATGGGGCCTATTCTACTGACAAGTCATTGGTCTTGGCTTTAGGTATTAAGAGGTGGAGTTCAAGGCTTTTGCAAGAAGAGTAGATGTGAAATTGTTGACATTTAAATCTGAACTAAGATGAAATGGCACTTCATGTGTCTCTTCTGCCTCCATGTGAGAAGTCAACAATGCTTCAATATAGGATCACAACAGCTGTTTTTGTTTTCCCTTGCATCTGCTTTAGGAAACACCTGTTTTTTTGGCAAGTTGTTTTGATATCAGGTAGTCAATTAAGCTGCATCATATTGAGCATCAAATCTTATTTTTTTAATAGCAAAAAGTGAAGATCCAGAGGACTTTGAACTACACCAGGCATCATTTGACAGATCATGCAACTTGTGCCTCTAGTTACCACAGGCGAGTAAATCCAGCAGCTGGCATTAAACCAGCTAATAAACTGCAGAATGCATCTAGTATTTTCCCAATGGTGTTCTGCTCTTTGGGGAAAAGATTTAAAAGTTTACCAAATAAAGTTTTGTTTCTGCACTAATATTCTGACTTCAGCTGTGGGAATGCCATCTGTGGGTTGCCTGGTAGGGAAAATACAAGACAAAGGAGCAAGAAACATGGATCTAGACCTAGATCTGCCATTGAGATTTTGATAGTTTCTCTTCCCCTCTAGGACATCAAGTTTCTTAATCTGTCAAAAGAGGAGGGGAATAGCTCTCTCATAAGGAATTCTAGACCTTTAAATCCAACTCCCCATTAGACATCTATACTCCTCCTCAGATATCTACATCCGAATTGATCTCAAATATAACAAGTCTCAAACCAAACTCATTATATTTACTTCTTTATTTGTATTGTTATAATTGAACCCACCTATTCTTATGAGCTAGTAATCTAGAATCTAGAATCTTACTCAAATGTTCCATTTCCGTAGTTTCCATCATCTATACAGTGATCAGGTTCTTGGTATTTTGCCTCAGAAATTTGTTTCCATTCTATCTGCAGTGACACTGTGTTGGTCAAGAACAACAAAAAAAGTTTAGTTTTCTTTATCTTGTCCACATGGCAAGTGTTAAGTGATCATGAATGCTTTCCTGCTCAATCTCTCTACAATCTCAAATTTTACCTCACTAAACTTTAGGCAGCCAATACTAAGATTTATTAAATATGCTGACTCTCAAGTTATTAAGCATCACAAAATATACATCTGTCAAAGGACTCATGTCTAGTATAATATATACAAAGAAATCTTACAACTAAGATTAAAAGACAAACAACCTGATAAAAATGGGCCAAAGTTTTGAGAAGAAACATCACAAAAAGAGATATGCAACTGATCAATAAGCATATGAAGAAATGCTCAATCTCATTTCTCATTAGGAAAATGCAAATTACAACCACAAACAGATACCTCTACAGTACCCTTCAGAATGGCTAAAACCTAAAAGACTGACAAATGCAAATGCTGGTAAGGATATGGAGTAACTGGGATCCTCATACTTTGTTAGGTGGGAGTGTAAATAGAGTACAATAACTTTGAAACATTACTTGATACTTTCTTATAAAACATAATGTATACCTGACAGAGCAGGAACATCACCATCTTGGACAAGCACCACCATTTTAAAGTTCTCCTTGATCAAAAACCACTTAAATCCAACCCAAAGGGCATCAGCCTAATGGCTAATATCAGCATGACCATAAACCACAAACGACATCTCTGACTAGAAACATTCCAACCCTAAGATAAATCCCTCCCCAACCAGAGACATGCCAGCACTGAGATAATCTCCCCTCCGACCAGAGACATTCCAACCCCACAATAAACTTCTCCATGACACAGAAACATTCCAAGTCTGTGATAAGCCCTCTTGCCCCTGAACACTTAAATACTCTTAGTCTGTAAGACAGAATGCTCCTGAAGCGCCTCTCAGGTTTATCCTCCATAAATGTGTCTTTGACTGTTCAGCTACTTTTCATGTTTCTTTCCTCTTTAACTCTTACAATGTCCACCCTTAAAAAATAAAAGATTTGTATAAGAATGCTCACAATTTAATTAGTACTAACCAGACATTAGAAACAGCTCAGGCGTCCAACAATACAACAATGTTTGAACAAACTGTGGTATAATTACTCAAAGGATTATTATTGTGCAATAAGAAAGAATGTGCTAATGATATGCACAACACATGAATCTCAAAAACATTATGCTGAGTGGAACACACTTTGCACAAAGAGTATATATTGCATAATATCATTTATATAAATTCCTAGATTAGCCCAAACTAATAGTCAAAAAAATATCAAGGCAGTGTTTGTCTCTGGGGTAGAATATAGGGAATGACTGGGCAGTGGAATGAGAGAATTTTCTGGAGTGAGGAAAGGTTTTCTATCTTCATACAAGTTAAATAGTTATAGGCATTTGTCAAAATGTAGCTAATGTACATTTAAGATTTTTGCTTTTTATTGTACATAAATGATACTACAAAAGATAAAATTGTATACAAATATTAAGCTCTGGTGAATAATATGAATGCTAATGTATGCAGTGAAAAGGCAAGTGGTGCCTTCAACTTACTTTGCGACAGATAAAAAATAAAATTAATGGGTGATTGGCTACAGTAATAGATGAATGGATGGATACACGATAAAGCAAGTTTAGGAAACTGTTGTTTATATGTATATTCACTTTAAAATTATTTTAATTTTGCTGCTTGTTTCTAAAATTTTAGAAAAATTATTAGACACCCCCGTAGTTAAGGCCTTTTTTGTTAGCCATTTTGATTTTATTCCAGGCTCTTATCTGATATTCTTACCACAGATATCTATCTTCTCTGATTCATGTTCATATTGGTGCTAGAGTCTACTAACTAAAAAGAAAATATGATCATGCCATTAATTTTAGCCTTCAAAATCTAACTCCTTTTTAACTCCTAGGTATTATTCTACCCACACACAATGTAGATCAGCCATGTTGAACTTCAGCAATTTCAAAGCATATCAAGATTCTAAGGACAACCTAAGAAAGCTCCCTACTCACCCTTCCAGGTGGCACATCACCTTGGATATAAACCCTGTGTAATTTTCCCAGTAACTGCCTTATTGTGTTTCCACATCACATATGCAACATCATTATTAAAACATTGATTACACTGTGGTGTAATATATTTCTGTTTCTAGCTCACTTATGAGCCCAGTAGTCTCAAGCTAGCATGCATTTGAATCACCTGAAGGTCTTACTGAAATAAAAATGACTGGGCTTCATCCCCAGAGTTTCTGACTCTGTAGGTCTTGAAGGAGGCCCAAGAATTTGCAGTTCTCTTAACTTTTCAGGTGATGCTGATTAATTCATTAAAAACCACTGCATTGAACAATATCTTCTTTTAAGATAGGTACTATGCCTGATTCACTTTTTTAATCCTAGAATATAGGCCAATGTCTGGGAGAAAGTCAACATTTAATCAATTCATGTTCAGTTCCTGAATAGCTCTTTGTGCTTAAAAGATTTTTTTAAAATGATACTGCATATAGAATGTGTGGTGAGCTTTGGGATACATGAGTTCTTTCTTGACAGCTCTGAGTGTTGAGCATGTAATGCAGGCACTCAGGCTGTGCCTAGTTAAGAAAGTCTGCAATCTCTTTTGACAGCCATTTTTCCTTTTTTTTTTTTTTTTTTGCTATCACCTCAGTTGTCTACAGAAGACATTCATTTTTGAATAGTCACACCCAACCCTTTCCAAGTTTTGCAGAGTAGAATAGGAGCAATCTCAAATGCCCTAGAAAATGTGACAAAGACAAATAAAACCTACAGATGGGAATTGCCGATTTAACTTTAAGGTTAAACTTTAGGTGACATTTCTTAGAGATAGCTCTTTCATTGTGAGATTACAGAATGAATGGAGGTGGGGAAACACATGTGAACTGCTTCCATCTTCCCCTACATCAGTAATTACAGCACATATTTGTAAGGGGGTGATTCAGGTCAAGGCACAACATTGATAGACTTATAGTATTCTTATGTGATAGGCAGCATAATGGCTCTTGAAAGATGTTCCCTAGCATTTGTAAATATGCTATCTTTCATTACAGAAGGGTTTCTTTTTGCGATTAAATTCAAGGTCTTGTGATGGGGAGATAATCCCGGATCATATAAGTGGGCACAATGTAATAAGGTTCTTATAAGAGGAAGGCAGGAGGATGAGAGTCAGAGGAGAAAATGTGACAGCAGAAGAGGAGACTGGAGTCATGCCAGGCCATAACCTAAGGAATGCAGGGGGCCTCTAGGAGCTGGGTGAGCCAAGGGAATGGTTTCTCCCATAGACCTTCAAAATCTGGCTGATTTTAGCCCACTGAGACTTATTTTGGGCTTAACCATGAGAACATCAAAAAATAATTTTTTTAATACACACATTTATGGTAACCTGTTACAGTAGCAACAGGGAACTAATATTGCTTGTTGGATAAAGCTGTTCATGGCACACTTTTCTTCTTCTTAAGAGATTTAGTGACTATCATTGGTTTATACTTTAGCAGGTTTTAGAATCAATCCCAGGCCTGGGGCAAGCTACCAGGAATTCAAGCTTAAAATCCTGGAGTCTTCAGTATTTTTCATTCAAGTTATAATACATATGCATGTAAAAAGAATCAATACAGTGTCATGGTAAGAGCTTGGAAAAAGCTTCAGGTGAGAGAGAGCTCAGCTATACTCCTGGCTCTATCACTAACTTGTGTATTTGGGCAATTATGTTTCTTGACTTGCTTGGAAAATGTGGGGGTTAGATTACAAGTAAATTGCTTTTAATGGTAATTCCTGCACATTTATTTCTTTATAAAACAGATTATTTGCCAATATTTATGTCAGCTGCTTGGAAGAATAATAAATGCCATATTTTATATAGCTCCTAGCTCTACAGCTAAATAAGAAATAAACTGTGTAGGATTTAAAGTCCATGAGGAGTGGTAATAAGAGAAGATATTCATTATGTTACTCATTATCATTTAATAAACAAAAATAGAGTTACGGAATCTCAAGGAGAAAAGTTAAATTAATTTGGACATTGCCACCAGCATAATTAAAACTATCTTAGATGAAAGAAGAAAAAAAAAATCACATATTTCATTAGAATAAATCTCAATGTGCATTGTCCTACATAATATAAATTATATACTTCTTCTGATGCTGGTTAAATTATTCCATCTCTGCTACACTATAGTTTAATTTTTCAAGTACAATCATATGGAATATTAACCTCATTTTAGTTTGCTAGATAAGGGAAGAATTACTCTTGCAGTTAATATAGCAAGCACAGAAATCTGATCACAATGTAGATACAATTTTTCTCCATCTAGTCTCATTCTTCTCCTTCATTGCTTTCACAGATGTGTAGTTGTTCTAAGTGAGATCCACTTCCAGAGGAAGCCAATTGTATCAGGTTACAGCAATGAAACCTGATACAAGAGGAGAAACTTGTATGATTTTTTTCTTTTGTCAGCTTGGCCCCTTCCCTCTTTTACTATTTCCATTTCTGTGTTTCTGACCCATCCAAATAGTAGTCCGAGAAATTTTTCCAGAAGAAGGAAATAAGTAGAAAAGGACAGAGGGATGTGTGAGGGTATAAAAAGGAAAGATAGGGGCATCTGAAAGACATTTACGGCCGGGCACGGTGGCTCACGCCTGAAAATCTCAGCACTTTGGGAGGCTGAGGTGGGCGGATCACAAGGTCAGGAGTTCGAGACCAGCCTGACCAACATGGTGAAACCCTGTCTCTACTAAAAATACAAAAGTTAGGTGGACATTGTGGCACATGCCTGTAATCCCAGCTACCCAGGAGGCTGAGACAGGAGAGTCGCTTGAACCAAGGAGGTGGAGGTTGTAGTGACCCAAGATAGCACCACTGCACTCCAGCCTGGGTGACACAGCAAGACTCAGTCTCAAAAAAAACTAAAGATATGTACACATATTTGTTATGGTTGTTGTGGGGAAACAGAATGAACATAACAGTGCTGGGTCCATCTGCCCCCTGACTTCCAATAACTGTAACAGTTACAAACGTGTCTTGATTAGAGACTGTGTCAGGTGCTTTGCCTGTCATGTGCACTGAGAGGCTCACACACAGATCTCATGTATTTTGGCTCTGTGAGCTGAGTATTTATATTTTCTACCTTTTACAGATTAGAATACCAAGGGCCAGAGATACTAAGTAGTTAAGTAATATTTCACAGTTAACTATTGCTAAACAATTCCAACCTGTGTCCATCTGACTCTGAAGCCAAAGCTCTTGCTACTACAAAGTTACCTCTAAACCGTTTCTCACAGGTGCACCACTTCACTCATTTCCAGAAGTTTCATGGATCTTTTGGCTTTTCCCATTCCCCCAATTCTAAACCTCTAGCATTTTCCTATTTCTATTGTACTAAAAGTGAAGTATTTTAAATATTTATTTGGCATGGATAGGTAATTGCCTATATTTGTCACAAATTGTTTCATATTCTTGCAACCAAAAGTTCAGAAAATTAAATGAACTGCATAGGTTACGACTCTCAGCACTCAAATTTGTATTTACATTATCACTCACACTGCATATTCCTGTTAGAACAATCTTTACAAGAACCAGGGCCAGCTTGAAGCAGGTAAAGGATGCAGTTCCATCTCTATCTGGCAGACTAAGTACTCTAATCTATTCTCTCTCTGACCATCCCTTTTCTTAACTGTGCTTCTGACTCATGGAGAAACTGTTAGGGATTGATTGCAGATGAAATTGATGTTCAGAGAAGTCAATGAATAATGGAACTGCTAGACTTTCTCTTAAGACTGTGGAATAGAGGGTTTCCAATTATCACAGAGATGACCTACACAACCTAGGCATCACTGTGTATTAATACTATACAGGCAAAGAAGGGAGGAAGAAGGGAAAGGGTGGGAGCTAACACTGAGTAATCAACAAAGATGTGCTAATGTTTCTTAGATAATCTATCACTGAATCTCCAAAACAGTCTTGAGAGGTAAATACAATTACTTGATTTATTAAAAATTATTTATTGACTATATACTATATATCAGGTACTGTTCTATGTACTAGTGATAGAGCAATAAACAAGACAGATCAGATCCCACCTTTTCCAGCTCTTATATTCTGGTAAGGTGGAGGCATACAATAGAAAAGCAAAAATAAAACCAAACAAAGGGATGGATGGTGATTTTTGAGGAAGTAACATTTTAATCTCAAACTCAAATAAGGAGGGACTGGCCAGGAGCCAATCTTAGAGCTGGACATTTTAGGCAGAAAGCAAAGGCCCTGAGCATCTTGCATTCTCGGACAGAAGAAGAGTACACGCAGTGTAATGAATGAGAGGTTGAGTAGCTGAAGATAAAGTGAGACTCGTGGGAAAGTTAGAAGGGCCTTATAGGCCACTGTTTCTCAAACTTTAATACACATATGAATTACATAACGATCTTGTTAAAAAACATTAACTGCCTCAGAAGGTCTGTACAGGAGTCTACAATTCTGCTCCCAGGTGATCCTGCAGATCACAGCTCAAATACTGAGGCTTTGGGTTTTGATATGTTTGTATAAAATTCTAGTGTTACTGAAGTCACAGAAGGGTCTTAAGTGGGCAGTGATGTGATTTGCTTTTCAAAATTTTACTCTGAATGATGGATTTTACAAACGCAAGAGTAAAGCATGAAACCAATTAGAGATTGCAGAAGAAACTGATGTTTAGGGAAGTTCTATGATTTGCTAAACTCCTTCTGTAGATTCATAATGCATGTCCAGGCCTATCTGACCAACATCTGAGCTCCTTTATCCATCATTAGATAAGGAAAAGCTTGTCTTAGAAGATGGATATTCTTGTGATAGAAATAGCCTAAGGCAAGACAAGTGGATCACTGGCTTCACCATGAGTCTTTTAAAGGTGATCTGCAAATAGGCACCATTTATTAGGGGCTAGGAGCATTGTTAATTCCACAATTGTTAGTGACAAGCATATATTACGTACCAGGCACATTCGAGAGGAGGACAGCTTCCTTAACTTTTATCTGTGTCTTGGTAGAGGTGAATAGTATTCCACCTCCCAAATGTGCCTTTGATAGCTGAGTTGTTTACGTCC
The DNA here is from genome assembly GCF_047675955.1 of Chlorocebus sabaeus. Classification (NCBI taxonomy): domain Eukaryota; kingdom Metazoa; phylum Chordata; class Mammalia; order Primates; family Cercopithecidae; genus Chlorocebus; species Chlorocebus sabaeus. The sequence goes on along the minus strand of NC_132904.1, from coordinate 103,101,674 downwards.
AAGGAGAAATCAGTTTTGTTGCATTATTACCCAGCAGGAATCAACCCCAAACAGATCTAGAGAGCGCATTCGCAACTATCTAACAGCTGCACCAGGTAGCAAGAGGTATTGCTCAAGTACCCTCTGAGTGGCTGAGACTTTAAAACAAGGAAACATCAACAGCTGTTGATGTTTATCACATGTGCCGTCACTAGAAATGAGACCCACGCTTGTAGTGTAGAAGAGCCTCCTAGCTGTTTCACTTCTTGAGCAGCATGGTACTTGGCTCGTCACAAGGCATGCCCATGGGCTACAAATCTAGCCATTCATCCCAGGAATCCATCTTCAGGAAAATGCCATGCCTTTTCACAAGTAAAAGAACCTGGTAACTTTTTCAATTATGCCTATATTGCTACTTCCATGTTCCCTTCTTTTTAACTTTCTCACTGATATTTTTTCTCACCCCAAATACATCGATGGAGGGTGAAATAATAAAACTTTTTTCTTCATTCCAATTTGGGTTCCTCAAAATGGTCTTCCATCTGGGATGATTAATAGTTAACATGTATGTAGCAATCACTGTGTTCCGAGCATGGTGCTACGTGCTCCACAGATCTTACTCGTGAATCTTAATCGTGAGGTTAAACTTGTGTAGGTCCCTTTGCTGTCCATTCTACAGCTGAGGAAGCCAAGATTCAGTAGAGTTCAGCTACCCAAGTTCTCATAGATGGTTAGTGACAGGATGAGGATCCAAATCTACTCTACTCCAAAGCTGCTTTTCACTACTAGACCAGAGATTCTCCAAGTGTGGTTCCTGCATACACAGCATTAGTATCAACTAGGAACCTGTTAAAAATGCAAGTTTTCAGGCCCCATCCTAGACCTTCTGAATCAGAAGCTCTGGGAATGGCAATCTGTGTCAGAAAGCCCTCCAGGAAGCCCTTATGCATGCTAAAATTTGACAACCACTAGTGCAAACCAAGGGTTTGTAAACCGCAAGCCGAGAAGACAAATCCACCCCACAGCCTCTTACTGCCTGTATTAGTCCGCTTTCACACTGCTGGTAAAGACATACCCGAGACGGGGTAATTTATAAAGAAAAAGAGGTTTAACGGACTCACAGTTCCACGTGGCTGGGGAGGCCTCACAATCATAGTGGAAGGTGAAAGACTCCTCTTACATAGTAGCAGGCAAGAGAGAAAACACGTGCAGGGGAACTGCCCTTTATAAAACCATCAGATCTCGTGAGACTTCTTCACTAACACAAGAACTGCACAGGAAAAACCTATCCCCATTATTCAATTACCTCCCACCGCTTCTCTCCCATGACATGTGGGGCTTATTACAATTCAAGGTGAGTTCAGGTGGGGATACAGAGCCAAACCATATGGCTGCCCCCAGCTAAGAATGGTTTTTACAACTTTAAAAAGTGGTCAAAATAAAAACAAGAAAAATATCTAACAGAGAAGGTGTGTGGCCGAAAAAGCTTAAACTGTTTATCATCTGGCCCTTCACAAAGTTTTCTGATCCCTACTCAAGACTATATTTCTTAAGGAACTGTGATAACTAGACTCGTTCCTATTGTTTATTCCTTACTGATTGATAACAAGTAATTATTATTTCCCCATACTGCCGGTTTCTTTCAAGATTTCTGCCTCAATATTTTTTCACCCTGATATTTTTAGCCAAGTATCAGCACTCTGTTTTATACATGATTGCCCCTTTATATGGGCATATCTTTACAGAGTTGAGTTTGCAAAAAGTGCTTTAGGGCACTTTGTCTTCAAACACTAAAATCCCCTGGTGGCTCAGACTGCATTTTTGTGGCTCTCTCCTTTGTACATCCAAGCTCCCAGAGTACTCATTAGTATCCTCATAAAATATATGCCTTTTTCTTTATGTGAATATATACTGTTATAAATATAAGTATAAAAGTTATCTTTTCATTATCTTAAGACACATTTCTTTTCAGTTATGTTTATAAATCTCTAAAATAAGAATGCATCTTAAAATTTATGGTGCTTATAGTTGTTTTTGACCAGGCAACAATCAAGTCATATTTTTCATTCCTACATGAATGAGCTGGGTCATAGGTATTCATATTTCTGGCTTTATCATCATAGTCAATACTACCCTTGTCGAGTAGTGTTGAGCTATTTAAAATACATTAAAGATGACATGGCATTTCAGTGTAGAAACAAAAGTTTTTCTTTATGTGGAAAAACATAGAGAAAGAAGAGAGGGAAGCAAATATTCATTGTTGTAAGGACAACCTAAATTCCATATTTTCTTGCAAAACACCTGAGTACTTTATGAGATCAAAGAAAGGAAGATGCTTGTGAATATATAATGCTATGTTACATTCTGTTTGTGTGGAATGTGTAAAGGGATTGCTTGACTCATGCTAGGCAACTCAACAAAAATCAGGAGAAACTATCAAAATTCTTAAAATAGATGGATGTAATTTCCAAGCAATAAGAGGCTTGTGTGAAAAATGCATACATAACACAACATTTTTTTAATGCCTTGTGTCATATTTTATTTGGCAGAGTTTCTGTCTTAGTGGTTTGTAAAATAATAATGGGTCTTGCAATCAATATTGTCTTACATTTTATGTGAGTCTTAAAAACTGTATTAATGAGTGTTGCTAAATATTATGAAATTGCTAATTAAAGTAACATGAATTTATTAATTTCTATATTTGAAATGCAATAGTCAGAGGCCACTTACTATATATGCATCCTGATATAATAAAGGTTGTTCACAAATACAGATGTGGTCCAAAGTTGCTTAATTAACTGCTCTTATCCAATCTTAATTAGATGTTTTTTCTAAAATCCTAAATTGATGAAACAAAACTCAGTTTTTTTTTCCTGAGATTAAAAAGAAAAAAAAAAAGGCAAAGATGCTCTTAGCTAGGCTTGTGTCAAACTCTTGTAGATTGCTTCTTGTTTTTGTTTTGTTTCACATCTTTTTTCAAGGAAAACTTCTAATGGCCTGTCTACAATTCATCTGAAGAAAGGCTTAGATTATTTTTTCAGAGTAACAATTTTCGACTCCAGCTTCATCAGAGAAAGCAGAAACCAAAAAATAAAGAAGATAATTTAGCATCGTGAAAGCACTGGCTTACATCAATGCCCATGATTATTTATTTCAAATTAAATATAAAGTCAGTCTCCCACCCTCACTGTCTGATACAGTTTGGCTTTGTATCCCCAACCAAATCTCCTGTCTAATTGGAATCCCCACGTGTTGACAGTGGGGCCTAGTGGGAGGTGATTAAATCACTGGGGAGGTTTCTAATGGTTTAGCACCATCCCCCTAGTGATGTCTCCTGATAGAGTTCTCATGAGATCTGGTTGTTTAAAAGTGTGTGGCACTTCCCCCTGGTGCACCCTCTCTCTCTCTTTCCCAACCCCATGTGAAGAAGGCCCATGCTTTGTCTTCCACCATGATTGTAAGTTTCCTGAGGTCTCCCAGTCATGCTTCCTGTAAAGCCAATGGAGCTGTGAATCAACTAAACTTATTTTCTTCATAAATTACCCAATCTTGGGTAGTTATTTATAGCGTTGTGAAAAGGGACTAATACACTGTCAATCTTCTTTGTTGAGAATACTTGCTTTCTTTTTCCATTTGATGCCTGTCCTCTTGCCAATCATAACATGATGATCTCTAAAAGCTGCTTAGCATTTTCTAAAAACCAAAAACAAACAAACAAAAAAGTCAAAACTGAATAATTTATTTATATTCAAATGAAGTATGCCTTTAAAAAAATCATAGTATATTTGCCTTTGTAGAAAGAACAGTAAGATTTGAACTCTCTTTTATGCAGTCAACCTGAATAAAGAGAAACCCAAAATCTATTTCCTACTTGACCCCCTCACCAAATTACTATATAACAAATTGCACAGTTAATATGGATCAGTGATCATTTAAGATTCAAATGCTCTCTTGCCTGATAATAATCTAGTACTATGTGAGTGCTTCTAAATGAGGGAAGATACATCCCTATGCTTGCAATTACAAAGACAAGTGGCACTTGAATTTTGTGAGCAGAAGATTGGCCTTGGCAAACCAACAGCATCTTAGGTTTAGCTCATTTCTCCTGAATTTCATTTGAGACTGCTTTGCAATAAAAGATGTCCTGATGAAATCATAACCTTCAGTACTAGTGATGCAAAAGCAGTAGCTTAACACTGCTTAAAGCATAGCTAGAGTGGAGAGAAATACAGCATTTCAATGTCAGCATGTCCATTATGAAAGTAATAGAAAAATAACAGTTTCTCCCTGATTAAAGTACCTCTTTACTGCCTAATAAAAGCTATGTGAGGCAAGTCATTTTCTCCATTTAGTTTCCTTGTTTCCTTAACAGGAACCCTATAATTTGAAGAAAACTGTTACTTTTTGAGAGTATGCCACTTTCTGAAATATGGGCATTAATCTATTTTACAATGGAAAAAAAATCTTGAAATATTTTTTATTTTACTTACTGGATAAAATGAATAAACCCAGCATTCGTTCATTGCTTTAAAATATAATTTTAAGGTATCCTTGACCAGGTTTTACTGAATAAGCTAAATTCACTGGTCAATAGGCCAGTAGGATTACGAATTTCCTGATGAGATCTTGCCTTATCATTTATTTATGTTTATGTAGCATTTCACACTACACACATAATAAAGTGCAGACAGGAAGACAGGCAGAAAGGGTAAGAAAGAAGAAATAGGAAAAAGAAAGTGGGGAAAGGGAAAAAGAAGAAAGGAAAAAGGAGGGAGGAAAGGAAGAAAGAACATTTTTAAAGCAATGAACAAATATTTGGTGTATTGGTTTTATACAATAAAAAATAATATTTCAAGATTTTTTTCTTCTTTGTAAAGTAGATTCATGCCCATATTTCAGAAAGAGAAAAAGGGGGAAAGGGAGAAGGAAGGAAGGATAAAGAAGGGAAGGTACTTCTGGAGGGTAAAAGAGCCTTTTAGTATAACTTAAAATAGAAGTTCTAACTTCAAGTAAATATTATGTTTCCTACTAGTAGTATGTTGAGTAGTCATCAAGGAGAATACATATCTTTGATTGATGGGGGTAAATTAAGTCCAAAATTATACATAAATTGAGGCTTAACTTATTTCACTCCTTTGAGCCAGATGTAAACTTAAATAAGGCTTGTTTTTTTATTTGTCTCACAGGAAAGTCTGTGGGTGGAACAGGCCAATAGAGGTAGGGCTGAAGAGACAGGATTCTCAATGGAAAGGCTAGGTATTGGCCATGAGAGGCCAGCTCTGAGGGAGTGGTAGCAGCAGCCATGAAGTGGACTGAACTCGTCCAATGCCCTGCACCTCTGCTCCTCTCTATTAGTTTGGATAATTTAACAGTGATTCAACCTGAAGACTTAGAGTTTGGGAAATGGCTCATTTATAATCACAGTTCTTGGAACTATTTGGTGTAAGATAAAATATATCAGTTTAGTTATTTCTTTTCAATTTCTGAAGTCACACACAGCAATCATAATAGTTACTTGCCATTTGAAATATGTATAACAGATTGCATCTTATTTGGCATAGTTTGATGTGTTTGAAAATGTTATGTTCTTTGCTTTCATGTAAAGTGCTCTTTGAGTTCACTAAAGGAGAATTGGTAAAAATTAAAACAAAAAGAAGAATAAAATGGTCAGTTAGAGGGCAGGTCATGCAGGGAGTATTGAATTTAACAAAACATTGAGAACATACTTTGATATTTTATTGAACAAAAAGGCATTTTTAAAAGAACACAAATTCTTTGTTGATTAAAATTCTAACTGAACTGGGAGGTATTCTATATTTCACACACATACCCACAAACATTGGGTAAAATTGGCCATTTGATAGAAATCTGAACATTAGATACTGCCCATTATTTGTAAATATCTAAATGGTGGTTCTACCAGTTTTTCCCTATTGAAAACCAGAAGCTTCACTGCATATGACATTCTTGCAGTTTCTCAGTACTGATTCTGTCCATGTTATGTATTTTATTGCCAGATAATTTGGAAATCTATGAATATATTATAAATTTCAAAATATCAGTTTTTTTCCATTTTAAATTACTGTGGTTCACATGAATGAGAATTTTAAAATCACTAACATTTGTGGAATATTTACCACGTGAAAATGACATAGGTTATCACCAGTCTTCATAATAACTCTTCAAAATAAGTTTCTTTAGTTTCATTTTACTGACAGAAAGGTTGCCACAGCACATAACTTAGAGTGAAGAGTAGGAGTTTTATAGTCTCACAAACCTGGGTTCACATCCTCACAGACCTGGGTTCAAATGCATTCCCTACTGGCAATGTTGGGCAAATCATGTTTGTTTCTATCCCCTTCTGCATTTAATTCTCATAAAATGGAATTATTAGTACTTATTTCAGGTGTGTATTGTAAGAATCAAGTTAAGAATGCACTAGTATGTGCTAAATGCCCAATATAACTTAGCGCTTATTAGTTTGGAGTCTCTTGCATGAGGCCATAAAATTAATAAGTAGCAGTTTTTCAGGAATCAGAGCCAGCCTATCTGACCTCAAAGTGAAACTAGCTTTTTCTACTATATTGAGACAAATCATCACAGTGATATTTCAAATACATCTAATGTGAGCATAATATAAAATTTCACTATATTTTGAATATAGAGTCATAGAAAATAGAAGATTTTCTATATCCATTTAGTGTTTTGTTATTTGATAAAAAATAATATTTATAGCCAAAAGGATTTCAGACAGCTTACCATAAGTAATATTTATTAAAATTCAGGATTATCTTTAGAGCACCTGAAAAAAATTACATTGAGTTTATGGAAGAGCAAAACTTGTCAGATACAATTATGAAATGATAAATTCTTAAAATAATAATAAAATAAATCTAGCTTTATTTCCCCTTTAAGGTCCTTACTTTCTGCATGACTTTATGCTAAGGGCTTTGAATACTATCTCTCAATGGAACTTCTAAATAACACTCAGGAGGTAATTCACATACTCTCTTCAATTTGTGGTAGTACAGTGAAGGCTTGGATAAATCCCATAACCTAACCAAGTGACAAACCCAGGATCTGAGCCCAGATCGACCTGATGCCAAAGCCTAGTTCTTAACCTTTAAAGCAAGAGTGAATTCAATAGGACATTTGAATAAGCACACCAGGGACCATTTACAGGGAATAATAGCTCTGAATAGAACCAGACATGAAAATATTTAGATGTTCATCCCTAGAAATGTCCTTACAGGGGAGAAGTTTTTAATTATCTGTGAAACTCTCAAAAGACAATTATCTTATTTAACGGCTCTTTTACCCTGGCTGTTTCTAGCCTTGCGGCCATCGGGGCACTTTCCCCCAGATGCTGGAAGCTTCTTTGTTGCCTGCTATGAAGCTGTAACAGGCCCACTCACTTGGGCTGCAGAGGTTTGAGCTGAAGGTCAACCTCCTCCCCAGCAACTTCCTATGCAACGTTCCATTCCAAGCCTGAGAATGATGACTAACCAACTCCCAGTCTACATATGACTTAAAGGCAACCTAATATCTCATTTTGTGTCTCAGGCTACCTCAGACTTAAGCTCCCAATGTCATCAACCACCTTGTGGCTCTGTCGTTTACCAATACTGCCCAAGATGTCTGTCATTCTTCAACTCACTAAACACTGTGAGAAGTAATCATGATCTCATAATAGTCAAATCTCTTCCCAGGTCTGTGATGGCTGATCTTTCCTGTACTATTTCAAACTGTTTCCTATTCAAACTTCCCTCCCTTCCTTCCTTCCTTTCTCTCTCTCTTTTTTTTTTTTTTTTTTTTTTTTTTTGGCAGAGTCTCGCTCTGTCACCTAGGCTAGTGTACAGTGGTGTGATCTTGGCTCACTGCAACCTCCGCCTCCCATGTTCAAGTGATTCTCCTGCCTCAGCCTCCCGAGTGACTGGGATTACAGGCATGTACCACTACGCCCAGCTAATTTTTGTATTTTTAGTAAAGACAGGGTTTTACCATGTTGGCCAGGCTGGTCTCAAACTCCTGACCTCAAGTGATCGGCCCATCTCAACATGTGCACTAAATTTTAGATTTGCTTATGATTACCTCTCTCATCAACTCTGCCATGGATAAAGTTGATGAGATTGGGGCATGATCCCTGCACTGTGCCCCAGATATTTGGCTGACTAGAGTGGGTATAGGGGACCACTTGCAGATCCTCTAACATTCTAAAATGTTTTATAGCTCTAGTTCTCTCTTCCTTGAGATGTTTGGCTTCCTAGCTCCCTTTCTTATCATCCACTTTTCAAAACTTAGCTCATGAATTACTTCCCCTTAAAAAGTTATTTCTCATCATTCCATATGAAAATGAACACTCCCTTCTTTATATCCTGGTCTAACTCTATGTTTATTTCTATTATACAACCTGGAATGCTTTATTTCACTTATTTTTACTCAACTCCTTTGTAATTAGACTGAATTAATTAACCCTGTCAGGGACCACCTATAAATGGTATTTAGTGAAATTAAGTCAATCTCTCCTGCCTATTTCCAGTCCCAATTCTACACTCCAGATATAATCAGTAACAGACTTGTGTGTATGCTAGCAGAAACTTTCAATGTATACATTTAAATTTACAATATTTAGAGTTTTATAAACATTTACACACTCAAAATAGTATACAAATTGGTCTGAAGCTTGCTTTTTAATATATTTAACACCATCATAAACATTTTACCATGTCAATAAATTGTTTTAAATAACATTATGATATTCTATCATATGAGTGTACCTGAATGGATTTAAACAGAGAGGATATATCTTTCTCATTCTACATCCCTTCTACCTAGTATGATGTTTGGCATAGAGGACACACACAACAAATGCTAGAGGAATAAATGTTGTTATCCAAACAGAAACACACGGCCTTTCCACTTTCAAAAGAGGTGGGCTTTGATTTGAACGAAGTCAAAGCAGTTTACCACTGTTCTCCCTCTGTGCTGCCTTTCAAATCCTGACTCTTTCTGTGCATAGCTTTGGACTGAATAGCCATAACTCTATGCTAAGAATGTTTGATATTGCTTGGATTTTTATTTTTAAGAGAAGCCCCACCTAAACACAAACAGAATGCCTTATTTAGAAACAGATCTTCAAGATGTTTTCATTCCAATTCTAGAGCCACTTCAGTGGTATTCCTCTGAAATTAGGACATGTCAGGCAGCAGCCAGCAAAATTAGCCTGATTCATATTTGTTCTACTCAGTTTGTAGCTCTAGTCAAAGAAATGAAGATTTTGATTTTGTGATTGTCTTAGTCAGCTTAGTCTTGGTCTACCATAACAGAATGTACAGAATGGGAGCTTTAAACAACAAATGTATTTTCTCACATTTCTGGAAGCTGAAAGTTAAAGATCAAGATGCTGTCAGAGTTGGTTTCTGGTAAGGCCTCTCTTCCCAACTTGTGGACAGCTGCCTTTTCACTGTGTCACCATAAAGCCTGTTCTTTGTCACATATGGAGAGGAAGATCTCTGATCTCTCTTCCTTTCCTTATAAGGACACCAGTCCTATTGGATTACAATCCCACCCTTAAGAATTTCTACCTTTATCAACTCATTTAATCTTAATTACCATTTTTAAAAAGCTCTCTCTCCAAATATATTCACACTGAGTGGTAGGGCTTCAATACATGAGTTTTCGGGGCATGAATTCAGTACATAACAGTGAAAAACATCCTACGGTAACTGTTTGCTCTAATTTGCCCAGGACCGTTACAAATTATGTCTATTATCTGGTGTCCCATTGTTAGCAACTCCTTGCAGTCTCAATAAATTATATGGTTACCCTAAGCATCCTCTCTCTCCAACAGGCTTTGCTCTCTTACGATCCAGTTGGACGAGTCATAACTTGAACTGCAGCAGAAGCATTATGGTGGCCCTGCTCAGCTGCCTTTCTGGTAGTAGGTCTATCATTGAAATCTATAAAAATGGCTTTTGTAGTACACATTTTAATGCTGTTGTCTATGCATGGCCTACTATCTCCCTTTATTTCAGATGAACTTCCAACTAATTTTTACCCCTATGCCCTTTGGTCTTGAGAACTGGTGTGGCTTTTCAGTGTCTTTGTCAAGTCCCTCTCAAGAAGAGATCTTTGGTGTAACAACATGTACAAGTGGGTCTTTGCGAGTCCTAGGAATGGAACCAAGGATAGGATAAGAAGTCTGGCTTCTTTTCAGATTCTTCCAGCCCCTGATCACTAACATCTCTGTTCAAACTTTGCTTCTGGCTTGGACTCATCTGCTGATACTGTCTCCTGGTCTTCTGAGGGGGCTGGCTTGCTCGCTCTCTCTCTCTGATGGCATATTTGCTTTCTAAACTTGAGCAATGCTTCCCCCTTTCCCTCACTCCAAATGTCTCTCTCAGTCCTTCCTTTTTTGGCCTGAACACTGGACTGACCCCTAGGTCTTCTCTCCTCAATGTGTTCTTCTTAACCTTTGCTTTATATGAATTGCCTTGAGGTTTTCCTCTACTTTCAGCACTGAATCTGAGACTGACTGTAAGGCAGAAATATAATTTCTGCTCTCAATGATAGAATTTAGACACCTGCTAGGCAGACCCCTGCTATTATTCAATGTGTTTCTTTATCTGGACTATAAACTGATCCTATGGGCTGAAAGCAGCTACTCAAAATAGAGTTTCCTCGACACTGATAAAACTCAATGAAAAGAGAAAAATTCAACTAGATACCAGGTCTCGATTCAGTATAGACATAACTGTCCTAAGTTTAGTTGAGTACTATCACACTAAGTACCATATATACCATATGAAACTAACCATTTGCTTTGACCATGTGCTATCTCAAGAGTACATGTGGGAATGATACTATTTTGGAAACACTGGGTTAAATAAAATATATTATAAAAAATAATTTCATCTTTTTTTAACATTTAAAAATGTGGCTATACCCCTACATACCTATTAAAATGGCAAACAAATGAAAACTGATCATACCAAGTGCTGGCAATAATGAGAAGCAACTGGAACTTTTGTACCCTACGGGTGAGACTTTAACATGGTAGAGCCAATTTGGAAAACAGTTTGACAATTCTTCATGAAGTTAAATACAATACTTTCCTTATGAGCCACCAGTCCTACTCTAAGTATTTACCTAACAAGAATTACAAGTTGTGTTTACATTAAAACTTGTACAAGAACATCTATAGCAACTTTATTCATGACCACCTGAACTGAAAATAACCGAATATCCATCAACAGATGAGTAAGTAACTGTAATGTATCTATACAGTGGAATACTTCTTAATAAAGGAGCACTGCTGTTACTCACCACTACACTCATGAATCACAAATGCATTGTGCTAGTTAAAGTAGCTATATTCAAAAGGCTACATGCTGCCATTGACTACCTGGGAACTACAAAAGAGAATGCTCAAAATAGGAGAATAGGCAAATCTGTAAGACAGAAAATAGATTCGTGATTGCCTAGGGCTGGGCAAGACGTTGGGAGGTAAGTGGGGAATGACTGCTAAATGGCAAAGAGTTTCTTTTTGGAATAATAAAAATGTTCTAAAATTGACTGTAGTGATAGTTGTACAACTCTGCAAACATACAGAAACCATTAAATTGTACACTTTAAATAAATTATATGACAATTATCTCAATAAAGCTGATAAAAATAAAACAATATAGTGAATAAAGGGAATATAAAATGATTTATTTAAAAATGTGACTACTAGATAATTTAAAATCACAGATGTGGCTTGCATTATGTTGCTATTGGACAGAGCTCTCCTCATACTGACTTAGTACTAGAGTGAGGTAGTGAGTCTGGAATTAGTGGGAAGGAGGCAAGGATACAATGTGGCACTTGTTTCTGAGTTTCTGGGAGGACTTGATCATACCACTTATTCTTTCATCAGTGCTCTTCCCTATACTGTATTTCAGGGAATGTGATTTTTCTTCAGTACAGAAATGCCACATGGATTAACTAACTAAATGCCCAATGAGCTATGTGTAAAGATTCTTTTCTCCTATTTGCAAAAACAGACAAACAGACAAAAAGAGTTAAGCCACAGAACAATCAAAGGGCAGACTGTTGTTTAGTGTTATAGACTGCTTAAAGTTATTAATTTCTAAAATGAAGAAGGAAAACAGTTTTAAAAATCATTTTTATTAATTAGACTTCAACAGGCTTAAAATATTCATGGACAATATTTCATTTTGTATTTTCAGCAACCCAGAATGTAGGGATATTATCTCCTTCTTCCAGGAAAAGGATCCTGGGCTTAGAGAACTAAATATGACCAAGGACTCATAGCTGTTAGGTGGTATGAATGGTCTTCACATCCACATCTCTTATTCCACAGGGGTTGAGCTCTTAACCACCATACATATAGCCTATAAATGGCATGGATGCCAGGTGGCCAAAAGACGGCAAATGCCAACTAATGAGACATAATTTAGGAAGTCAAGTTGTCATCATAGAAGTTTAGAGTATGCAGAAAACAAGTCCCTGAAGGTGATTATAAAATCCACAGAAATTCTGCAAGCTGGTAAGAGACAGAGAGGAGAGAGGCAGGTGGGCTGTTCTGAGAGTCTGAAAGTAAGTAACAAACCCAAATAAAGTACGTGGGATTTGGGGCCACAGGTAAATTCCTGGAAAGACTGTAATCTATCAAAGGATTCCATTTTCAAAGAAATGAAAATGTAGACAACCCTGGCCATAGCTATGAAGTGCTTTTTTGAAAACCTAACCCTAAAATGAGTATTTCAGAAGTAATTTTTCTGTAAAAGGTGGTAGTGAGAAACTTTGGTGTATCATTTATAGAGTACTAGGTACAGAGGCATGTTCATCGCCTAAGAAGCGACTGTGACTCATCCTAGGCCAGAACCAGGGGAGTCATTAGCACCCATTAGATTCAATTATCTTCCTATTACTTTGCTTCCTGCAACCGTCAAATATCACAAATGCGCACACACGTCTCTAAAAGATGCCTCCCCTTCTTTACCTTTTAGTCTTTGACCCACTCAAATATCGTTCTACTTTACCACTACACAAACACTGTTTTCCCATAGTTCACCACTCTCATATTGCCAAATCTACTGGAAGCTTGTTTATCTTCCTCTTATTTATCTTTTCAGTAATATTCAGCATATTTGACTAGTAGTATTCTGCTTTCTTGTCTTGACTTCCCGAACACCACAAACTCCCGAAAATAAATCTCTCACCTTCTCAATTTATTTGTCTGGCTGCTTTTCTAGTAGCAAATTCTATATGGAAGGAGTCCTCAGGATTTGGTTCTTGCTCTTTAGCTACACATTTGCTTTAGATAATCTCATTCACTTGTAACTTCAAATGTCTTTTAAATGCTAATAAATTCTAGATTTTGATTTGCCACCTTGACTGCACTCTGAATTCTGGACCCATTATGTCAATTAGTCCACATACGTTTCAAACTCTAAACATCCTCCAAAGCCCCTCTGTCTTAATCAGCTAGGGCTACAATAACAAAATACTACAGGCTGAGTGACTTCAACCACAGAAATTTATTTCTCACAGTTTTGGAGGCCTGAAGTCCAAGACCAAGGTCCAGCTAATTTGGATTCAATGAGGGTTCTTCTTCTGGCTTGCAGGCAATCAGTTACCTTCTTGCTGTGTCCTCACATGGAAGAGAAAGAGATAGACCTCTCAAGTCTTCTTCTTGTAAGGGCACTGGTCCTATGGGATTAGGCTCCCACTCTTGTGACTTCATTTAACTTGTATCACACCTTGGCAGGCCTTTCTCCAAATACAGTCACACTGGATGTTCAGCTCTCAACATATAATATTTTGGAAAGAAGGACAAAATCCAGTTCACGGCACTCTTTTTCTTCAGTCTTCCCCATCTTAGCAAAGGGGACTCAACTGCTTAATTCCAAATCATGGGGCTCACTCTTATTACCTGAATGCCCATAAATGAACTTGCTGTTAGATTGAATATTTCTTCTCAAGATATCTTGAATCAACCCACTTTGCTTATTTCCACTGCCTCCACTCTAATTTAAAGTCACTTTACTGAATGTCTGTTTACTTTTGATCTCTGATCCTTTCCATTCCATTTCAACATTATTTTTTAAATTAATGAGATAATATCACCCATGGCTCTGAACACATGGATGGTTTTCCATTGTACTTAGGATCAAGCCCCAAAGGTTAGTATTGATTATGAGCCCAGGATATTTTGAGTTGTGACAACAGCCCCGGTCTTATTTTGAGCCATTTTAGCTAGTATTTTCTATGGGCTAGGTGCTTTGACTTTCTGTTCCTCAAATATAAAATTTTCCTCCCTGTCTCACAACCTTACTACCTGATTACCTCCTATGTAACATTCATTTATTTGCCTAAATGCTGTTTCCACATACAAAGGCATTCTTTGATCCACAATCTCAATTATTCCATCTCCCTATACTCTCTCACAGCTCCTTATAACCCTTCACAGAAAAATTATCTATGTGACTGTATTCCCCACTGAGCTTACACAGGGATCATATCTCCTTTGTTTACTTATTTATTCCACGTTCTATCAGAGTACTTGGTACATAGTAGCAGTTCAATAAACACTTGCTAAAAAAAGAGTTGCTTAATTGGTTGAATGGTTGAATCAATAAAATAGTGAATAAAGCCAAAGTAATCAGCCTGCTTCCTACTCCAAAAGGTAACCACCTTTACCAGTTGGCATCTCCTCCAGTGTTATCTCCCAGAGATATCCATCAAGTGACTGGTTGTCTTAGTCCACTTTCTACTGCTATAACAGAATACCACAGACAGTAACTTACAAACAACAGAAGTTTATTTGGCTTACAGTTATGGAGGCTGGGAAGTCCAAGATCAAGGGGCTGCTCCTGGTGCTTTCTCAGCGTGTAATGCCGTCTGTGTCAAAACACAGCAGAAGTCATCACACGGTGAGAAAGCACACACATGCATGTGAGAGAAAAAATCAGGCTGAACTCACTCCTTTCATCAGGAACCCACTGCTGCCATAACTAACCTACTCCCACGATAATAGCATTAATCTTTTCATGAAGACAGACCCCCTCATGGCCTAATCACTTCTTAAAGGTTCCATCTCTTAATACAGTTAAAATTGAAATTACATTTCAATATGAGTTTTAGTAGGGACGTTCAAACCATAGCACAGGTATACTATGACTTAGCTAGGAGAAACAGTGGGCACAGTTACTACTAGAAGGGCAAACTATGTTCATGGCCAGAACTGAGTTAGCAGAGCTTGGCCACAGGTAACATCTCCTGGCTAGAGATTAAGTAACTGAAACATCTTGCCACTTTCCTCCCTCATCCCAGATCATAAGTTTTGAGGCATAAGTCAAGTTGATTAAAAGTAAATAAATATCTATATTAAGTTTCATTACTACCCCTAAATGATGAAAATTAAAACTTGAAAAATCCAAAAAACTTAAAAGGGAATTGTGTACATTAAGATATTGATAAAAGCACCCCAAGCTTTCACATTCTGCATATTATCACCAAAAAATATATCACATAAAAAGTAGTTTATTATTCCTGGAAATGGGTTAGATATGCCCTTTGCAATCTTCTTGCAGGAATAGTAGATTGCAGTATGTAATTTTTGCAAAAACTCACTTTGAACGGATTGAAACAAATAACTTACACTTGTTTTCCTTTTAAGAGAAAATACACCAGATAGTCTAACTTGGAGGAACAAATTAGCTAAAAGATGAGATCAAAACAATAGAAAATTAGGACAATAAAAGCTTGATTAAGATTTTACTCCATTGGTTCTTAAAATTTATTCTGAGAGGCTCAGCAGCACCTAAGTGTATCATCTTTTGAAAATCTTGGCATTTGCTAGGAAAATTAAACTATATTTTTATTATTAAAGTAATATTAAAAACAACTCTTCACTTTAGATGTAGAGGGTGAATATTAAACAGAAACGTGTTAGAAATGCATGAGTCTTCATTAAGGGAATGGCAAGAGGCCTTTTGAGGAAAGAAAGTCTTGGACTTTGAAAACATCATTCATTTCTATGTGTGTGTGCGTGTGGGTGTGTGTGTGTGTGAATATATTTCCATTGCAGGACACTGAAGACTGTAACTGAATCTTTCACACTGTCATTTGAAATAACAATTGTCATTTGTGGGTTATCACTTTCTTAAATTTCATATTGACCTGGAAGACAAGGAAAGAAGGGCCAGCACTTTGGGCATGTATACACGGTTCCATCCAGGGTATAGTACATTTAAATAATTTGTATTAATGTATTATAGTACACATTTTGGGAGAACCCACGCAATCTATTCTGCCTTTCTGAGAATGTACCCCATTCACAGCCCCTCCGTAGGAAGCAATTCCTCACCACTAGCTGAGTCAGCTTATGCTGAATGCCAACATAAGAAGCAACAGTGCATAGACTGGGTTGAACTAGTTCGATTCTTTCTCTTGAAGAAGTTGCCCTTGAAGGCACAGGGACCATTTGTTAGACGATAGTGGAAGATTGAATTGAAAAGGAAAATATCACAGCAAGTAGAGGAATGTGGAACCACGTGAAGCCAAACAAGAGAAAAAAGGAGGAGGCAAGGTGAGGAGGATACCTCATGCTTTAGAAGCACAGAAAGAATAAACTCATAACTGATTTTTCTGTCCTAGTGTCTGTCCCCACGTGGCTTGGCTTTATTTCATTTCTCATCCTTAAATGCTGGTGAGGCTGCCTTAGCCTAAAATAAATTCCCCTTAACTTAAGCTAGCTTAAACAGGCTTTTCTTCCTTGCCACTTGATCCTGGGCTGATATATTATTTTATAAAAAGGTCTGTCTGGGCCAAGCGCAGTGGCTCACACCTGTAATCCCAGCACTTTGGGAGGCCGAGGCAGGTGGATCATCTGAGGTCAGGAGTTCAAGACCATCCTGGCCAACATGGTGCAACCCTGTCTCTACTAAAAATACAAAATTAGCTGGGCATGATGGCACATGCCTATAATTCCAGCTACTCGGGAGGCTGAGGAGGTGGAGGCTGCAGTGAGCCGATATTGCACCACTGCACTCCAGCCTGGGAGTCAGAGTGAGACTCTGTCTGAAAAAAAAAAAGAAAAGAAAGGTCTGTCTGAAGTTAACTTACTCTCCCTCCTCAAATCAGTCTGTACATGCAAACACAGCTTGTATGTGCATAAATGGACTCTTGGCGCTTTAATCAGAAACATCATTTCTATTGGTCAGTGCTCACATTCTTAACCGGACAATGGCCACAAATGAGCAGCCTCTAGAGTCAAGCGAACTTTTGTACTATTTTCCCATTACAGATACAAAATTCAAGCAGCATCTTTCACCACCAGGAGGGAGTCATTGCATCTGAGGGTTCAAGTTCTCAATGCCAATTTCTCAGCAGTGGTAGGTCAGGTCTTTGAAGCTCCATCCTAAAATTGCAGGGCTCTAAATAACCCAGATGAAACCTATTGAGATGAATTCACAACTGTCTGCAAGAGAAAGCTCCTGCTGACGTCAATAGGAGTTTATCCTGAGGGCCTAAGAATTAGGTGAGTATTAATACATTTTGCTGAGTTATTTCAACCTGATCTGAAGGCTTTAGCTTTTTCCTTTTCAAGAGTGGGTTGGAAAAGAGGGGGATGTGACTATGTGGGAACACTTTGATGTTCCCAGTGTTGTACTTGGAGATTTTACTTAGAAAGTTTAAGTTAGAAGAAACTTAGCACTGATTTATTTCTTTTTGTGCGTTGACATCTCATCTCGCTTCTCAACCCCTTTCTAGTCGCCTTGCAGTTCTCTTGCATGATTTCAATTTTCACTGATGATGAGAATTACTTCTGCAAATGACATTTAGATTTAAAAGCAGGGGGCACTGGCTGTAGACTATTAATTATTATTTTGGGGTCTGGGCATAAATTTATGTCCTTTGTTCATTGTTCTTAAGAAATCAGCTTCTTTTTTGACAGGGTGAGTATAAGCATACAAAGTGATTAATTTCAGCAGAACCATTACATTAGGCAAAATCTTTTAGATCAAGAGATAGGAAAAAAAAGTTTGTGATACAAATGAAATGCTATGGCTTTGGAAATGCATATTTTTTCAAAACCATAAACATATGAAGAAGCCATTCTGCATTCACTCAGTTGGAAATTATTGTACAGACTAAAATTCAACATTGGAAAAAAATATTTTTTTCCAATAAAACTTACAACTTATTGTCTAAATGAGAACCTCTGACAATGAGAGGACGCTATTAATAAATATACTGGAACCATATGTACAAATCAGTATACCTTACAAACAAGGCCCCACTTATCACCATTTTCTCATAAAAGATCAAAATAATTGAAAATGGTTTTCCTCTAGTTTTCCAAACAAAATAATTAAAATGTTCCCCATTTACTTCATAGAACCAACTTCAAACATAACATTTCCCTTAATATGGACAACTTGAGATTCATCCGATGTCAGATTTGAAGTTAGTGTTTGATTCTATGTAATCTCTTCTAGTTACTTGGCCTTCCTAATTTTATTGTTTTATGTTTATTTTATGGTGAAATATAGACATATAGAAACATATGTAAAACAAGTCTATTTTAATTATTGTAAAGAAAACATCTATATAACGACCTCATGGGTAAGGACGTGGAATACTCTTATTACCTCAAAGACCCTATGAGGCATTTCCCAACAGCAATATTTTCTCACCCCTGAAGTATTACCCCATATAGTTTAGTCTTGCTCATTTTACTTAAAATTTATATAAGTGAAATCATATTGTAGTTTGTGTATGTGTCTGGCTTTTTCTGTTCCATATTATGTTTTAAATAATCATCCATACTGTGTAGGCTGGGTGCGGTGGCTCACACCTGTAATCCCAGCACTTTGGGAGGCTGCGGCAGTGGATCCCATGAGGTCAGGCATTCAAGACCAGCCTGACCAACATGGTGAAAGCCTATCTCCACTAAAAATACAAAACAATTAGCTGGATGTGGTGGTGCACGCTTATAATCCCAGCTACTCGGGAGGCTGAGGCAGGAGAATTGCTTGAACCTGGGAGGCAGAGGTTGCAGTGAGCTGAGATGCTGCCACTGCACTCCAGACTGGGCAACAGAGCCAGGCTCTTTCTCAAAAATAAATAAATAAAATAAAATAAAATAAAATAAAGAATCATCCATACTGTGTATAGATATATTTATTCATTGTTATTGCTAAATGTCATTTTATTGTCTGAACAAATTGTTTTTATTCTATTGCTGGTAGATACTTGGATTGTTTCCTGGTTGGGGTCATTAAAAATAATACTGCTAAGAAACATTCTTATCCATGTCTCCTGTTGCATTAAAACATGAATTCTGTAACAAATTTACTGAGCACATAAATTGCTAGGTAGGGTATGCATAACTTTAATTTTAGCACCTAAGGCTAAGGAGTTTTGCAAAGTGATCCTATGGAATCGTTTCCACACTTGTATTATCAGCTTCACCTGGGAGCTTGTTAGAACTGCAAATCACCCTGCCAGCAGAATCAGAAACTCTGGGGGTGGAGCCTAGCAATCTGTGTTTAAATAAGTCTTCTAGATTATCCTGATGTAAGTTCAAGAGCAGTGGTTCCTAAACATTCCTGCACATTAGAATTATCTGGGGATCTTTTAAAAAATACCGATGCCTAGCTCTCCCATTCCAGATATTCTACTCTAATTGGTATGAGGTATGACCGGGGCATCAGTATTGAGAGAGTAGTTCTCAGGCTCAGTTGTTTAATTAAAATCACCTTGTGAGCCTTCAAAAGAAAAAATTAAATACCTTGCCCCTGACAAAGATTCAGATATAATTGTCCTTAGGGGATGAGGAGCTCAGGCATTGATCTTTGCTTGCTTGTTTGAGTTTGTTTTGTTTCCTTTTAAAATAGTTCCCTAGGCAGTTTTAATATGCAACCAGGACGCATACCACTGCCTTAGAGTAGGGAAGCCCGATAATATCATTATAAATATCCTTGTCTTTTCCAATTATCTCTCTCCTCTCTCCTCCCCTTTCATCACCCTCTATCACTTTCTTCAATACAGTTTAGCTCACTTAAAGCAAAAGAGAGAGAAATATGATTCAACTAAATCATACAAATGTGTGAACGATGTACAGCCTGAGTCCCAGAGTTAATTCCTATTTCATACTGAATTGTTATTGAAAATGAATCTCTAATTGGCAGAATTTCAGGTAGAATAAAAAACTGGAATAAAGAATGATTTGCAGCAAAAAGAGCTATTCAGCACTACTTAAATGGCATAAAGCATGTTCCATTTGAGAATGTGATAACATTTCTTTTTTCCTTTAAGGTCTCCACTTCTAATTTGTTTTGTAATCTGGTAGATATTATTTTACTTCTCTGTCATCTATTTCCCACTGAAAGATGTCCCTATTCTCTGCAAAATGGCATTTGATGAAACATTTTGATAATGTTATAAAGTACTTTGGACATCTTAGTAGAAAAAAATGTAAATTAAATATATTTCAGAAAGATACATGAGTATCCATTTTCACCATTTAAGTCTTATTTCTGAGTAATTATTTAAAGAATGAATTAAAAGAAAAACAACCAGGCTGATCTTCAGAAAAGTCAAAAAATTGTTTTTACCTGTTACTTAAGGTAGCTCTTAAATTCAAAATAGCGTATCCTATTTCTGACCGCTCTGTGATCCGTGTAATGTCTGAAGCTAAAGATACAGAGTTCTATTTTCAGTATGTTTGTCCCAACAACCTTCCATGTGTTCTATGCTACCTCACAGCAATGGAGAGAAATACATTCAATCATTTTTAAAATGCTTATTTTACAGTCCCTGAATTAATCAGCACCTAGCTACAAGACAGAGCACCTGAGATTCTCAACCACGTTAAACTAAGTAAGCAGGAGGTCATGAACTACAACCTAACTCAGTACGTGAACAAACTGAAACCTAACTTCAGAGTTTATTTTTTGTAATGGATATTAGGGTCTTAGACATTCACAAACAGTTTCAGCTAGTTACAGGCAGCCAACTGTTCAGAAACATGTCCAAATGAGGCAAACAGCTAGCTGTAACCAATGAGTCAAATTATTTCTGTACTTTACTTCTAGTGTTCAACCTATGCTGTATTGTTCATGCTGAGGAGTGGAGGTTCTCTGAACCCCAATTTCTCTACATCCTTATTAACACATGCTATTTTCTGGTTTTAAGTTCGTTGGTTGGTTTGTTTTTGATAATAGCTACTCTAATGGCTGTGTAGTGGTTTTCATTTGCATTTTTCTAATGACTAGCAATACTGGATATCTTTTTATGTATTTATTGGCCATTTGTATATCTCTTTTGAAGAAACGTCTACTGAAATTGTTTGCCCATTTAAAAAATTGAGTTGTTTTTGTTGCTGAATTGTAAGACTTTTAGAAAATATATTCTACATATTATTTGTCAAATATGTAATTTGCAAATATTTTCTCCCATTCCAAGGTTGCCTTTTCACTCTGTTGGTCTTGTCATTTGATGCACAGAAATTATACATTTTCATGTAGTCCTAGGTATTTGTTTCTTGTTGTTGTTGTTGCCTATACTTTTAGTGTTATATTCACCAAATTATTGCCAAATCTAATGTCACAAAGCCTTTCTCCTAGGTTTTCATCTAAGAGTTTTGCAGTTTTAGCCCTTACATTTAGGTATTAAATTTATTTTGAGTTAACTTTTTTGTATTGTGAAAGACAAGGGTCCCAATTCATTCTTTCACATGGTTTTCAATACCCAGTTTTTCCAGAACCACTTTTTGAAAAGACTGCTTTACCCCCATTAAATGATCTTGGCATTGTCATTGAAAACTATTTGATTATATGTGCAAGGATTTATTTTTGGACTTCCTATTCTATTCCATTGGCTTATATGTCAATACTTATGTCAGTATCACTACTTTAATTACTATAGCTTTGTAGTTGTTGGAGTTCAGAAAACAATATACCAAAATGAAGGCCTCAGCAGCAGCCTCAGAAACAAAAGATTTTATCTGACCTACCCCTACCCTCCTGTCTCTCAGTCCCATCCTCCCCCAAGGCTGGCCATGGAAACTAGAATCCCTCTTTTTCAAGCTGGGTTGTAGAAACCAGAACCCCTTTTCCTGAAAGGCAGCCATAAAACCTAAAAATATTCTATGTAAAAATTGGCCATAAAGAAATTATTTGACCTGCCTTGTTTGAATGTAGGTCTTAAGACCCCCATTCCAAAGAGGACTCTGCCCCCACACCCAGAAGGAAGACATGCATGCTCACAGAGGCCAAAAGAATCTAGATGGACAGTCTTTGCTGGATTTCCCCACTCAGTCTATTAACATTAGATCATAGACGTTTTGTCCAGTCATAGTTCTACATGACTGTCCATACTTTGTTGAATGTAAGCATAAAAATGGACAATTTCCCCTGTATCTTTATGTCTTAATTCTGAAGACTCCTGTGTATACAGATTAAATAAATTTGTATGCCTTTTCTCCTACTAATCAACCTGCTTCAAGTCAGTGATTTTTAGTGAACCTTTAGTGGGACAAGGGCCTTGGTGCCCGCATAATAGATACTGGTATCAGAAAGTGTGAGCCCTCCGACTTTGTTCTTTCTCAATATTGTTTTAGCTATTTGGGATCCCTTGAGATCGCATATGACTTTTAGGATAAATTTTTCTACTTATGCCAAAAACATTATTGGAATTTTGATAGGGATTACTTTGAATTTGTAGATCTCTTTGGGTAGCCTTGACAGCTTAACAATATTAAGTCTTCCAATATATGAACATGAGATATCTTTCCACTTATTTATGTCTTTAATTTCTTTCAGCAGTATTTGTAGTTTTCAGAGTATAACCCTGGTACCCCCTTAGTTAAGTTTATTCTTATTTTATTCTTTTTGATGCTAGTGTAAATGTAATTGTTTTCTTAATTTTCTTTCTGGATTGTTCATTGTCAGCGTATGGAAATAAAACTAATTTTTGAGTGTTCAGTTTGTATCCTGCAACTTTCCTAAATTCATATATTATTTCTAACCATTTTGCTAACTGTTTTTGTGTCTATGTCAAATATTTAAGGTTGACTACATATAGGATTTTGTTCTCTGTGAATGTAGATAACTTCCCTTCTTTCTTTCCAATTTGGGTGACTTTTGTTTATTTTTCTTGCCTAATTGCTGTGGTTAGAACTTTCAATATTAGGTTACATAAAGGTGGCAAAACAAAAGCAGGCATCTGTATCTTAATCTTAGTGGAAACGTTTTCAGTCTTACACCACTGAGTATAATGCTGTATAAGTAGCATCAGAAAACATAAAACACACAAGTAAATTTAACAAAATGCATGAAAAGTTGCAAAACATTTTTGAGAGAAATTTTAAAAGATGTAAATAAATGTAGAGCCACAGCATGGTCACGGATTGAAAGACATTTAAAACTTTTGTATTTCAAGTTTGTATCAAAAGAGAATGTAAACAAATACTGAGCTCTAATTAATAGTATACATACTGAAGTGTTTAGAAGGCTGTATAGTAATGTCCGCAGTTTCCTTTGAAATGCATTAAAAAAGAGAGATGATTAAAGAAATAGTGCTATGGTTTGGATATAGTTTGTCCACACCAAAACTCATGGTGAAATGCGATCCCCAATGTGGTCATATTAGAAGGTGGCATCTAGTGGGAGGTGTTTGGGTCATGGGGCAGATCCCTCATGAATGGCTTGGTAGTGAGTTCTCACTCTCATGAGACTGGATTAGTTCTTGAGGGAATGTTTCCCAGGAGAGTTGGTTGTTAAAAAGTCAAGACACCCCTGGGATTTTGTCTCTTCACATGTGTCACTTTGCTTTTGAACTTCTCTGCCATGTTATGATGCACCATGGAAGCCCTCTCCAGAAGCTAGTGCCATGCCTCCAAACTTTCCAACCTGCAGAACCGGAGCCAAATAAACCTCTTCCCTTTATAAATTACCCAGTCTCAAGTATTCTGTTATAGAAACATAAAATGGTCCAAGACAGGTGGATAAATAGATAAATGCTAGAACAAGTAGTACTAAATGTTAGTGGTAGAATCGAAGTGGTGAGTATATAGATGTTTACCATAAAATCCATTCAACATTACTACATATTTGAAAGTTTTCATAATAAAATGTTTTACATGCATGAACATAGAAGTTAATTTATGCTTGAATATGCATAGAATATCTTTGGAAGGATATCTGAAAAATCACTAACTGTGGTTGCTTCCCAGGGAGGTAGTGTGTGGCTGGAATGCCAGGGTTGCACACACAGGCTTCTTTTAAACTGTATACCTCTTTGTACTTCTGAATATATACTACATTCAAGTATGACATTTATAAATGGAAGAAAGAATATCTCTAAGACCTCTGTACCCTTACACACTCTTTCTTCTACCCTGCATTTTCTTCATCATATATGAAATTCTACTATATATAGTAGGATTCTATATATAGTAGAATTCGACTCTATTTTACATATATGTTAGAATTTCATATATTACTTTTTCTTCATAATATATGAAATTCTATATACTACATATAAAATCTGTAATATGTGAAAATAATATAGTAGAAATAATATATGAAATAATATAGTATATATTTTATATACATATACTTATATAAATAGAGAGAGATATGGTCATTTTTCATTGTAAGTTTTGTAATGGCAGGGACTTTGTCTCGTTCACCATTGTATCATCAGTCTCGAGTACAGGGTAGGGAGGTGCTCAGTTAAAACAAAAAACAAAACCAAAACTTGACCACTTGGGATTCTCAGGCAGGCAGGATGAAGTACGCAGTCACTGAGTGGGCAGGCCAAGGCAGGGCAGCCAAAGGGTACTGGCCATTAGGGTGACTGTTGAAATGTGAGAGAGGGCTAAGGAAGAGGACCGTGAGAGGAAAACAAACATAGGATGGTGTATTAGTCTGTTCTCATGCTGCTAATAAAGATATACCTGCAACTGGGTCATTTATAAAGGAAAGAGGTTTAATTAACTCACAGTTCCACATGGCTGGGGAGGCTTCACAATCATGGCAGAAGGCAAAAAGCATATCTTACATAGCGGCCAGCAAAGAGAGAAATGAGAGCCAAGCAAAAGGGGTTTCCCCCTAAAACTCATCAGATCTCCTAAGACTTAGTCACTAACAGGAGAATAGTATGGAGGAAACTTCCCCCATGATTCAATTATCTTCCACTGGGTCCCTCCCACAACACATGGGAATTATGGGAGCTACAATTCAAGATGAGATTTGGGTGGGGGTACAGCCACACTATATCAGATGGTTTTAGTATCTCTAAAGTTAGAACTCAATTATTATTTCCTTTTGATCTTCATGTTATGTCTACATTAGGGCACATATTGAGCATAGCTTGAGATCCTAAATATCCTACTGAGGGCTTTGGCACTTTTTCTCCCTCAGAACTCAGATCGCTATTGATGCTCATTATCACATGTTAACTCTCTAGGCTGCTGACAAAGCTACATTTAAAATCTGCACAATGGAAATGTTGGGACTCAGAAAACGACAGCCCCAAATATAACGCTTTGACATGCTGAACTGAAGAAGCTGCCTCAAGCTCTCTCTCAAACTTTCCCTGCCTCCCTGTCTCTCTGATCCTTTCTTGAAGCACTGGGAGGATATCTCCTTGGAATTTCTTTATCTAAGAAAGTTCCTTTCCAAAAGAAATGCAATTGGCTTAAAACCCCCTTCCTAAGATCTCATTTAATAACCAGGAAAGATTAAACACTGGAGAACTGGAAAACTTCTGTTCTCCAGTTGTCAAGAGAGGTGAGCCATCTGAAGAGAGGAGTTGTCACCTTGCCCAGACAGGCTTTTTATCTATTCTTCTGAGAGATTCTTCTCAGACATTATTCTAATCTCTGCAAGATTACCAGGGAGGATTTATCTGCATAATGAGATATTTTTTAAGATAATTTTTGTTCACAGTAAAGTTATGCACTTCCCGCCCCCCACCCCCACCTTTCTTTCACCTCCCCCAGAGCACAGAAGAACTTTGTCCCAGGCCATTATTCTTTGGGCTCATTAAGTTCCGACATCCCCATCCCCCACTCCTCTACGAAAAAGGGTATATAAACATCTGGAACTCATTGAGTTATTGGGTAACCATTCTACTGAAATTCCCTCCATGCTATGTACCTTAAATTTGGTATTCCTTTTTTCTCCTATTAACCTGTCTGTTGTCAGTTCACTTTCCATGAACCTTCAGAGTGGAAGAGAAGCTTTCCCTCGGCCACTACAGATAGTATTCCCTTAGAATTCCTATCTTGGGCCTCAGTTGAAATAGTCAAATAATTTTTCTCCTTCTTTCCTACAGGACGCTTTTGAGTGGAATATAGCCAAAATCCAAAGTTCTTTTTGCTTCACAGTTTCATTCATTCCAACCCCATACTGTCCTCAATATCTGGCATTACTTTGAGCAGCTGCACAGCCTATGGGTGGGAAGACTCTTGTTCTCTTGCTGGCTAAGCTTGAAGGCAAAGTTTTGATTTCTTTGACAACCTGAGTTTATTTTTAGAGATATCAGATGACTCACCTCTCTTGACATTTGTTTCTATAAAAACTAACTTTAAAATATCACATTTCCAACTCTGCACAAAGAGCAAGAGTAAAGCCGTAAAAGCACTTGAACCTGAAGAAGACTCCACTTGAGAATTCCTTTCATCCTGCCTTGTCTGTCCTCCCACCCTTTCACATCCTGAGATTGATATGCCTTTTCTGACCACCCCCCACAGAGCCACATCCTGCAGGTGTTTGTGTATGTGTGACCTGACAACAGACATCTAGGGGCGGGAGACAAGTAACAAAAGCCGAAGTAAAAGAAAGCAGTGTTTGCATTGCCGCCTCCACCCATGAATTGATGGCTACAATATTAGTAACAGTTAAATTACACAAATAATGTATAAAATACCAAAGAAATATTAAAAAATACTTCTTTCAAGGATATACAATACAGAAAAATTAGTATTTCTAATACAATATTTAATACGCCATACCTTCTTTTTATTTCATTTAATCTTCTCAGGGGAAGTTGACAGGTTCAAAACGAAGAGGATAACATAAAGAATATGAAGTAGCTGATAAGCATATGATAACTGATTTCTATATGACACGGAATAAGAAAAATGCAGGCTCCAAAGTGAATTGTCCAGATTGTGTGCATTTGGACAGAAATGTACAAAAATGCCAACATACTTACAAAATGCAAAGTTTATTGTGAGGTTGGGATTATAAGGATTTTCTTTTCTCTGTCAAACATTTATAATGTCCATGTATTTTAAAAAATAAAAGAGTATAATAATCTTGAAAATGCTATTTTATTAGTATTCTTTTTTTTTTTTTTTTTTTGAGACGGAGTCTCGCTCTGTCGCCCAGGCTGCAGTGCAGTGGCCGGATCTCAGCTCACTGCAAGCTCCGCCTCCCGGGTTTACGCCATTCTCCTGCCTCAGCCTCCCGAGTAGCTGGGACTACAGGCGCCGCCACCACGCCCGGCTAGTTTTTTGTATTTTTTAGTAGAGACGGGGTTTCACCGTGTTAGCCAGGATGGTCTCAATCTCCTGACCTCGTGATCCGCCCGTCTCGGCCTCCCAAAGTGCTGGGATTACAGGCTTGAGCCACCGTGCCCGGCCTTTATTAGTATTCTTTAAATGAATATGTGTTTGTGTATATATATTCAAGACGTATTTACTTTTAAAGTTTCAGAATTCCTATATTGGTTGCATGAAAGGATACAAGGCAACCAATAACCAAATGGTATAAATAGAAATCCACTAGCATGGATTAGTGTACCAAAGGGATATTATAGGACCCAGTTGGGAGAGCACAAGAATGGGTTCTGGCTGGCAGACAGATGCAATAAAAATCTATAACTGCTGAGAAAGATCTCTTCCTATATACACATTAACTAGAAAATAAGAGGAATAACTCAACTAGAGTTTTAATCTGGGAACAATGACCCCACTAACCAGCCAATATGTTGGAAATAGGTACTAGGCATTTATCACACACTAAGTACACATATCTGAGCTAAGTTCAATTTGAGAAACACACCAGACATAATAAAATGTGCCAGTCTTTAAGTTTTATTCATTCTAGAAATAATACAGATAGCCACTCTTCATGGTTTAAAAGATGTGAGGCATCGTATATGCTAAAGGAGCTCAGATAAAGGGAAAACCAGCAGGGAACTTGGAAAACTCTAGATGAAAGAAGGACTTAGACTGAATCTTGAGTGATGAGCAAAAGAAGGAAGAGTATGAGAGGTGAGAAAGTCAATCTGTCTTGTTACAGATGAACAGCCAGAGGCTTTGAAATAAATTGCATTTTAGTGTATTTTAACGTTTCCAAAGAATATTCACAAATTCTCAAAAAATGTTATAAATGAATGGATGAATAAGTGAGTGAGTGAACAAGTACATTTTGAAGTGAATTGTGTGCATTTAACATGGTGGTGAGGGTTTGAAATGTGTGGACCCTCTGCTTCTGACACTACTCACTTCCAGAAGGGTCAAGTCATGAGTATATTAAAGTTTATTACTCTATCTACTCTTAGGATCAGAAATTTTTAAAGCCCCAGTTCTTTAGCATCTGATTCTAAAGATCTTTTCCCAGCTTCCTTTAATTCTTTATTTTAATTGCCTTCTTATCTTTCTATTCTTTCTCTATTCCTGCTTGGTTGGCTAACTCATTTTCAGTTTGTGTTCCTAGCTCTGGCTAGAACTCCCTATGGACACTGCATTCAGTAATACTCCCATTGCCTCTTGTGTTGCAAAAGTGGGGCAGGGACAATACCATCAGACTTCTCAAAGACCTCCAGGACCCAGTCTTCAGGGTATTATCTGGAAAGGAATTCCCAGAATTGGGCTCTGAATCTAGTCCACTGACCCTGTGGTGAGTCTGCTGTGACAGAAAGCTGGCTTGCAGTATGGTTGGCCCATTATTTAATTCTAGGTTTTAGAATTCGGTGGCATACAAGAAAGTTACAGTCTCTGCCCTCGTGAAATTAACTTCAAAATAGGAAAATAGGTAGACCATAATAATGAGATTGGAGTTAAACAAAAGAAGTCATTAATGGATTCATTTATCTATCTATTCATTTTAATTTTTTTTTTTTTTTTTGAGACGGAGTCTCGCTCGGTTGCCCAGGCTGGTGTGCAGTGGCCGGATCTCAGCTCACTGCAATCTCCGCCTCATGGGTTCAAGTTATTCTTCTGCCTCAGCCTCCCAAGTAGCTGGGATTACAGATGCCTGGCACTATGCCTGGCTAATTTTTACATTTTTAGTAAAGACAGAGTTTCACCACATTGGCAAGGCTGTTCTGGAACTTCTGACCTCAAGTGGTCCGCCTGTCTTGGTCTCCTAAGGTGCTGGGATTACAGGCATTTGCCACCACAGATTTTAGGTTCTACAGTAATATCACATTTTTGTATTAAGAGATTATTCTTGCAACCGTATAGAGATGACTTCAGGGAACTGAGTGGTCAGTCAGGAGACATTAAAGTAGAGCAGAGGAGAAAAGATGGTAGTTAGGACAGACAGAGTGAAGATGGAGAAGTGGGTGTCTTCAAGATGTACATGGAAAGTACATTTGCCAGGACTCGTTAATGCAACAGATGTAGGTGAAAGATGGCAAGGAAGCTGATTCGCGCTGGAGAATCTTGGGAATCAGTGGAGTTCCAGGGATCCACTGGCTTTGTGTTGAATTTGACTCACAGCAGAGGCAAGAGGACCTGAATATTAATATTGTAACCAGTTACTTTCAACTTAGCAAGATTTTTGAGTGTAATTTGTTGCGCTAATCAGGTAAGCCAGATCTCGCCTGTTGATTGGCGGTATTTCCAATTAGAGGTTTGTTCAAAGCTATGAACACACAGTGCTCAGATTCAAGACCACCTGTTGGGTGGAATGCAACTCCTTTATAAGAAGATCTTATAGATTTTGCTGCAGCCAGCGGACAAACACAGATGAGACAATTATACATCAAAGGAAGTGGTTGGTGTTTCTGAAAGACGTAACTCTTCAAGAAAGGTTATGGCAATTCCTGTTCTTTGAATTATTTCCACTAATGACTTAAAAATAGAAGTGGCTAGGTGCAGTGACTCATGCCTGTAATCTCGGCACTTTGGGAGGCCAAGGTGGGTGGATCACTTGAGACCAGGAGTTAGAGACCAGCCTGGCCAACGTGGTGAAACCTCATCTCTACTAAAAATATGGAAATTAGCTGGGTGTGGTCGCGTGCACCTGTATTCCCAGCTACTCAGGAGGCTGAGGCAGGAGAATAGCTTGAACTCAGGAAGCAGAGGCTGCAGTGAGCTGAGATTGTGCCACTGCATGCCAGCCTGGGCAACAGAGAGAGACCTTTCCTCAAAAACAAACAAACAAACAAACACCAAGAACTGTAGGAAGCCTCTTGGAAGGGCAGGAAGAATACCATCTATCTTGGTCTATGAATATGATTTGGCACCCTAATTGGCTTTACTCATTTGTCCTGCCAAGGCTAACATGTCCAACCCATCATTTCCGCTGAGAGGTCATAGCTAAACTTACAGATATTGGTATACTGGTGTCCATTATAGATCTTTACCCTTTGGGCCTCGACAAACCTACAACAAAATTCTCTTATGTGTACTTGGGATACTGCATTGTGTCAGAAAGACCCCAAATATTTAATAGCTAATGGAAGTTCCTGCCTTACAAGTTTCATGTAACTAGCCCAGTATATAAGGGCACTGAGACTTGATTCCTGAACTCATTTGTGTTCAAACTTAATTTTGTTCTTAAGAACTGAAGACATAGCCAGTGTTAAAGGGCATATTACTCTTAAAATAATTATCTCTGCAAATATACTGCAATGAAGACTAATCTGTGGGGCTCCAAATTAAATATAATCTTGTTCCATTGGAACTTAGTGATTCTAGAGAATGGATGCTGCCTTCGGAGGATAATCAGCAGGGAAGCCATTTTAGGTTTGGACACCATGAGAAGAGGAGGAGAAAGAAAAAAAGAATCATTAAGGAACTTAGATTTATCTTAGGCAAGGTGATCCAGTTTCCAGGGCTTTTCCTCCAATGATCTATGACATAGGAAGATAATAGTCATAGGAGAGGTGATCCTGCTGTAAATAGCCTATTCTGTCTTGTGGTTTTGTATTCTGCTAGGGAAAATGTGATTGTATTTGATACTGCTGAAGCCTTGGAGACCTATCTGTGCTGTCACGGATTTCTAGCCTCACTGAAACATGACTTTTTGTTCTTCTCTCTCTGTTCAAGCAGGACCAAGAGTTTTCTTCAACAAACATTTATCAACTGTTATCAAAGCCAAATGAAAAATTAGTGCCAAAGCTAAAATGATCCATAAGGCATAGGCCCTGTCTTTGAGGAAATCAGTTGATTCAATCTGATACTCAAGGTTTTCCTCACGCCTAAGAACTATAAATATTTTTCTCAATTTATATTTTCAGTGTTGTAGCAGTAGCCAAATTACGTTTATTTTCACTTGGATACTTTACCTGCAGTTAGGATGTATGGCCAGTGGGTCAATGGTGGTACCATGACTATTTTATGCATGGAGTGAATAACAAAATCTGAGCTCTTGTCTGTTATTCATCAATGCTAGCCTCCAACAGTGGCCCTGAATCCAGGGTCTTCCAGCTTGCAAATCTCTGGATTAGTTTCTATTAAATGCAAAGGTGATGCTCCAGTGAGTAGGAGCAGGAACCTGGTCATTTCTGTCCATCATATTGCATCAATAAAGGTATAAGTAGAACATTATATTTTATGGATATAAGACTGCAAGTAAAAGATCTGCATTATAAGCTATTGATTTTTACACCTAATTTCTTCAGGTACCATTTTTTGTCAAGGAGGTTTATGATAAAATAAATTATTGATACCATAAGAAATATACAACTCCACATTTATAGTGGAAAACTTTAGCACATTTCTCTCAGTAACACCAAGAACAAGACCAAAAAAATCACAAAAACCACAGAATGCTTAAATACAATGTTTAACAAACTTGACCTAATTTACTGCATACAATACTGTAACTACATACAGAGCTCTAGAACACTCATTAAATGCATGTAAAATATTTACTGAAATTAAAAATATTTTAGGCGATAAAGAAAGTCTCAGCAGATTTAGAAGGGCTCAAATCACACTAAATATGTTTCCTGACCACAGTGGAATAATGTTAGAAATAATAAAAAAGATAACTGAAAAATTCTCTTATATTTGGAAATTTAAAAATGCACTTTTAAATAACCCATGAGTCAGAAATCATAATGAAAAGTAGAAAATAGTTTGAACCGAATAATAATGAAAATACTACATGTGAAAATTTATGGAATATAGCTAAATACATGCCTAAAGAGAAAATTATACACTTAGGTTTATATATGATAAATGACAATCAATAATCTAAGCATCTGAATCAAGGAGTTTGACAAAGAACAGAATATTAAACCAAAGAAAATAAGAGAAAGAAAATACTAAAGAAAAGAAATATAGAAATTGAAAACAATACTACAAGGAAAAGGTGAAAACTTTATGGCTATACACATTTGGTTGGCATGGAGAAAAATCCTATAAAAAATATAACTCATCAAACTTACCTCCACAACAGACAAAAGAAATTCAGATTAGTTATATTTATGAAAGAAATTGTATACATTATTCAAAACCTTCCCCAAAAGAAACTCCATGCTCATGTTTTCTACTAGAAGTTTGGTGATTTCTAACAGCTAAAGACATGACATTAATCTTACAAAAATTCTTCTAGAGAAAAAATTGGAATGGAATACTTACCAGGATGTTTTGCGAGATCTGTGTAATCTTGATATAAAAACCCAGCAAATACATTACAAAAGGACAATTACAGGTAGTATTTCCCATGCAAACAGCTTTAACAATCTTAAACAAAACATGACCAAGCCAAATCTAAGGATATATTAAAACTCTAAAACATTTTTAAGAGATTTATAGAAGACCTAAATAAATTGAGATTATACAGTATTAATTGATGAGAAGGGTCAATATAATAGATTTGATATAATCCTTTTCAAAATCTCAGGTGTATGTGTGTAAATTGGCAAGCTATTTCTAATATATACATGTAAACTAAGCATCCAGCAATAACTAAGACAATGTTAAAAATGAGCACATAGAGAAGACACAGTATGTAATCAATCAAGACTTACTATAAACTACATTAATTAAGTCACATGATATTAGCGTTAGGATATACAAATAGACCAACGATTTAGAACAGATATACTAGAAACAGGTCCATACATATACAGACTTTTGAAGTATAAAAAAGTACATAACTTCACCTAGTTATCTCTGTGTGTGTGTGTGTGTGCGTGTGCATGCACGCACATGTGTGGCAGATGATGAAGAACTGACCTGTCTCCTAGTTCATACTTAAACATAAATTCCAGATGAAATTAGATCCAAACATAAAAGATAAAAAAGTTTCCAGAAGCTATTAGAAGATAACATAAAATATAATTTTTATGAACTTGGTTTAGGTAAAGATTTCATAATACAAAAGCATTGATTTAACTGTGATAAATTCAAATAATTGTGTTAATAAAAATATTCCATTAAAAGAGTGAAAAGATAAATCCACAAATTGGAACATGCTTTCATACTTCCATCCAACTGAAAGCTCATTTTCAAAATATATAAAGAATTTCTAGAAATCAATAGAAAAAAAATAGCAAAATCTTGGCAAAACAAAACAAAAACTTGAAGAGGAATTCCAAAAAAGAAGCACATCCTAAGAGCCAATAAGTATTGAAAAAGTACTTACCCTCCTTACTCATTGGAGGAAAACAAATTAACACCTAATGAGAATTCAGTATACATACCTCAAAATGACTACAATTGAAAAGACTAGCAATGTCAAGTGTTTATGAAAATGTGGAGTATCTCAAATCTTACATTACTGATGGGAATATAAATTTTTACAGCCACTTTGGAAAACTCTTCAGTAGGATCTGATGAAATTGAACATACACATATTCTTTGACCCAGATATTTCAGTCCTAGGAATCTTGAATAGAAATGCATATAAATGTCCATTATAATACCCTCAAACAGGACACAATTAATATGTCTATAAATAGTAAATTAAAAATAAATTATAGCATATTATGGAGCATATTATCTAGCAATGAAAATGAATAAATTTCAGTTTCATGCAACAATATAAATAAATTTCACATTTAACAAAAGATGACACATAAAATAATATATAGTGTATGAGTCCATTTAGATAGTATTCAGAAATAGACAGTTCATGGAGTTAGAAGAACTAAGGGGGCTATTGCAGTATTATATCCAGGAAAACTATAAAGACCATTTTAGAATGATAGCAACTGAAGAAAAAAAAAAAAGCTGGTAATGAAAAAGACTATAACAATTAAAACATTTTTAGGTTTACTTGAATTTATATTTTTCCTGCAGTGCATTTTTTATAGATCTTCACCAATACATTCATCAGGAATGTCCAATGATATGTTAATAAACTGTCTCTCAAAAAAAAAGAGACTGAATTGTAGCATTTACTAATTTTTCATGCTCCCATTATGACCAATTTTAACCAATGGGATTGTTGAACCCAGAGTTGGGAAGAGCTACACAAAACTGGTGCTCCTGAGCATGTAGAAAATGGCAACCACTGAATAGAACCCAGAATTAATAATATATGTAAGAACTCATAAGTGATATATTTTAATTTAAAACTAATAATGTTTTCAATGCAACTAGGTTAGAAGACATTTTGTGCTGTTTGTAACGAAAGAGTTTGTCAAGAAAATTTAGTTAAACAATATTGAGGGAATATTCCATGGTACAGTGAAAAAGGCAAAGTACTGGTAGATAAAACCATAAGACAAGTGCTACTTTTCAAGTGAAGGTAACGTTCTCCATGTTTGTAATATTTCTAGGAACATACCTGCAAGTTTTTCCCATTCACTGCCAGGTAATTTTGCAGGCATGACTTAATTAACAACAACTATGTGTTCCGTTAACAACGTATTTCCTTTTTGGGTTTTAATTCATTGTATATAATGTTTCATGTATCCTTTCTGTTAGTGTGTATTATTATTATTACTATTATTATTATTATTATTATTTTTGAGATGGAGTCTCACTCTGTCGCCCTGGCTGGAGTGCAGTGGCGTGATCTCCACTCACTGCAAACTCTGCCTCCCGGATTCACACCATTCTCCTGCCTCAGCCTCCCGAGTAGCTGGGACTACAGGTGCCCGCCACCAGGCCCGACTAATTTTTCATATTTTTAGTGGAGACGGGTTTCACCGTATTAGCCAGGATGGTCTCGATCTCCTGACCTTGTGATCCACCTGCCTTGGCCTCCCAATGTGCTGGGATTACAGGCATGAGCCACCATGCCCAGCCGTGTGTATTATTCTTAATGGCAGATAAGAGAGAACTAAAGTAAGGACTACTTTATTTCTCCATAATGTTTTTCTTTCTAAAATTATAGCTTTACTCAAGCAATGGCCCTGTCTCATCTCATTGATCTGAATGTAGCTCTAAGAATTTATCTGCAAAAAGACTCAGAATAGCCAAAGCTATCCTGAGCAAAAAGAACTGGAAGAATCACACTACCTGACTTCTAATTACACTACAGAAATATAACAACCAAAACAGTATGGTACTGGCAGAAAAACAGACACATAGACCAACTGAAGAGAACAGATAACCCAGAAGCAAATTTATACACTTATAGTGAACTCATTTTTGACAAAGGTGCCAAGAACATACACTGGAGAAAGAGCAGTCTCTTCAGTAGATGGTGCTGCAAAAACTGTATATCTGTATGAAGAAGAATAGAACTCTACCCTTATCTCTCATCATATACAAAATCAAAACAGATTAAAGACTTAAATCTAAGACCTTGGACTGTGAAACTATTACAAGATAACACTGGGGAAGCTCTCCAGGACACTGACCTGGGCAAAAATTTATTGAGTAATATCCCATAAGTACAGGCAACCAAAGCAAAAATGAGCAAATGGAATCACATCAAGTTAAAAAGCTTCTGCCCATCACAGGAAACAATCAACACAGTGAGATGAAGTCCCACTAAATGGGAGAAAATATTTGCAAATAACCCATCTGACAAGGGATTAATAACCTGAATACATAAAGAACTCAAACAATTCTATGGGAAAAAAATCTAATAATCTGATCAAAAAACGGGCTTTGAACAGATTTGAACAGACATTTCTCAAAAAGAAGACATACAAATGGCAAACAGGCATATGAAAAGGTGCTCAACATCACTGATAACTAGAGAAATGCAAATCAAAACTACAATGAAATGTCATCTCACCCCAGTTAAACATGGCTTTTATCCAAAAATTGAAGCAACAACAAATGCTGGCAAGGGTGTGGAGAAAGGAGAACTCTGGTACACTGTTGATGAAAATGTAAATGAGTACAACCGTGAGGCTTCTTCTCTTTCATTGTTCAGCCAGCAGGAGGGAGTGTTACAGCTTTTTCACTCCTGCTGCCAGCAGCTCAGTGAGCAGGAGCACTACAGTTCTTTTACTGTCACAGTTCTGTGAGTTCTGGGTTCTTGTCCTGTGACCAAGAGGAATAAGGTATGTGGACATGGGAGACTGAGTAAGGCAGAGAATTGTATTGAGCAACATAAAGAAAGCTCTCAGCTTCGAGGGATAACCTGAAAGTGGGTTGCCATCTGTGAAAGTTAGCCCAGGATTTTTATGGGTTTAGAGTTGGGGAGTGCAAGCCGGGTGTAGTGGCTCACGCCTGTAATCCCAACACTTTGGGTGGCTGAGGCGGGTGGGTCACCTGAGGTCAGGAGTTCGAGACCAGCCTGGCCAACGTGGTGAAACCCCATCTCTACTAAAAATGCAAAAAATTAGCCGGGTGTGGTGGTGGGCGCCTGTAATCCCAGCTACTCTGGAGGCTAAGGCAGGAGGCCAAGGTTGTATTGAGCTGAGATTGTGCCATTGCACTCCAGCCTGGGCAACAAGAGTGAAACTTGGTCTCAAAAACAAACAAACAAAAAAACAGAATGGGGGAGTGCATGCTGATTGGTCTATGGGTGGTCTTGGATAAAGCACCATTTGATTGGGTAAAAGCCATCACTCAGAAGGACCGAATCGAGAGAGAGTGGGTTAGATGGGGATGGAAGTTCTCCCTCTGGTCATGGACTCTATTTCAAACTGGCATCTTGGTTTTCAGGTTTTAAACTGTCCTTGGATTGAAGGTTGGGTTTCACTGGAGATCCATCCCTGTCTGCTTAGGAATTTTTCTGTCTCCTGTCGCTATCACACTCACTATGGAGAACAGTTTGGGGGTTCCTCAAAAATTAAAAACAGAACTACCATGATCCAGCGATCACACTGCTGGTACCTACCAAAAGAAATGTAATCAATATATGGAAGAGATACCTGAATTCTTATGTTTGTTGCACCAGTGTTTACAATAGCTAAGATTTTGCAGCAACCTAAGTATTCATCAATAGACAGATGGATATAGATAATGTGGTGCATATGCACAGTGGAGGACTTTGCAGACATAAAAAAAATGTGATACTTTCATTTGCAATAAAGTGGATGGAACTGTATGTAGTTCATTATGTTAAGTGAAATAAGTCAGGCACAGAAAGATAAATATCATGTTAACACTTATTTGTGGGATCTAAAATTCAAAACAATTGAACTCAGGGAGATAGAGAATAGAAGGTTGGTTACCAGAGGCTAGAAAGGGTAGTGAGGCTATAAGGGGAAAGAGGGGGATGATTAATGGGTACAAATACATGTGTATTTAGAAAGAATAAATTAGACAGTATCTGATAGCACAACAGTGTGACTATAGCCAATAATAATTTAATGGTACATTTGAAAATAACTAAAAGAGTATAATTAGATTGTGTGTAACACAAAGGACAAATACTTGAGGGGACAGATCCCCATTTTCCATGACGTGATTATTACTTATTGCTTGTATCAGAGTATCTCATGTACTCCATAAATATATAAATCTACTATGTACTCAAAATTTTTTAAAAATTAATTTAAAAAGCATGTGTTCGTACATCATCTTTATACTTTTCATAGCTCAGCTTATGTCAGTGTCTGCCACAGAGGTACACACTTAGGATGCATTCAATAAAATAAAATATTTATCAGAATAAATACATAAAAAGGAATGACAAATAAATAAATGGATTTTATTTTATAATGGAAATTATTTATTTCATGTTTAGTTTTAGTTTTCATATTATTACAACATAATAATATACTTATGATACTTTGTTGTACATTTTCTTAGCCAGCTCTAACCCATCTTCTATATAGGGTATATTAAAATCTGAGCACTTTGGACTCCTTACTACTCAGCAACTCTCCTTTCCAAAAAGGTTATTAACATGCAACTGTTTATACAAATATGGACTTTAGAGAACCTTTCAGTATACTGAGATATTTTCCATTTTTGAACTTTTGCCTCTGAGAACACATAGAATCTATCCTCTTTATTTTGTCAAAATCTGCTTTTCTAAAGTGCAGACAAGTGGTTTAGCAAATTCGGTTCAGAGGAAGTCACTCTGTTACAGCATTCAAGAATTCCCTTAGATCTCCAGTCCTGGCTTTTTATGAACATCACCTGTAAAAATCTTTACCAAGTCGTGGGCTCACCTTCAGAGATTTGCATTCAGTAAATCTGGCCCAGAAACTTGGCAATTGCGTTTTTAAAAGGTGATTGAAATGTACATCCTGGACTAGAGTAGAGCTTCTCAAATTGTACGTGCCTTTATTTGTATCATGTGGGGTTCTTGTTAAAGTGCAAATTCTGATTCAGGGGTCCTAGGGTGGAGCCCAAGATTCTAAATTTCTGACAAGATCCTGAGTGATACAGCTACAGATTCCATGAACTGGACTTTGCAAGCAAAGGTCTAAATTAAATATATGTCATCTTACTGGTTTGAATTGCTGGGATATGATTGCATGTCTCAGCATGACTGCTGAGAGAATTGCTATTTAAAATTTACATGTAAGACTACTTGGGAGGTTTTGTGCATATATAGCAATTTCTGAAGGCAGAGCATTTAAGCAAATAAGTATATCTCTGTTTTATTTTAATCACTTCTCAAGAAACAACAACAACAACAACAGATGCATGGATAGACAGTTAAATATATCCATGTCAAACTAATACATTCAGTTATGAATGTAAATAAATATTTATTAAACATTTCAGGGTCCTTTCTTTGTTCAGATATAACTGCTACCACCCTATAGTCTCAGTAGTTTCACTAAGGTAGTTTGTTTTTTTCCTTCAAAATATTAGTCTTACTTACTGCATGCAATCCATTGACTAACAAGCAAGCTTTTGAGAGCAGAGCACTAAACAATTTTGGTTGGAGGAGAAAGAAAGAAATTATTATAAGCAGCCAAAATTAACAAAGCTTCTTAGAATTTAAATAGTATCAACAAAAGTATCATGAAAAAAGAATTTGTATTTATTTACTAATCATCTTAGTTGGAGATATAGTTACGGTGATTGCTGGAAGCAACAGTAGGATGGAGAGTGTTGAAAGAGTTTCCCGTTATCTCCCAGAAACTTGCAGACAATGAATTGTAAGAAGGATGGGGGAATAAACAACCTCTAAGTTACATGAGTTGTAGCATACCAATTAGATAAGTGGTAGAAATACTTCATACCTGGGCCCTCTCCTTGCAGAAAAGGCTTGTATGAATACAAGGGAACTTCCTTAATTTTCTAAATAATGTCTACACATTTAAAAACTTAGTGAAGACATTTTAACAATGAAAAATCCAATGCTTTCCCCTGAGAGTAGGAATGTGACAAGAATTCTCACTACTCAATGCCTATTCTATACGACATTATACTGGATATTCCAGTCACCGTAATAGTGCAAGAAATGAAATAAGAAACAAAGGATTAGAAATGAAGAAATAAAAATGTCATTATTTGAACACAACATGACTGCATAATGAGACAATAAAAAATAATCTTCAGATATATCATTAAAATTAATAACCAAATTCAACAAGGTTGCTGGAAATCAGGTTAATATTTTAAAATCAATCGTATTTAGATATAGCAGAAAAATATAAAATAAAATACTTTAAAAGATACTATTTAAAATTACATTAAAAACCATAAAATATCTAGGAATAAATGCACATGCCATACAATAACTCTACATAGAAAGCTTTAAAACATGTTGAGAGAAAATAAAGACAAAATAAAGAAAAGGACTTGTTTCTAGCTTTAACAGATTGCCTGGTTTTGCTCCCCTACTATAAATAGCTAGAAAACTGGAAACAACATATGAAACAAACATTGGACAATAGACAGTACAGAATTCCCTGAGGGAAAAGAAACTAGTAAGAGAGTTTCTTATGGTGTAGAGTTTAAAGATAAATTTGTGTATATCAGCAGCTTACTTACATCCTTGCAATAACCATATAGTAAAACACTTTGTCTAATCAAATGCACTATTTGTAATAAGAAATAAAATTGGAACATAGACAGTATCTTCCAAAGTTAAGCACAGGTGGATCCATATGCTAGCAATTCTATTCTTTGATACATATTTTAAAGAATTGTGTATGTATATGTTCACCAAAAAACATGCACTAGAATGTTAGTAGCAGTAAAATTGCCCAAAACTGTAAATACTCAAATGCTCTCTAATAGAAGAATACAGAAAGGAACTGTTGAATACTACAAAGCAATGAGAATAAGCAGTCTACAACTACAATCAACAACACGAATGCATGTCACAAATACAGTGGTTGAGCAAAAGAAACCTGACACCAATAGTAAAATATAGTTTGATCGAATTTACAGAAAATAGAAAAATCGGCAAAACTAATCAGGAGGAAGTCTGAATAGTGGTTATCAGCAAGGATGGATAGTGAGTAGAACAGAACATAAAAGCGACTTAAATGTTCGCAATGTTTTACTTTTGGATCTGGGTAAGGTTTACACTGGTGTATTCAATTTATGAATATTCATTGAACTTTATGATATGTGTCACTTTCTGTATTTAAATTTTACTTGAATAACATTAAAAAGATACATAAAGAGTTCTCCACACAGGTTGCTAGTTAAAATTTGCTCTAGTGAATTCAACAACAATTTAAATAATTGGACTCTAAAATCTGTCAGCCTTGTCAAAAGCATAAAATCAACAACGATCTTCCTGACAAGGATCTGCTGTCAGTGCTTACTGAAGAACAAGAGAAATAATTCAGCATATGTAATAAATTCATTGAAATATTCTACCTTTTTATCTATTCGTCCTTCAGCTGAATGCTTAACCTATAGATGTTTGGAATGGAACTGAGCTCATTTTATAGTTTTACTTTTGTAGGCTCTGTGAACAGTGGTATTTCTCCTGAAATCATGTGTAGTATTTAGTGCTTTTTGTTCTGTAGCATATATTCCTTTCCCAGAAACAACACCTTCCATCTTTCGGGGAGTTAATCCCCCCCGCCCACTACCAAAATAGCCGTAGAGGAAAAGGCTGACAATACCTAGTATTAGCAAGAATGTAATCAACTGGAATTCTCTTGCACTGTAGTCTGAATGGGAAGCTGAGGGGGAATCAACTGTCCTGGGAGAAGTAAAAAAAAAAAAATTCATAGTGAATACATCTGAATCATTATGAAGCTTTCATTTCAGTAAAAGATATAGACAGTACACAGAATAAGAAAATATAGAGTAGGCAGATGATAACAAATGCTGTATAAAAAATGTAGCATGGAAGAAGGAGAGGAAATCTTGGGGTTGGGGATGTGTGATTTTAAAATATGGATAGAGAAGGCTTTCCTGAGGTGCCACTGTACAAAAAACAAGGGAGATGAGGGAGTGGCTATGTGGATATCCTGGGGGAGAGTGTTTTGGTAGAGAGAAGAATAAGGGTAAAGACCCTAAGGTAGAACAATGTCTGGTGTCAAGGACTAGGCAAGGAGGCCAGCATTGCTGGATAGAATCAATGAATGGGCTGGTACTCCAACACAAGATCTTAAAGGTAAGGAGGGGAACAATGAGAGAGTCAGTGTTATAAGGTCTTATAGGTATTGTGAAAACTTCATATTTTACTAAAAACAAGCTGAGTAGCCATTGGAGGAATCTGAGCAAAGGGGTGAGATAATCTGCAAGATATATTTTAAAAGCCTGGCTACTGTGTTGAGAATAGACTGTCTTGGAGTCAGGGCAGGGAGAACAGTTAGAAGGCTCATGCAGAAATCTAGATAAAAAATTGAGAGATGATGGTGGTTTGGTGCAGAGGGCTAGCAGAGTGTTAGCTGTGGAAGTAATGTTAGATAAACAAATACTTGATATTTGGGGGAAAAATGTGTTTTCTCTTTACCCATTAATATGATTTGGCTCTGTGTCCCCACCCAAATCTCACTGTGAATTGTAATAATCCCCAAGTGTTGTGGGCAGAACCAGTGGGATGTAATTGAATCATGGGGATGGGTTTTTCCTGTGCTGTTCTTGTGATAGTGAATAAGTCTCATGAGATCTGATGGTTTTATAAAGGGGAGTTCCCCTGCACATGTCCTTTTGCCTGCAGCCATGTAAGACATGTCTTTGCTTCTCCTTTGACTTCTGCCATGATTGTGAGGCCTCCTAAGCCATGTGAAGTTGTGATTCCATTAAACCCCTTTGCTTTATAAATTACCCAGTCTCAGGTATATCTTTATTAACAGTATGAGAAGAGACCAATACACCAACATATATAGCACATCTGGCAATCTTTATTTCTTTGTGTAGATCAAATT
Organism: Chlorocebus sabaeus; assembly: GCF_047675955.1. Classification (NCBI taxonomy): domain Eukaryota; kingdom Metazoa; phylum Chordata; class Mammalia; order Primates; family Cercopithecidae; genus Chlorocebus; species Chlorocebus sabaeus. The sequence continues at coordinate 103,058,828 of NC_132904.1, read as the reverse complement.
TCTATCTGGTATAATTTTCCTTCTGCCAAAGAACTTCTATTATTATTCCTTGTAGTTCCAGTCTAGGAGAGATAAATTCTCTCAGCTCTTATTTATTTAAAAAAGTTTTTAACTCATAGTCAGCTGTAAAAGGTACTTCTGCAAAATAGAGAATTCTAGGTTGACTTTATTTTTCTCTTTTGATAGTTTAAAGATATCTCTCCATCATTTTCTGGCAAGCAAGCTATGCAAGGGTTCTGACATCAAGTCTGTAGTAATTTTTTTTTACCTTCATCAAATTATGGTAGTTGTGAACTTTGGAGTTAGGGTGATAGAGTGCTTCCAATTACAATCTGTAATGTTACATAGAATTGTTGAGTAATACTGTTCAGATCAACAGTATTTTACTATGTAGCTCAAACATCATTTTTCTTATTTGTAAAACGCATATATTATCTAGCTTACGGAGTTGTAATGAGGTATATTTTTTATTTATTTTTAAGTCTGTAGTAATTCTTAACTTTGTTCCATTGTATGCAATATGTCTTTTTTTCTTTTGCTTCTTTTATGCTTTTCTCTTTACCACTGGTTTTCAGCAATTTTATTGCAATATAGTTAACCAGTGTGGTGTGGTTTCCTCTATGATGCTAGGAGTATGCTAAAATCATTGAGTCTTGGATTTATAGTTTTAATTGAATTTAGAAAAAATTTGTCCATTATTGTATCTTTTTTTCTGTTTTTCCATTTTTCCTGGACTCAAACAAATGTTAGGTCACATAGGTCCATGCTGCTCTGTTAACATTTTCACACTTTCATTATCAGTGCTTTATTTTGGATAGTCTACTGGTACACCTTTATATTTCTTCTTAGGTGTCTAATCTGTCATAAGCTTTTAATTTTCATATCCTGTAATATGACCTATTTTTTTGTTGCAATTTCTATTGCTTAGAACCAAAATTATCCCAAGTAATTTAATCCTCTAACATATATCTTCTGCATAGGTGATAGAATAGTCACCTTAAAATATATGTCTGGCCATAAAGTCTTACAGGATCTTGCCTCACATTCCTTCTCTGACCTTACCTCCTTCTCTTATCTCACCCCTTCTACTCTGTCCTTAAAGCTCCTCTGGATTTCCCTGGCTTGCTAGACATTCTCTTGTCTTGGACCATTTGTGGTGACTGGAGAAAATTCATTTCTGGAGTGTTCTTCCACTAGGTACTTGCCAGGTTCACTTCTTCATCTCCTTCAAATCTCTGCTCAAACATCATCTTCTCAGTGATGTCTACACCAACCACTCTGTTAAGCTTCTAGCACACAACCAAGCTTAATTTCTTTTCCATAACAAGTTGAATACCTTTTCTTGTTTATTATGCTTAAATGTTTATTATGTTTATTTAAGCATAATAAATAAGAAAATGTATTTTCTCATGAGTCTGCTCCCAATATAATGTAAATTCCACAATACATTTTCTTTACCATCTTGTTCACCAAGGTATTCACCGCATGAAGAATAATATTTGGAATGTAATTGTTTTTCAATAACTATATGTTGTAGGGAGTGAATAAATTAATTCCTCTATGGAAAATCCATTAACAGTTGCTTATAAACTATAGAACATTAATGTTAAGATTGTTAGCAGATCATACTAGGTCTTTCTTAAAGATATCCATGCTGATCTCTTCTACTTCACCCTCTGTCAACACCTTATTGCTCTTTAAAGTTATATCACACTACTCATCACTCCCTGCGGCCCACCTCATGGTTCCATGTCATGGCTGGAGTGGCCGCTTCCACATTCTGTTGTTGGCTTACTAGCAGGTGTCCTGTAATACTCACCTGATCCTTGAAGCTCCTTGTAACTGGCTTTCTTATCAGTTATGGTTTTACTTACCACAATTGTGATGTAGAACTGAACTCCACAGTTATTTTTATTTTCCTCACTTATTTTTTTCATTGATATAACACATATTTATCAAACATAAACTTTGTATAACTCTCTCAGCCAGGTGCTGTTGATACAGACATACATAAACCAGTCTAGTTTCAAGAGCTGCTTTAAGCATTTAAAAACTCCCCAAAGCTTTTAGAGTAATATCCAAATCCTTGGCCCAACAGAAAAGGCACTTCACATTCTCAGTCTGCCCTCCTTCCTCCTTCCTCTTCCAGTTCATTAGTGTACACCAGGTGCCCACTGTGCTCCAGTGATTCTAAAGTACTTCTTCCTTTTTCTCTCATAGCTCTATATTTTTACTAGTATTATTCCAGTTCACATTTTTTCTTTTCATTAAAAGTGATCTAACCAACTTCGAGCTCCAGTTAAAGGGTGTAAGCATGGTGGTGGTGGGGAGAGGGGTAATATTGTAAGATGCACGTATAGCCAGGCCTAATAGGAAACAGAAAGCTTCCTTCAAGAGCTATACCTGCTGCTGACTCAGTGTCTTTTATTTTCCAGAAATTTCTTTCTGCTCCCATCTCTTCTTCCCCTGACAGCTTTCTCTGCTTACTTATGGTTTCTGATCCTACAGCATGTTGCCTATATACAACATTGACTCATTTTTTTTCTTTCTAGTCTACTTCAGCCCCAGCATGGAGTGACTTAGCAGGGCAGCAAGCCATCACCATAGGCATACCATCTTTTTGAGTACAGTGTTTTTGTTCATATTCTTGAAAAATGATCTCACTGACTCAGCCCTACTTATTGATAGGTTCACTGTGGTCAGGGCAGCTATGGCAATAGGGAGGGAATCAGATGTTCTGGGAGTTATAGGTGAGGTGCGTTAAATGAGAAATAAACCTCTGGTATACTTGGTAAATGCGAGTATATTGCATCCTCAGTATGTAAACCTGTCTCCTCCTTTTGGTTTATTGAAAAGAACATACATATATCTATGGGGAGTTAGAGATAGACCCAGATCTCAGTTCTACCACTTCTTTCCACGGTAACCTTGACTGACTTATTCAAGCTTCTGTTTTCTCAAATGTAAAATGTGGATAATAACTGTATCATACAAGGTTATTGTGAAGATTAAAAGGGAAAAGATCATAAAGTCCTTTGGAGAGGGTCTGACACATGGTAGGCTACCCCAAATGTTAAATTTCTCTTTCTTTTTACCCATAAATTTCAATTTAAGTATCATTTTATCTTGTAACACTTCTGAAATTACTTTCCAATACTACACCGAATTGTAAGTCACTCCTTTCTGTGTGTTATTACCTACTTTTTATTATTTATTACCTTAATTTATTAAATTAATTCATTAAATAACAATCTACTAAATTATTATTATAATTTCTGTGGTTTTCTCCTTGACCAAATGGAAAGAAATTTGAATACAGGGACTTTTTCTGTTTATCTGAGTATCCCCATTGCTAACACATTGTTTAGCATATAGTAAGAATTCAATACTTTTAAAATAAATGCATATATAAATAAATGAGAGGCAGTGGACTCAAGCCAGTCACTCTGCAGAGTAATGCCATTGGACATAAATGAGCCTAAAAAATCCCCTCTATCCACTTTTAAATAAAGCACCTCGAAAGACCAGGCTAGATTCTTGTTTCTACCAATGACATCACATTTGTTTGAAAATATGCTTCTTCCAAATGTAAGCCCAGGAGTAAAGAGTCTAAGAGGAAAGCTTCTTAAGCTGTGAATAAAAAGTGATAACTTGAAATCATGAACCACGCCACATTTCAACATAAGATAAAACACCTAGACTTTCTGTACTCATGGGGATGGAAATTTTTAAAAACATGAAGGCTCTAGAAGTGTGAACTTCATCTTTTTTATATTTCAAAAATCCTATAATCCTCCATAGGTTTTAGTTTTTTTTTAAGTTTTTACTGTATTCTTATTCTATATAAAAGCTGCTAGTGTGCTTAACAGAAATAAATCAGTGCATTTTCCTGATTGAAAATCCTAAAATGAAGAGCAATTGTTACCATACACCAGGGTTTCTCAACCAGCACTATAGACCTTAAGGGCTGGATAATTCTTTGTTGCAGGGGCCTGTGCTGTGAGTTGAAGATGTTTAGCAGCATCTTTGGCCTCTCCTTGCTAAGTGCCAGTAGCACATCCCACCCCCACTCCCAGTTGCAAGAACTAAAAATGTCTCCAGACATTGCCAAATGTCTCTTGGGGGCAAAATTGTCCCCAGTTGAGAACGATTGCCATATATCTTTAATAGACATTATTTTTGAAACTCTTGATCTTTCTTTTTCTCAGTCTACTAACTCATATTTTTTTGTGTAAAATATGTCTTAAGATGGTATCTAGTCTCTTTGATGACTTTCTAGGTATAGAGCACCTCTATCAACTCAAACCAATGACAATCTAATATAATACTGGCCATATTACTGAAGGATATATAAGTTATCAGGAATTTTGACAGGAATAGAGTTTGACAATGTGATTAGAAGGGGGCATGTAGCCACAATCTTCAAGGAATAAGAGAGATTTATGTAGGGGCAGAAGATTGCTAAAACAAGGAAGGTGAGTCAATAGTATTGTTTAATGACACGAGAGTCAAAGCTGGTATGATGTAACAAAATGCAAGAAAATGATGTGGATGAAGCAATGAGGAATCTTCACCTCCATGTTTAAAGGTAAGAGAGGTATGGGAGAGAAAGCCAATGTGGGAATAATCCTCAGAGGAGAGACAGCTTTAAGTTACAGAGGGAGTACAGTAAAGATTCAGAAGATGGGTAAATGTGGAAGATGGTGTCAGAAAAATAAATGTACAGAGCTATATGGAAATTACAATCTGAAGGAGTAGGGATAACTGGGGAAGCCTGGGCTTCATGTGGTGACATATAAATATGAATAAAGAGTACTTTATAAACAACAGAAATTTATTTCTCACAGTTTTGGAGGCTGGGAAGTCCAAGATCAAGGCACCAATGTTTGGTGTCAGGTGTGGCTTCTTGGTGAGTCCTCACATGGCAGAAGAGATGTAAAAGCATAAGGGATAAAAAGGGAAAATGAGACAAATGCTATATCTTCATATGGGAGAAGGATGGGAGGGGAAATGGTCAAGTTAGTTTCCTCACACCGTTTTATAAGGGCTTCTGTTAGGCCATTCTTGTGTTGCTATAAAGACATATACCTGAGGCTAGGTAATTTATAAAGAAAAGTGTCATTGGTTCAAGGTTCTGCAGACTATACAAGCATGGCACCAACATCAGCTCAGTTTCTGGTGAGGGCCTCAGGTAGCTTACAATCGTGGCAGAAGGCATTATGGAAGCAGGCACATCACATGGTGAGAATGGGAGAAAGAGAGACAGCGGGGAGGTACCACACACTTTTAAATAACTAGATCTTGCATGAACTCACTCATCACCAAGGGAATGGTACTAAGCCATTCATGAGGAATCTGCCCCATGATCTGTCCAATCACCTCTCACCAGGCCCCACCTCCAACACTAGGGATTACATTTCAGTATGAGATTTGGAGGAGACACACATCCAAATGATATCAGGCACTAATCCCATTTATGAGGGTCCTACTCTCATGACTTAATCACCCCCTAAAGGCCTTACCTCTTAATATGGTTGCATTGACCCTTAAGTTCCAGCATATGAATTCTGTGGGGACACATACATTTAAAGCACTGTGGAAGATAAGAGGCAATTTATAGAATTCCTACTGATATCTGATATCTATTCACCATTCATATTATTATAATTGCAGCTTCTTGACCACTTTTCTTCCAATAACATTTTCCTTCACCCCAGTTCAGCCACTCCCACCCATGGGCACATCCTATTACTATGTAACTAACAATAATTAAAACCTCTCTGTTGGCTGAACTTCAAGCACCATATTTTTTAACTCCACTTCCTGTCTAGCTCATTTCCTCTAGCTCTCTAATTCCAACAATTATTCAAACAATTGGGTAACATAAAATCAATTTGTATTATCAATATTTCACTGTCCCTTACCCCCTCAAATCTTCTTTTCCCTCCAGATTTTGATCTAATATCATGGCCAGTCATTATAATCACACTTTCTTTACATTCTCCACTTCCTTGCCCCTTTCTCATTTTGGTGCATTCACTTTTCTAAGCCAAAAGTCGAATCCAAATAACAACCTATTTGATAAATTCCCACTACATTTTTCTAGTTCATTTGTTCTCCCTCTGTCTTAGATAGCTATTTAATACTCTTTTCTCTCAAATGCCAACATTTTTCCCAATTGTCATGCTCAGCTGATGACCTTCCCTCCAATTTTACTACAAAAATAGTAAAAATAGTCAAGAGAGAACTTCCAGACATTTCCACCACCACATTTTTGCCCCTACCTATATTGTTGCCCAAGAATCTGGCACTCCTTCTCTTTCTATGGATATAACATTGGTGATCCTATAACCCTACACTTCAGCACTAAATCACTCTTCTTTCTTCTACTCAAAGACACTGCCCTAGCAAATACTCTCTTGTTAGTACAGTATTATTTTTGTCCATCACTACTGGATCTTTCTTGTAAGTCAAGAAACAAGCTATTACTTTTATCTTTAAAAAAAAAAATCCTCTTTTGCCATCACTTCTTTCATCTACTGCTCCATTTCTTCCCATCTCTCTACAGAAAAATCTCTTGAAAAAGTTGTCTATTCTTTCCCCAACCTTCCTACTCTTGTTCTATTCTAAATCCATTCTAATCTCTTATAAAATGTCATAAAGCTTCTCTCATCAAGGTCGCTGATGAATTCTATAGTGCCAAATGCAAGAGTAAATTCTCTTGTAAATATTCTTTGGACTTGATCTTGATGTAGTGTTTGAGACAGTTGGTTATTATCTGTTCCCTCTTTCTGAAACACACTGCTGGATTTTCTTCTATCCTCCAGCTTTTCTTTTCTAGTCTCTTTAATTGGTTCCTTCTATTTCAACATCTTGTTATCGTAAGAATATGCCAGGGCTTAGTGCTTAGACCTCTTTTCTTTCCAATTTATGCCCATTTTCTTGGGGACCTAATCCAGAATCATGACTCTAGATGCAAACTATACAATGGTTATTCTCAAGTTTACATTGCTCACATTAACTGCAGACTCATGTAACCATTGGTCTACCCAAGATCAAATTTGCATGACCAAAAATTGATTTCTTTTTCTATCTCAGCAAACGACAACTCCATTCTTCTAGTCATTCAAGAGTCATCCTTGATCCTCCCTTTCTCTAATGCGTCATAACAAACGTATCAGCATATCCAGAATCATTCCTCACCAACACCACCACTAACTTTTTTGTTCAAACCATCATGATATCTCACTGCTATATTGCAATAGCATCGTGACTGGTTTCCTTTGTCTTATCATCTGCCACCCATAGTCTCTTGTCAATATAACATCCAAAGATCTTGTTCAAACCTAAAGCAGATTACACCTCTCCTCTGCTCCAACCCTCCCAACAGATTTCAAACTGACTGTTAGAAAAAGCCTAAATTCTTAGTAAGGACTGAAAGGCTTACACAATCTACTCCTTCCCTCAACCCATTTCCTTCTGTGCTCTCATCTCCTACTATTCGCTAATTCAACAGTCCCTAGACTTTTTGGCACCGAGGACAGGTTTCGTGGAAGACAATTTTTCCATGGATAGAGGGTTGGGGGGGATCGTTTCAGGATGATTCAAGTACATTATATTTACCATTAGATTCTCATAAGGAGCACACAACTTAGATCCCTCACATGTACAGTTCACTATAGGGTTTGCGCACCTAAGAGAATCTAATGCTGCAGCTGATCTGATAGGAGGCTGAGCTCAGGTGGTAATTCTTGCTGGCCTGCCACTCACCTCCTGCTGTGTGGCCCTGTTCCTAACAGGTCATGGACTGGTACTGGTCTGAAGCCTAGGGGTTAGGAACCCCTGCTCTAAGTTACTCATCTCCAACCAAGTAAATCCCCTGCTGTCCTCTAAATATGCCAATTAAGCACCTTCAGACTTACTATTCCTTCTGAGTGTTCATTGCTTCCACAGATCACTACATGGCTTTCTCCCTTACCTTCTCTAGGCTATTTACATCACCTAAGGCCATCCTTGACTTTACTAACTCAAACCGCCTCCCTCCTCAAAATAATCCTTGTTTCCTTTGCTTTAATTTTTTCTTATCACACATTACAATGCAGCATTCTATAAATTTATTATTTGACTAGTTCATTTTTTATTTCTATCTTCTAGAATGCTAAGTGAATACTGGCTCATTACGATATATTTTCTTAGGTTTAGTTTGGGTTAATATTTTTATTGGTAATAGAATGTGATCTGAAAAGTTAAGCTGTTATTGCTGGCAAAACCAAGGAAAAAGAACCCACTTATGATGCCAAGGTTTTAAATTTGCCATCAGACTTACAAATTCTACTTAAAAATACCATAGTGGATGTCATCACCGTGGAAGGCTTATTTCATAAGTGATTTATGCAGTCACCTTCTTAACAGTATGGCAAAGTTAAATGCAGGAAGAAATCATGTAGGAAGAGAGAAATTTGGAAATGTATGTTAATAATAAAGATATATTTTAAGCTAACATTTTAAATAAAGCAAAATAGAAACAGAAAGAAACAGGAAAAGAAGGCAAGCAATATGCTATATCTGGGCCTCACACAAATAAAATAAGTTGTAGCTCTCGAAAAGTTATAGAAGCAGTAGGGCCTGGAAGCAGCTTGCACTGATTCAAATTGTTGTCTTCATTACTGAAAAACAAATAGAAAACAGCTGAAAGCCAGGAATGAACATCTAACTGGAAGAATTACCAGTTCAGACACAGGCTCTTTTTATGTACACAGATAGATGAAATTTATATATATAATTCCATGTAACAAATATAAAGGGAGGCTAAACTTTAATGTCTTATTATTTTTATATATCTCCTCATGATTTATATTATAAAATATACTATGGGTGCTACAGAAGAGATAGTACAAGAAGTCAAGTGAATGTGCTGCACTTAAAAGAAACATTAGCAGTGAACTATTATATTATTATGATAAAGAATGAGATAATTGAGAAAAAAGAGTATAGCAAGAGAAGAATAATGATCCAAAGGCCAAGTCTTCTAACATTAAAAGCTTCGGAGGTGTGGAAAAACTGGTAATGAAGACAAAAAAAAAATTAACCCAAAATGATAAGAAAAAGCCTGTGGGGTAGTCTCTGTTCAGAAAAAGACATTTTTGTTTGCTTTTGTTTTTCTTGAAGAAATCAGTGATCAAGTGTGTGAAATATTGTTGTTAGTTCATGAAAGATGAGGATTAAAAACCTAGATTTAGCAAAACAGAGATGTTTGTAATCTTGATAATATCAGTTTGGGTAACACTGTAGAGGTTGAGAGCCAGATTAGAGTAAAACTCCAGAGAGGATCTTGGAGAGACATTGGGGAAAGTAATGAGTTTGGCCTCATGAGGAAGATGAGAAATGCACTGGTACATAAACAAGAAGTTACTGTCGAGAGGTTTTCTTTTTTGTTAAGATGGGGGTAATAAAAGCAAGCCTGTAAGCTGATGAAAAAGATACAGGAAGAATAAAACAAAGAAAATAAAAATCTTGATGCAGGAGATTAAAAGGAGACTGTTTGGGTCAATGTTGATGAATAGGAAGAAGGAGAATGCAAATAGGGAAGTTTGGGGATTTTTTTAGGTCACTGAAAGATGATTAACAGTAATACAAAAGAAGCCAGAGTATCTGGATATAGAAAGAGGCAGGTTAATAGATGAGGTAATAGAAATCTGTGGATGCTTTTGAAATGGTTTTCTTAATTTTTCCTCCAAGAAGATATTTGTCCTTCTTAAGAAACTCTTTAGTACAACCTTTATAATTTTATAATGATGTATCCTGTCTTATTTATGTGCCTTTATATGTGATTTTGTATTTTCCATACGAATTTTGAAGTACCTTCTATAAGTGAACATTTCCAATTAATCTTTTTTTTCTCTCCTTTTAGTTACTGGAATTATATAATTTAAAACACAGATTCAGTCTTTTGAATTACATTGAATTTAAAATGTAACTAACATTCACGTTCTTCTCCACCTTTAATATATAATAAATGGGGACCATATTTTTGGGGAGGCAAGCATTCCTCTCTAAAATACTATTACTTAAGGCAGATGGCAGAGGAGAAAAATGGTCTATTCATTAGCTGGCTTAAAATAAACTGAATCTAAGGAAATACAAAAATCAAATTCCAAAATGATTGATTTGCTTCTGGCCAAGATGGAGTACCCAGACTGGCCTCACGCTCCCAGATGAAATAACTAAATGAACTGAACAAACTATATGAAACAATGGCTTTCAAGACTTTGGACATCAGGCAACAAGAGATAGTTTTCCATGGGAGAGGCAAAACAAATGTGATGAATCCTATAATTTACCCAGATTAATGTCTCAAAATAGTTTTAAGGCCTGACTGCAGGGAGGGTGAATGAAGGCAGACTACCACAGCTGAGGAGACAGAGCTAGGAGTCTGAATAAGGCAAAGCAACTAACTCACAGAGCAGAGTGCTGGAGATGAGAAGCTTGCAAAGAGGGACAGGCACAAGGTCCTCCTAATGTATTCCGCTGAGAACTTCAAAGTACAACCCTGTGAGGAAACTATCCAAGGCCAGGGAAAAAAAAAAAAAAAATTGCCTGAATGAATTCATTGAAAAGGACGATTAAACATTTCATATGTTCAAGAAGTGAGAGGAAAGATTGAGCATGTTTACTAGACGTAGAAAATATATTTTTAAAAGATGTAAATCAAACTTCTAGAGAGAAAAACTTATGTCTAAGATGAAAAATACATTGAATGAAATTAATGGTAGATTGGACATTGTGGAAGGAACAATTAGAGGATTTAATGGCACAGCAATAGAAAATATCCCTAGTAAAACACAAAGAAAAAAATGAAGAAAAATGAAAAGGGAATTAGTGAGTTATGGGACAACTTAAAGCAGCCCAATATATATATAGTTACATTTATCAAAGGGAGCGAGAGGAAACATAAAGTTATTTGAAGTATTTAAATAAAGCAGACAAATTTTCAAATTTGAACACAACTTTAAACCCACAGATTCATGAAGCACAACAAACCTCAAACTTAAGAAACAAAACTACATCAAGTCACATCATTATAAAATTGCTTAAAACCAGTGATAAGGAATTTTAAAAGACCCCAGAGAAAACAGGACCTGCTACAAATAGAGGAAAAAAGGAATGACAGCAGATTTCTTATTAGAAACAGTGCAAGCTAGAAGGCAGTAATACACATTTTTGGGATAAAGAAAATTTTTAAATGTCAACTTAGAATTTTCTAGTAAATGAAAATTTCTTCTCGGGGCAAGACGGTGGAATGGAAGCTTATGCTGTTTGTCCCTCCCCCACCTTTGCTGGAACACCAAATTTTAACGACTATCTGCACACAGAAAAACACCACCACAAGAACCAAAAATCAGGTGAGCAATAACAGTACCCGGTTTTAACTTTATATTGCTGAGGGAGGCTTTGAGGAGAGCAGTGGAGACAGTCTTGAATCGGTGGTGCCGCCCCTCCCGCATTCCCCGCGGCAGACAAGGCGCACGGATACAGAGGCTCTACGCACTTTGGGGAGGGAGAGCACAGTGACCAGGGGACTTTACACTGAACTCGGTGCTGCCCTGTGACAATGGACAATAAAGCCTTGCTGTCTCAGCAAGAAATAACGCCAGTGCTATAAAAACTCTTCAGGCCGGGCGCAGTGGCTCACGTGTCTAATCCTAGAACTCTGGAGGCCAGGCCAGGAGGATTGCCTGAGCCCAGGAGTTCGAGAGAGGCCTGGGCAACACGGTGAAACCCCGTCTCTACTAAAATGCAAAAAATTAGCCGGGCATGGAGGCGTGAGCCTGTAGTCCCAACTACTTGGGAGGCTGAGGCAGGAGAATTGCTTGAACCTGGGAGGTGGAGGTTGCAGTGAGCTGAGATCGAGTCACTGCACTCCAACCTGGGTGACAGAGGGAGACTCTGTCTCAAAAACAAAAATGAAAACATAAACAAAACAAAACAACAACAAAAACTCTTCCAATAAATTGAAGGAGAACTACTTTTCAACCTGATTCTGAAATTCATAGAACTTAAACTATAGAATGTGAATACAAAGGATCTAGAATAACCAAAACAAATTTGAAAAAAAACCAGGTTGAAGAAGTTGCAGTATCTCAGCCTAGGATTTATTATAAAGCTGCAGTAATCAGCAAAGTAAGGTGTTGGCACCAAGACAGACAAATAAATAAATGGAACAGAATAAACAGCCTAAAAATAGAACTTCATATAAATGATAAATTGATTTTTTTATGTAGTTGCAAAGTAATTAAATGTATATTCATATAAAAAAGATCTTTGATCCATCCCTTCCAAAATGTATAATAACCACTTCAAAATGGACTGTGGTCCTAAATATAAAACCACAAATTACAAACCTCTAGAAGCCTCTATGGGAGAAAATCTTTGTGGCCTTAGGCAAAGATTTCATATTTTCAATAACACCAAAATTATCCATAAAAGAAAAAAATTAAGTAAAATTTAGTAAAAATTTAAAACTTCTGTTTTTCAAAGGATACTGTTAAGAAGATGAAAATATAAGAGACAGAAATAATGAAAATATTTGAAAATCATACACCTGATAAAGAACTTGTATCACCGATATGAAAGAACTTTCAAAAGTGGATATACAAATAACTCAATAAAAATGGACAAAATATTTGAACAGATATTTCACCAAATGTTATATGGATAGCAAACGGACACATGGAAAGATGCTCCACATCACTAGTTACTAAGGAAATGCAAATTAAAGCCATAATGAGATACTATTACTTGCCTATTAGAACGACTGAAATTAAAAAGCAACCATTACAAAAGTTGGTGAGGATGTGTAGGAGCTTGGGCTCTTTATACCACTGATGCGAATGTAAAACAGTACAAACATTTTGGAAAACAATTGAAAAGTTCTTAAAATATTAAACACACACCTATTGTTATGGGCTTCTTGGGGTATTGCTTTTCAGGCCGGAATTCTGTGACTGGTGGCACCTTTGCCCAAATTTTGCTCAGGCCCACTGGGCTCATTTTGCCCACTTGGCCTGACGGGGTGCACCTGGCTCATGCTACCAGCCTGGATTTCATGCCTGTCCAGAGCCTGGATCCTATGCCTACCAAGGGCAAGTCAGGCGTGGAGTGGCAAGAGGTATGTGAGTGAGTGTGGGGTCTGGCCACTGCGCACAGTCAGACATGCTGGCTGCGGCAGAAGGGTGGGCAGCTCCAGGTGCCAGCCCAGACACTGGCTATCTGTGAGGCTGTGGCAGGACCAGGTACACAGCAAGCAGCTTCCACGGCTAGCACTGGGAATGCAGTGGTACCCCAAAGTTTGGAGAATGCAGTGGCACCCAAAAGCTTGGAGAATGCAGTGGCATCCAGAAGCTTGGAGATGCCAGGAACTTCAGGGCCCCAAAGAGGGAGTTACAGCCCGGGCTCAGGGAGCTCCCAGGTCAGGGCTCCCCACAGGGCCACAGCTCTTCTCTCCTTCTCTTTTCCTGAAAAGTGGTGAACAATGGGCATGTTTCACACCCTGTTTTTTACAGCTCTTTTAGCCTTGCCATTCAACGGGTCTGAGTTCTTGTCCTGGGACCAGGAAGATGAGGTACGCAGACAACTGAAAAATGAGCAAGAGGAAGAGGAGCTTTATTGAGTGATAGAACAGCTCAAAGGAGACCTGCAGGGAGCAGCTCCCTTTCCACAGCCAGGGTGTCCCATAGAGTGTTTGGCTCCAAGCAGAGAGGGTAGCTCCTCTTTGCAGGCAGATCATCCCTACAAGTGTTTAGCTCCTCTCCACAGCTGGTCATCTTGAGGACTGTTCAGTTCTCAGCAGAGAGAGTAGCTCCTCTCTGCAGCTGGGTGTCCCATCATCTGTCCAGCTTTGGCTGAGCCCTGGGTTTTTATGGGTCTCAGAGAAGAGGAAGTGCAGGCTGATTGGTCCATGGGCGGGCCTAGAAAAGGCACCACAAGTTCCCACTTCAGTCTGCGGGACTGGCCCCCAGTCTTCAGGCCCTCCCTGACCTGAAAGTGGAGCCTCACCCAGGACCTGTTCCCTTCTGCCCAGGAGCCTGTCTGTCTCCTGCCTCCATCCATGGCACTCATGCAGCTTGTGCCAAGGGGCACCTGTAGGCCAGCACTGAGTCGCTCTCAGACCCCCTCGGCTTCCTTCCTGCTCACTAGTGCCCAGAGTCCAGAGGGGTCCGAGGCAGCAGGAGGTTGGCATGCCAATGCTGCCTCAAGTGTGCACACACCCTTCTGGGCTGTGACAGTAACCAGGCTTGGCCTCAACCCCACTTCAAGATCGGAGTGATGCAGGGAGCTCAGAGAGTCCAGGAAGCAGAAGCAGACACCCCTTAGCTGGCAGGGGCAGGAGGGCCTTCCTGGCCGGAAGAGTGCAGAGACTCAGGGTTCCTGCACCTGGGAGGGCAGGGCAGGGCTCCCACCCCCTCCGTGGAGCATGCAGGCAGCTCCTGCTGGGCCTCCTCACAGCCTGGGGCAGAGGCTCCAGGTCCTCACTGGGCACCCTCTCTGCCTGTCCCTCTGCTTCTGACTGTGCTGCTCCCCTGCCCCTGGCTCCCTCTAGCTCCGTGAAGTGCTGGACCGCGCTGGGCCCAGCTTCACCTCCTCCCCATCCTCCCTGCACAAGCTGTGGAGGAGGGGAGCGATGGGGGGGGCCAGGGTCCAGAGCCATGGAAGCTCCAGGCCTGGGGGCAGGTCCTGTCCAGCCACGTGTGGGTAGGGAAAGTGCATTCACTGCTTTAGATGGGGCACAGGGGACCCACAGCCACCATTGCTGCACCTGCAGCTGCCGCCGCCACTGCCCATGCCTCCCTGCTGCAGCCTCCTTGCTGCAGTCAGCTTATGACAGCAGCCACTCCGGATGGCCTGTTGCTGCCATCACTATCATATGATATAGCCATACCAGTCTTAGGTATTTATCCAAAAGAAATGAAAGCTCATGTGCTCAAACAAAAGGACATGAACGTTCATAACAACATTTTAAAAATAGCCCCAAACTGGAATAACCCAAATGTCCATCTTGAGGTGAATGGATAAAGAAATTGTGGAATAAAATGAAATATTACTTAGCAATAATGAGGAATGAATTATTGATACACAAAACAACAATATTGTTTTCCAACATAATTTTGCCACATGAAAGTAGATAGAAAACATAGAATACATACTTTCTTATTCCATTATATAAAATTCAAGAAAGTGCAAAGTAATTTATAGTGACAACAAGCAGGTCAGTGGTTAGCTGCTAATCAAATAACAGATGGTGGCAGGTGGGAGGGATTACAAAATATTATGAGGAACTTTTTGGTAGTGAGGGATATGTTCATTATTTTTATTTTGACGAGACCTTCATGGGTGTATATACATCTCAAAATTTAGCAAATTATATACTTGAAATGCATATAGTATACTGTATGCCAATTGCATCTCAACAAAGCTATTAAAAGAAATTAACATAAAATCCCAACAGCACACTACATATCTTCTCATGCAAATACACATACATTCGTACGTCCACCCCTAAATAAAATTATAGAGAGGAAAATAAGACTTGCCTACTCAACGCATGTTCATTATTCACCTACAACGGACTAAAAACTATGCTGTACGTTTAAGGTGAGATATGAATTGGACATAAGCATGCTTATAGTCACATTGCTGCCTTTGTAACTATTTTTCTTAAGGGTTACTTTAACCACAAATTCACTGAGGATAAGAACTATCTGAGAGCAGGGGCCATCACAACCTACTTTATTTTTCTAGCCCAAGGTTTCCCAGCCTTGACACTATTGATATTTTGAGCTGAATGATTATTTGCTGTGTGGGGCTGTCTTATGCACTGTAGGATGTTTAGTAGTATCCTTGGCTTCTACAAACTAGATGCTAGGAGCACCCCTTACCTCCAAATTGAGACAACTAGCACTGTGTCCAGGCATTGCTAAATCCCCCCTCAGAAGGCAAAATTGCTCCCAGTTGAAAACCACTGCTATAGCTAAAGTTCATAGCACAATGATGGGAACATGTGAGATGCTGAATATACATGATTTTGTGTGTGCAGATAAAAATATATCACTTGTACAAAAATATTGAGCACATGTCATGAATAAGTATGCAATGCAGTTTGTTCCTGATCATGCATTTTGCTTAAGGCCATCCTGTTCAATGGCATACAAGAACCTAGGGCAGGTCACATTGTATGCATTTTTATGTGTGAATGTTTCTTTGGGAAAAGACTACCCTTTTTTTTCTGAGGCCCTCTATTCTTTCTATCAAGAGAAGATTCTGAATGAGCTAAAATATTTTTTCCCATTGCTGTGGGGTCATAGTTCTTCCTTCACTAAAAGCTTATTGAGTTTATTTCATCTTTCAGATGGTAAATAAAGCCAGCTCAGGGTGTCCACGGTCTGGAGATAACAATATGAAAAGAACAAGTTCACATTAACTTTCTTAACTTGCTTTTCTGTTTTTAGTTATTCTAGCTAAGCTGAGAAGACCACTTGAAAGGGTTTCTCGTCTTCTTAACAGGCAGTTTAAATTCCCCAGAAGAAGGGAAAGAGAATGTACAATTTTGGTTTTGGCTAAAAAAGGGTAGGTTTAAATCCAAGGGTAGGCAAAGAAGAGGGCTTCTACCTGGAATCATTTTGTGGGTAGTGGGAAAGTTTGCCCTATTAAAAGTGTTTGCTTTCTTTCTCCTCAATTCAATTACAATATAATAAAATCTTACTTTTTGAAGGCTCACTATGAACCAGACACTGAATAAGGCTCTCAGATCACAGGCATAAATAAGAGAATCACAGTTTCTGATCTCAGACAAGTTATAAGCCAGTCTGAAAAGCAAATTTTGCATCTGGATGTACAAAAGAAAACATATGAGACAACACGGGAGCGTGTAGCAGGGGAATTTTGACTCCTTGGGGTTCAGGGAGGCCTTCTTCAGAAGGTGATATTTAAGCTAAAACATGCAGGTAGAGTAGGATTTAACCAGGTTTGGATAAAGTCAGCATGTGCACAGGTTAAAAGACTAATCTTTATGCTTAAAGTGTCTATAGTTTTTTTTCTTATACAGGTATAGTTTACATATAATAAATTGCACATATATAAAGTTTACACAATTTGGCGTTTTGACAGATGTATACACCTATAAAACTATTCCCATAAAAACAAAAAAACTATCACCGTAATGAATATGGTGAACATATTAATCAACCCCCAATTTTTTCTCATATCCCCCTGTCATTCTTCCCTTCTGTGCTATCATATTCCTTCCCATACTAAAGCAATCACTGAACATCTTTGTCATGATAGATTAGTGTGCACTTTTTAACATTTGATATAAATGAAATTTTAAAATGTCCTCATTTGTCTGGCTTCTTTTATTCAGCATAATCATTTTCAATTCACCCATGTTGCTGTATATATCAGTTGCTTATTCCCTTTTATGGCTATACAGTAAGGTTGAGTATGCTTTATTCAAAATGCTTGGAATCACAAGTATTTCAGATTTTTGATTTTTTTTTCAGATTTTGAAATATTGGCATTCTATTTACTAGTTGAGCATCTCTAATCCAAAAATCCAAACCCTACAATGAACATGTTTTAGAGCATCATATCAGTACTCAAAAAGTTTTGAATTTTGGAACATTTTAGATTTTGGAATTTTGAATTTGGGATGCTCAACACGTATTTCATTTCATGAAGACATAGTACTTTCTTTAACCATTGACTTCTTGATAGACATTTGATTTGTTTCCAGTTTTGGGCTGTTATAAATAAAGCTTCAGTGAACATTCATGTTTAAAATATCTGTATGAACACATGCTTTTCTCTTAGATAAGTACCTTTGATTATGTTTTATTCCATTTGCATTGTTGTAAAGGAATACCTGAGGCTGGGTAATTTATAGAGAGAAGAGATTTATTTGGTCACAGTTCTGCAGGCTGTACTAGCATGGCACCAGTATCTGCATGGCTTCGGATGACGCCCAAGACACTCTACTTATGGCAAAAAGTGAAGAGAAGCAGGCCTGTCGCATGGTGAGAGATGGAGCAAGAGAGAAAGGAGGATGTGCCAGAAGCCTTTTAAACAACCAGCTCCTTTGTGAACTAATAGAGCATTAGTGTGGAATAATAGAGCAAGAACTAATAGAATTAATGAGCAAGAACTCATTTATCACTAAAAGGATGGCACTAAGCCATTCAAGAAGGATTCACTCCCATAATCCAAACACCTTCCTCTAGGGCCACCTCCAGTATTGGAGATCACATTTCAACATGAGATTTAGAGGGGAAAAAGACATCCAAACTCTATTGGACTAAAACAATATATTTCCACCATTAGTGTATGAGAATTCCAGTTCCTCCATATTCTTGTCAACACTTGGTAGAGCTAGTTATCTTTTAGCCTTTCTAATAAACATGTTGTGATATCATTGGAATTTTCTGTGATATCACTGGAATTTTCCTAATGATTAATGATGTTAAATGTTTTCATGTGTGTCATCCGTATATCTTCTTTGATGAAGTGTCTGTTCTCATAAAGAGATCAACATTACATTCAAAGGATCAATCCATTTGGTTGTGTGTGTGTGTGTATATGTGTGTGTGTGTGTGTGTGTGTGTGTATCTGAATTAGATTTGCTAAAGCTTAGTTTGGAAATTTTGAATCTACATTTACAAGTGATGTTGGCCTATAGTTTTCTTTTCTTGTAATGTATTTGTCTTGTTTTGAAATCATATATTCAACTGATAGACTGATTTGAAAGTATTCCCTCCTCTTCAATTTTATGGAAAATATTATACAGACTTTTTTTACTTCTTTTAAAAAGTTTTTAGATTTCACCAGTGATACTATCTGAACTGTTCATGTGCATATGTTTTAACTGCCATACATTTCTTTTATATAGGATGATTTAGGTTATCTGTTTCTTCTTGAGTTATATTTGCTAGCTTGTATCCTTCAAGAAATGTGTATATTTCATCTAAGTTGTCTACTTTTTGGTCTAAGATTTGTCATGGTATTCCTTATTATTATCCCTTCAATATCTGCAAAACCTATAGTGGATACATGTCTTCTTCATGATACTGGTGATATATGCAATCTGTCTTTATTTGATCTAACCAGTATGAATGAGTTTTACTAATTTCATAAATCTTTTTAAAGAACTAGCTTTTGATTGTATTGATTTTCTCTATTGTTTCTATTTTCTATTTCACTGAATTACACCCTGACTTTTCTTCTTATTTTGGGCTTTATCTGCTCTACTTTTTCTAGTTATTTAAGGTGAAATTGAAGTTATTGATTTGAGATTCTCCTTTTCTATTATAGACATTTTGTGCCATAAAATTACTGCTTTAGCTGCATCAAGTAAATTTAGATATTTATTTCATTTTATTATGCTCAAAATATTTTCTGTTTTTCCCTTCAATTTTTTTCTTTGGAGTTTCCAAATATTTGGGGTATTTTTCAGATATCTTTCCATTATTGATTTCTTATCCTTCTTTTTGGTCAGAGAACATATTTGTTATGGCTTAAATTCTTTTACATTTATTGATACTTGCTTTATGACCCCACTTAAGGTCTATCTCAGTAAATATTGCATGTGTACATAAAAATAATGAGTCTCCTCACGTTTTTATTTTATGAATATCAATTACGCCCAATTGTCTCAGAGTGTTGTTAAAGTCTTCTATACTTCTATGGATTTTCTGATTTTTGTTATATCAACTAGTGAGAGAATGGTTTTGAAATCTCCAATGGAAATTGTGAAATTATCTAATATTTTTATCCTCATGAGCAGTTGACTATCATTATGAAATGAACTTTAACTTTAGTAATAGTCTTTGCTCTGAAATCTACTTTGTTGTTAACATCATCACTCCAGCTTTATTTTGATTAGTTTTTACCATGTTGTATCTTTTTTCATTATTTTACTTTTATCCTATTTATGTCTTTATGTTTAAAGTGACTTTCTTGCAGATAGCATTTAATTGGGCCTTGCTTTTACATTTTAAAAATTTTTGAGACAGAGTCTGTCTCCCAGGCTGAAGTACAGTGACACGATCTCAGCTCACTGCAGCTTTGACCTCTGGGGCTGAAGTGATTCTCCCACTTCAGCCTCCCAAGAAGCTGGACTACAAGTAAATGCCACCATGTCCAGCTAATTGCTTTTTTTTTTTTTTTGTAGAGACATAATCTTGCTATGTTGCCCAGGCTGGTCTTGAGCTACTGGACTCAAGCCATTCACCCACCTTGGCCTCCCAGAGTGCTGGGATTACAGGTGTGAGCCACCATACTCAGCTGGGCCTTGCTTTTTAAAATCCAACTTGACAAATCTTTGCCTTTTAATTGGTGTATTTTGACCATTTATAATTATTTGACTTTTAATATGATTAAGGTCAAATCTATCATCTTGCTTTTCATTTTCTATTTGTTCCATCTCTTCTTTTAACTATTTTTTCCCTCTTTTCATTTCCTTTTTTGGATTATTTATTATTTCATTTCATGTCCTTTTTTCTGGCTTATTAGCTATGACTCTGCCTTGTTATGTCGGTGGCCACATTCAAGTTTATATTAAAAAGCTTCAACTTAGTATGGTCTATCTTTAAGTGATACTATATCATTTCATATATAGTCTAAAATCCTTATATTGGTATAATTTCACTTATCCTTTCTTGGTTCTATGGCAAGATTTTCATCATTTTTCTTCCATGTAGTTATTAACCCAACCCTATATTGTAATTATTTTGTTTAAAAAATTAATGATTGTTTAATGTAAGTTAAATAATAGTAAGACAAATTTTATGTATTTACCCAGGTAGTTGCCATATTAATGCTTTTCGTTCTTACGTGTAGTTCCATCTGGTAGCATTTTCCTTCCATCTGAACTTCCTTTAATATTTTTTATAGGGTACCCTGCTGGTGATAAATTCTTTCAGCTTTTCTGTGTCTTAAAAAAATGACTTTTTCTTTTTTTTATTTTTGAGACAGAGTCTCGCTCTGTTGCCCAGGCTAGAGTACAGTGGTGCCATCTTGGCTCACTGCAACCTCCGCCTCCTGGATTCAAGCCTCCTGGATTCAAGCGATTCTCCTCCCTCAGCCTCCTAAATAGCCGGGATTACAGACATGAGCCACCATGCCTGGCTAACTTTTGTATTTGTAGTAGAGACAGGGTTTCAGCATGTTGGCCAGGCTGGTCATAAACCCCTTACCTCAGGTGATTCACCCACCTCGGCCTCCCAAAGTGCTACGATTATAGGCATGAGCAACCGTGCCCAGTCAAAAAATGATTTTTTATACCTTAATTTTTGAGAAATATTTCATGTCTTGCTTTAAGATTGGTTAAGTGTAGTCAGAGTAATCTTTAGTCTAGTCCTAATTATTCGTCACTACGTCAAACCTCTGAGTGTTCTATTTAATGCCCTATGTAAAACTTCCAGAATAGAAGATTTTCCACTCTGCCCAGGACAAAATAAAATATTCCCACTGCTGTCTTCTCTAATCTTAACTTCTTCAGGTGATTCTTCCTTCAGCTTTGTGTAGTTTCCTCACATACATGTGTTGATCAGTTCTTTCCTGAATTCTTGAAAAGGATTTTTGGCAGATTTTAGCAATTCTCTTTCTGTGCAGCTATCTTCTCTCCTATATCTTACTGTATGCCTAGAAATTCTCCATGCTGTGACTGGGCAATGTATTTCCTGTCTCTCAGGTGTCACTGCCTCTCATTGCTTGACATCTATCTTAAGAAAGCTATTATTTCATATATTTTTGTCAACACGCTTAGTTGTTTTAAGTGGGAGACAAATCTAGTCTTGGTTACCCCATATGGCTGGAAGCTGAAGTCTTAAAGGTCTTAAGAATGAGAGTGCCATGATAGAACATGCATTTGAGAATATAATTCTCACTGTTATGTACAAACTGATTGGAAATGGAGGGTTGCAGCTAAGAGATTATTTAAATAGTCCAGACAACATGTTTCAGACAAGGATGATATCAGGGGGTTTGAACACAATTTGAGATATATTTCAAACTTATAATTGATGAAATCTGATAGTTGATGGTTTAAAGGCTGATAATATATGCCTTTGTGTTATTGGATGATGGTTATATGATTATCCAATGACTGAAACATCAGAAAGGGGCAAGCTTGGGGCTGCTCAAGTTTGATGGGGGAAATGACTTACTAAATTTTAGATTTGTTAATTTTGTAGTAGCTATCAGAGAGGCCACTGGAAGCATTCAGTAAACAGTTGGCAATCTGTGTTTAAAGCTCCAAAGAAAGGAAAAAGACACATCAGTTGAAGATAAAAATACAAATGGTGTCTTTAGCACTTAGAGCAGATGAAATCAAATGGGGAGAGTTGTATAGGCAGAAGAGAAGAAAGCCTGAAAACATAAGCATGTAAGAGACAGAGAAAGGAGGAAGAAAGAAAAAGAGGAATCTGCAATGTACTATAAGGCAAGAACTATTTAGAATTCCATTAATCAAAGCGAGTGGGAAAATGGCTCAGGGAAATAATTAATACAGTGATACTAATGTAAAGTTTTACTACTTCCTTTTCTATTCAAACAAATGTAAATGAATAATAAAAATTTGTAAAAAAAAATCTCAAATCTCATGAATAATCAAATACATGTTTAAACAATGTTTTCATTGAATTAGTAAATATTTTGTAAAATATTGAGAGAAAAAGAAAATACATGTTAGAAATGGTCAATGCACAGGTATTTAAAATGGAGTTTGGTACAATGTTTGTAGAAAGCAATTTGATAATGCAATTTGACCCAATTATATGTATTTAATATATATTTATTATAATGCTATTCATTTCAGAAAAACTTAGCAACAACAGAAAATTTACACGAAAAGGGAAATCATAAGTTAGTAATGCCATCTTCATAGAAAAACATTATATAATTTTTAATACTTATGATCATGAAGTTTTTAATAACAGGGATGTAATTTTGATATGAGCTTAAGTGATAATTTTAAGTACAATATATTTTCAAATATCTAAAAATACATTGGTGAAAAGACTAGCTTCGAATACTTTGAGTAATTCATTGGATCATTAGGTTATTCTTTTTATTGAAATAATTAAATTAGATGGTTTTATTTTTTATTAGGTTATTCTTAAAAAATACCATGAATGAGTAAATTTGGGGTATCCATCATGTTAGGCAGTTAGAGTTTCACTTCTTTAAAACAGGAATAAAATTGTTGCACAGTTTACCTAATTGCCTTAAAGGGGGTTTTCTGTTTGTCCGAATGACTACACAGGAGATCGTATTTTGTTGTTAAAGTCTACTACAAATATAACATTTTCAGTAAGAGCAAAAAAGAGCTAAAGCCTTCTAGGAAAGGGTAAATACTGATAGATCAATTTCTTTAGCTCTTAGACAAATTTTAGACATTCAATGTCACTGGGAACATTAGTAAGAAACTAAGAAACATATTCTTTTTAAAAATCCCTAGAGTATTTTTAAAATATGCAAAGCTTCTCAAAGAGTAATTATTCACCAGGCTAATATACACACCAAAGAGCTGAATTAAAATTGTGTATTTAATAGCTATAGGATAGACTCATATCAATTTTAAAGGTCAAATTATTCCTTCTAATCTTCATGACATATAGTGAAGTCTGTGTTTTAACACTTTACTGGATATATGCCAGCAAAATATGCACTCCTAAGTGTGTGCAAAAAGAATAATTGTATGTGCTGTTATGAAAGGAAACACTGAATTCAAATTCTGAGCATTAATTCTAAATTACATTTATTTCTAATTTTATATTAAACAAACTTTTATGCACATACTGTGTGCCAAGAACTGTTCTAGGCTCTGGGATGTCAAGGGGAAAGTCAGAGTGCACAGACTGAAAGAGAAAGATATTAACGATTTAATGATAGAATCTACCACAAAGGTACATATAGGGTCTCTTGGGAACATAGAAGAGGGATATTTAATCAGAGTGGGAAGTAAGAGGAGGGGAGAGATCAGGAAAAGTATTTTGAGAGTTTAAGATATCTGAACTGAGTTCGTAAGGAGTCACAGGATTTAGCCTGGTAATGATGGAAAAGGGCAGCAGGCAGAGGAAACAGTCTGAGCAAAAGAAGCTAAAAAAAAAAATGAAATGAAATAAAATAGGATGGCATATTGGTCATGCAGGTCATGACCTGCTTCATGGTCATACAACCTGTGCAGTCACCTAAGTCCTGTGCTTAGAAGAACCCCACACTTAGTTAAATGCTCTCTTGTCATCTTCTTAAAATTCTTAGTAATATTTGAACCAGGTGTTTGAATTTTCATTTTGCACTAGACCCCACAAATTATGTGATCAGTCCTGGCTGGAACATAAATTAGCATGAGCAGTAGTGAGAAAGGCCCCAGGAGGCCAGCTTATGTCACAGCCTCAATGGCGTGGTTTAGAGTTTGAGTTTGCCTCAAAGTCCTAGCAGCCTCTAAAAAGAATTTAAGCTGAAGGTGTCAATTGTGTATTTTGTAGCAAAAACATTGATTGTAGAATACAGAATGAATCAAATGGGGACAAGTCTGGAGATAGAGAAACAATGATGAAGTTACTGCAGTAATCTGAAAAGGAATTATTAGGATATGAACTCAGGAATGGCAATGAACATGAGAAGATATCAGGATTTCCAGAGATATTTAAGGTATAATTAAAGGACTCAGTGACCAACAGAATGAGTGAGAAGGAAGAGTCAGGAATTATTTTAGACCATGCCATTTACTAAAATGGAATATTCTTGAAGAGGCAGGCTTTGGGAGAAGGTAACTTCCTTTTTTTTTCTGTATTCCAGCTTTCCATACAGTATATGAGTGAGGCAGCCCTACCTATATGATGTGATCTGGGAGGCTGTAAATGTTTTCTTCGTTCAGTCTACCCTTAGAGGGGTAGATGACTGCTAGCGCCATTTAATCACTATCCTTTGGATTAAGGCATTGGAAAAGAGGGCTTCTGGAAGACTACAGACATATTACCTGATGGTGATAATCATCAACCTTCAATTACTTGTAGAGAGAAGGGTCTTTATGTGGGGAGGAGTAGCAAGCATAATTGTGCTGTATGATAGCCTGGGTGGTCAGAGTTGGAGAGGGCATTTAAAAGAAAAGCACATCAAAAACTAGTGTACCTCCTTATTTGTATAGCAAGGTGGGTCTCCATAGAATGGGTTTATAAAGAAAATGATGCAAAGGACCATTTTAATTTTTCTAAATTAAATACACAGTAGCCAAATGATGTTAATATGCAATACAAACAGAAACTTTGACAGTTTTAGCATTCTTTTAGGACATTTGTATCTTGGTTTTGATTGTAACATAAAATCCTTAAGTATTTGTCTGCTCTGAGAAATACAGTATAAGGAATCACCAATTAACAAACCTTTATTTAGAGAATTAATAGAGGCACTCTGCAAAATATTAATAATTTATGCATTATGAATCCAGACTAACACACAGACATTCACACATATTCATCACAAACCTTTTCCTTTGAGGGAGTTTCATGAACAAATTCTCAAGAAAGTAAAACAACAAGAAAAAGACAACACGATAGGAAAAAGGAGAGAAAAATAAACACAGAAAAAACGTAAGATGAATCCCACGGATTCTGAAACTGAAAGCAGGAGTTGAAAACAGACACAACAGAGATATCTAAAGGGAGTGAATTACAAAATAATAAATAAAAAGAAATTGCTAGAACTGAAGGGTAAAGGTTTCCAAGTTGAAAGTGCTCATCAAGTGTCTAGCAAAAGGAATGAGAAAACGCACAAACAGCAACATACATCATCAAGAAATTTGAGAACACTGTAGACAAAGAGAAGATTCTAAAATCTGAAACAGACAGAAATAAAGATGAGAGAGGATGAGAAAGAGGGAGAGAATAAGAGAGAGAAGGAAAGAGATGGAGAAAGTGAGTTGGGGAGAGAGACAGATTATGTATGCAAAGTGCCTAGAATTTGCACGGCATCAAATTTATAATGGTAAAGATGGAAGCTAAATGAATACAGAGCAATGCTTTCAAACTTCTGAGGAAAAAATATTTTCAACATAAGATTGTACATGTAGCCCAAGAAATCAAGAGGGAGGATAGAATAAACACATTTCAGTCATAAAATTTCTCCAGATTTCACCACCCATGCTTTTTCACGTAGCATCTGGAGTGAACCAAGCGAGGAAAATATTAGAATACAGGAAAAGAGGGAGAGGGACTCCCCAAGAAGACTGTAAATAGATATCCAAGGTTAATTAGGTTTCCACAGTTCTAGGAAACAGCCAATCCATATTTTATTAGGAGAAAGAAAGGCTCCAGAAGGGTTGTTTCAAAGAAAAAAAAAAAAAAAGATGAAATGGTTAGATTAGTCAGCATATTTAAACTTATCAGGATGATTTATACCCATGATAGAGAATTTGTGGATATGTTAGTGCCAAGTAATTAGAAAATAAAGCAACCAAAAATGAATCAATGATTAACTCCAAGAAAAAAAAAAAAAGATTATACAAAAAGTAAATGTAAATATTATCTGGTGTACCTGTGAATAATATTTACACGGATGTAATGATGTACATATTGAGTAGTTATCAAGCTAAAACTTATAAAGATACAAGTTTTGGAGAAGGGAGGAAAGCCTGTGTAGTTGGAGGAAGCTACCATAGTGGGAGTTCAACAATTAGATGTGAAACTGGGGGGGAAAAAACCCCATAAAATGCAGCATAAATATTTTATTTAGCAATACGAACGTAAATATCAAAACAAGCAGCCAAATAATTGCAAGTGGTTGTCTCTGGGAAGATTATGCCTTTAAACTAATTGATAGAAATTAAAATTTTAAAATGGGGTGCTGTTGGGACAGTTCTAGATACATTTGCCATGCAGAAGGAACAGTATGAGCAGGGACAAAAAGTTTGATGGTAAACGGTATAATCAGTCACTGTCAAGTAATACAGTGTGGTCTAAACAAAGATCTAGAGAGGGAAGTAAGTAGTAAAACATGAGGCTGGAAATAGAGGTTGAGTGAGACAAGAACACTGATACATTTGAGTACTCTGTGAAAGGGTTTGGACCTTAATTTCTGGCTTTGGTGTTTATTTCTCTCAAAATTGCCCATGCATCTGCCAGGAGAAACTCCAGAAGCCATGTTACTGCTAACTGATCCTGTAGCAGACTATTGAAAGGTGAACAGCTGACATATCTATATCTGTATATATATATATGGAAAGTGTATACACACACACATATACATATGTATATGTCAAATATTTTGTCTTAGGAATCCATAATTTTAAATTCAGAAACACAGGGGTAGGAGTTATTTGTAACTGAGTCACATTACTTGCAGTATTTAGAGAGAAGTTTTAAAAAGTAACACTCATTATATTCCCAGAGAAGTTCTGATTTTTGTGGTTCCCAAAGTCTTAGTTACTTGACTGTGCTCTGAATTTCTTGAGATAGACATACTCCATTAATTAACATTCATGTTGTGTTTTAGCTCTCAAAATCTGTTTCTGTTATTTATATCTTAATGAATGCCTAGGCAACTGAGAACACTCAAACTATTCTCCCTCAAAATGCAACATAAATATATTTATCAATTTTTATTTATTTATAATTTTATTTATTTATAAATATATAAATATTTATACAAGTGCGGAACGTATAGGTTTGTTACATACATGTGCCATGGTTTGCTGCACCTATCAACCTGTCCTCTAGATTTTTGGCCCCGGATGCATTAGGTATTTGTCCTAATGCTCTCCCAACCTTTGCTCCCAACTCCTGGACTGACCTCAGTGTGTGTTGTTTGCCTCCCTGTGTCCATGTGTTCTCGTTATTCAACTCCCACTTATGAGTGAGAACATGCAGTTTGGCTTTCTGTTCCTGTGTTAGTTTGCTGAGGATGATGGCTTCCAGTTTCATCTATGTCCCTGTAAAAAACATATCTCATTCCTTTTTATGGCTGCATAGCATTCCATGGTGTATATGTGCCACGTTTTCATTATCTGGTCTATACTTGATGGGCATTTGTGTTGGATGCATGTCTTTGTTATTGTAAATAGTGTTGCAATAAACATACATGGACAAGTGTCTTTATGGTAGAATGATTAATATTCCTTTGAGTATATACCCAGTAATAGGATTGCTGGGTCAAATGGTATTTCTGGTTCCAGATCCTTGAGGAATCACCACACTGTCTTCTACAACGGTTAAACGAATTTAAACTCCCACCAACAGTGTAAAAGTATTCCTATTTCTCCACAGCCTCACCAGCAACTATTGTTTGTTCACTTTTTGATAATCACCATTCTGATTGGCATGAGATGGTATCTCATTGTGGTTTTGATTTGCATTTATCTAATGATCAGTGATGTAAAACAAACTAAAAGTGGGCAAAGGAAATAACAGAGACTTCCAAAAAGAAGACATTTATGTGGCCAACAAGCATATTAAAAAAAACAAATAAACACTGAACACAATTAAAGATGATATTCCCTTCAGGGCTAGTGCTTTTCAGCAGGCTAGTAGTCCCTTGAAACAACTTTACAATCTTTGAAAGCATCCAAGTTAAAACAAGATGACCACTTGATGGGAATGCCAGAGAGGAGTTCCTCAGGAGGAAATTCCTTTAAAGGATCCTTAGACTTTCACTCTTTTCATGGGTCTACTTCTCAGGGATCGTGGCACATTAATACTTGAAATGTTTTGGGGATTTCACTGTCTACTTTCCCTTCAAAAACAAATATCTCTGCCCATGGCACTGATAAGTGAACAGTGACCATATTTTGTAGCAAAATCTCCTGGTTCTTTAATCATAGACTATCAGACGAAGGTTGTACAATTGACCCAAGTACAGTCAACTGGCAAGTCAACAAATTACTGTATGATCTCACATTTAAAATCCATAGACTGGTGTGGTAAGATATAATGAGGCAATCAGTTTCTTCTTTGGGGATTCTTAGATTAGGACTATTTATCTGAAAGAGAAGGCAACATTTGCATGGAGGCATCCCATGAGGAAGAATCCAGACTGGAATGGCCATCGTAACACAAAGTCAAAATTTTGAAGGATCAGAATTTTGGAAAGTGAAAAACTCTTATTGATATAGAAAGGCCTAGAGCAGATTCACAGAGAAAAGTAGAGATGCTAAAATAGGGTAACAGAGAGACACTGAGCATCCAGTCTCTGGGACTGCCTCAGTCCCTGTTAATGCTTAGTTTCCAAATCATTGATATTTGTAGAATAAACTTTCATGGACCTAGTGTTAGAAGATATTTGTTCCCTGCAAACAAATGAGCCACTAACATTAAGCAACCAAAGACTCTATTAGCTTTTAATGTAACCTGTGTTCATTTGCTCACATGCATGCGGTTGGCAAGGTTGGTAGCACAGTGGCCAAGGATGATAAATAGTGCTTTGATTATTTGGAGTTAGCAGTGCATTTAATGAAAAAGTTAACATGCTAGTTTTGCCTGGCAGTAGATTGTTAAGAGCAATTAGCTAAAACAATCAGAGCATATATTCTGAAATCATCCTATCTCATAAAAAACTGGTCAATGAAGTAAGCTCCTGAATCAATTAAACAAAACAAACAAGAAAACTTGCTTTCACTAGACAGAGTTAAAAAAAAAAAAAAAAAAAAAAAAAGAGGAATATTAGAAATGGACTTTAAAAAGAACAGTTAAAAATCAATATCTTTGTTTTAGAATAGCAAAGCACCATTAAAATTAAAAGTCTGAAGTCTGGGTTTGCATAAATAAAATAAGTGTATTCACATCTGTAATCTTTATTATTTTACATCTTAGACATACTAGGAATGGGCTTGTTTGGGATCTCATGAAAGATTTGTCTGTTTCTGAAACACGAAGAGGCAAGCACTAAGCCAAGAACTAGCTAAAGGACTGGCTTAAAGTAGGGGAGAACAAGAAAACCATAAGCACAACATTATATAATGTGCAGTAACAGGGTTGACTCATTATTTCTCTAGTGAGCTACTGAGCTATGTGGTTTAATATGCCTCCATGATGGACAAGGCCTGAATGCTTGGGGGAACTATTCAAGGGACCTAGGAAGGCATTAGCAATCTATCTTTCCAGTCTTATTTCCTATTAACTCTACTCCAGTAGAGCTTGTTTGTAAACTGTCAAATATCATTGGCTGTTAAATGCTTTTGCACATATTCTTCTGACCGTCTGGAATTCTCTCTTCTTTCTCTCTATATAAATTCTACATTTTTAAAAAAGCCAAGCTCAACACTTATCTCTTCTATAATGCTTTCCTAGTCCACTGGGATTAAATGGCATTTATTTTACTTCTAATCCTTACAGAACTTACTGTTCCTACCTCTGTCTTGAAAATTGCATTCATTCTTGAAGCATTATTTTGTTGGTTTTAAAAGTAGATTATCTGTTGAATAATTATTTGACTTCATACGGTAAGGTTGGCTTTATCTCTGTAACATAATTATAAGCTTTCTTTGTAACACTAGGTCTTAAGCATTAGTGTTAATTCAAAAGCCACTACCATGAAAGAAAGTGACACATCATCTAACTCCACCACTTTCAATATTCTTCTGAGCCCACTAAGAAAAGGTCTCCAGGTTACAGAAAACATGCCTAAATCTGTGATCCTGAAGAATATGGTTCAATGTAAGCATTTATTAATCATATAAGTAGTAATTAGCAAATGTACTTCCCCATGGTATCATTTGACTTGTTTCTCTATCCCCTGTATTTTCTGTATACTAGGGATAAGATTTAAAGTCTTGAATGTTATACATGTATACACATTTATATATCCACATATTTTAGATATTATATATGTATACAATGCATCATAGACAATGCTGAATTCTTCATATTACCTCACATCAGGAGACATATAAAGTTTTATTGTGTTATCTTTATTCTGCTAAAATTAATCAGTGAGTTCAGCCAGTAACAGCCCATTCTCTTTATTGTCAGGTTCCCCAGTACAGGCTGACCTGACATATGTTTGCCTGGAATCGCACCAGTTTATGCCTGTTTCCTGGCATAATTATCAATAGTGCATCCTGTTTTTCTTACAAAGTATCTCTGTTTAGACAATAAATTACTCATCAACCTCAATATTGATGGTGATTACCTTAGTCAGTTATTTCATTAGAGATTGCAAAGTGTTTTTCTAATTCTATCATAATTCTACATTTATTAACTGAACTATTTCTATACAGTATTCTTTTCCATACCTACAGGACTTTTGGGACACCCTGAAATACAATTTACTTCAGAACGGCAAGGTAAACGCCTAATTCTTTTCCTTCAGTGATAATTTTCAGAATATTGACTTGGTGCCCAGACAAGCTCTAATGTGATCGAATATCTCAAGAGTTTTGATTGTTCCTCTCTCTTTAAAATATTAAGAATGCATGGCTTTTAATATCTTAAATGTGTTTTAATCAATCATAGTTATTATTGATTCTTTAATTGTCTCACCTTTGGATAGTGAAAGTCCACTCAAGCTGGCTCATGTGTCATTTTGACAATGCCTCATTTTCCTTTCACAGTTTTCTTATTTCGTGGCACACAACGTTGCAGATCTGTCTTCTGTTTCTTCTCGCAGATCTGAAATCAAACATTTCCCAGAAGTAGTGATTAACTGCATAACTCAGAAGAGAGTTTCGGCAAACCTCTCCCCTCTTTCCCCCAAAATATTAGCAGGAAATAGCCTGTAAGGAAAAAGAAAAAGTTGACACTTTAGTTATATCAGCACCTAGCAGTGACTGTGTATACACCAAGAAAGCAGCAACAGAGGTAAAAAGCAGTATAGATCTGATCTGTGTATTCAAGAAGTTTATAGTTTAGAAGGAAAACCAGACTTCTATCAGTAACTGTAGGTGAATATAGTGTATTATTATCAGCTCTTCCACATGGCAAAATTAGAAAATATCTGCTTAATTCAAATGGATATAAATAGCATGCACCAATGTTTTGACTTCCTATTAATTGACTTAATAATCATTTTTGCCTAAACGTATGGCTTTAATAATCCCCTGGCTGAAAAATCTAGTAGAGGGATTTACAGTTTTCCTTTAATCAAATGAGAAAATTTGTATATTAATTAACGTTCTTTGTGATTTTATCATTCCTATAAATATTCACAAAGAAGCTACCAGTTCACATAGAAGAAGTCAGATGTCTCAGTCTTCTTAGAAATATAAACAACTGCCTTTCCTTCTCCTCAAAAACACTACTGAGACAGGAATTTCACCTACTATACTTTTATGAAATCTCAGATGAAAAACTTCAGGAGCCAAGGTGGCTCAGGCCTGTTGCCGTGGCGCATGAGGAGGTGAGGCTAGGTGTTCGAGGCCAGCCTGGGCAACATAGAAACCTCTCATCTATATACAAAAACAAAAAAGAAAACAAAAAAAACAACCTCAGAAATAACTATTTTTAACATTTAGAAAAACAAGAAAATGGTTGCTTCTCCAGTAAATTTTCAGTTGCAATGCTCCACAGCTTTGCAGATGTCAATGCTTTGTCATGTGGGAAAAATCTGCTAGGTAACAAGGAATGGCTTGTTAAGAGTTCAAATATGCTCTCATATTTGCCATTTGAGTACCAGACTCTGAGCCCTGGACTCTCCAGGTCAGAGGCAAAATCCCTCTTAATCTAAGAGAGGTATTTAAGTGGCTCTAGGAACTGGCTTGGGGAGGATTTGAAAATGACAGAGATTATTACAGGGCTAATCTCTTTTATCAGTCTTAAGTTTCAAGTTGTTTTATATTAATTCTTTGCTCTTCCTCTTACCACTTTCCTAGGAACATGAACAAAATAACCAATACAAGCGATACAGGCAATAAATAAAAGCTAGAGTTAATAAAGAAAATGTATGATTGACTTTGTGAATTAGTACATTTTAAACAGTTACCTCGCCCAAGTCAGATAGTATTTTGTTCATTCAATTAATTCTCTCATCTATTCATTGATATACCATGTATCTACTCTAAAAATATTTAATGATAACTTAGTAAGTTTCATCAGGTGCTATACTTGGCATTTAGAATGGAAAACTTCATAATATGTGAGTCCTATCCTTGAGGCACTCATGGACATGTGTGATAGAGGTTTGTAAATAATTATAACATGGTTCAGATAACGTCAATGTTACTAGCAATGCTGAAAAAGGCCTTATAGAAAACTGGGTGTAAAAAATAAGTAGAAGTACCAGATTAAAAGGGCCTTTAGGCAGAGGAACCAGCAAATATCAAGTTACTTTGTAGGAAGCCATTAAGTAGACTTTTAATATTTCCTCAAATACTCCTGATTTCAATATTTATAACTATATCCCAACAAATCTGAGGTCACATATCCTGATTTTGTCTGAAAAATTAGAGTCACTTAATGAGAATGACAGAGAGGGGAAGAGAGAGAGAGAACCACTTTCCCTTTCATATACTATTTTAAAAACAAAAAGAGAAATCTTCATAAAAACAATTAAATTTAGAATTATTAACGAGCATTTTCTTACAGAACAAATGACTCTATGCAATTTAATGGTTATTTCACTTATAATTGTTTTAAATCACAATCCTTGTTTTTTTCCTTGGACGACAATGAAGGTGTTACTTGCTACTGAAGTCTACATCCTTCCTTCCCACCACTGTTTCCAGTAGTGTCTTTCAACTCTACACTAAGTGAGAGAAACAAATAAACAAACAAAAAAGAAACTCCATTATTATTTTCCCTCACTGTACTTTACAAGCTATCTTTTTTTTTTCAAAGAGAACTGAGATGTAACTCCACATTCTCTTATCTTTTCTTAAGTTTAAAATTTGTGTTAGCCCAAAATTAAAAATGCTTACCAGTTCTAAGATTTAGAGACATGCATATAAACTTTCTTAGTGTCTTTAATTATAAAATAAAGATTTTTGTTTTCTTATAAAGCTGACAAGTCATGCATATCATCATAAGTTGATTTCTCCCTCTTCTCTTAACTTTTTGCAGGACATGAAATCTGCATTTAAGGTTTCTGTAGCAACCAGCATTTTTCTGACCAATTGCCTGCAGATTAAAGTTTATGTCAAAAATCATTTTTTGAAATAATTATTTTTTCCAGAATGATATTTAAAGGAAAAATTTCAATAGGCACAATAATATAAGTTAAACATGCTTGATTGGTCTTTAAGGCATAAAGTTGCAATATGGGAACTCTGGTGGTAATTTTTAAAATAGGAAAGAGTTCTAAAATTGATTTGAGTAATGACAGCATTATTGAAAAAAATAGACTTTTTACAATGTGATTTTAAAGGGCAGTGTTTAGTATTTATTTATTTAAAGAATGAAGTTTGAATGTTTTTGCGCTTTATGAAGTGAAGACATGATTCTCATTCAAACTAGTTACTTGAGTTTTTGACATTTATTCATTCTGCAATTTAGGGAAGATATATATAATTGATCATTATTCTAAAATTTTTCTATGTCAAGTTAATTTTGATATTTCAGAAGGAAGCATCATTGAGTGAAAAGAATATAATCTATGGAGTTATGCAGCCCTGAGATTTTTATCCT
This sequence comes from Chlorocebus sabaeus, assembly GCF_047675955.1. Lineage (NCBI taxonomy): Eukaryota > Metazoa > Chordata > Mammalia > Primates > Cercopithecidae > Chlorocebus > Chlorocebus sabaeus. The sequence goes on along the minus strand of NC_132904.1, from coordinate 103,024,230 downwards.
ATGTCCTATACTTACTGAATTGAGTATTAGTTTTTTCATTTTTTTTTAATTGAAGAATATAGTTACTCTTCATAGGGGACTATTTTTAACATTTTTATTTTTAGTGTCTGATATCTAACCCCAAACCCCTTGTTCGAAATACTTATTTGTGGTAGAGACTTATTTTCCCTGCCCTTGAGGACCCTGGTATGCCACAGTTTGCCTGTATTATAGTTTGTACCCTGGTTCATCAGTTTCCAAGCTCTTATACCACACCCAAGAAAAATGAGGATACACTGGACATTGAAGTGTGAGGAGTGCAGAGAAGAATTTTATTAAGCAAAGGAACAGCTGTCAGCAGAGAAGGGACGAGGGGTGATTCCCCACCCCTGTAGTCGGGTGGTTCTCTCCTCCATCTGTAGCTGGGTCCAGGGCTTTTTATGGGCTCAGAATAGCCAAAGGGCAAGCCATAGGTAGTATTGGAAAAGGCAACATTCGATTGGTTAAAAAGCATTATTCAGAAAGAATCAACTGGGGAAGGGAGGCAAACAGAAACAGAAGTCCTTACTCTGGGTTGCAGGTTTCACCCGGGACCAGCAGTCCAGTCTTTCAGCGTTCAGGCTGTTTTTGGCTTGGAGGTGGGGTTTCACCCGAGACCCACCCCTATCTGCCTAGCCATTTGGCTGCCTCCTGTTGCTATTACTTGGACTCTGGACACCCACCTCCTTGTTCTTTACAATATTCCAAAACTGACCTTCAGATAACCAGTCAATTGTGAGCCTTCAGTAGCACACTACAATAAATTTCTGCTCTTCTAAGACAACGAAGGTAAATTTCTGTTGTTCGCTCTTGCTTGCAAGCAAACACCCTGACTTGAACACCTACTGTAAAAGGTTGAATAATGACCACTGAAACATACCAAGTCCTAATCCTTAGAACTGTGAATAGTATTTGGAAGAAGAGTCTTTGCATATATAATTAAGGTAAGGATTTAGAGATGAGGGAATTGATCACATGTGTCCTTGTAAGACAGAGGAAGAGAAAAACATGCACAGAGGAGAAGGTCATGTGAAAATGGAGACAGAGACTGAAATTATGCACTCACAAGCCAAGGAATGATGAAGCGAAAAGCAGGAAAGGAATCTCTCCTAGAGCCTATGGAGCAGTGCCAACATGTTGATATTAAGTTTTTGGCCTATAGAACCAATGGAATAAAGTTTTGTTGTTTTAAGCCACAGGAGGTAATTTGTTGCAACAGCCACAGAAAAGAATATACCTTCCTTACACATTTTAGAGAATATTGGATAGAATCTATCATCTATATATCTCTCTACCTAGCCATCTATCATAAAAATTTATGTTAGTATCTTTTACATAATGTGGCTAAGGTGAATAAATTGATAGGTAAATGATGCCATTATAGGTTGATGCAAAAGTAATTGCAGTTTTGCCATTGAAAATAATGGTGAACACCACAATTACTTTTGCACCAACCTAATGTTATTATTATTACTATTATTACTGCTGTTATTAATTATATAATTAATAGATGTCTATAATGTGTCAGACACTATACCAGGACCTATACATAGGCCTTGTCTCTGTCTCTAAGAAACTCATTTGTGAGGCAGAGATTTCAGAGCTCAGTCTTCATCAGACACAGCATGGAGAGCAAACGCCCAATACAGGGAGAGAAAAATGGCATTCACCAAAGCACAGACATGCCGTTTTTGCTATGACCTGGGAAAGGCAAGTAATTCAGTGTGCCTACAGTAAGAAAGAGAGAGAGAGAAAACAGAGAGAAAGAGAGTTACCTAACATCATTTTGCACAAATAATGCCCTCTAGGGGCATTTCTTTTCCTAAAATTATGTGTTTCAAACACTTAACTGCTTAAACCACTCAAGCTTAGGCTTTTTTTCATTTGTGATACAAAGAAAATAATATGGAACTCATAGGTTTGTTCTGAATTTTAAATGAGTTAGTGTATTTCACATAAATTATTTAATTTATTAGAGAGAACAAAATTATAAGGCAATATTATTAAATACACATTTAAAGACCAAAAAAAAGTTAAGTCAAAGTGATAGTAAGAAATAAAGCAAGCTACTCCAGCAATTTATTCAGAGACTAAACTCCTAAATTTGATATTATATGACCATAGACACAACAATTAGGAACCAAAACAAAGTCTCTTTGGCCTAAGGACAAAAGGTTTTTCACACTAGATTCTGGTCATTCAGATCTAACCATGATAATGGAACCTGGAAGTTGGGGAAGCAAATAGGTGATTTTTAAACAGGGTTGATCTAAGAAGGCAGGAGTTTTCTAAATCTCATTGAGACTTTGATAAAGCTTTTCAGATTGAGCATCTTTATTTATTTCACCTCTTTTCCAAAGTCTCACTGAAATAGGAGTAAATGAATATGAAAATTTGAAATCCTACAGACGATGAGAGGAGAAAACAGCAGGTAAAAGCTTCTGGATTATGGAAAGCATATTTAGGAATGTATGAATGGTAACTGATTTTAGCAAAGAAAGAAAAACCTAAGTGATTGGGAATGGGGCAAAGCCTGAGGTAGGGGAAATAGAACAAAGTGAGAGAATGGAGGCCAAACAAAGGGATTTCAAACAAAGAACCTAGAAAGGTGCAAGGAACAATGGTTCTATGTGTCTCTCAAGATTAGCATTTAAAGTGGGCTGAAATAGTAGGAACTCCATGTCCTCTCCTCTTACTGGTGATGCTTTGCCTCCGCCCAGGCAGAAGATGGACGTTCACTCCCTAAAGAAGTTGAACCTCAGGAGCAATTGACTCAGGGAAACCAGATGCACAGAAATAACTGTGGACAAGGATGAGTGTGATATTGGAAGCAAGGAGATTATATGAAATTCTGTACATGGAATAACAAGAAATTCACCTTTCCCTCATTCTCTCAGTCCTTAGATGTAGACATATTAACCTCAGTGTTGGATGGGGAGGCATAATTTAGATAAAAATGGATCGAATGGTAGTTTTGGTGATGAAAATATGAAAGATTTCTTTTACATCTATTTACTCAATAAAGTATGAAATATGAGGCAAGATCCTCAAGTAAAAGTAATAGGAATTGATCAGGATGATCAATCTTGAGAAGAAAAGAGTTATTAGGTAATCAGTTGAAGAGTGGAGATGAGAATACAGGAGGAAAAAGTAGAGGCTCATTCATGTGAGAAAGTGGTAGATTAATGAATCAAAGTCTCTAGGATAGTGCCCTAATCTTCGTTTCTAACATTATTCTCCAATAATAGAAACCAGGGCTCCTTGCAGAAATGTTCAATTCTAGGACTGCGGTAAGAAATATGTAACTGAAGCTTGGAGCATCTTGTATTGCTAGAAAGTAGGAAAGTGCTAGAAAATAAAATAACTACAAAGATGGGAAGTATGTCAAAGGGACATGAAAGCCAACTAAAAGAGCTTATAATGGCCAAGGTTGGAACAATTTGAGCAACAAAATAAATATGGTAGCTTTCAATTATAACCTCAAGTATAAAACAAATGTCCATGGGTCCACAGTGATGTAAACAAATGATTGAATAAATAAATGGGGAGAAGAGATAAATCTGTGATACAGAATTCCAAATAATTTATGTAGATATTCCACCTCTTACGGAGGTAGATTATAACTCTTTACCTCTCATGTGTGGGCTGTGCATAGTAACTGACTTCCAGATAATGCAGTATGGAAAAGGCGGACAAAGTAACTTTACAGTGAAGAAAACTAACAAGCATTACTCCAGCCAGGTGATCAAGATTAACATCAACAATGGTAAGTCATGCCGATAGTTATATAATCTTGATATGATATGATAGGAATTTCAGTACATCTCTGTGGTCTTCCTCCCAGAAACCCACAACCTCAGTCAAATCATGAGAAAAACAACAGACAAATCCCCATTCTACAAAACACAAGACCAGTATTTTTTTTTAACCGTCAAGGCAAGTCTGAGAAACTGTCACAGACAAGAAAAGCCTGAGGAAACATGATGGGTAAATGTCATCAAGGAAAGGAGTCTGTAAGGCATCTTGAAACAACAACAAAAAGAGAGTACTAGGTAAAAACTAAAGATAATGGAATAGAGACTTCACTTAAAAATAAGGTGTCAATATTGTTCACTAATTGTGACGAAGTACCTGCACTACATAAGAAGTCCGTTAATAATAGGAGAAACTAAACGTGGGACATCTGAGAACTCTCCCTACTCTCTTCTGATATTTCTTTAAATCTAAACTATTCTAAAATTAAATAGTTTATTAAAAACAAATACAGAAAAGAAAAAACTCTGCAGAGGTGGAATAATTGCTGGAATGGAATAGCCACACTAGGTAAGCTAGAAGGATGGGAGGTGGTGGGAGTATTCAGAGAAGTCAATATTTTAGAGGTGGTATATTATTTAAGGATGACAGTATCAATAATATAATCCAGGGAGGGTGTCTGATGAATGTGGAGGTTACTGAGGACCAGAAAAGTGAAGAAAAAAAAAAAAAGTAAGAGGCTAAAACTAAGAGACTGTAATAACAAAATCATTCTTATAGATATCGAAGTTGTCTAGATAGTATCAGAAATAAAACAAGACCGGGCATCTTTGTTTCACTGCAAAATGATCTTAGAGAAGCTCTTTGACTGCAGAACACAGGATTCTACGAAGGTGAGCTTTTGCCCCTGAATGAAATGCTAATTCCTAATTAAAACTCAAATACAAGTAATAATGGATCCCTTTCTAAGTAACTCCAGTCAGCTTCAGAGGAAGGAAGACTATCTAGTTTCACCAGAGTAACAGATTATCAAAAATAGCAGTGAAGTCAGCTGTTTTTCTCCATATGCTGAAAGACGAACATATGTCGGTGTTTGATATTCATTCAGCCTTTTGCAATATGGCAACAAATTCAAGCTCTAGCAGTCCAGAGAAAATCTTTTTTATTTTATATTTTATTTTTTTGGTAGTTGTCTACAGAAGTAGAGTCATAGCATTTTGAAGGTCCTTTGAAATAGTTCTTTTAACTTTTTTCTCTGTGGCTTTGAGAAGTAACATAAAGTTGCAGAGTGCCAGATTAGATTTGTGTCAAGCAAGTTTGAATACTATTTTATCTGTTTTCTGATACTTGTTTAATAATGTTTTAATAGTGCTTCAATTTTAAAGCATTTTATATTTTTCACGGGTTTGATATGTAACATTTACCGGAGGTAGGAAGAACAGATATTATTATCCCAATTTTACTAATGTGAAATGAGAAGCTGAGAGGAGGTAAATCACTTTCTTAATGTCAGCACAGCTATTAAGAGGCAGATTTAGACCTTAGAATGCACATGCTCCGATTTTAATCCAGCTTTCTCCCCGAATTATGCCATACAACCCCTCACTACTACTGACTCACAAACCCTCACCCTCTTAAGTATCCATTTACTGTGTCTGTATTAGACCTTTTTTAAGTGGTTTTTTTTTTTTTTTTACAAAATTAACAAGCTATTTGGAAAATTTTATGTAACTTTCCATTTTAAGTCAATGCTACTAGTATATATGCTTTATAAAACCAAGAACCAGATTTTTTGCTAGTAAATCCTTAGATTGAACCCTGTACCTGTACACAGCAGAACCTCAGTAAATATTGAATAAATAAATGAATACATTTTGAAGGATTTAAAAATTTTGAATATATTTATTTAGCAATGTAATTATGCCTCAGATATTTTGAGGCATTATATTTCCATTGGAGAGATAACAACACAGATTTCATATTTTTGATCAGCTTCCTCAGCTAGAAAATAAATTGTTTAATACTTTGGTATTAAATTTTATTATATAATAAAATAAAAATAGGTATTATATTATTATTTTATCAATGTTTGTGGTAGATTAAATTATTGACCCTAATTATTTGCTCTTCCTTATATCTATTCTTTTTGTCCTTCAACTTTGCAAGGACAAAAATGTTGCTCCCCTAAAAAGGGTCTTTTGATTTTGGGCTCAGCCATGTGTCTGTTTTGGCCAATGGTATGTAAGCAGAAATGGTACAAACAGAGCATTGGCATTGGTTTATACGACTGAGCATTCTTTCCTATGCATCCACCATTCTCCTGAGAACATGTTCTGGCTTGGTTGCCGGTCCCAGGAGGAGGATCCACTGCCAACATATAAGAGAGAAATATATGCCTATTGCTGTATGCCACTGAGATTTTGAGGTTGTTTGTTACGCAGCAATATTTAACTAACAACCTGCTTTATCCTAATTTAAAAGATCATTGTCAGTTACAGGAAACAAAAAGGGTGAAAAAAAGGAGCTGAGGATGCTCTTTAGTCACTGTAATCTTTAACATTACTCTATTTGTCCCAAGCACTGGACTTTTGGTTCATGTAGACTTTTGACATCCTCAAAATTGTGTCACTATGTCCTTGGTTAACATATATGTCCTTCCACCTTATCTACAAGTCTTTACAAAACGTGAGTGCCTCAGATGTTTCTTCATAGATCTCCCACTTTTCTACCTCATCAGAATCCAATTTGAGAATCTCCAATTTCTCTGCATCCATCTTCCCCTTATAGGTTTGTGGTTTTCTATGAACCTCATGATACTTGTTACTCTGTTTTCTAGGACATCTGTTCCAAAATCTAGCTAACACAAGATTGACCTGGGAAACCTTTCATTCAGACTATTGGACTCTCTGTCCCCATTGATTCTCTGGCAGTGGGATTAGGGTGTCTGCATTTAAAAATTTCTCCTGAAAAACTTATCTTACAATAAGCATTTACAATAAACATCTGAGCTAGTTTTCATTTTCTTAGCTATTAAGGACCATACTTTCCCCCAAATATTACCTTCATTTCCACTTTACTAACCAGTTCTTTCTTGTTTAGCAGAAAGGAAACCAGAAAAGCATGTTTCTGTATTTCTCTCACAAACTTCAGAAAGCAAAACTTGTCAATGAACCAAGGCAAAAAATAATAGAAACTACTTTGGACTGAGTATCTCTGGTAAATATGTAGCTGACTGATGTCGTCCGTTACTGTTTTATCTACCTTCTGTGAGGTGTTTTAAAAATTATAATTATTTTAATTAGAAAAGAAGTACCCATATTGTCTTTCTAATTAGGCATTAAAATATCCTTTCTGAATCCTTTTTATTTCTACTGTTTCTACTCCCTAGTTTATGGGTTTTCAAAAAGATATACCAGGTTAGAAAATTTTTATCTTTGAAATTAATTTAATCTTTCAAATATATATTAAAACTAAGAGAGGCCGGGCGTGGTGGCTCAAGCCTGTAATCCCAGCACTTTGGGAGGCCGAGACGGGCGGATCACGAGGTCAGGAGATCGAGACCATCCTGGCTAACCCGGTGAAACCCCGTCTCTACTAAAAACAAAAAAATACAAAAAACTAGCCGGGCGAGGTGGCGGGCGCCTGTAGTCCCAGCTACTCGGGAGGCTGAGGCAGGAGAATGGCGTGAACCCAGGAGGCGGAGCTTGCAGTGAGCTGAGATCGGGCCACTGCACTCCAGCCTGGGCGACAGAGCGAGACTCCGTCTCAAAAAAAAAAAAAAAAAAACTCAGAGAAATTAAACACCATTTACAGATGAGTACACTGAGTCTTAGAGGGTTGTTAGTTACTTGCTCAAAGTTGTATAATGTATAAGTAGCAGAAGTAGGTCTAAATCAAAGCCAGTTAAAAGCCCGTGATCTATCATACCACATTGCCTACATGCTAAATTAAGTTGAAATTACATTTGAATTTTCTCCTTAGTCTTCAAGATCAACTGTTTAATTTCAAATGCCTTTAGAAACGCTTACAAATGCTATACAATTTTCATGATTCCTAGAAAAAAAATTATTGGAATCTTCCAGCTGAAATACATAAAATAACAGTTTGAAAAGAGCAGCAGGCAAATAAAGGCTGCTGGTAGAAAAAAAAAAAATCCCAGAAATAGGCTGACCCTGTATTTCTTCCTTCTTTTAGTCACCCTCACAATTTAATTATTGCTACACAACCTCAGGGGTATATTCGCCAATTTGACACAGTTGCTATTTGTGTTAACAGTCAAGATGAATGGCAGGTGGACTAAAATGTAGGAAAAAAGATACCCTTGAAAATGTTTAGTTCCAGTTTTCTCTAGTAGGCTCTGAAGTTCTAACATTTAGAAAATATCACATTCAAATATTCAAGAAAAAATAGTTATTGAGAGGGAAGAAAAACTAAATAAAGACTTTTCTAAACTCCTTGCCTTTTTCTCTTGGTTTATTCTTTTGAAAAGACCAACCAGGACTCTATTAAAAATATTCATTGCTTAGAAATATCCTAAGAACTCATTGATTTAGTCCAGGCATTATCATTCTGGTGGGTTATATGTTTTCCAAACTATTCATGCAGCTCTAGTGTCTTCTTTTGCCTGATTCTTTCTACCTTTGGTTCATTACCCACCTCATTAAAATTTCCATCAAGGAAGGATACCTAATTCAATCCCATCACTTACTAACTGCTCTTGCAGAGGCTGCATGTGTTGGCAAATTCAAAGCAGTGGTTAAGGGGTGGATTGAGCCTAGCCTCTATTTTCCTGTTTCATTATCAACTGAGGAGCAGCAAATGCTCTTTGAGTGAACATTGTATTCAAGGTAGTCTATTAAGAACAACTGGATTTCCAGATTTCTCTGACCATAAGGAGCTTGTGATAAGGGATATAGGAGGCTGGATTTTATGCACAGGGCAATCAAAAAGGGGACAGTTATAACAGATGTGCTTATACATTTGCATTTGAACATGTGCTTTGCACACAAATAAATACTATCCAAGTTAATGGACATGCATGAGGATAGATGTACTGAAAAGAATGACTTTTATTTACACTGATGCTAGCAACATAAATGGAATAAAATGTTTATTGTACCAAAGCTATTATCAGACAAGGGAGATTTAACAAATAAGAGAGAGATGGGTAGCTCAATCTCAAGACTGAGAATTAAGATCAATTCTCAGTCTCAGTAAACAGACTGAAAATATCAGCAAGCAGATAGTTGATGTGTAATCACTGGGTCAACAAAGGGAGTCCAGCAAAAGTGACTAGTCATAAGAAACACATCCCTGTGGCTGATGTCACCCAGTGTACCCACATGACCTTTTTGTTTTCAAGGGCTTTCAACGTGCATATCGTGGCATCTGAAATCATTGTTATCACCAGAATAGATGAGCATTCTTTTTAACCAAAATACAGGATCGAAATTTACAAAGGAATCTAGAGATTATCCAGTCCCGAACCCTACAAATTAGGAAACCAGTGCCATGTATGATGAAGAAACTTGCTAATCTTGACCCTTAGATTCTCCTGATTTCTTCCTGTCACCCTTTGCCAGAGCACTGAAAACATCTGTAGCTGTGATTATGTAACCATTTTAATAATCTTTGAAATATCACGAAAAATGACGTAGAACTCCAGGAGTAGAGATGGGTCAAATTTTTTATCAGTGAATTTGATATTGATCCTTGTCTAATCAGCTCTAAAAGTAGTGACTCGAGGTAATAGGATCCAGGATGAATTCACTAGATGTAATTCATTCAAACTAACCTTTTTTTTTTTTTATTTCTTCCAACTGTTCTTGTGGTGACTGAGAGCTTATCAAGAAAAAGAATACCTAAAATTGAGCAACATGTTCCACCAAGCTTCTCAAGAAGATAGAGAGGAAGGGAAACTCTCACGAACCACTGTTAGGAGAACCAATTTCTACAAGCATTCTAGAAACAACATTACTTTCACCCTATGCCACATATCCTCCACATGCCCCTCTAGATTCACTGTGAGCCTCACCTGTCTTCAGCTTACCCTCCGCTCCCTGGGAGCTTGACCTCTATGGATTACATCAACAGAGTTCTTATGCATTCTGGTTTCCAGCTGGGCTGAGCCATTGAGAGTCCAGGCAGGAGACTGGAGAAAGAAGAAAATTCAAATATTTGGTTTCCCACCCTGCAGGATGGTCACACGGTGGTGATGTATCAGATGTATCACAGCCACCAAACGTCACATCTCCCAAGAGAAGTCTGAATGTCACACTTTCCCTAAATGTCCTAAAAACCTTTTTCTTGGGTTGAGGGGTGTAGCCATTTTATTGCTGTTTATTTTTCCCAGGGATCTTGGACAACTCTTTTGGTTTCTTTACATCCCAACCATACCCCAGCAATCAGTGTCTTCGTAAATAAAACTTGAATCATCCTAATCTCTTTTCTTGTTTGTGAACTGACTGAGAAACAACTTTGACCAGTGCTCAACCGTCTGGAAATACATGTCACAGAAATTCTCACATAGGTGCACAGCATTGTTGTAGTAATAGGAACTCAGAGGCAACATAATATTATTTAGGGAATGTATTAAGGAAAGGTGTTCATTCACTCACCACTAAAGAGATGTTCCTAGTGGTATGAAATAACAACTTATTATCATTATGGTTTTTAGAAATAGCTTTATTGCATTATAATCCAAATACAACAAACTGAAAATATCTAAGTATACAATTTGGCAATTTTGACCAATATAAGATCCCATGAAACCATCATCGCAATCATAATAGACATATCCATCATCCCTAAAAGTTTCCTAACACTACTTTACAATCCTTCCCACTGTATCCAAGTCTCTTATTACTAGGCAACATGAATATAGTTTCTAATAGTAGAGATTAATTTACATTTTATGTAATTATATATTCCATGTATATAGAATTTTATATTATGTTATATATTGTAGTATATGTTTATATTTGTTTATTATATATGGGATCACACAGTATGTTCAATTTTTTGTCTGGCAGTTGTCACTCAGTATAACTATTTTGAGAGTCATACCTATAGTTTTGTGCTAGCAGTTTATTCATTTTTTATTGCTGAGTAGAATTCCATTGTATAAGTACAGTGCAGTTTTTAAATTTGTTCATCTGTTGATGAATATTTGGATTGTCATTGGTTTGGGGCTATCCAAATAAAGTTACTATAAAAATTTATAGTAAATACATGTCTTTGTACAGACTTATATGCTTTCATTTTTCTTGAGTAAATACCTAGGAGTAGAATGACTGGGTCATAGAGTAGTTGCGTGTTTAACATTTTTAAGAAACTGCTGAACAGTTTTCCAAAGTTGTGGTATCCATTTTATTTTCCCACCAGCACTTGGTATTGCTGATTTTTATTAATAATTTTAGCCATTCTAGGCCGGGCACAGTGGCCCATGCCTGTAATCCCAGCACTTTGGGAGGCTGAGGCAGGCGGATCACGAGGTCAGGAGATCGAGACCATCCTGGCTAGCACGGTGAAACCCCGTCTCAACCAAAAATACAAAAAATTAGCCCGCGTGGTGGCGGGCACCTGTAGTCCCAGCTACTCCGGAGGCTGAGGCAGGAGAGTGATATGAACCTGGGAGGCAGAGCTTGCAGTGAGCTGAGACTGCACCACTGCACTCCAGCCTGGGCGACAGAAAGACACTCTGTCTCAAAATAAATAAATAAAATAATAATAATAATAATAATAATTTTAGCCATTCTAGTAAGTATGTAGTGGTATATCATTGTTTACTTGTTTTACAAGTAAAAACTGTATTTTCTAATGACTAAAGATGTTGAGTGATCATCTTTTCATTTGTTCATGTGCCATCTATACATCTTCTGTCTATCCATGTGTTTTTCCCATTGTGTATTAATTTTTTTCTTACTGAAATTTGAGGATTCTGTATATATTCTGGCTATAAGTCCTTTATTAGATATATAATTTGCAAATATTTTTTCTCAGTCTATGGCTTGTATTTTCATTCTCTTGACAATGTCCTTTCGAAGAAAAGGAGCTTTTGTTAAAGTTCAATTTATCAATTTTTAAATTTGTGGATTATACACTTATGTTGTGTTTACACCATATTTCCCCAATCCAGGGTAACAAATATTTTCTCTCATGTTTTATTTTAGAAGTTTCTAGAAGCTTTAGATTTCACATTGAGGCCTATAATCCATTTTGAGGTAATTTTTGGATATAGGGTTAGGCATATATTGAGGGTTTTGTTTTTTGGTTTTTTTTTTGCATATGGACATGTGATTGCTTCTGCACCATTTGTTAATTAGATTACCCTTTCTTCACAAAATTTCCTTTATATCTTAGTCAAAAAGTAATTGACTAATTGACTAACAACATAGTTGTTTTAGTCAGCAAGGGCTGCAATACAAAATACCTTAGACTTGGTTGCTTAAACAACATTTATTTCTCATAATTCTGGAGGCTAGAAGTCCAAGATCAAGGTTTCAGTTGATTTGGTTTCTAGTGAGGGCTCGCTTCCAGACTTACAGATGGCCGCCTTCTTGCTATATCCTCCCATGGGCTTTTATAGATTCTTGCCATGAAGAGCGAGAGAACACATTTTCTGGTGTCTCTTACAAGGACATTAATACTATATGACAAAGGCCCCACACTTATGAATAATTTAACCTTAATTATCTCTTTATAGAATATCTTTTCATATAGCCACACTGGAGGTTAGGGCTTAAACATATGGGTCGGCGGGGTTGGGGGGAACATTCTGTCCGTAACATATGTGTTAACCTATTTCTGGTCTCTATTCTTTTTCAAAGATCTGTTGTCTATTTTGATGCCAACACCATATTGTCTTGATTATAGTAGCTTTATAAGAAGTCTAGAAACCAGGAGTGTGAGTCTTCCAATTTTGTTCTTTTCCAAAGTTGTTTCATATTTCCATATGAATCAACTTTTAAATTTCTGTTAAAATTCTGCTGAAATTTTACTTAAAATTGCATTGTTTCTATAAATCAATTTAAAAGAACAATTTGATTGTTCTTTTCCAAAGTTGTTTCATATTTCCATATGAATCAACTTTTAAATTTCTGTTAAAATTCTGCTGAAATTTTACTTAAAATTGCATTGTTTCTATAAATCAATTTGAATTGAATGGAAATGTCAACAATGTTAAATTTTCCAATCCATAAACACAATATCTATTCAGTACAGGTTGAGTATCCCTTATCCAAAGTGCTTGGAGGCAGAAGTGTTTTGAGTTGTTTCTTTTTTTTATTTTGGAATATTTGCATTTACATAATTAAAAATCTTGAGAATGAGACTCAAGTATAAACATAAAATATATTAATATATTTATGTTTTATATACTCTGCATATACATAGCCCAAAGGTAAAATAATTTTGTGCATGAAACAAAGTTTGTGTACAGTGAATCATCAGAAAGCAAGCATTAGGTGTGGAATTTTCCACTTCTATGTGTCAAAAGTTTCAGATTTTGGAACATTTTGGGTTTCAGATTTTGGAACATTTTGGATTTCAGATTCTTGAATAAGGAATGTTTAACCTGTTTTTAGGTCTTGCAAGTCTTTTCTCAGATATAGGTGTAAAAATTTTAATATTATTGTAAATAAGATTTTTAAAGTTGCTATTATTAGGTATACAACTGGTTTGTGTGTACTGACTTGGTATCTTGCAATGTTGCTAACCTCACTAGTTAGTTACAACAGCTCTTTCTGTAGATTCCATGGGGTTTTCTATGTAGACAATCAACTCATCTATAAATAAAAATAATTTTATATCATCCTTTTCAATCTGGATACATTTTTTTATTTTCTTCTTATCTTACTGCACTGGTTAGAACTTCCAGTACAACACTGAATAGAATTAGTAAAATGGGCATCATTCGTGATTATACAGGGAAAGCATGTAGTCTTACATCATTAAATACAATTTTAGGTTAGATTTGTCACAAACATTCTCAAGTTTTTTGAAAGATTTTGAAATATTTTATCATAAATAAATGGAAAATATCAAAAATCATCAAATGCTTTATTTGAATCTATTATATTGGTCATAGATTTTTCTTTTGTCTTTTTAATTTTTAGTCTGTTAATACAATGAATTAAATGCATTTTGAATATTAAATTTTATTAATATTAAACCAACCTTGAACTTTGAGGGCAAATCACACTTCATTATGATGTATTATTCTTTTTATACTTTCAGATTTGATGGGGCTAAAGTTGCACTAAAAATTTTATATGTATGTTCATGATGAATACAGGCCTACAAATCTTTTTCTTTTAATGTTTTTGTCTGATTTTTTAATAACAATAATGCTTGCCCCACTGAATTCACTGGGGAAAATTTACACCTCTGCAATTTTGGGAAATTGTATAGAATTGTTATTATTTCTTACTTAAATATTTGATAGACTCTCCATTTCCATTCAAGCCATGTCTTAATTATTACAGTTCCTCAAATGTGTTTCACTCATTCCCGTGCTTCCCTTGTAACTGGATCTTCTCCCACCTTTGCTAATAAAATTTATTCATATTCAGGTGTTAAAGAGTTTCTGAGAGAAACCTTTCCTGATCTTATCTGTATTTACCCTCCTCAGTCAACAACCTGTACCACCCTGTAGTCTTTCCATATTTCCTGCCAGATTGTAAACTCTACAGTGGTGGAACAATGTCTGTTTTGTTACTACTGTGTCTTCGCTATCTAGGACAGCACTTGTCACTTGCTAAGTGCTCAATAAATACAAATATATTAAATAAATAATCATTGAACATTGACGTCCAACTTGAATCATGTTAACACCAAAAATAAAATTATTGTATTGTAATAATGCAACAAAAATAAAAGTGAAAAATTAGAAAAAATATTTTGGTAGAATTTACTCATGAAATCATCCAGGCCTGAGATTTTCTTTGTGGGAATGTATTTAATTATAAACGCAATTTTATTAATAGAGGCAGGGCTGTTCAGTTTAATTCTTCTAGATCGAACTTTGATAGTTTGTGTCTTTCAAGGAATGTACCTGTTTCTTCCAAATTTTTAAATTTATTGACAAAAGTTGTTAATAACATGTTCTAATTAATGTTTTTTTAAAAAATCTGTAGAATATGTAATAATGGACTATCTTTCATTATAGTGAAATTTTACATTTTTTTTTTTTTTCCTGATCAGGGAGGTTAGACCTTTAATAATTGTTTCAAATAACTAGTAAATTTTAGTTTTATTAATTTTCTTTATTGTTTTAATTTTCTACTTAATTGATTTCTACTCTGATCTTTATTGTTCATTTCTTCAGTTTTCTTTACACTTGTTTTTTCAGCTTCTTTGGTCAGAATCTGAGATTATTAACACCATTTTTTTCTAAAATATTATAGGCATTTAATTATAAATTTCCTTTTAACTTCTGCTTTAGCAAGATTTCAGAAATATTGATATGTTATAGTTTCATTTTCATTCAGTTCAAAATACTTTAAAATTTCCCCTTTGATTGCTATTTGACAGTGTTATTTCCAAGTGTGGTATTTAGTTTCTAAATATTTGTTAATTTTTCAGATCTATTTATATATCTGTAGTCACCATGTTGTACAATAGATATCTTGAAATTATTCCTCCTATCTAACTGAAATTTTGTATTGTTTGATCAAAATCTCCGCATCCACAATTTCCTTCTAGTTCCTAGTAACTAACATTGTACTCTTTACTTATATGAGTTCAACTTTTTAAGATTCTACAAATAAATGAGATTATATGGTACATATGTTTCTTTGTCTGACTTATCTCACTTAACAATATTCTCCAGGTTTATCTATGGTGTAACAAATGACAAAGTCTCCTATTTGAAGACTGAATAGTGTTCCATTGTACATATATATCACATTTTCTTTATCCATTCATCTGTTGATAGACACTTAGGTTGATTCCATCCATTGGCTATTGTGAGTAATGCACCAATGAACATGAAAGTGCAGGTATCTCCTCTCGGGATAATGATTTTATTTCCTTTGAATATATACATAGCAGTGGGATTGTGGAACCACGTGGGAATTCTAATTTTGAATCTTTAAAGAATCTTCATAATGTTTTTCATAGTGCCTGTACTAATTTACAATCCTACCAACAGTGTACAAGGATTCCCTTGTCTCCACATTCTTTATTTTTCGTCTGTTTGATAATAACAATTCTGTTAATAACAGGTGTCAGATGATAGCTCATTTTGGTTTTAATTTCCATACCCCGATGATTGATGATGTCACGCATCTTTTCTTATACCAGTTGGTTATTTGTATGCCTTATTGAGAAATTTCTATTCGGGTCCTTTGCCCATTTTTTAAATTGGGTTATTTGTTTTCTTGCTATTGGGTTGAGTTTCTTATTTTTTTTTTTTTTTTGATACTAACCCCTTATCAGATGTACAGTTTGAAAATATTATCTCCCATTCTGTAGATTGTCTCTTCTTTCTGCTATTTCCTTGGCTGTGAGGAAGCTTTTTAGTTTGATGTAATCCCATTTGTTTATTCTTACTTTTGTTGCCTTTGCTTTTGGGGTGATATTCAAAAAGCCATCACATAGACCAATTTGATGGAACATTCGTCCTATGTTTTCTTCTAGTAGTTTTATAGTTTCAGGTCCAGTGTTTAAGACTTTATTTTGAGTTGATTTATATATAAGAGTAGCATTTTATTCTTCTGCATGTGGATATCCAGCTTTCCCAACACCATTTATTGAAGAGACTCTCCTTTCCCCCATTGTGTGTTAATTGCAATTTTGTCAAATGATGTAAATATGTTGAATTTTTTTGAGGGGTGCTCTATTCTGTTCCATTGTTCTATGTGTCTGTTCATATACCATAAACATTCTGTTTTGATAACTATAGCTTTGTTGTATATTTTGAAGCCAAGTAGTGTGCTGTCAGGCATTAGTTTTTTCAGATCATTATTCTGACCCTTCTTCCTTAAATATTTTATCTCTTTGTGTTTCAGTTTTACTATTTATTATTGTTAAGTAGTCTCTTGTAATGTCTAAGCTCATGCTAATACTATGAAATGTTCTTTCATCTTAGACATTTAAATTACCATTTCTAGATAGTTGAGTTGGATCATGTTTATATCTTCCATGCCTTTACTTAAAGTTCAATCATTCATCTGGCTTCTGGAACACATAGAATATAGTCATAAAAATTTTTAAGCTGGGCACGGTGGCTCACACCTGTAATCCCAGCACTTTGGGAGGCTGAGGTGGGCGGATCACAAGGTCAGGGGATTAAGACCATCCTGGCCAACAAGGTGAAACCCCATCTCTATTAAAAATACTAAAAATTAGTTGGGTATAGTGGTACGTGCCTGTAGTCCCAGCTTCTTGGGAGGCTGAGGCAGGAGAATTGCTTGAACCTGGGAGGTGGAGGTTGCAGTGAGCTGAGATTCTGCCACTAAACTCCAGCCTGATGACAGAGGTAGACTCTGTCTCGGAAAAAAAAAAAAAAAAATATTAGTCACTTCTGAGTCAATTTCAATTGATTGGTTTTTCTCATTTAGATTGCATTTTCCTGCTTTCTGTACTTTTTGATTGGATGCCAGGCTTGGTGAATTTGGTCTTATTGGATGCTAGATATGTTTGTATTTCTATAAATATTCTTGAGATTTTACCTGGGACATTGTAAATTAGTTGGAAACCATTTGATCCTCTTAGATCTTGCTATTGTCTTTTTTTAGATAGAATAAGACCTGTGCTTATTCAAGGGCTAATTCCTCATGAATACTAAGGAAAAATCCTTCCTTGACTTTTAAGTAATACACTATGAATCTTGAGGTATTCTACTCTAGCCTTTCAGAATATGCATATTCCTGGGCCTGTGTGAGCACTGAGTACCATTCCTTGTGATCCTTTTCAAGTGGTTTCTTTTCTACCTTGAGTGATTTTCTCGTGTAGGCACTGAACATTATTCAACTGAAGAATCAAGTGGGACTCTCTGAAGATGTTCATATTTCTCTTTTTCTGCAGCTCTCTCCTTTTTGGCACTTTGCCCTATGAATTCTAGCTGCTTGGGCTTTTCTAGGCACACAGATCCTTAAACCATGGAAACTTTGTCCCTGCACCCCTCTCTGTTGTATGACCTGGAAACTTTCACCAGGAAGTAATTATAGGAGTCAGCTCTTCTGTTTTCTTCCCTCAGGGTTCATTATGCTCTGCTGCCTTATGCCCAGTGTCTTGAGTGCCATTGTTTCATACATTTTGGCCAGATTTTTTTTTAGTAGTTTTATGCTGGGAGTTAAATCTATTTCCTTTTTATTACGAGTTGAGAAGCAGAAGTCTTCATTATTTTAATTAAATAAGCTACACAGTGACACAGAAGGCATATTATCACTGGTGTAGGTGGCAAACTAATAGCAGAATCAGTATTAAAAAACCAAAATGAACCACAGTGAGTAAAAGAAAATTATAATAAAAATTAAGGCTTAAAAGTATTTTAATAAGCAACCATGGACCGGGGATTTTAATTTGAACTGTGATCTTTAACAATTCCTCTGTTATTTCTTGTCCCTAAATCATATTTTTAAAGAAATAATCCAATCTTGCATGTCATCTATAGAGATATAGTATCCATATTAAGGAAAGTAATAACCAAGTATATTTTACCCCCATCAGATCATATCTGGAGCTTTCTCTTCTACTCTAGGAAGTCTATTCAAAAAGAGCATTTATAACAGAAGCAATTCTGGGGAAGAATAGCTAGAATAAAGAGGAGTTTACACAATTAAATATTGGCTGTAATATGACTAAAATAATTAATGAAATTTGATTTTGATAAGGGATGACTTTTCAAGTAGCATAATGTCAAGAAGAACTATGGAAGAAGGAATAGATTTAGTATGTACCATAAGATAGATCTAGCAGCTACTGCTTAGAATAAGCCAAAATCTACTAGTAGATTTGGACATAAATATAAGAGGTTAGGTATAAACATTATAGCTCTGAAAATATTCCAGCAGACAGCCACTTGACCATATATTAGAAAAGCTTTTGGGAGTATTGTAAGTCTGAGAACAAAGTACATAGAATGATCTGTAGTTGTCTTCTATCTTAATTTCTGAGGTTCATTGTTTTGTAATATGTGCTCCTTGACACTTGGGAGTTCTGCTGAGTTCTTCCAGAGACCACTACAAGTGCAAAACATTCTAGAGGGGGAAAGATGCATTCTCCCACCATGGTTCTCATCTCCATTTCAGTAAGGGGAGCACAGCTTTTAAAAACTTTATGCGCTAACTTTCTCATGAGAAGTTGAAGAAAAAGTTTGGAAGGAAGAGTTGCATGGATTAAAAATACTTGAAAACCCAGAGGTGACATCCTGTGAATTTCCTTTCTGATTCTTCAGTTAGTAATAATGCTAAAACTTTCATATTGGAATTATAAAATGCTGCAAAACCAGGGAGCTCATTTATTTCGTGGTCCCTTTTGGATTGCTGCTAAATAAAAATGCCACATCATTTAAAAGCTTAAAAGGTGCAAATCACACAGTACAATGAATTCAATTCTATGGTGGAATTTCCAAGAATAATTGTTTATCCTCGGTTTGGAGTAGGAAGTGGAGGATAATTTTTCCATTTCACCTCTATTGCAAATTTATTTTTTCAAGCCACACAAAAAAATGTCAAAGATAAAAAGAGAATTATTCAGATCAAGTCTGCACTGGTACAGGGAAGATGTGAAAGGAGGGCTCAATTCAGAGTTGTGAAGTTGAAAACCACTATTTCTGTTCTAAAGACACAGTAAGCAGAGATCCATCTCTCTTCAGGCATCCTGCTTCTCTGCAGGTTACTTCTGCTATAAGGAAAGTATATTTTTAGAACAAAGCTTTTGTTTGTCTAGTTAGCAAGGTGTTCTATCTTTCGAATACACAATGTGAACCACAGCCTAAATTTCTTAAAACCTAGAGAAGTAAACATACAGCAATGGACATAAGATCCAATTCATGGATGATATAGCCCTTGTCTCAGAGTGGCTGTATCAGAAATGGACACACACCTATTTAGCACATAAAGTTCAACATTCACTACTGCTAGCTCTTTTCTTTGCTTCTGCTTCTCACATTTATCTCTACTTATCCATAGAGGCTTTCCTGCATTCATCAGGGGATGAATAATAATCAAATTATCTTATAAGTGGCGTTTGAGGAAATAGGGAAAATTTAGATTTGGCACTGTGAATTATGAGGACCTTTCTGATACAATTTTACTTATCTGAAGGTCCGCTTCCTAATCTATGAAAGTTGTGAAGTTTAAATGGATATACTTAGGTTATAGCAAATACTCTATAATTTTTAACTTTATTATTGTTATTAATAAGTTCTGTTATTCTCAGTTGCCTAAAATTCAAACAATTTTTAACATTTTAATCTTTATCAACTATAACTTGCTTCTTTGAAATAATGATTGTACTTTCTTGTATTCATTTTTGGCTGTTAATGGCAGATTTAGGATACTCTCAAATATAAATAATAAACTATTAGGTTCAAAATTACAAATCAGACGTGGATCTCTATCTCATTTTCAGATGATCCTCCTCCCCATTTCAGGAAGTTCCTCCAAAGCACATTTAACGAAGACCTGTCCATTGCCATGGCCTATTACTCCAATTATTTCATTTCACTTCCTTTTTTATTGGTGATGATGCTGATCACAAAGAATGAATTTTACAAATTTATACAACTGAAGTATTCAAAATGCTATTTTATATATATATGTGTGTGTATATATATAACCTTCCTATTAACATATTCCGACAGAATTAGAATAGCATTTATTGATTTATAATAATATTTTTCCAGAGCTATTTGGATATTTACAGAGAATTTCTGAGAATCAACACATTACATTTTGGAAGTTATTTTGGAATACAGAAAAACACTCACAAAAAATAGAATAAGTTATTCACCTTAAAATAAAGCTGTGTAGTGAGAAATAAAAGTCTGTGCTCTGTTCCTTCTCCATGGCACAGAGTCCTAAAGTGGTCGGGGGACTTCAATTGTC
This sequence comes from Chlorocebus sabaeus, assembly GCF_047675955.1. Taxonomy (NCBI): domain Eukaryota; kingdom Metazoa; phylum Chordata; class Mammalia; order Primates; family Cercopithecidae; genus Chlorocebus; species Chlorocebus sabaeus. The sequence goes on along the minus strand of NC_132904.1, from coordinate 103,003,405 downwards.
AGAGTGTAAAGTGCAGCGAGAGATGTCAGAGATGAGATTGGAGAGACTGGCAGAGACCAACAAATGAGGAGCTTTGAACACTATACTACAGGTCTGAATTTTATACTAAAGATGGTGAGAACCATTAAAAATGTTCCAGAAGAAGAGGAACCTGATTAGATTTCTATTTTTGAAAACTCACACTAGAAGCAGTATAGAAGACAAACTAAAGGCTGGAAATCAGTTAAGTCATGAAAGTAATTGAGAATAGAAATGATGAAGATGTGATCTAAGATAGCAGCAGGAGTTTAAAAGAGAGGACCAATTCTAGGATTACTTAAAAGTAACAGTGAAAGGCCTTAATAGGTTCGAGATGATAGAAAATGAAAGATCTTGGATTACTTTGTATTAGAATTCATTTAAATAGAAAATATTGGACAAGAAAGAATTTCAAGGTAGTTCAAGAAATGATGAGTTTGAGTTTTTGAATAAACTGGGCTTGATATTCTGCTAGAAAATTTTAAATTAAAAATATTCAATAGGCACTTGGACATAAGGACCTGGAGTTCATATGAGAGCTTCGGAGTCATAAAAATAGCATAGCACAGGGAGATAGTAGAGTGAAAAGAATGTCCCCAAACGATGTTAGGGAAACCCTGATGTTTAGAGGACAACAAAGAGTAGTAAGTTAATCTGAGGATTGACCACAGAAATAGAACATCATGGGAGAGTTACTGATTTCAAAGGAGATTTCCCAGGAGGGAATCTTCTCTAAGATTTCAAATCAAATATAAAAAGCAATGTTTATCGTATTAGATAATTAACTCTTCTTTGGCCCCTATGGTAGAAGTCTTCTAATAGTGTTATGGGGGTAAAGTCCAGGGAACAGTGAACTGAAGACTGAACATCCCTGAGGGCCAAGCCAGGGAAGACTCCACTATTCACTGGCTATTCACTTCCCAACTGGAAGTTGAGAATAAATGTTTGCATTATTTCAGAATTGAATGAGTAACAAAATAATAAATCTGTTTATATCGGAGAAAGGCTTTAAAGGAATGAGATGGGAAGCGGGCATATTTCAAAGAAGAAGAGAGTTTCATAAAGGAAAGAGCCACTTCCGTTTGAGAGATGAGGCCTCTGATTGACATAGGTCACTGCTGGAATTGTTGAAACTTCTTATTTCTGAATTTCCCCCTCTGCCCACGTTAAAGTAGTCCTTGGTTAGCATCCATGATAATGTCCCATCTTCAGAGTCACCACTGACAACTTCCTTCCACAGGCACTCAGTGTTTGCTGAGGCAGCAGGGGACAGAATTGTACCACCCTCAGTACTGTCCCCCATGGTTCCTTTCAAGGGAAACCAAAGGCATTTATTTTTAAAAATGAAACAGAAAAAAACAACTATCAGACCCTGGTAGCTTAACGTGCGGGGTTGTTTAATGGTTAGCGAAGATTCTCTTGCCCACTGTGCTGACTCCCTGAATCAGAAATGTTGGAGAGGACACTGAACAACTCTGGGAAAATCTATTCTTTCTCACTCCTGCCAAGTCCTTGGTTATGTCATAAAGAAAGCATACACAAATTCCACAGCATTTTCTTATTTGTATAACTTGAGGGTGTGCTGAGTTTGCACTTTCTGATGTAATTTGTAGAAGCTATGCCACTTACAGATGTCATGGGACATCGCTATTAAATGTCTTCTATCACTGCTATTCTTTTAGTGGGAGGCAGAGGAGAGGAACAAAAACAAAATATTCCATGGGCAAAAGAACCATGATGTCTCATTTGTAATTTGTTGTTCTTTTCTGAAATAAGTTGTCTCAGTCAAAGTTGGTTTTGGTTGCAGATAATGTAAATTCAACTCAAAATTGCATTAGCAAACTTCAATGTCTTGCATAACCCAATCATGGACAGGCAGGAGGAGGTTTCTTCTTACCGATGCTTGGATGTAGGGACTAGAAAACTGTCTATCATCCACTTATGCTTCTCTCAGTTTACTGGCTTTGTTCTCTTCAACTCCACCTGAATTTTGTCCATGACCTGATAGGATGACCTTAAGTTGCTCTGATTCCAGGAGACATAGGTCTTCTCTCTATCATATCATATCATGTAATATCATATCACATCATATATCCTGTAATATCTAAGGGAGAGCTCAAATTGGCCCCATGTGGGTGATGGATCTACCTAGCTCTTTAATCAATCACTGTGTACAGGTGATACGAACTATAATTTGCCCAACCTAGGTCATGTTCCATCTTTACGGTGGTAGTTGCAGGATCTGTTGCCACAGAAGGTCAACATGAGAAAGGTCATCATCTTTACACTGAAACCTCTATTTGCATCTAGTTCAGCAACTAAGACCAATATTAATAGAGAATGTAGCTCCTTTTTAAGATAAAGAAAGCATTTGTTAAACTAAGCTAATTGCTCATAGAGGTCTTTTATCAGCTATCTGGTAAGAAGGTAGATAAAGGGAATTTAGACAGTAAAAAGGAGAAAGTCCTGGTATGTTATCAGGGAAACCTGGGCTTTCTATTACTATGCTGTGTGACAGTGAGAAAATTACTTAATCTCTCTTAGACTCTTATTTTTTTTTTCAATGATAGCAATTCAGCACTAAAATACCCAACTCCTAATGTTCTTTAGAAAATTAAGTAAATTAATAATTGCAAAATTTCTTGAAGATGCCTGGCCACACAGGTACTCCATAGAGTTATTTCCCTTTCTGACATGTCCCTTCTGGGCTGCTGTGAAGACTAGCTGAGCTGGGTAGTCTTTTCACATACTGCTGCTAAGATTATCCCACTAATGTAATCAATCTTTTCTAACCTGTCCTAGAGGCAAGAGCTTAATAAATTCACATTGCCTTTGCTAAATCTATGTGCATATGACACTACTGAGTTTTTCACCCTGATTTTCAATTTCATCATCTTACCATCTTTCTCGTTAGAAAGAGCTGCCAGTGCCTTCCCTGTGAGCAGTGAAGCAAAGAAAAGCAATGAAGTAAGGAATCTTTCCACAGATACTATATGAGATGCGTTTGAATTTGAAGAATAGATTAACTTGTGGCATTCCAGAGACCTGGCCCACAGGATCCACACTTTAGTATCTGTGTCAAGGAAGAATGTGTAATAGAGTAGAAACACAGACTCAAGTTGTTCTGCTAAGGATTAAATACCTGGATCTGACTGTTACTAACAAGATGCCCTCGATAAAGTTGCCTACTCATTTTGAGACCATTACTGGTCTACATCTGCCAAAATAAATATGATAATAACTGCTTTGGAAAGGAGAGAGTGGTAAAAGGTGCTGAAATTGAAGATATGCACAACTTCTCAACCAGAATCAAAGCAGACGTGGTCAATAATTCAACTCCTGCAGAGGCAGAGAACTAGGACCCAAAGAACCCTACAAATAGGTAATAAACAAAGCCAGGCTCACACGGACATGATTCTGCCCTAGTTTGGAGGCTAAAAATTTGTACTGGGCCTGTGACCGCCATCAAACTTCTGTCTGAGTTACAAGAAGGGAGCAGAGATAGCTGGTCAGCCAGGACTTGCATCAGGCTACTGCTGAGCAAGAACTTGGTTTTGTGATGCTGGAAAAGAAGAACACCCCCAAATACCAATGTAATATCTGATTTTCAACTATGAACAGTATCTTGGTGAAGGCAAAACATCAAAATAACAGATATGAAAAGAAGTTAAGAGAAACAAACGACGAAAAAAGAAAAGAGAAAAATATAAGGAAAAAGAAGAAATAGAGGGGGATGAAGAAAGGTTAATAGGTATAAATACACAATTTGATATTATAGAAGAAATAAGACCTATTATTTGATAGTTAAGTAAAGGGATGATAGTTTACAATAATCTATTGTATATTTTTAAATAGCTAGAAGAGAATAATTTGAATATATACAGGATAAAGCAAAGACAAATATTTAAGCTAATAAATATCCCAATTACATTTATTTGATTTCACAAACTATATGAATTATTGAATTGTCACATGTACCTTAAAAATATGTACCTCTATTATGTATGAATAAATTTTTTTTATACTTTAAGTTCTGCGGTACATGGAATAAATAAAAATTTTAAAGACAAAATGCAAAGAAAAGGTATGATGAGGAAAAGAAAAGTCCAAAAAAAAAATTCCTTTTGTGCAAGGTGCATGAAGAAAATCAATATAAAGAACAACAACCAAGAAACCAGCAACTGGAAAGCTTCACTACAGTTTTAACAACAGGAATGCTAAATCCAGACTGTTTAGTTTTGTATTTCAGATCTGCTATTTACATGTGCCTTTAAGAAAATTAATAACATGGAAACTAAGTACCAGATTCCAAAAAGGAGGTAAATCTCTATGTGTTAACATGAAAATATTTCAAACACATACCTCTACTCTAGAATCCAGTTGCAGGTATATGTGTTACAATTAATAAAAGCAGTGTATATACATTGTTTAAATATATACATACATTTTGTATGTACATATATGTGTGCAATTATACATCTATGTTAATACATCTGCGTGTGTATATACACATACATCACTCAATATATTATAGATCACTTTCGTTAAATGTCTCAATTATTTTCTTCATCCCACACCTCCAAAGAAGTCATAAATCCTCTAGTTGGTATCTATTCTACTACAGCTTACTCCATTCATGCACAATAATGTATCATAGATGTGAATATAGCTTTTTTATTTTTTTAATAAAATTGAATCATACTATATAAATTTCACAAAAGAAAGTGCTGCCACTTAAAAATAAACCAAGGTTTTATTAAAGCACAATATATATACAAATGTGTTAAAATCTTAAATTAATATTTGGCATTTCTTTTTACAGAAGAATACATCTGACCAAATGAAGATGTATAATATTGCTAGTCCAATGGCTTGCTCAAAGCATGTAAAGCTGGTTAGAAGCACAGCAAAAAAATTAAAATGAGCTTTCAAATACCAACTTTATTCTCTTCAATTGACTGGCAGCTTACCTAAAGAACAGTTGATAACAATTGGGGATCAGGATGGCCATGCCTATTTGCAAACCAAGGCATCACTTTATCAAAACCTTTCCTTAGTAAAAATATCTGCTTGTCAATACCTCTATGTGATGATTTCAATGTTTGCTCCCTTCATTATGATTAAGCAAAGATTATAAATAATCAAATAAAGGTTTTATAAACTTTGAAATTTAGTAGAATGAGGAGATGCCCTTCTCAACTTTATCTCCTTTTCCCTTTGCCACATGTATTTATCAGTTCGGAGATTTGAAATTTCATGGTCTATTTAACTCAGTGTTGCTGTTTGTGATTCTGCAGTGCTCAGTAACATCACTGTACATTCCAGGCACATCTACATGACCTAGTTAATGAATGCCCTGGATGTTCTGAATAGATTTATGCTGATAATATGCTGTGTTCAGGCCAGAGCACAGGATGAAGCCCAAGAAGGGCTCATTTTCTCTCTTGGGTACTGATTTGCTATGTACACTTGAATATTATATTTAGTCTTCTAAAGTTTAACTCCCCCATGCAAAACAAGGTTAATAGTGGTATATTTGATCATGAAGTATTTTGGCACCTTATCAGAAAAACATTGTGAGTGCAGACATTTATTGTTTACAAGGTCTATGAAACATGTAATGGCAACTATTTTGCTTTTCCACAAAAATTATTTCCATAAAATGGATTGACAAATGCTGAACTTGTTAAAAATCATTTAAAAATACATAGAAAATAATTAGAAGCAAGTAGCCTTAACTTAATGATAATGATCAACATTATTTTTAACCTATTATTCATAGATTATGTCCATTTTATGTCACCAGTGATTTATCTAGAACCCATCCAAATGGTGCTTTACCTTCCATTAAAATAAAACATGAGGTGAAAAACGACATCAAAATTTCAGTTGTATTAAACTATCTTAACAATTAATGAAAAATATTAACTTCTGTGAATGTAGCTGCAAATGTTAATCGATCAATTGACCATTGGGAAATCAATTTATTGCCAGCAGCCATCTGACCATCTTATATATCTGGCCATAATCAAAGTTATGTCCTCCTATCTAAACAAATTGCCTTACCAAAAAATATCCAGTATGCCATGAATATACTCCTGTCAATTTCTTCAGCTTTCATTGACTAAGTAACACCAGGCAATGGTGGCTTTATTCAATAAACAGTTGAGTACAAATGTAGATAATTTTATCTGGGGAATGAGAGATGTCAGTGGGAAATTGACAGAGGTTATCACAGAGACTTTCACTGTTATGCCTGAGTTGAAAAGGAAAATCTCCTCTTTCTCCTCATGCCTACCAAATAGTAGATAAAGTAAACTTTGTTTTATAAAAATACACAATCGAGATGAAAACTTAGTGTCAGAATTTAAGAGGTAACTCATAAGAGGGAGGAGTTAAAATTCTAAGGCCTAAGGACTAGGCAAATCCAATATATAGACTTTGAGTTAGCAGTTCTAATGATCAGATTGAATAGATGAGCATCAGGCTACACGTTTTATGTTCAGAAGGTTATCTAGAAATATCAAGATAGGAGGCTAGGAATATTTATCTCATCCATGAATGGGGGCTTGGAAACTGCAGCTCTCTAGTCCAAGGACACAGCACAAAGCAAGCTGCCTGGCCAGGGCTCTGGTAGTAACAGAAATGGTAGTTTACTCAATGAAATTTTGAGCCATAAGTCTGGGTTAAAATGTGAGAGATGCTGAAACCTAAAGCAAATAAATTAATATAAAAATGATCTAGAAATAATGAATCTCAAAGAATATTAGCAATCTCACATGAAACCATCTCACAGGGATATCTCCATTATCATGGCTCACAAAAGGTGCCTGAAGAAGATAATTTTCAATGAAGATGAGCCCAGAGACAAAATTACAAAGATTACAGTGAATCTATTGCCATGAGATATTGATAGCTGTTGTAAGTAAGAGTCAAGCCCAAGGAACTAGTGATAACAGAGCAGTTGGAAAGAGATTTTGAGATAACAATTTCAAAATGTTCAGAAACATAAAAGAATAGAATTAATGAGGCAAAAATGGCAGTTTCAAAGTACAGTGAAATGAAAACCCAGAAATACCAATGTAATGATTGAAACTTAAAAATTAATACTCTGATTTAGTAAGCGGTAGTATTGATACACCTCAAGTGGGAATTACTGAATTGAAAAATATATATGAGGAAAGATATAAAAATTTATAAGAATTAATACTGTTAAATGTCCATATTATCCAAAATAACACATAACCTCTATGAAAATTTCAATGGCATTTCTCACAGAAATAGAAAAAAAATTCTAAAATTTATGTGAAACCACAAAAGACTCTAAATAGCCAAAACAATCTTAAGAAAAACAAAGTGGAGACATCACATTTCCTGATTTCAAGTTGTATTACAAAGCCATAGTAATCAACACAGTATAGTATTGGCATAAAAACGAACACATAATTTAACGGAACAAAACACTACACATCTCAGCCAACCAATTTTCAATAAAGTCACCAAGAATACACAATGGGGAAAAGATAATCTGTTTCATAAATGGTACTGGGAAAAATGGATATCCACACGGACAGACAGAAACACACACACATACACACAAATGAGAATGGACATTTATCTTCCTCTATTCACAAAAAACTCAGAATGGTTCAAATATCTAAAATTAAGAACTGAAACCAAAAACTTCTAGAAGAAAACATAGGAGAAAAGCTACTTGATACTGGTTTGGGCAACGATTTCTTTGGATATGACACCAAAAACACAGGCAACAATAGCAAAAATAGACAAGTGAGACTACATCATACTAAAAAGTTTCTGCATAGCCACGGAAACAATTGAAAAAATGAAAAGGCAGACTACTGATTAAGAGAAAATATTTTCAAACTATGTATCTGATAAAGGATTAATCTTCAAAATATATGAAAAACTCTTATAACTCAATAGTAAAAGAATCAAATAATGCAATTAAAAAGTGGACAAGGGACCTGAATGAATACATTTCCAAAGAATACATACAAATGGTGAACAGGAATATGAAAAGATGCTCAGCATCACTAATCATCAGAAAAATGCCAATCAAAACCAAAATGAATTATCACCTTATACTTGTTAGGATAGCTACTATCAAAAAGTTGTGATAACAAGTGTTGGCAAAGATGTGGAGAAAAGAGAACGCCTGTACACTGTTGGTGGAAGTGTAAATTGGTATGGCTATTGTAGAAAACAGTATAGATATTGCTCAAAAAAATTAAAGATAAAACTACCATATGACTCAACAATCCCTCTGCTGTGTATATACTTTTGGGAAATGAAATCATTACATCCTAGAGATACCTGCACTCCAATGTTCATTGGAGCATTGTTCATAATAGATAAAATATGGAAACAAGATCCTGTCTCTACAAAAAATAAAAAATTAACCAAACGTGGTGGCACGCTCCTGTAGTACCAGCTCCTCTGGAGGCTGAGATGGGAGGATTCCTTGAGCCCAGGAGTTCAAGGCCGCAGTGAGCCATGATTGTGCCACTGCATGCCAACCTGGGAGACAGTGAGACCTTGTCTCAAAAACAACAATAAAAAATAATAAAATATAGAAACAATCTTAGGTGTTCAGAGATAAATGAATAAAAAATTATGAGAGATATACACATGTATTTATATATCTCACACAATAGAATATTATTTAGCCATACATAGAAGAAAATAATTCCATTTACAACAACATGGATAAACCTGGAAGATATCATACAAAGTGAAATAAGCCAGACATAGACAAAAAATACTGTGTGATCTCCCTTGTATGCAGAATCCTTAAAAAGTTTGAATGCATAGAAACAGAATAGACCAGTGGTTACCAGCAGCAGGGAGGGGCAGGAGATGGGAACGAGTAGGTCAAAGGTACAGGCTTATGCAGGATAAATAAGTCTACAGATCTAATGTACAGCATAAGAACCATAATTAATAATATTGTATTATTTACTGAAATTTGCTAAGACAGTAAATTTTAGATGCTCTTATCACATACACACAAAAAAGAAGTAATGATGGAAGGTGACATGCAAGTTAATTTGCTTGACTATAGTAATCATTTAACTACACATATCAAAATAACTTGTTACTCTTAAATATATATACTAAAAAATAAAATTTTAAAAAAGGAAAACAGATCTGAGTATATCACGCAGAAAGCAGCACAGCAATTTTTTTTAATTTATTGGAAATATGAAAAAGTAGTTACGAGACATGAAGAATAACGTCAAAAACCTCCAAGTTACATGGAGTAATTTTTAGAAGAAATGGTAATATTCAAATGATTAACCATGTACTTTTTTTAAATTTAATGAAAGATTGAATCCTTGGAAGTAGATGTCAAGGTATTTAAACAAAACAAAGCCAAAAAAAAAAAGAAAAACCCTCAAATCATGTCTAATGATTCCTTTAGTTAAACAACAAACAAACAGACCCAACCCCAAAGAACACTTAAAAAAAAAAAAACCGGTCTTAATAAAAAGCCAAAGGAAACACCAACAGATGGATGGTATATTTCTCATGCAAAACAGAAAATGACAGAAAAATCATACAGTATTATCATCAAAATGGTGAAACAATTATTGTTCTATACCAGGCTAAATTATTATTGATAAGTGGGTTGAAGGGAAAACAGACTTTTTAGAGCAAACAAGAGAGAATAAAAGTGTTTACTTCCCGTAGACTATCAGCTAAGAACTCTAGAATGAACAGCAAGAAAGAAAATGAATTCAAAGGAAAAGTAGATTTCTAGAAGCAATTAGTAAGAGACTGCAAGGACATACATTTTTTCCTTAAAATTCTACCAATTCATGTCTTTTAGTAAGATTTAAGGTATTTAAAAATTTCTACTCTACCTTATAATTTTTACTTTTAACATAAAGCATTTTTTAATAAGAAAGCAGTGATATTTGTTTAAAATTGGAGAGTCCATCATTTGGAATCCTTAGCCTCTGCCCACAGGCCAGCACCTTGCAAATTCTACCAGTCTCTGATGAGTGTTGAACCGGTACCAGTCCAGCCACTTAGGTTATAGAACCAAAATCGACATGTGGATGAATTATCCAAAATATCTACCATGAAAGTAATAAAAGCAGTGCCATTATCTAAATGCTGGTGTCCTCCCAATATTTATATGTTGAAACTTAGTATGTGAGAGTATTGAGAAGGACCTTCTGTGAGTGATTAAGTCATGAGAGCTCCACCCTCACAAATGGGATTAGTGCCTTTATAAAAGAGGCTTGAGGCCGGGTGCCACGCCTGTAATCCTAGCACTTTGGGAGGCCGAGGCGGGTGGATCATGAGGTCAAGAGATCGAGACCATCCGGGCTAACACAGTGAAACCCCGTCTCTCCTAAAAATACAAAAATTAGCCGGGCGTGGTGGCGGGCGCCTGTAGTCCCAGCTACTCAGGAGGCTGAGGCAGGAGAATGGCGTGAACCCGGGAGGCGGAGCTTGCAGTGAGCCGAGATCGCGCCACTGTGCTCCATCCAGTCTGGGGGCCAGAGAGAGACTCCGTCTCAAAAAAAAAAAAAAAAAAAGAGGCTTGAGTTGAGTGAGGTCCCTTACACCCTCCAGAGAAGTTGCCATCTGTGAGCAGCAAGTTCTCACCTGAAACTGAGGCTGTTGGTGCTTTGATCTTGGATTCCAAGCCTCTAGAACTGTGAGAACTAAATTTCTGTTGTTTATAGATTATTCAGTCTACGGCATTTTATGCAGCAGAAGGAACAAACTAAGACGACAAGTACTGTTGATCACAAAGAAGTTATCCTAATGTCAAAAGGTAGAGGTAGCCCTAAAAGATAAAATACTTACTTGGATAAAGTATATCCTTGAGGGACTTCACAAGAGATGGAGCAAATGCGTGAAGAATGCCCTGCTTACATATTGGGATGTTACCACGTTAAGGTTTCATAGTCAGTGTGGTAGTATTTCATAGAGTTAGGGGATACTGAGGAGCCCCAGGATCAAAGCTCAACATGAAGTGAACTGGATGTCTTAATACTAGAAAAAGAGCTCTAAATCCTGATCATTTCTGTGATGTTGGTGGAAGTGCCAATCCATGCAGATAACTTTGTACCTCCTCGAATCATGGTTTCATGTTATCAGTTAAGGAACAATGCAAGAAAACACTGTAAAGAAGCACATAGGCCAGGCGCGGTGGCTCACACCTGTAATCTCAGCACTTTGGGAGGCTGAGGCAGGCAGATCATGAGGTCAAGAGTTCGAGACCAGCCTGCCCAATATGGTGAAACCCGTCTCTACTAAAAATACAAAAATTAGCTGGGCATGGTGGCACCTGCCTGTACTCCCAGCTACTCGGGAAGCTGAGGCAGGAGAATTGCTTAAACCCGGGAGACGGAGGTTGCAGTGACCCGAGATCACGTCACTACACTCCAGCAAGACACTGTCTCAAAAGAAAAAAAAAAAAAGAGGCAGCACGTAAGGACATGTATTCTATATGCTTTCATAACTATCAAGAGTTAAAAATTTTCTTGTCTTGAGTTACTCATAGCTATCGATAGGAGTGACCTTTACTAAATGTGAAATATTAGAGTAGACATTTATATTTATGCCCTGCTCTCTTCAATCTTTTGTTGGATAATAATAGAAATCATAAAGTATGTTAAGCAAAAAGAGGAAGATATAAGAAATATCATAAAAACAACAACAGACCAGGCATGGAGGCTCCTACCTCTAATTCCAGCAATTTGGGAGGCCAAGGTGGGCAGATCACTTGAGCCCAGGAGTGTGAGACCAGCCTGGGCAACAAAGTGAGACTCTGTCTGTACAAAAATTAAAATAAAAATAAGCCAGCCATGGTGGCACACACCTGTGTTCCCAACTACACGGGAAGCTGAGGCAGGAGAATCCCTTGAGCCAGGACGTCAAGGTTGCAGTGAGTTATGATTGGACCACGGTACTCCAGCCTGGGTGACAGAGCAAGACCCTATCTCAAAAAACAAACAAAAAAGATAACAAATTAATGGACAAGAACACAACAGGTTTGATGAGGCAGTATTCAGCAGGGTAAAGCTCTTGGACGAACAAGCAATGGCTGCTGAGCCAGTTCCCTGTTCATAGCATTCTAGGTCAGTACAGACATAGAAAACAAATACAAGTGACAGACTAGAGAGAAAGGCCTTTAGCCCTTGGGCTGTGTTATCTTCCTGCCAACTCAGTATTCATGTTGGGGTGGGAACCAGCCTGTCTTCTAGTGTGATCACAGACTAGATGGGTCCAACTTTTTGGTGCGGTCATATAATACGGCAAACTAGCAACAAGTTTCGTTTACTGTTTTTTTTTTTTTTTTTGAGACGGAGTCTTGCTCTGTCACCCAGGCTGGTGGAATGCAGTGGCACAATCTCGGCTTAGTGCAACCTCCATCTCGTGGGTTGAAGCAATTCTCCTGCCTCAGCCTCCTGAGTAGCTGGGATTAAAAGCGCCCACCATCATGCCTGGCTAATTTTTGTATCTTTAGTAGGGACAGGATTTCACCATCTTGGCCAGGTTAGTCTCGAACGCGTGACCTCAGATGATCTGCCCAACTTGGCCTCCCAAAGTGCTGGGATTATAGGCATGAGCCACTGTGCCAGTATCCCAGCAGCAAGGTTTTATACAACAGTGTTGGTGATTAATTGGGAAGCCCACTCCTGGTGTGACCAGGGCTGTGTCCAAGCCTTGCTCTTGGCTAAGAATAACTTGCTTCAAGTCCTAGGTCATAAAGGGTTTCCATGGAGGTTTGCAGGAGGCCAACATTTTTCTGTGTCCAACCTGCAAGAAATCAGTCTTGGACAAGTTAACCTTTACCTCTCAAGAATATAGTATATATTTTACAGAGACTATAATGAGAACTGCCAGACAAACCAATGGTCAAAGCCAGGAACAGAAAAGCTGGCAGAAACCAAGACAACTGGATGTTTTCTCTTTCTCTCTTTCTGTCTTCTCTGCTTCACTATGCATATCTTCTTCTTCTCACTCTAAAGACTAGCTTCCTTGGTTTCTCCCGTATATTACAGATGAGGGTACTTTCTGCCTTTGAATTTATATATTCTTAATTTCAGCAGCAAGTGCAGTTTAAGTCAAGGTCCAAATTTCATATAAAAATAATAGTTTGAACTCTGTCTGAGTCAAGTGTTCATCCTTGTTCAAATAAACTATGACCCAGAGAAGCAGAGTAACATACTACAATCATTACCTTCCAAGGATGGGAAAGTGAGTAGTGTTCACAGAAAGAACATAGTTATGACTGGAGGGATACTGTTCAAGCCAAAACCTGCCCCATCTGTGTACTTTATCTCAGAATATTCTGATGTTTCAATCCAAGCAAGAAATATGCATATCATTTCTTCTCCTCTTTTATCCACATCCTCTCCATCTACCTAATCAATCATTAAATCCTGTTAATTCTGTATCTTTAATATTTTTCAACATCTTACACTATAAGAAAAAAGTCACACAGTGATTAAATGGGAATCAATTATAGAAAACCTTTGCATAAGAGATACATGATTTCTCATGTTCCTCTACAGGCCAATGTTTCTCACAATATAACCTTGAGGAAGCAAATCTATGGCATCCAAGCCAGCTGGAGAGAAAGCTTTCTATTTTTTTTCCAAATTTATTTCAGCCATAATATACCCTGTTCTAGATATTTCTGGTATGCCATCACATGATGGACTGCAGTATTGTACAATAAACATCTCAAGGTGTAAAACTAGTCATAAAGTTCTTAAAAGAACTTGCTCTGTGACCTAGGAAATTGACATACACTCCCTAGGCCAGCTTCTTCACTCCAAACCAATCTCTACTCCATTATTCCAAAGGTCAAGCTTTGAAAATGTCACATCTATGTTAAATAATTCCTATCTATAAATTAGGGAAGTTTTAACTGTGGTCAAAAGTGGCAGAAATCCTACCGGATTAGCTCATGGAATTTTGGGAGGATGAAATAGCCAAAAGAGCTTCCAGATTTCACATCATACAACTTCCACCACTGACTGTTCCAGTTCAAAAGACCTTGGGTCAGGGCCTCCTCTGAGTCAATAGAATCCAGGCAGTTGGCTGAGGTTCTGCAAGAATTTATCAGGTTCAGAAATAACTACATGAACAAGGGGATTATTCTAGAGAGATGGGGAATATATCTCTGAGAAGGCAATTTATAGACAGTTCTTGTGGTCTACCTATGTTCTTCAAGGTATATTCATGTTATTAATCCAGGTTCCAAATTATAAGACCCACAAAGATAGAAACGATCTCTATTTAACTCACAGTTTATGCCTAGGGAAACATAACTATAATTTATTGCTCATGCTCTACACTTTCACACACATTTTGAAAATATCACATATTTGACACTTACAAAATCATGTAGAAGATGTAATCATTCTCTCTCTCTCCCTCTCTCTCTCTCTCTCTCTCTCTCTCTGTCTCTCTCTCTCTCCCCGTCCCTCCCTCCCACTCTCTCCCTCTCCTCCACCTTCTGTCTCTCCCCACCTTCTCTGTATCTCTCTTCCTCTCTCTTTCTGTCTTTTAATGAGGAGACTGGGAAGTGAAGAAGTAGAGAAGCAAAGTATAGTCACAGAGCTTGGAATTTAGATTCAAGTTGATTTTATCCCAAAGTCCATTATCTTCTATCACATTGTATGTCCCCTTAGTAACTTCCAGGAGTTCCTGGACACACATTAAATGCTTTCTATGTTGGTGGAGATGAATTTGACATTTTTCTCCTTTGTGTTCTTTCAGGCATAAAATAAAACATAATTTGCATAAGCAGCAGCAGTTAAGTCACCCAGAGAGCCACATATGGCAGTGTGCAACTGCAGCAAACAGCTTGAGCAGACATATATGCCTAGGGTGAAGTCTTCAGAGGCCCATGTTGCAGAATTTACAGAGAAGAAGCTCAGTAAATATTTGTTGAATTACTAGTGAATAACTTATCAACAGCTGACACTGTCAGTTTCACATTCATATATACGACTTCACTGACAGTCTCAAGGATAACAAATGGACACTTGCCTCACTGAAATATATTCAAATCTCTTTGAGCTAAGGGACCCTAATACAATGTTCTACTCTATCAATGTTAATACTTTCACACGTCGGTACTATGACAAAATAAAATAAAGCCCAGTGATGAAAAATAGCTCTACTCATGAAAGCCACAGTGGAGCTACAAATATTCCAGGTACTTAAAAGATATCTCTTGATAGTTTGTTATACTGTTTATTAAATGGCTGATAAATTTACTTCTGCATTCATGAATTATTTTTGACATGTAAATTTCAAGAAAAAAGAATCAATCAGTACAAATGCCGCATTGATACAAATATGAACAAGAAGTAGAACTTTATAATTTATAGTGATACTTCTCTCCTAGAGTATTTGACTTTGAAAATGATTCATACTATGTGGATTATTTTCCCAATAGTTATCTGTATACTCAGTTAAACCATAATTCTTTTGCTTATAAGATGCTGCAACTACAAGATTGAAAGATTGATACCCCATTCAACAACTTCATTCAACAGTTATTAAGTGACTTATGAGGTACTGAACACTAAGGGTTACAAATACGGTGATTTAAACTCTATGCTCATTAACATTATTTTGATTCAGTAAAATTCACTTTTCCAATACTGAGATCCAGGTGACTATTAGAATATTTTAAATTGAGGTTTCATATTCACTTTGAAAGTGTATAAATATGTAAGTTATGACAATCACATAAAGTTGCATAAGAATCACCATAATAATCAAGAAGCACATTAGGACAAGATAATAATAATAATCAAGATACCAAACATTTCCATTAACCAATAATTCCCTTGTGCACCTACACAAGCCTCTGTAAATCACCTGTCAGATTTTTTCTTTCTGTACATATATCTATTCCAAAATGTCATGAAATGGATTAATAGAGTATGTAATCATTGCAGTTTGATTAATTTGACTTGGCATAAAGCTTTTGAGATTTATCCACATTGTTACATGTAACAGTAATTGATTTCTTTGATTGCTGAGAATTCCATTTGTGAGCGTCCCACAGTTTCTTCCTCTATTTACTGGTTGATAAACATTTGGACTGTTTTAGTTTTTGGTAATAATGAATAAAGCTGTTATGAACATTTACGTACAAGTCTTTGTATGAACTTTTGTTCTCATTTTAGTTGAATAAATAACCAGGAGTGATTTTACTGGGTCATATGGTATTATTTAACTTCACTGATTTCTGAAGTTGTTGTACCACTTAGCATTTCCAACATAATACATACAGTTCAAATTATGCCATATTGTCATGAGGTTTTTTCTTTTTTTTTTTTTTTTGAAGCCATTTAAGGTTATCTAAGTTCTAAGCGGCATTTCACTATGATTTTAATTTGCATTTCCTTGATGTCTAATGAGACTGAGTTTCTTTTCATGTGCCTATTTGTCATCCTATGCCTTCTTTGGTGAAGTATTCGTTCAAATCTTTTGCCTGTTTTGGGGGAGTTTATTTGATTTCTAAGTATTGAGTTTTAAGAGTTCTTTACATATTCTAGGTACAAGACCTTTACCCAAATATGTGTTTTGCAAATACTTTTTAGTCTGTTACTTGTCTTTTTATTATCCTGATTATGCATTAAGCAAAAGTTTTAATTTTGAAAAAGTCCAAATTTTATCAGTTTTTATGGGTTGTGTATTTTGTGCTTTACTCAAGACATCTTCGCTTAATCCATAGTGATGAATATTTTCCCTATGTCTTTGTTAGTAAGTTTTATATTCCTAGGGTTTGCAGTTAGTTATATTATCTATTCTGAACTAATTCTTGTGTATAGTATAGGTAAGAATTGAGGTCAAATGTTTTATATACATGTCTTATTGTTCCAGCACCAGTTGATAAAAATATTATTCCTTCTCCATTGATTCACATTTTGTGCTTTTATAAAACCCAACTAGAAATAAATGTGTGGATCCATTTCTGGAGTTTTTATTATTTTCCCTTCATCTACATGTCTATTCTTTTGCCAATACTGTCTTGATTACTGTAGTGTTATCTTAAGACTTGAATACAATAGTGTAAGTTGTTCAATTTTGTTATTTGTAAAAATTTATTTATCTATTGTAAATTCTTTGGGTTTTTTTATATGAATTTCAAATCCACCTATTGATTTCTATTAAAAAATGCTGCTGAGATTTTGACTGGGATTGCATTAAATTTATAAGTCAGTTTGGGGAGAACTGATATCTTGACAATACTGAATCTTCCAATCTATGAATACGGTATATGTCTCTATTTACTTAGGTATTCTTAAACTTCTTTCATCCATGTTTTAGAGTTGTTAACATACAAATTACCTGAGTCCACTTTGTGCTGCAATAAAAAAAAAGTACTCAAGGCAGGGTAATTTATAGTATATAGAAATTTATTTTTTCATGGTTCTGGGGGCTGTAAAGTTCAACATTGAAAGGCTGGCATTTTGTGACGGGTTTATTGCTGTGCCATCTTATGGTAGAAGGTAGAAGGGCACAAGAGAACAAGAGAGGGACAACCTCACACTTTTTTAATAGCACCAATCCCACCTATGAGGGTGAAGTCCTCATGGCCCAACCACCTCTTCAAGGTCCCACCTATGAGGGTGAAGTCCTCATGGAGACCAACCACCTCTTCAAGGTCCCGTCTCTTATTACCAATACAATAGCAATTAAATTGTGACCTCAGTTTTGGAGGGGGCAAACATTCCAATCATAGCACAGATCTTGCAATATGAAAATACTTAGGTTTAGATTTCCACAATCAAGAAGGTAAATAGAAGTACTTTTTCTATTCCTTTCACCAAGAACAAATAAAAATCCTAGCCAGTATACATAAACTAAATATAGAAAAACTCTGAAAAGTGGCAAGAAGAAGGCAGATAAGCTAGGAAATTGGGAACAAGGAATAACATGATGATGACCTCCTTGAATATTCTCCATGCTTCACATATCTAAGACTTGGAGTTAAAAAAGCCAGCAGCCACTGCACTCCGGCCTGGGCGACAGAGTGAGACTCCATCTCAAAAAAAAAAAAAAAAGAAAAAAGAAAAGAAAAAAGCCAGCAACCCAGAAATTCTAATGGGCATAGACAAATAAATAAATAAATAAATAAATAAATAAATAAACCCAAATAAGGCCTGCTTTCTCTGGCAAAAGAACCAGGAAAGAGGCATCCTAGCCCGTTTGGATAACTGCTGTAGTCCAGCCAAACAGCACAGGGAAGAGAACCAAAAAAATTGTGGCCCCACTCCCAGCCATTTTTAACAAAGGCCTAGACTAGACTTTCATTCTCACTAGACTATAAAGAAGCATTCCAACTTCACTGGCAGAGTAGTATCAGAGAAGAATAAGTAGGGAGCCAGGACTTTCATCTCTGCTGCAAGCTAACAAATTTCCCTTCTCTTAGCCATGCTAGTGGAGACCAACGTAAAGAACTTGGACTTTCATTTCCTGCCAGACAGAAAAAGGATGACCCTCTGTTTCTCTTGGATGATACCATAGAAGACCGTATGAAGAGTCAGAACTCTCATAACCACCCAGCATTAATGAGTCACCCACTTACCTGTAATGTCAGGGGGCAGCCCAGTAGAGAACCTGGACACCTACCCCTAACTGGTAGTAATGAGGCTGTGCCTTCCCCAAATAGAGTGGTGTCAGAAGAAATAATGTAAAATGGAGGTTTAAATAAGATCCAGAGTCTTACAACATAATAACCAAAATGTCAAGGTGTCAATCAAAAATTACTGATCACTCCAAGAACCAAGAGGAGCTCAAACTGAATATAAAAAGGAAATTCATAAACTCCACCATCAAGATGACAGAAATGTTAGAATTATTTGAGAAAGATTTTAAATGAATCATCATAAAAACATTTCAATAAGTAATTATGAATATATTTGAAACAAATGAAAAATCCAAATGACAAAACTCAATTGAAGCTTTTTAGCTGAAAAAAAAAATGTAATAACTGAAAAAATCTAAAAAACCTCAGTGGAAGGCTTGGGAACAACAGCAACAACAACCACCACCACAAAATGGAAAGGAGTGAGGAAACAATCAGTAAATGAACTGAAAGATAGATCAAAAGAAATTATCCAATTTGAATAGTGGAGAGAAAAAAATGTAAATAAATAAGCAGAGCCTCAGAAACCTGAAAAACTATTTCTTTTTTAAAAAACTAAAATATTAGTGCCATCAGAACCTCAGAAGGAGAGGAAGATAAGGTCAAAGCTGAAAAATTACTTAGTAAATAATGGCTGAAAACATTGTAAATTTGGCAAGACACATAACTTATAGATAAAAGAAGCTGAGTGAACCCCAAATAGGATAAACGCAAAGAAATTCATAGCTAGACAAATCATAGTAAAACCTCTGGAAACTAAAAAAGAAACAACCAAACAAAACCATTGAAAGCAGTAAAAGAGCAACAACTGCTTACCCATAGGAGTAGGGGGAATCTAAATCACTAAATCCCTCATGAGAAACCATGGGAGAAGGCCAGAAGAAACTGGCACATTTTTCAAGCGTCGAAAGAACTGTAAAACTAGAATTCTACATATAGTGAAAATGTCCTTTGAAAGTAAAAGATAAATCAAGATTCTCAAATAATGATTAAAAGAAATTTTATCACCAGTAGACCTATACTAAAAAAAATGGCTACAGAAAGATTTCTATATACAAAGTTTCCACAGAGAAAGTTTTCTATGTATGAGGAAGGTAGAAAATGCAACAGAAAGTAAAATATGAATAAATATAATGCATTTTCTTCTTTTATGTTTTCAACTTATGGTTGATGATTGAAGCAAAATTATGACATTATATGATGCAGTTTAAATATATGTAAAAAACATAATCAGGAAATTTATATAATAAATGGTGGAAAGTAAAGGAACTTAGGGAGGTAAGACTTTCTTTAACTGGTAAAACCTCAGTGGAGGGCTCAGTGGAAGCCTACTATGACATCAGTGGACTGCCATAAATTATAAACTAACTAGAGTTACCACTAAAAAAGCTATACAAAGAGATACACTCAAAAACCCTACAGATAAAGTAGAAATCTAAAAGATTTTCAAGTAACCCATTTAAAAAGGCCAGAAAAATAAAACAGAGAAATAAAAAACACAGAACTAAAACCAAAATAGAAGACTGACACTGAATAATTACTGCTACAGATTAAGTGTTTATGTCCTCTCAAAGTGTGTATGTGGGAAACCTGATCCCCAGTGTGATAGTATTAGGAGGTGGGGTCTTTGGTACATGATTAGCTCATAAGGGTAGAGCTCTCCTGAGTGAGGTTATACAAGACTCCGGAGAGTTCCTTTGCTCTTTCTACCATGTGAAGACACAGTGAGAAGAAGGCTGTCTACGAACCAAGAAGTGAATTCTCACCAGATACTAAATCTGTTGGCACCTTGACCTTGGAATTTCCAGCCTTCAGAATCATGAGAAATAAATGTTCTTTAGGCCACCTAGTCCATTGTACTCTATCATAATAGCCCAAACTAAGATAATTACATTAAATGTAAATGGTCTAAATACATTAATCTAAAGACAAAGTTTGACAGAGTTAATTTAAAAATATTCCTTAACAATATGTGGTGTACTAAAACTCACTTCAATAAAATAATGTAGGCAACTTGAATATAAAATGTTAAAAAAAATATTATGCAAACTCTAATCAAAGAAAAGCAAGAACAGTTATATTAATTCCAGATAAAGTAAACTTTAGAGAAAGAAAATCAAAAGAGACAGAGGGACATTACTAATGATGAAAATAATTAATCATTAATAATGAGACACCACCAAGGCACCATCAAGAAGACAAAATAATACAAAATGTGTATGTCCCTAACAATAGAGCTGCAAAATAAGTGAAGCAAAACCTGATAGAATCGAATAAGAAAATAGACAAATCCACAATTTTAAGTGAAGCACCTCAACTCAACAATTTATATAATAACTAGACAGAAAAGAATCAAGTATATAGAATGCAACAACATTTTTAACCAAAAAAGGTTAACTGGAAGATTGTGGACAATGGTGGATAGGAGACAGGACTAACATGCAGCTCCCTCTTGGATGGACAGAACAGCATGTGGAAACTCACAGAATGGCAGAATAGCCTTGATCTTATGGCGATAGGGGAAAGGGTGTCCACTCTATTATTACTTTCACCTTAGTACTGGAGCTTCTAGTTATCACCATGATGCAGAAATAGAAAACAAAAAGTATGCAGATTGGAAAAAAATAAAACTATATCTATGCATAGGTGATATGGTGGTCTACATAGAAAATCTCAAGAAAAACACCTATAGAACTGCGAGGTTAATTCAATAAAGATACAATTTTTTAGACACACAAAAATCAATTGTATTCATATGCACTTGTAAAGAACATGTGACATGTTCTTTTATCTGACAATAAAATTAAAAGTACATCATTTACATTGCTCTAAACATAATATACTAGGCTTAAATTTTACAAAACATGGCCGGGCGCGGTGGCTCAAGCCTGTAATCCCAGCACTTTGGGAGGCCGAGACGGGTGGATCACGAGGTCAGGTGATCGAGACCATCCTGGCTAATACGGCAAAACCCCGTCTCTACTAAAAATACAAAAAACTAGCTGGGTGAGTTGGCGGGCACCTGTAATCCCAGCTACTCGGGAGGCTGAGGCAGGAGAATGGCGTGAACCCAGGAGGCGGAGCTTGCAGTGAGCTGAGATCCGGCCACTGCACTCCAGCCTGGGCGACAGAGCAAGACTCCGTCTCAAAAAAAAAAAAAAAAAAAAAAAAAAAAAATTTTACAAAACATGAACAAGATATATATGCTGAAGTCCACAATGTACTGATAAAAATAATCCAAAGATATCTAAACAAGTGAAAAGATATATCATGTTTATGAATTGAAAGACTCAACAAATCTTTTGTTCATTGATATTTCCCAAGTTTGACAAACAGTACTTGTTAACTATGTTCTCACACTTTCTGAGAACTAGTATCTTCTCCTTTTCCTTGCTTTCCTAAAATTCACCAGTGTTTTGTGAGTAATTTTTATCTGCTTCTTATGTGCTTGATTGACCCTTTCAATCTTAAAAGTTAACATCTTTAGGCTACTGAAGTTTTTCTTGAATTGTTTCTTTGATAATCATTTAGTTTGTTCCCTCAAACACCTATTATTTGAAGATCAGAGTGGATTCTCTAAATCAATTCCCTAATTATTCATATATTTTCCCCTATTTTCATCTTTTTGTCTTTTTGATTTGCTGTAGGCTATTTCCTCAAACATAAATTTTTACCCTTCTACTGGGCTTTAAGACTTAATTTCAAAAATTTTTTGAGAATATTCCTTTCTATTAATAATCTTTCTTATTTTGTAGATGCAATATATTTTCTTGTTCCTGTGGGAAAATCATACATTTTAAAAAGTGCTCTTGAATTGTTACTATTTCCTTAAATTTCCTATTCTTTTTTTAAAAATATTTTTGTTGTCTATTTCATGTTGAATTACTTGCTCAAATGCCTGATGATGTGCTGCTATATATTCATATTAAAATTAGGCACTTTTGGGCAAAGAGATGTATGTATAAGAGAGAGAGCATATGTGCAAATATTGTCACTAGTTGATTTCATGGTAAACAATTGATGTGAAATAGTTTATTGATTCCCCTCATCCCTGCACCCACCACCAGTTCTCCAGTTGTTTATGTCTGTAATTCTTCTCTTTTGGCCTTATGCAATTCTTCAAATAAAAGTCTGGCAATCACCTGTATGTAGTTTTTGACCTAGCTGTTGGAATTCTGGTAGTTGAGTGAGGACAGATGTTGGGGATTGTATCATTTAGTATATGGAATTCCACTTAGTATTCCTGTTTTCAGTAGGAACTCCTATTTTTAATTATACTTAAGACTCCCAGTCCAGAAACTGTCACTTTTATCTCTCCAGATAATACACTTTCAGTTATCTTCTAGGTAATAAACCTTCAGTTACCTGCTTATGTTTGGGAGAGATGAATAATCTGACTGCATGAGGTCGGGTAGGGAATCTAGGTCTCACTACTGCCAACCAATCTCTCTATTTTTATCTCATTTTTATTCCTGCTTGCATAGTTACCTTGTGCTGCCATTTCTTCTTTATTTTCCCCTGACTTTTTTATTCATACAAATTTGGCTGCTTTTGAGCTACTTCCAATCCTAGCTTAAGAATTAGTTTCTTTGAGGCCGGGCAAGGTGGCTCACCCCTGTAATCTCAGCATTTTGGGAGGCCAAGACTGACGGATTATTTGAAGTCAGGAGTCTAAGACCAGCCTGGCCAACATTGTGAAACCACCAGACAAAAATTGCCTGGGTGTGGTGATGCACGTCTGTAGTCCCAGCTACTCGGGAGGCCGAGGCAGGAGAACTGCTTGAAGGTGGGAAGTGGAGGTTGCAGTGAACAGAGATCGCTCCACTGCACTTTACCCTGGGTGACGGAGCAAGACTCCTTCTCACAAAAAGGAAAAAAAAGCATTAGTTTCTTTGAGATGTTAAATCATTCACCACGTGTCAGTTGTTTATTGGTTTTCAAGTTAATACTTTTTAATTTACTAATAAACTTCTTAATCTTAAAAAAATTAAAATACTGATGTGTCAGTTATTTTATAGTTTTTTGGCAGGTTTAGATTTTAAAACATTACATTTAATATTTTGTTGGACTTGGAAGAAAGTAATAATGTATGCATACAATTCTCCATCTTTTTTAAAAATAAATATTGTATATACTCTTTGCAGAAAAACTAACAAATGGATATAGGCAGAAGAAAGAAAGAGAGAAAAGTAAAACATATTTACTACATCAACTTTCCAAAGCAACCTCAGTTAAAAACTTGGTACCAAATATTTAGCTACTAAAAATGTGTATTAGGCATTAAAAAGAGACAGGTGCTCAAAGATTTAGCAAGAAGGATATTTGGCACAGCAATTTTTATAAGAAAGGAAAATCAGAGATAACCTAAGTGATTGACAAATAGTGCTTGTTTTTTAAAAAATACTGTAATATATCCACACAATAAAATACTGATACTGTTATGATGTTTCAAATGGATATTTACATTGCTAAAAATGTTTAAAGGTTACAAAAAATGTGTAATACAAAACCTTTAAAGAAATATATTATATTTATTTTCATAAATTCCTGGGTCAAAACATTTGCACTGTTCTAACGCCTTGTTAAGCATTGTTAAAATGCACAACTTGGCAGCAATTTATTCTTTCACAAATACCATGCACTCATTTCCTTCTCAAGACCATGTCATACAATTTTTAAAAATCTTTTTGTGTATAAATAGTATTTTATTATTTCAATAACACAGTGTAACAAGTCATAACTTTAATAATGATTCTCTTTTGATAATGACAAGATTGCGTTTTCTTATATGTTTATTGGGGAATTGCTTAATTTTTATTCCTTGACTTTATTTTTCTATTGGGAAGTTCACTTTTAGGTTTATATTAAAACATAGTCTAGAACTCTGTGAGTACTTGTGAATCATACTCTTTGACTTAATAATTCCACCTATAGAAATTTGTCCCAAAGAAATAATCTGAAATGTGAACACATATTTATGTGCAAAATATCTGTTTCAGCATTAATTATAATAATGAAAACGAATGATTCTTCAAATTATTTAGTGTTAATCACTGAGTAAATTATGAACCAGCTATGAGATCAAATAATACATACCATTTAAAAAAAGTTTATGAAGAAGTTTTCATGAAGAGATTTTTAATTTCATTGGAAAAGATGAATAATTAAATAACACTAAAATGAAAAGCATACAAAATATTTTTTTATGTGTGTGCATACATACAATGTGATCAACTTCTATTAAAACTATATTAGGCTGGGCGCGGTGGCTTATGCCTGTAATCCCAGCACTTTGGGAGGCTAAGGTGGGGGGATCATGAGGTCAGGAGATCGAGACCATCCAGGCCAACATGGTGAAATGCCATCTCTACAAAAAATACAAAAATTAGCTGGGTGTGGTGGCGCTCACTTGTAATCCCAGCTATTTGGGAGGCTGAGGCAGGAGAATCTCTTGAACCTGGGAGGCGGAAGTTGCAGCGTGCTGAGATTGCACCACTGCACTCCAGCCTAGTGACAGAGCGAGACTCCATCTCAAAAAAAAAAAAAAGGAAAAAAGTGTGTATATATATATATATAAATCACTGAAAAATAAGTATATCAAAATGCATATGTTGAAATTGCTTTGTAGTAGAGGAGTCATAGGTAAATTTATTCATATTTCTTTACACTTTCTGGTACTTACCAATTTTTTTTACAGCTAGAAAAAATACTATTAAAATTCATAAATATTTTAGTCATTACCTTCTATTTTTTCCCTTATTTTCTTTCTTTTGTACTATCATGAAATTATGAATATCTTTAATGAATTAGCACTAAGCAGCAGGAAGATAAGACCAATTTAGAAACAGTAACTAGTCACCTAGAAACATTTAATACAACAACAAACATGTTCTGCATATTAGCCATTTTAATATATCTTAGGAAAATAAAAATAAATAAGAGATGTAAACTCTTCCTAAGGAATTCACTGCATATTAGGGAAATAAATTCTCTGATATAAGCCAGGCTATAATTTATTTTTAGAGTAATAAGGGCTTAAACAAAGTGCTAAGGAAAGTTGAGGAGAAAGACATAAATTCTAACTGCAAAGACTGGAGATTTCAAAAAGGAGAAGCTTTGCAGGGGATGACACTTTTAAATGTAAGCAGTGCTTGGTAGTTAAAGATCTAATGGTCATGATGAGGATAATGAGGATGGTGACAGTGATGATGATGACATCTTATATTAAACATTGATTGGGATCCAGACACTTTGTCTGTTTGTTTTGAACATACATTATCTTATTTAATCTTCACAATGGTTTTATAGAGTGGGGTCTATTATTATTTCATTTTTACATACAAGGAAACTGAAATTTACAAAAAATAAGCTTTCTGAGGTCATATAGCTTGTACATACTTGAGGAGAAATTGAGATTCAAATCTAACTGATTCCAAGGTTG
The DNA here is from genome assembly GCF_047675955.1 of Chlorocebus sabaeus. NCBI lineage: Eukaryota > Metazoa > Chordata > Mammalia > Primates > Cercopithecidae > Chlorocebus > Chlorocebus sabaeus. The sequence continues at coordinate 102,977,282 of NC_132904.1, read as the reverse complement.
ATATATTAATCATTGCACAATTGGCAATTGTGCGAATGTAGAGAAGAACACCTAGAGAAATCACTACTTACATATGGGTCCATTAGATTCAGAAATTAAACATAAATAAAGTAGAATCCCATAGAACAGCCCGTCAAAACCCAGATGCGTCATTCCACTTGCTAAATCCTATCTCCCTGCACCCAAACACATAAAGTTCAGGAGCTGTGAGGTATGGCTTACAACACGGATTTAATATTATAAGCTCACTGACATTTTAAAGTGCTTTTACCAAGTGGGTTCACAAATTCGACTGCCTCCAACCAGCTAAGACCCATCGCTAAAATGAAACTGGTTTGGAGATTTCAAGGATCTTCTGAAATCAACACCAGTGTTTACTAGTTGACTAGTTAACTAGATTACTACTTAAGCCAGGGTGCCTAGCTCTGGGTTTTCTGCAAATTGAATGATCCATCAATATTGAGAAGCATTGAAGGCTTCGATCTGATTGAAAATTTGCTCATAACTAATGGATACTTACATACCAAGTTCAAGGCTTTATCCCCAGGATTTTAAATATTTAAACAGGTATTAAATGGATATACCTCCTTATTTATTTTTGGACTACAAATTCTCAGTTCTTCACCGTGTGTCCAACGACAACAAAGGTATGAGTTTTACAGAGACACACTGGATCAGAAGTCAGTCGAGCTGAGCCACTCCTAAGACTCCTCACTTAATTCCCATTGCTGTCAGTTCATCCCTCAAACTGATATGTGAAATTCTTCAGGGAAGCATAAAGCTCTGTTATGCTCTGTGCACTTGCTGCCTATAGGAAAACTGAACTCTTTGCTCCATTTCAATTTTTACATATTCTCACTCTACCCTTGCTTCCCCTGGCTGTCAAGAGTCAGGGCTCTGGGAGATTTATTCTAGCACACTTTCATTTGATTTTCAGGTAAAAAACTATGTCCCAGTAACTTCCTGAACCTCTAGTTAAGTATGAAATAGCTCACCTTTCCACCACTTCCCATTATATAAATTATGCCTTTCCTGCTGGAAGGGGATGATGATTCACCAAAATTAGATACAGCTCTTCCCAACTGCAGGCTTGTTATAAACAGGCAAGCGACTGTGTTAAATTGTAAAGATTTAAAAAAATATTTTCCAAGAGTAAACAGTAACAAGCAAAGCTTGGAAAATGTAAGATAAAAGGAAAACACAAGAGGTCTTTCTTTCTACTTAAATGCAGCTTTGTCCTGCTATGGGGTGGGGGTGGGTTTACAGCAGCTGCTTCTCTGCTTTCATGTGAGTCACCCACACTTAGGGCACACTTAGGGCAAGGGACCTGGCTCTGGCACTAACCAGCTGTGTGGTTAACCCAGTGATTCTCAACCCAGCTGCTCTTTAAGTTTACTGGGAGCTTTAAAAAATACTCAAGCCTCCATTCTGTGCCTGAGCCTCCATTCTAAAGTTATAGTAAACAAATAAGAAGGCTAAACAGCTATCAAAAACTCAGTCGGCCAGGAACTTCGTGTAAATAGCCATAGTTTTTCAAAGCCCCAAAGTCATATATTTTCTCCCATTTTTCTTTAAACATGCAACCCTCTCGGACATTCCGTTTTTAACATTAGAGAAACATGAATACATCATAAATAATCAACACTCTTTTTAACTATATCTTAAAATTAGAGGACAAATATTCATCATCAGTGGCAACTTAAACATGGTTTCGGTGATAGAAATGCAACAGAGAGAATTAGGGTAAACTTCAAAGTACAAGGTATAAGCTTTCCTAGACTATATTATACTGTGCCATACTACGCTATGCTACACTACACTACGCTATACAATACTGTACTATACTACACTATACTGAAGCAGAACCTTGATTTTTTTTTTTTTTTGGCAAGAAAATAAAGTCATATTTCACAATTTTAAAAAAGAAACTAGAAATTCAAGAATATGGTTGAAGTACCTCCATTTTAAAATGTTGGCAATTAATTGAAAAATAAAATTAGAACATTATGTGGGCCCACTTTGGGCCAGCAAAATGTAAGCTTAGGCCTTAGTGTAGATTGCAGGATGCCAGTTTGAACCCTTGACAAAACTGCCTATCAGGTACTTTAAAGGTAGACCTGGATTCAAATCCCCACTCTTTCTGTTACTGGTCAATGTCTGACAAGTAGTAACTCCTCAATCAATGCAAATATTTTTATTATTCTACTGTTTTTCTACTCTAACAATCTAAATCCTTAGTATAATTTTTTATCTGTAGGATTTTTAAAAATACTTACCTGGAACTTAAGCAATCAGAAAGTTAAAAAAAAAAAAACTTTTTTTTTTACAGTTTATATATTCTACACATGATTTTTTTATGAAAACAGATGAGCGGTAGCAAGGATTTATTCAAATAAGCCTCTTGCAGAGTAATGCTAGTATCAATAAAGATCTCTTATTCCAACCTCTCAATCCTTTGACATCCACAATCCTAAGTTAAAGGTAGGGCTTATAATAATGACTTCTGCCACTGTAAATCTCTAAAGAATGTCAATACAAATAGTAAATAATGTCAAGTATTTAGCATTAAATGTATTGTTGTGTTTGGCTATGATCCAAATTCATGCCATGGAAACTTAATCCCCATTGCAACAGTGTTAGGAGGTGGGGCCTAATAGAAGATGTATAGGTCATGAGGGCTTCACCTTCCTAAATGGATTAAAGCCACTATAAAAAGGGCTGTGGGAGTGGGTTCTCTCTTTGCAGCTTATCTGCCAAATGAGGGCACAGGGTTTGTCCCTTTTGGCCCTTCTGTATTCTGCTATGAGATGACACAGTATGAAGGCCCTCATTTAACACCAGAAGCTGGACCTTGATCTTGGACTTTTCTGTCTCCAGCTCTGTGAGAAATAAATTTGTTTTTTTATAAAGTTTCAGTATTCTGTTATGGCAGCACAAAATGACTTCCCTGTCTCAGGTACTCTGTTAGAACACTACAAAACATATTAACACAGTATTGTAATCGTTTGAGCAATAATGATAATTTCTCTGTTGCTGAATATTTGGTTAAATAAGCAAATAACCTGAAATCTTATGGATAAATAGAAATCTACACATTTTATTCCTAATTTTTAAAGATGTAGTTTTTCTTCATGAGCTTCTCTAAAGAAGCCACAGCACAAAATTTCTTATGCACTGAGTTTTTCCTTCCCAAGCTCATTGGGATATTTAAAGATAGATCCAGAAATTAAAAAATAGACAAGTAAATAAAGTCAAACCACTATGAAGCTTTCTTCTACTTCCCAGCTGAGACTGTGAAATGGTTTGAAGTCTGAAGACATAGGGGTTATCAGTATTTGGAGAATCTGACTCGTTCCTCTCACTAAACCAAGCATCTAAATTTCTCTCCATCCCCGTTGCCATCACTTATTTCTGTGCCTTACCTAGGATACTTAACCTCCTAACTCATTTGCCTATTTCCACACTTGCCTAATTATTTTCTATATTGTAGTCAGAGTAACCCTTCTAAAACAAAATCTTATTCCACCACTGTGCTTTGAAATACTTCAACATCCCTGCACTGATTTTACAATGAAGTTTAAAGTCCTTCAGTTCATGGCTCCAGAATAGCTGCTCAACCTTACCTCTTATCAATCCCCAACCTCACATACTGAGCTTCAACCATAATGATGTCTTATATTTTCCTCAAAACCTCTATGTTCTTTCATTTACTCCTGGACTTCAAAAATGCTATCATTTTTTGGAGCATTCTCCTACCCTTTAACCTCATTATTCTTATTTATATCTCAGATTTTAGATTATATATACATAAAATCTAAATATATATAATATATGTATATTTAAATATATAATATATAAAATATATATATTTAGATTTTGTAGTAAGTGCATTATGTACATGTAGAGCATGTAGTAAGTGCAATTTCAGAGTTAGCGTAGTAAGTCCAATGTCAGAATTAGTACTAGCAGAAACTAGCAGAAGGAGATTTTCTATTTATATATATATAAATAAAATATATTATATATAATATATACACAAATAAACATTTTATATTTTATATATTATATGTAAATATATATATAATATTATATAATATTATATATATATATAATCTCCTTCAGATAAATATTTTCGTGCCCTCCTGGAGTCCTGATATTTCTGCTAGCACTAATTCTGACATTGGACTTACTATGCTAACTCTGAAATTGCACTTACTACATGCTATTATAAGTCTTAGCTCATTCTCACCACTGGATTGTAAGCTATGTGAGACGGATACTATGTCTATCTTAGTCTTACAGTGTCAATTCTAGAGCCTGGAACATAGAAGTACTTAGTACATGTTTGTTGAATAAACATATAATATTGACTTTCTTAGTGGCCAGGACTGTGTGAGATTGTGGGATTCATGTTGGATGTCACATCCTTACTTCACAGGATTTTGTTTACATATTATAGAGCTTAATATTTAAATTATACTCTGAAAACAATTCCTTTTGTAGAGAGGGAGCTTTAGCGTTTTCCAAGTGTTTTCCATGCCATGCATTTCTCCCAGAAACTCTAAGAGCATAGGGCAGTTCCTATTATACCCACACAATAGTTAACGAAATTGAGTCTCAAAAAGTCCTTGTGACTTAATCAAGGGAATTTGAGTTGTGGAGAAAGACTTGAGCCTCAGATCTTTTGTTTTGAAGACCAAATCTTTTTTTTTTTTCTTTTTCTTGCTGCAATTCACTGATTTTTTTCTTGCTCACTAGCTTTGTTTGTTTGTTTTGGGGAAACATGCATCTGCATGCATAGCAGTTCATTTCCCTTCTCAATTATGTCTGACTTAACTGATACTGAAACGAGTGCTCAGACAACACATCTCTAATCAGAGCAGAGCAAGACAGTCAAGACATGTTCAAGGTGGCAACAGGAGGTGCTGTGGAATACTAATAAAGCTAGCCAAAGAACATCTACAAAGCAAGGCAAATGCAGAAAACTTAGCAATGAATCTTACTCCCTTAAATACTCTCTAGAAGCTACTTTTACTCCTACCCAATTTTGTAGAAAATGCAGTTTAATAAATATATCACTTTGTAAGTTTCCCTAAGTCTTATTCATTTATCTGACAAATATTTAAGTAAATATTCTTTTATTTAAACTGGGGATGTAAATAGATTAAATGAATAATTCCTAGCTTTGAGGATGTCATATGGTAGTGGGAGAAATAGACAATAGATAAGAATATAAATAATTGAAGATGGCAACAGCTATTACAAGGTAAATAAAGAGGGTGTGCTACAGAATACAATGAAGATGTTCCTCAGATAAAGTGATGATTGAAGGCCTCTCTGAAGGGGTAATATTTGGACCACAACCTGACAGATGAAAAGAAACCTAGGTGAGAAAGATGAGAGGAAAAAAATTCCAGGTAGGCGAAATAGCAACTGAAGAGTCCAGACAGAAAAGAACATTTTGGCTGTTCTTGTATATTTCCGTGTTGGTTCAAATACCTGAGAAGAGCAAGATAAAAAGTCCTTTAGCCCTTCCAACCTAGAAACAACTTATTTCTGAAGCTTTGGATAGGAATAGTGACTCCAGTGATTACTGCATGTGACTTACTTCCTGTTTTATTTGCTTGTGTGTCTCTAGATTTTCTTCCTTTGGAAGGTACTCAGTACTCATCCACTCTTACATATAACTATACAATTATATATAGCAGTATAGCAATTTACAGTTATGTACAGATGAGCTATAGAATATGCAAGCATGCCTGAAAAAGTTGGGTACCTGTATGATTTATAAATCAAATTCAGTTTCAAAAACCTTAAGGAACCTTGCCTTACCTTTATTTACCTCCATTTGGAGGTAAAAAAAAAGCAAATAATTCTTCTATGTTAAAACAACTCAAATAATGTCATCAACACTATAATCAAGTGGACTGTATCCCTGGGAGGATGGTTTAACATATGCAAATCAATAAATGTGATAACATCACATTAACAGAATGAAGGATAAAAATTTCATTATCATCTCAAAAGATGCAGAAAAAACCTTGATAGAACTCAACACACTTTCATGATAAAAACTGTCAACAAATTAGGTATAGAAAGAATTTACCTTAGTATAATGGTCATATATGGCAAGTCCACAGCTGCCCTCATACTCAAAAGTAAAAACCTGAAAGCTTTCCTGCTAAGATGAGGAACAAGACAAGGATGCCCATTCACCACTTTTATTCAACATAGTACTGGAAGCTCTAACCAGAACAATTAGGTATGAGAAATAAATTAAAGGCATCCAAATTAGAAATGAAGAAGTAAGATTATTTCTGTTTGCAGATGACGATTTTATGGATAGAACGCCCTAAAAACAACACCATAAAATGGTTAAAATTAATAAATGAAATCAGAAAGTTGTAGGATTCAAAATCTCTGTATGAAAATCGGTTGCATTTTTATACACTAACAATGAACTCCTTTAAAAGGAAATTAAGAATACCATCTCATTTACAGTAGCATCATGAAGAGTAAAATACTTAGAAATAAACTTAACCAGGCAGGTAAAATATTTGTAGACTGAAAACTATAAAACATTGATGAAATAAATGTTTAAAAGACACAAATTAAATGAAAAGACACCCCATATTCATGGATTGGAAGACATAATACTGTTACAATGACCACACTACCCAAGCAATGTACAGATTCAATGAAATCTTGATAAAAATACCAATGACTTTCTTCACTGAAATAGAAAAACAATCCTAAAATTCCTAAGAGACTGCAAAAGACTTTGGCTAGCTAAATTTTTCTGGACAAAGAAGGCTGGAAGCATCACACTTCTTCATTTCAAAATATAATACAGCTACAGTAAATAAAATGATATCATATTGGCATATTCACATAGAGACCAATAGAGCAGAATAGAGAGCCCAGAAATAGGCATATGCATATTTACTCAACTTGTCTTTGACAAGGATGCTTAGCATACACAATAGGGAATGAATAATCTCTTCAATAAGTGGTATTGGGAAAACTGGATATTCACATACAAAACATGAAATAAAACTGAACCCTTTCTTACACCATACCCCCAAATCAACTCAAAATGAATTAAAGACTTACACATGACTGGAAACTCTAAAGCTCATAGAATAAAACATAGGGAAAACTCTTTGTAACAGTGGTCTTGTCAATGATTTTGATATGACACCAAAAGCACAGATAACAAAAGAAAAATTAGACAGTGGGATTACAGCAAACTAAAAGCTTCTGCACAGCAAAGGAAGGAAATAATCAATAGAATAAAAAGGCACCTTATGAAATAGGAGAAAATATTTGTAAGCCATGTATCTGATAAGGTGTTAATATCAAAAATATATAAGGAATGCATATAACTCCATAACAAAGCAAATAACAGAGGACTTGAGTAGATATTTTTTCAAAGAAGATATATAAATGGTCTACAGGTATATGAAAAAGTGCTCAACATTACTAATCATCAGGAAAATGCAAATTGAAACCAAAACAAGATATCACTTCACACCTGTTAGGATGGCTATTATCCAAAAGACAAAAGATAACAAGTGTTGATGAGAATGTACAGAAAGTTAAAGCCTTGTACACTTTTGGTGCGAATGTACAATGGTGTTTTTGTACATTGGTTTTGTACAAAATTTGTGGTTTTGTACAATGGTTTTGCCACTATGCAAAACAGTATGAAGATTCCTCTAAAAATTAAAAAAATATACTATATATTCAGTAATCTCATTTCTGGATATATATTTAATTAAATTGAAATAGGGTCTCAAAGAGATATGTTCACTCATATGTTTATTGTAGCATTATTCTCAATATTAATGATATGGAAACAACTTAAATGCTCATAGGTGGATGAATAGACAAAGAAAATGTGGTATATACAAACAATGTAATATTATTCTTTAAAAAAGAAGAAAATCCTGCCATATGTGACAACATGGATGAAACTGGAGGACAATGTGGCAAGTGAAATAAAGACAAATAAGTGAGATAAGGACAGAAGGACAAATATTGCATAGTCTCCCTTATATTAGGTATCTAAAATAGTCAAACTCAGAAGCAGAAGGTAGAATGATTGCTACCAGGGACTAGGAGGAGGGGAAGTGGAGAGATGTTATTCAACAAACATAAATTTTCTGTTATGCAAGATGAATAATTTCTAGAGATCTACCATCCAACATAGTGCCTATAACTAATACTAGAATGTTCACTCAAAAGTTTGTTATGAGGAGGCCAAGGTCACCTGAGGTCTGGAGTTCAAAACCAGCCTGGCCAAGATGGTGAAACCCCATCTCTACTAAAATACAAAAATTAGCCGGACGTGGTGGTGTGTGCCTGTAATCCCAGCTACTCCGGAGGCTGAGGCCTGAGAACCGCTTGAACCTGGGAAGCAGAGGTTGCAGTGAGCCAAGATCATACCACTGCACTCCAGCCTGGGTGATAGAGTAAGACTCTGTCTCAAAAAAAAAAAAAAAAAAGTTTGTTATGAGGACAGATCTCAAGCTAAGGGTTCTTACCACAAAAAAAGAAGGTGAAAAAGAAGGAAACTTTTGGAAGTGATAATGTTTATTATTTTGATTATGGTGATGGTTTCACAGATACATATATACGTTGAAGCCCATCAAATCATGTACTTTAAATAAGTGCAGTTTTTTTGTATAACAATTACACCTTGGAACAGCTGTTAAAAATTAAATTAAATACAGACATTCGTACACACACAAAAAAACAACAACTTCTTGATGTATCTCTTTAAATTTTTGTATATTAGGCTCATTCCTTAAAGAGCAGTAAAACTATGTAAGACCATTTACTCTCTTATCTTAAAGGATATGAAAGTCAGGAGACCCCAGGAGACAGTTCTTTTTTTCTTTTCTTTTTTTACAGAAGTGTCAGTGTCCTGGGACACAGAGTGTTAAATAAACCGAGAAGATCACAAATATAATATCCTCATAGGTAAGTATGGATAAAAAGAGCTCAGATTTCCTGCATCTCAAGCCAAGCCCAAAGAAGCATACCAATCTCAAAGTTCATTTTTAAAGATATCATGCTCATGTGCATGGCAAGACACCATTATCTGAATTATTTGCTCAAATGGATTTTATTTCTAAACGATGAGAAAATAGGAAACAAGAAACTCCAATTTCAGTGTTGTACCTGATTATAAAATGGCACCATTTTGAACTTCTGCATCCTGAAAAGACTTCTGATTAGTTTCATTGCTTATCTACCAGAACCATCTGTAAAACTCTTCAGGTTTACTTGGCCAGGAAGGTCATTCTAATAGTTGCATATCCAAACGTTCAGGAGAGCCAGTGATCTGTCACCCTCCTACTGAGTTTAATCATATTCACTTTGGGAAACTATGTGCCTTGGGACTGTTCACTCTGTTGTGGTTGTATAATTTATCATATGAGGCAAAGTATCTGTTTATATACTGCCAGAAAATTCTCCAGGAAAAAAAATGAGATAAATATCACATTGTTTCCAAACCTAAATCAATGTGTTCATCAGTTAAACATGTCAAGTCTCTGTAATATACAAGACAAGGCAAACAAAAAGGAAAAAAGAGAAATATAGCACAACTCTGCATATCAAAAAAATTTAGAAGTGCATTTAAGGTATTGTAAAAGAGAAAACAATTAACTTTATTCACTTGATCCTAACAGTAATCTTGCAAAGTGGATACTATTAAACTCATCTAACTGAAAGAGAAACAGACTACAGGAGATCCAAGTATCATGCCAAGGCTATACTCCTGAGAAGGAACTTGTACTTTTTCCCCCTTTACCACAAATAGCTTATAATGCAATATGAAAGAAAATGCATGGAAGTCACAAAACCCCTGTAAAAATAGTGTGCCAACAGGTGTAGGAATGAAATTGGTGAAAGCAAGAATACATCTACTCATAGGCTTTTCATCTGTTTTTCTCTGTCCCAGAGTGAGGAACTTCAATAGAGTTGTGGTTTTCTGGGAAACCCTGACTATAGGTCCATCAGGAGACCCCTTTCTAAATTTTATTCTCAGGGCTGGTAACATTTTTTCCCCACAGAAGACACCTGTCCATTGAAGACCGTGGCTCCTGACAGGCATAGAGACCTTACAAGGCTTTTATTTATCTAATGCTATGCAGCATCCAACTTAGTAGTGTAAAAGAACAGCCATTTTATTATCTTTCATGATTCTCTGGGTTGACTGGGTTCAGCTGGATGGTTCTTCAGCTCCACACAATTTCATCAAAGAGCTTTAGCCATCTAGGGGCTAATTAAGTTGGAATGTCCAAGTGGGCTTACTAACATGGATGGCAGTAGATACTGGCTCTCAGCTGGGAGTTCAGCTGAGGCTGTCAGCTGAAGTGACATGGCCTTTCCATGTGGGTTGAGTTTTTCATAGAATAGCTATTTAGTTCTATGAGGGGCCATTTTAATAAAAACATTCCAAAAGGAAGTTGCTAACTCTCTAATATCTCAGTTCAGAAGTCCCAATATGCCACTTTCACTGCTTTCTCTTGGCTCATCTAGATTTAGAAAGAAGAAAAATAAGTTTTACTTCTTGATTTGAGCATGAGCATGAATATATACTTTCATATATAGAGAGAAGAATTGTTGGAAGTCATCTTTGGAGCCCAGCTCCTATAAAAGTTGCACCTTTGACAGAAAGAGAAGCTATAGCTATGACCACCTCAGAATGCCCCCAAAATCTTCCCATTAAGGGACACTTGGTAAATATCATACATATTGAGTATAAAAGTGTCCCATTGACATAGAGCCACAAATGATTAGAAGCAGATACAAACATGGGAGACTCTTTGGAGGAGTTGAAATTTTGATACTAATCTGACTGAGATGGTTACATACAAATTGAACAACCTCAGTGACCTAATATTCAGTTAATGTTTATATAATTGAAGAAAATCACACCTTAATCCACAAACTGATATCTCCCCAACTTGATGTTTTGAGCATAGAAAACACAGTGTATTTATGTGTCTGAATTTTGTTGTAAAGAAAGCTGTAAAAAAAATCAGGCAGACTATATTTTAAGGTTCTAAGATGGATTCCTGTCAATCACAATGAATTGATCTAGATCAAAGCTTTAAGGGTATCCAAACAACATATTTGTAACAGATGGTGGAGCAGATGACTAGCTATGCATTACGTTGGGGTCTTGCCAAACAGTCTTTTGAGTACAATCTGTCAAGTGATTGGAAATGACTCATGGATTTATACAATGCATTATATTTACAATGAAATAACACTAAGAAATATCTATAGATGCCAAAAATGTATCTTTTGTGGAGAAAAAATTTAGACAATGCAACATTACATACATCCTCATAGCAATTTCCTATTGTTATTTAAAAGTCATGACCTGAGGCTGCAGTGAGCACAGCCTTAGCATTTTGATAAGACAAGACAGAGCCAGAATACCAAGCAGGTGTGAAGCAAGCATTGTCTCTGAAACAGACAGAGATGAGGGCAAAGGAAAGAGTGGGGAGGAAACAAGGAAATAAATAAAATTACTCATAGTGGATAATCTCAAGCAGGTCCAATCTCAAATCTGCTCTAAGAACCAGATGCTGTGCACACATAAAGTATAAGAAATTTCTTACCTTAATATTCTTAAACATAGTTGTGTGTAATGATTCTTTTTAAATACAGCATTTTAGATAATTTGAATTGGTGGGAGAGCAAATTACCTAAAATCTCACCCTAAAATAGTCCTTGTCATTCCTCTTATTCGGGCCTTTGTTTGTTGGTTTATTCATTAATTCATTTATGTATTATAGCACAACTAGTTTAACAGCTATAAGAAAGTACAACAAAATAGACATTGTCATTAGAATTACGGCAGTTTTGTTAAAGATTGGGTAGCATTAGAGGGTGAGAAATGGCATTGGGTGGGAGAAGCATGACTCATTTTAAGGCTTTTGATGCAATGCAGTTGATTATCATTCTATTCAGGCATTATATACTAGGGAGAGGAGCTAGAGGGTTGGTAATTTAGCTATAGGAAATTTCTGCACAAAACCGACCCAATGAAACCTCCCTGGTGAGGTCCATCTGCCTTCTCCAGACGCTGTGACCACCAGGATGAAAACATTCCCATTGGTCCTTCTGTACCCTTATTCTTATCCACATATTGCCTGCTCCCTCAAGGTGCTGTGCAAGTTAAGAGTAGTCTATCTCCATAGCTGAGACACACACTGGTTTGGCTACAGTAATACCATGTGTGACTGAGAGATTGTAGGGGATAGCTTTATTTTAATACATCAGGTTTGCCGGGAGTATTGTGCCTCTTCTTCAACACAATCTAGATGATCTTAAATGTAATACGAGTCTCAAGGTAAACGAGGAATCAATCATATGTTCATCAATACCAGCAATTTACTACCTACTCCCCTCACAGTCCTGTGCAAACTCCTGGTCTAGTGGTGGGTGTAAAGCCACCATTTCATCTGGTCTCTCTTTGCAGAACTTTAGGCCTCATTTCAGTAATAAAAACAAAAATAAATACTTGTGACTTTGAGAAGAGTTAAGGTTCTTGGACTGCTGTCATACACAAATTGGGGATAGGAACCCTATTCAAGGCCATCTCACTGCTGAACTTTAGCAGTTAGAATGACTTTATGGCCACTTGGCCATTAAGTATGCTATTTATGAGGAGGAGAGGAGGGAAGAATCCAGGCTTAATCAACTTTAGTAAGAAAAATGCTCACACCTGTAATCCCAGCACTTTGGGAGGCCAAGGTGGGTGGATCATGAGGTCAGGAGTTCAAGACCAGCCTGGTCAAGAAGGTGAAACCCTGTCTCTACTGAAAATACAAAAATTAGGTGGGTGTGGTGGTGGGCGCTTATAATCCCAGCTACTCGGGAGACTGGCAGAGAATTGCTTGAACCCGCGAGGCAGAGTTTGCAGCACTGCACTCTAGTCTGGGTGACAGAGCGAGACTCTGTCTCAAAAAATAAACAAACAAACAAACAAATAAAAATAAAAATGCCTTTATTTGTACTTTTCCTGCTGGAGATGCTAGCAGAGCAAACTGCATCATATTTCCTCTTTCTGCCCCAGGCACTGTGCACAGTTTGCAAGTAAGGGGAACTGGCAGCTAATTGCAGCATCTGAGTCCTTCATGAAGGATTCACCAGGATTGAATCCCTCCAGCTCCCCACTAGAGGAAACAAGTCAGAGAAAGATGCATTGAGATAGAACACTCGGCAGGTGGAAGGAAAAAGAACTGATTCTAAATGCAATACGAGGTTGTGGTCACCACATGGGGTTAGCATTTGGTTCTGATTTGAACTGGAGACTGTATAAACTGAAGATGCAAGAAATCATACTCAGGTCAGTGGCTTCCATTGGATGGACCTACAAATGCTGCTACCCTTCAGATAATAAATGCCCCTGAAGAATGCCACATAGGACGTAGGACTTGCAACAAATAAGTTGAAGTTCTGGTCACTCTGTTCTTGCAGAAGAAAACCTTTGCCCCTGTACACGAGAATGACTCCATTCTCAGGAACCTCCTCCAGGACATAGATAAGATGATGACTTCCATTTGGCAGCTGGGAAGGATGTGAAGAGGGCTGAGGTCACAATAAGTGCCTAAAGTAGCTCACAGTCAGAGCTTCTGGACCTCTGATGACAGTCCATCCACTCAGAGGTCTTCCTCAACTCTGCAATCCAAAATAACCCCCTCCCTACATGCTCTATCAAAATCATTTTCTTTATAGCACTTGTCACTATCTGACATATTCTTGTTTATTCATTTTTACTGCTTGTTATTTCCTCTCACTAAATGTAAATGTTGAGGGAACAGTGTCCTGTCTTTTTTCACTGCTTTCTTTCAATTTTTAGAACAGAGTCTGGCACTAAGTCAACATTTACTAAATTTTGTTTGTGTGTTTCCCTTCTATTTTTCTTCTGCATATATATTCACATATATTTGCAATTATGCTAAGCATATAACTTTTTAGATTTTTTTCTACTAAATATTATAAGCACTTATGTAGCCACACGTCTATAATGATACATTTAAATGACTAATATTTCTTCTAGCTGACTGCCATAAGCGTACCAATGTTTCTGGACATCTAATTTATTTCCAGTTGGTTTATTTTTATGAAAAAACTTTTACCAAACATGTATTTGATACCTTCTTGCATATAATTTAGCTTCTTTTGAATTACTGTATTTCCTTAGAATGAGATAACTAAATCAATGGATTTAAACATTTTTTGATCCTCGATTCATAGCAACCAATTCCTTTCAGAACATGTTGCACCAATTTAACTAAAGACGTGAGGCAATGACCCTACGGCATTCATAACTTGATTTGCTTCTTCACTGTTTATATTCTCTCAATTATCTCCAACAATGAGGATAGGAAAACATCTATCTTTATTCCTTCATGTGTTAAGTGACAACAGAGATTCCTTGGTTGTGGAGAAAGTTATACCTAAGAGATGGCTTGGTTTGCTAAGCTACCTTCAGGCCTGCATGTCAAGTTTAAGAAGATTCTAAGCTTTTAAAGACAGTTAAGGAAGGACTATGTGGGGTTACATTTCTGCCTGGCAAAATGGCTGCCAGATGATAAGAGGAGATGATAGGAGGTGGCTACAAAGATAACCTTCTGCCCCAAGCTGCCCCATGTAGCTACATAACTTGGAGAAAATTTCCAAGCTTTGCATGAGCCTTACTAAGAGATTCATAGATACATGAAAGAAACTTCCACTTTGCTTATGCTATTGTCTACAAGTTGCTCAATCCTGAATGGTATCACAAGAGGACACTTTGCCAGATACCTCAGTTAAGTGTTAACCAAACAGAATGTGAGTGTTTCTATTTACCACGAGCTTAGAGCTTGAAGTCATCGATGAATTTTCTTTGCCTTTCCCCTGAGGACCACAAAGGGCTTTTGATATATTGGTTTGTCTGTCCTTGGTACAATAGGGGATTAAAACAAAAAAGAATTATCCCCATTTTTCATGTTTGTTGAAAGTGAACTCAGATGAAAACACTAGCTAGTATTTAGATTCTTCTATTTTTAAGTCCAGAATGTATTCTATTTCTTTTATTAATTTTATTATAAATTTATAGGTCCCCAAAATTTCCTATTCTTAAACTTCACCACTTTTGTTCAATTGCCTTCTTTTACATCAAAACGGTGACTACAACAGTCATTTCTAACACTTGGCATTTTGAACAATGCTGCATTTTGAACAAACCACAAATGTCTGCAATTTCGTATACTTTATTTTATTCAGTCCACATGTAGCTAATTTTTTCAGCATAACAATTAGGTACAATTTTGATTGCATTCCACATATTTATGCTCTTTGTATCTTTTCATTGATTTTTCTTTGTTTCAGAACATTTGTTTCATTTTCTAATTTAATGTTGATTAGAGATTAAAGCAATGTGAAAATATATCTTTTCTAGTCTGCCAGAAACTAAAGTCTGAATATTTCCTGATTTTTTTCCCCTCAGTGTGAATCATTTACCAGTTTCTCTTATAGGGCATGTAGTAACTATCAAGATAAAATTCAGTGTGAAACATTTAGAGATTTAGGAAACTCTAGAAGTCTTATCTTCTGTACTTAGTTCCTCTTCACATTACAGGCTATCAAATGGAAATATCTTTAAGTTCCCTTTCTGTTTGCTTATTTTTTCAATTCATAAGTTTTAAATATTTATATTGATAAAGAATACTAATGCTCTAAAATACTAAGAAAAATACTAAAATATTGGCTGATTACAGCTTAAGCTTCCTCTGCTACTTAAGTCTCATATCAATAACCGGTTCTAATGAAATTTATTTCAGGCATGTCACAGCACAATAAAAACATTCCCATTATTATGCAGTAGCTATGATTATCTGGCTAGAACTTAGTTTGACAGAACAAAGTTAGCTAGTCAAAAAGAAATGCTTTTGCTCATAATAGTTTTTATTGATTTTCAAAATCTTTACTTCCCTGCCTGCCTTCCTTTCTCCCTCCCATTCACACTTCCTTCAGACCTATCTTGAACCTCATATATTTACTGGCTGACTTTCTAGATATAAGTTGTGTAGAAAAGAACTCTTTTCCAATGAAAAAATATCCATTTAGTTTGTAAAGAGGCTAACCTAATTCTCAGTTCTCCAGGAACTCACTCTTCTGAAACTTCCACTCCAGTAAGGGACAAACGCCATGCAGCCCCAGTAAAACAGACCACTACATAGGAACAGACTTAAGCATAATGAACGGAGGCTGGAAAGGGCTGGGAGCAGCTGGACTTTCCATTCTTTTCCTGATTCTTCTTTTGCTGACAGTGTGCTGACAAATCCCTAGGATGGCATTGGGTTCCCAGGGGGCTAAAAAAAAAGCAGAAGAAACTTTTAAATTCGTCCTTTAGTTGATTTAATTCACATTAACCACTTGATGATAGTATGAATCATTGTGAATGAGCAGTGTGTAAGACCACTGAGCTAGAAGACTTCATATTTTCAGGCAGCCACAAAATAAGTTCTACAAAACAATTAACCCAAAGCTAAATGTGGCAAAAGAAAACTATTTCTAGAACAATGCATTGACTATTCTTTAACTTTCACCCATAGTTAACAGCATTTCATATCACCTCTGCAAACACATCAGAGAAATAATTCTAGTTTGGGAGTTAGTTAGAGCCAGCTGTTTTTGTAGCTGGAACACCATTTATGCCTCCTTCATAGCATTTATCAACATTGCATTCACATGATTGTTTGGTGACTCACTGCCTCGCCAGACTCTAAGATCTTCAACAAACAGGACCATATTTTGTTATACTGACTGCCTTATCTCCAGTTTTGAGCATGAGTAGGCCAGAAATAAATATTTTTGAATAGGTGAATAGAAGTGTTGATGAAAAGGGTCAAACTCTGTAAAATATTGGAAGAGATTTATTTTGAGCCAAAAATGAGTAACCATGACCCATGACACAGCCCTCAGAAGGTCCTGAAAACATGTGCCCAAGGTGGTTGGGGTGCAGCTTGGTTTTATGCATTTTAGAGAGATATAAAACTTGAATTAAATACATTTAAGAAATACGTTGGTTTGGTCCAGAAAGGTGGGACAACTTGAAGTGGGGGCTTCCAGCTTATAGACAGATTTACAATTTTTCTAGTTGACAATTGGTTGAGTTTATCCAAAGACCTGGAATTAACAGAAAGGAATGCCTGGGTTAAGATAAAGGACTGTAGAGACTGAAGTTCTTATTTGCAGAGGAAGCCTTCAGGTAGTAGGCTTCAGAGAAAATAGGCTGTAAAAGGTTTCTTATCAGGCTTAAAGTCTGTGTTGACCTTAATGATGGAGAGGAATAATGAGGCATACCTGATCCCCACCTCCCATCATGGCCTGAACCAGTCCTTCATGTTAAGTTTTAAGAGTGCCCTGGCTGAGGAGGAAGACCATTCAGATGGTTGAGGCGGGCGTAGAATTTTATTTTTGGTTTACAGAAGATTGAATAAGTGAGTAAAACATGATTGAGAGGTCAGTCCAAGTCTTAACAATATCCATAGAAAATATGGAATACATGGCAGTTATTTATCACACAAATAGGAATGAAGATACACACCAAAAAAATCTATCATCTTCATGCTCATTTGCAATGTGTTGGCAAATATATTAACTTTTATCAAATGTCTTATTCTTAATCAAAACAAATATGTGTTCTCAAAAGCGTCATTTTCTGTATGCACTTAACACAGGTGCATTAAAAAACCTTAATTATACACAATTTTCTAATTCTGTAATAATTTATTCAGACATTTCAACATGAAAGCACCTGGATGAATTTTTAAATGAGGGTCCTTGCTTTTCTTCTTCCCCCGCCCAATATCATTGAACTCATCTTTTGTTAATTGCAAACAGTCTCCAATCTATATTGATCCTGGGTTCGTATGTTTACTCAGTCTGAAAAATAGAAAAACGTGCTTCCACACTGCTGATTGCAATACAAATTAAGCACCAGCTGGATTTGTGAGTCACTGGTTAAGGATTACTGCAGCCTTATAGCATAGCATAATTCCAGTGGTGAGATCAATCACGTAAAATAAACACTAAGCATGAGCAGAAGATTTTTTTTCTGAGAAGTTTCAGAAGTGAGGAAGAAAAGTTCTGAACAAAAATAGAATTGAAGGAGGCCGTCTTTAACTGACCACCACTGCTGTTTTAACTTTCTTGCTTATGAAAGACTGTTTCTTTTCAAGAGTAATGGAGACACACTCGGTGCGTTAGTGCCATTTTTCTAACTCATGGCAGCCTGTGAGCAACTCAAAAGGGAACATCTGAAGACAAAGCAGCTGATTGGAAGTCTTAGCTCTCCTACTTCCTTACTTGTTTCATGACTCGGAATAACTACTAATATAATATATATATATATTATACACAATAATATATAATAACTGCCTTTGAGTCTTAGTTAGCCCATTCACCTGTCAGAGCCCAGGCCTTGCAACTAACTGGGCGACCTTGAGCAAATTACTCTCTGTGGCTAAATTAATCATCTATGACTGTTTCCATACGCATAAAATGGGGATACTTAGGCTACCTACCTCAGAATGCCGTTGTGAAAATTAAATAAAACAGCATTTCTATAGTACGTGGAACAGAGGCTGGCATGCAATAAACATTCCACAAATCACTGTGACTATCATTTCTATAATACTGTTTGTCATGAACAGTTGTATATTCTGCTTGTGCGTTGCTTTGAAGTGCACCAAAACCTGATGATTGAATTATACAGGCAAAGTTTGGGGCCACAGGTGTTTCATCTTCCCCCTCAGCCTTGCTTCATCTACCCTAAGCCATTCTGAAATATCTTCAGAACCCTGGACCACTGCATTCATTTGCTAGGGCTGACATAAAAATGTACCACAGACTAGGTGACTTAAACACCAGAAATTAATTTTCTCACAGTTCTGGAAGCTAGAAGTCCGAGATCAAGGTGTCAAAGGGGTTGATTTTTTCTGAGGCCTTTCTCCTTGGTTTATAGATGGTTGTCTTCTTCCGGTGTCTTCATATGGTCATCCCTCCCAAATATTGACATTTGCATGTCAATATCCAAATTCCCTCTTCTTAGAAGGACATCTGTTATATTAGACTAGAGCCAGCCCTAGGAACCTCACTTCAATGTAATGACCTATCTAAAGACCCTATCTCCAAATACATTCTGAGAGACTGGGTTAGGACTTCAGCATATGGATAGGATGGGACATGTTGGGCCACAACAACCTAAACCCAATTTAGCTCTCAGTCCCTAATCTCTTTATCAAGAAAGTCCTAACAAGCATTGAGTTCTTTTCCTGCTACTTGTCTCTTGGCAGGGGACTGATGTAGGAGAATAAGCTCAACCATTGTGAATGGCACAGAGAACCCCATCCTGCAAGGATCTATTGTTCCCCGTAAGCATATTTCAATGCCTTGAAGCCAAGTGTGGAAGAAATTAAGTAGAGAAATTAAGTTCATTTTGCCACAATCAATAGGGGTGCTTTCTCATACAACCACCTACCCCATCAAGGTCATCATTCCCCAAACAAGTTTCCAGGGCCCAGGAACCAGACCTCAGAGTCAGAGGCTTGCTTAGGATTTCATGTTTCCCCATGTCCTCTGGAAGAAAGCTCTCTAGTGTCTAGAAAATGACAAATCTAACTGATCATACATAGACTGGCCCTTTATGTATGGGCATTTCCTTCTGTGAGATTTAGATGAGCCCAATTGGAGTTGTTCTCCCATGGTTTCTCCTACTTCTTCCAGATGTGGCCTTGGCCTCAGCCATACCTTGCTACTGCCACTTCATCTTTGCTGTCTTTTTGGGGGTTCTTGGTTTCTACCACTGAGCTGCCAGGGAGCTGCTCCTCACTCCCATCAGGAAATTCTGAAACCTTTAGCAGTGTTTCTCAGAGACAGAAAAACTCATCCCTAAGTTTTACACCCAGGAAGCTTACCTGAGTGGAATTTTATCCCATTTTTCTGAGAACCCTGTCTTCTCATGATGCAAAAGGCCTAAGTACCACTCTAGAAGCAGCCTGGCCATCTCTGCAGAGGCCTAGTTAGCAGCAGCTAGCTCAGTATTACGTAGGTATATGCGTTCTACAAGTATGATTCACCTAAATTTCCTATCTGGGAAGGTGTGGGATACAATCAGTGGGGGAAAAAATAGTCTTTAGATTAAAATGACTGGTTAAATCCTTCCTCCCTTGCATTCCTTTTCTGAATAAGTCATTGTTAAGAGCCTAGGTGCTCTGCAGCTGTGATCTTAAGTAACTTAAATTTTTTGCACACCAGTTTTTTAATCTACAAAATGAAATAATAATTGCTACCTTGTAGCATTCTCAGAATTAAATGGCATAACGTATGCAAAGACCTTGGAATATATAGTAGATACTCATAAATGGTAACTATTATTATTTTCAGGTTAATGGAGAGTGACAGCAAATAGACCTGTAATACTTTGTGATGCACATAACATTTTATCAGTACTGCTCTTTATTCCATTTTAGTGAGGTCTTCTTTTCTCAGGTTCCCTCAAATACTCCTCCTTCATTCATTCAACATGCAGAGTTCATGTGAGTGTCAACTCTGTCCTAGGCACAGCACCAGGCCCAAGGAATACAACACTGAACAAAAAATGCATAGTTCCTGAAAGCAGGAGGCTTAAATGATACAGAGAAAGACAAACATTGAAGAAGTTATTATATATATATATGGTATATGCTGCTGTGCAGAGGTATAAGTTACTTTGAGAGCCTGTATTAAAAAACCTGAGTGTGGGTGTAAAGTGGTACCTTTAGTCTGTCTGATAAAATCTGCATAAGAAAATATCTACGGTCTGAGAATTACATAGTAATATTGGTATGAGTTGAAGTCTAGCTAAGCTATCAGCATTCCTGCAGTAGCCTCAGCTTTCTGGATATTCCCACGACTTGTGTACATTCTGTCCAACATGACACTGATAGGAAAGGCATGTCCTGTCACTCCTGGGAATATATGTGTTGTTGTTTCATGAGATTTGGCTTCCCCAAAAGAAATGAGAAGGACCTAACATGGCCTTTTGTTATGAGAACATTCTTTCTGGGATCATTCCTGGCAAAATAATTTCATTTCTGCAAAAGCTTCCTAATGCATACTACTTTAACCCAGCTCGAGTGAAGGTGGCAGATTGGAAAATTGGCTGCGGTTTTCAATATGAGCATTCAAAACAAATAAGGATGACTCTAGACTTCTAGTGCTTCCCATGACCCTTATATGTGAAATATAGGTTGGGTTTTTTTTCTTATTGTTTTTCTTTTCTTTTCCCCTTCTTCTTCTTTTTCTTCTTCCAGTACTGTTATCTCTCTTTCTCACTCTTTTTATTGTTACTTTAGTACTGTTCGAAAGAATTGAGAAGCCAAAATTCCTTGTGTTCAGCAAGGGCATTGCAGAGACAGAGGCAGTGGGCCTCTACTGCCCTGACTTTATACTTTCTGGAAAATTCATTGCAAATTTTCACTGACCAGAATAGTGACATGACCTCTGAGGATAATTTCCTCTAGCCATCCAATTAGAGACTCAAATCTCTCCAAGGAGAATTAGGAAACAATCAGCAGGGAGTAATTGGAGGATGGTAGCTGTGAAATAGCTTTCTACTTAGTAAACGTGATGAATAGGCAGAATGTAAATCTCCTGAGCCAAAAGAAAATCATAAGTGGATAAAGCAGCTTACACACTAACTATGGTTTTTAATGATGGCTTATATGGCTTAAAATCCTCCGAGATCTGCAAGAAGCAGAGCTTACTAGAGGTGCCAAAAAGGATTACTTTTTGCACACTGTAATCTCTACCTGTTTACAGATTCAAATAGATCTTTTTGACAGCCCAAGACAAGGAGTTCAGAGAATAGAAAAACCTAGATGGTAAAAAAACAAAAATATCATTAACATTTTGAAAAAAATATTTTAATTATAAAACTAATATACTTGAAAAGATTGTTTAAGTATATTTAAGAAAATTTGAAAATGTAATGAATGCTTTTAAAATACTGAAGAAAAACAGCATGTATGCATATATTAAATTGTTACATGTTTATAGGCATCTCCCAACATGTTTTTTGATTGCATAATGTTCCTTTGTACAGAAGTAATATAATTTAACCAACCAACCTTCTACTGATAGACATTCAATTATTATTTTTGTCCATTATAATTAATGTTGCAGTAACTGCTGCCTCAGCTAACGGACTTTATCTGTATCATTGCATAGTTAAGATTATTTCTTATTATATCCTTCTAAAAATCTAATTGCTAAGTCAAAATGTACATATTTCAGTGGTTCTTGAGTAATTACTGCCAAATTTCCCTTCAGAAGGGGTACTTCTGTTCACTCCAAACAGTGTGATTGACGAGAAACCATATTTTCTGGGGACATGTTCTAAATAAAAATACAAAAACCTTAATTTCATTTCTTATTTCCTTTGCACAAACATAAACGAACTACTGCTCATTTTCCGCCTGCTTGGTCTCCTATCTTCCCCTCAGAAGGCTGCTTGAAATTCTTCCCATCTCCATCTCCATGTGTGGTCTAATGGAGCTGGCCCTTTTCTCTGCTAATGCTTTTTTCTTTATCAAAGAGGAATGCAATGTTTCATCTGACCCTGACTTGACAGATCTGAGGTTTAGCAATAAACTCCTCTTATCTTCCTTATCAGATCTGAAGGTCAAAGGTATGGTTGCAAATCTAACTGCTATTTTTGACAAAGAAAGCCAAACGCTCCCTTTTCATCTGAAACATCACAAACCTTCATTGTTTTCTCTTACTAAATGCTCTTCTGGGAACCCTTGATTTGTGATAGCCTCCTTTGGGTTCTGTATAATGACCTGCCACTATGTGATAAGGGAAAGATTGATTTTGCTTTCTTCTTGTAAAAGAAAACACAACTTCCTTATTTGAAAGAATATCCATTCCAAAAAGCTATGTACTGTGTTGCCACCCAGCACCAGTCCTCTTTGACCCTGGCACCAATTAGCAGAAAGTATTCTACTCTCATGACCCCCTGTCCTCCACCCCAGCAATAAACACACCAATTCAGGTAACACAGATGGAGATCTGTGCTGTCCCACACAGTAGCCACCAGCCACATGTGGCTATTTAAGTTCAAATTAATTAACAGTAACTAAAATGGAAAATTCAGTTTCTCAGTTACATTAGTTGTATTTCAAGTGATCAGTCAGTTTAAGTAGCTGGTAGCTACAGAGCAGTACATATGATAGATCATTTTCATGGTCAGAAAAATTCTATTGGACACCATTCATCTAGAGATTCATTTTTGGTGATTTCCAGAAAAGGGCTGAGGGCAAATTTAGAAACAGATTTCTTTCTCCAAGTTTGTGTTTTTTTTCTTTCGAAGTACCTTATCCTCTCAATCCCAACATAGAAATCTCTGGTTCATGTACTGGTCTGATAAGGAATATTTACAAATCACGTGCAGTGAAGTGTTAGGGATCAGAAAACAATACCCCAAAATGAAAGCCTCAGCAGCAGTCTCACAAGCAAAAGTTCTTCTCTGACCTTTTCCTGTCTTCCCATCTCTCAGGCCCATTCTCCCCAGAGACTAGCCATAGACACGAGAATCATTCTTCCTGAAAGTGGGTCATAAAAACCAGAACCCTTTTCTCAAAAGCCAGATATAAAACCTAAAAATATTCTCTGTAAAAACTGGCCATAAAGAAATTATCTGACCTATCTCGTTTGACTGTAGGTCACAATGCCCCCATTCCAGACAGGGTCATGCTGACACCCAGAAGGAAGGAACGCATGCTCAGAGACACCAAGGAGAATCTAGAAAGAGGACTTGCCGGGTTTCCTCACTCAGTCTATTAACATTAGATCATACCCTTTTTGTTCAATCATATTTCTATACAGCTATCCATATTTTGTTTAATACAACCATAAAAATGAACAATTTTCCCCTGGCATCTTTCCATCTTCATTCTGAAGGCTCCTGTGTATACACGCCAAATAAATATTTGTGCCTTTTCTCCTATTAACCTGCCTTTTGCAAGTTGATTTTTTAGTGAACCTTCAGAGGGCCAAGGGGAAAGCTCTCCCTTGGCCCCCACAGAAGGATTTTGATTGTAATAACATACAGGAATAAGATGCAGGAGACAAATTTACCTCATCAGCAACATAGCCATCGTAGACCAGTTTTGTTGACCTGATCTCCTCTATCTTACTTTCTCCATCTTTACAGTGAGCCACCAGTCCTAGAGAAATGCCTGAGCAGTGGTGCTTCCAACAAATAAAAGTATCTGCCTTGATGAAGCCATGCATTCTAGTATAGGGGAGAAAAAATATTATCTTTTCTTCACCCATTGCAAGGTTCATAGCTGAGGCTCCGGTAACAAAAGACACATTAACAAAAGTATACAAATGCATTTAACAAAAGTTTTTTTTGTTTTGTTTTGTTTTGTTTTCCTGAGATGGAGTCTCGCTCTGTCACCAAGGCTGGAGTGCAATGGCGCGATCTCAGCTCACTGCAACCTCCGCCACCCAGGTTCAAGAGATTCTCCTGTCTCATCCTCCTGAGTAGCTGGGATTACAGGCATGTACCACTATACACAGCTAATTTTTGTATTTTTAGTAGAGATGGGGTTTCACCATGTTCATCAGGCTGGTTTCGAACTCCTGACCTCAGGTGATCCACCTGCCCCAGCTTCCCAAACTGCTGGGATTATAGGTGTGAGCCACCGTGCCAGGCTGTTTTTTGAGAAGATCTATGTATTTTTATGGACAGCCATGCAGAAGTATGATTGGAGGAAAAGAGTTTTAAATAATAGTAATAAACTTGGGGAGGGGGACTTAGCCAGGCTTGTATTTAAAGATTCCTGTCTATATCCCTGTGTCTTCAGAGATAAAGCTGGTAATGAGAGTCTTATTGTCTCTTTCAGGGGAGAAGGGCAGAAGCACGTCAGAGAGTGACCTTCATGCTTCTGTGGTTTTCTCAATTTCCTTCAGCTTACACTACTCAGTATGCCAACGAGCTATAATTTGGGGTAATGTCTTCTGAGGTATGTCATATTAAACTAGTAAACACCATGATCTATGATTTTATAATTTTCTTAAATAGAGCAAGCCTATTTTTGTGTATTTTTTAATATTTGATTTCTGTTTCAATATCACCACGACATTCGACAGAGTAAGCCTCTTTCAATCCTCTAATGTATAATAACCTGTTTTCACTTAGGACTGTAAAGTTCTCTCCATTTCACACTCATTCAACTTGGATAAGCTTTTATTTTCCATTCATTTAAAAACTACCTTATTCTCACTTAATACTTGCCTTAACATGCTGCTTTCAACAAATAACTATCCTTAACCAGGTTGAGAGAGTCAGAATTATCACTCTCAGACAATAAGAAATTGTCCTTCTCATAAGGCCTACTTTAAATGAATTAAGAATTTATTCTAAGCTAAATTCATAATGACCAGAACATCGTTGTACAGTCTATCTTGCTAGAGATATGATGTACATGTATCAAGTACTTCTAAGGCAGGCTTCTGGAAAAAACCTTCAACGGTATATATGTTCTATCCGAGTGTATAAAACACAACCTATCAACAGACATTAATTAACCAGAGGGGATGGAAATGTGATGCTATGGGAAAGTGGATTTTATGTGGTGTTTTAATATTTACTCAGTGAAAATCCTTTAGGCCACAACAATTTGTTCTTTATAGATGGACATAAGTGGATTATTTTAGATGCTACTGTGATTCTGGATCTGGCTGGTTGATGGGGTCAGAAGGAAGTGGTTTGTGTGGCTCTTTACCCTACCAAGGGACTTTCAGTTGAAAGAGATGAACACATGTGGGAATCTATTCAAAAATAATAATGCTAAATCATTCTGAGGACAGCAGACTAAAAGTCCCAAGTGCTGCTAAAGCACTTAATAATGCAAAAACGTTCCAGACTACTTGAAGCATCTTGATTAGTTGAAATTGATGACTAGCTGCCAGCTCCCTGATACAAAATCATAAGGTTTCTTGTTGGATAATATAAGAGAAAAATGTGAAGCCAAATATTATCCCTGCTGTTAAGGTGCTGAAAGTAAATACACATATTTTTTCACACATATGTTGATATTTTGATTAAATTTTTGAATTAAATGCAATACCACAATATTAACATTTAAATCACTGTAGATCAAGTTCTCAGATCTACATATATTGGGAAAACAGACTTTATGAGAATCTTCATTTCTTTACGGATTTAAGATGACCTTTTGCTGCTGATACACAAAGGCAACTGCAA
Organism: Chlorocebus sabaeus; assembly: GCF_047675955.1. Lineage (NCBI taxonomy): Eukaryota > Metazoa > Chordata > Mammalia > Primates > Cercopithecidae > Chlorocebus > Chlorocebus sabaeus. The sequence goes on along the minus strand of NC_132904.1, from coordinate 102,950,947 downwards.
ATCCCTAATAAAGATATGTCTGTGCTATTGTTTGTGCAGTGATCCAGTATTTTTGTTCTGCAGATGCCTTTTAATTTGTGCATTAACTTTTTATTCATCAAACACTTACTAGGTACCTACTTTTTTTTTTTTTTTTTTGAGACGGAGTCTCGCTTTGTCACCCAGGCTGGAGTGCAGTGGTGCTATCTCGGCTCACTGCAACCTCCGCCACCTGGGTTCATGCCATTCTCCTGCATCAGCCTCCTGAGTAGCTGGGACTGTAGGCGCCTGCCACCACGCCTGGCTAATTTTTTTGCTTTTTTTTTTTTTTTTTTTTGAGTAGAGACGGGGTTTCACTGTGTTAGCCAGCATGGTCTCAATCTCCTGACCTCATGATCCACCCGCCTCAGGCTCCCAAAGTGTTGGGATTACAGGCATGAGCCACCGCCCCAGGCCAAGGCGCCTACTTGTAATCTAAGCAATGAAAGCTCTCTTTCAAAAACAGAGGTAGTGCTGATGTCATTCATAATAAAAAGTTAGCAAATGCTTGTTTATCTATAACTGATGCAGCTCTAGACATTAAGTTGAGTGAACTTACAATGGTCTCTACCATTTCATAGTTTATGAGATGGACAAGGCAAGTATTTACCTTGTTTATATGCAAGTGATGAATTCAAAAGGAGTCATATATAATATGACTAATTATTTCTATATATCCTCTGCAAGTGTGAACATTTTGGATTTTTAAATTCCAATGTAAATTAAAGGAAAATTAAAGTCAGAAAGGGACTGGAACCTTGCTTGAGAATGTTGAGAATGATATGTGCATAGTTTCCAAGGATATAGTGAAAATATCTCATTGCTCAGACCCACTATCTTGTTTCTCAATATACTGTGTCAATTTCTGTAATTGATTCATACTGACTCAAATTAAAGCCGTTTCTAACCTGCTTTTAACAGGCTGAAATCGTTTAGAAGGTGCAAAGGTGAAAGCTGGAGCTACTCTTTGCTTCCTAGCATGTGAGCCTTTATTTTTTACTTCAATTACAATGTGTAGTGCTGAAGCTAAACACAGCTGTGTGTGTATATTTGTCAAAGATTATTCATAAAATATAGCTCATCCCTCATCTAACTGAATATTAATGTACATCAAAATAATAGGACTTTAAACACACATTGATCACATTATAAAAATGACAAACAAATCTGCCATAAATGCTTATATTTACAGAGACCAAACTTTCATTGAAAATTAGGGGCTGCTTCTGAGGTATCCTGAAGACAAGAATATACAGTGTTCACTACTATGGTATTCACTAGTGAGTCCTTCTGAGCCTGGTCTCTAAGTGGCAGTGACTATGAGCTTAGAGAACTCACATACATGCACTAATCATCATTAGTCAAGGAGCCACTTTACCCTCCTTATAAATATGATTCCTGACCTTAAACAGCTCAACATCTTTTCTTCCTTACCACTGATTAATTTCTTCACATGGGGATAAAGTGACATCAAAAAAGAAGCATGGGGTTTAAAACAATTAAAATTAGCATCTGAATAACTTTATCATTTATGAACTGATTCGAGGGCCATTCACTCCCTTCATTTCTAGAACTATTCAATGAGTTAACTGAAGTTTATTCCATTTCCCTCATAAGGGAAAACTGAGGCTTGTAAAGAGTTGTTGAGATCTTGTTCAAGATTTGGATATGCATTAGTGACAAAATCAGAGTTTCAATACATGTTTTAGGACTCCAAGGAGGCCTCTAGCAGCTACGTGGTTTATTGGGCAAGATTTTGTAGATAGAACTTTGTATGAAAAAAAGCACCAAAGGTTCACCCATTGTCTGAGTAAAATGTTAATCATAAAGAATCCTGGCCAAGACCAACTCAAGCACAGTTTTTCTTATGCTTTCCCAAGATAGTAAGACACAGGTGGGCGTGTGGAGTTTCTGTGTGTGCTGGCCTGCTGCTATCTTAGACATAGAATGTGGGGAATCATGGCATTGTTGCCTTGGCAACAGGATGTAAGGAAGCCTGCCTGGGGCATTTCCATGTACCCCATGTATTCTATTAACAAGACAAACAGGATGTGGGTGAGTGTGCATAACTCAACCCTAGCCTCCTTTGAGAACTTATTGTTAAAGCAGGAGGAAAGCAGAGAAGAATAATAGTACCAATTCTTGCAATGTGAACACCCTACAAACCATAAACTCAGTCATACTGAGTTCAAGGTCATTGCATTGGAAAGAAAAAAAAGGGCTAAGACAACCTAGTATTCATAGCTGAATGTGCAATTAAATGGAGCCCTAAAACCTCATAAGAATGTATAATACTTTAATCCAAAAACTATTGCCAAAGTCATAGAACAAATAAAATGTAATGTCCTAGAATATTGACAAGATCAAAGGTGTGTCAAAATTTTAAAAAATAAAAATAACAAAGTCCTTCCTCTTAACTTATAAACTATAACTAAGATTGGCCTTGGAGTCAAAGAAGGCTAGATTTAAAATCAACCTTTGTCACTTAACTAGCTGTGTAACTTTAGTAAGGTAAATATGTAGCTCTCTAGGCCACTGTAAAATGGAGATAATAACAATTTCCTAAAAGAATTGTGGCAGGGATTAAATGAAATAAATGTAATTCTTAATCATTCACGATTTTCTACCCCGTGGGATATCTGGCAACATATCACATAGCAACTTTCAATTGTTTGTTGAATATTTACTATAGGCACTATAATAAGAGGAAAATACAAAGGATTGTAAGTTCATGATATGATTATTATCTTGGAAAATACTAAATAGATAGAAGAAGAGTTTGATAACAGTATAAGGAAAAATATATAATCAAGAAACAAAAAGCAGCAATCAACTTCTGGAATGGCCAAGTGACCGCCTCTATGAATTCACTCTCCCTCTTAAACTATAGCAGTACAGACTAAAAAAAAAAAAGCCAGAAATAAACCACTGCAGAATGCAGGCAATTAACCGAAGCTGCAAAATGAACTGAGAATCATCTACCCGAGATACCTAGTGAATTTCAATAAGACAGCATACTCCGTAACATTTTAACGTGGGGCTATCTGCATCTTCTTTCCCTCCCCTGCTCAGGAGCTCTGTAACCAAAAGCAGGCAAATTGCAGATAACAGAGAAATCGGATTACTTTTGAAATGTTGTGAAAAGCACCATCCCTAAAGTACAGTGAAACTCTTGCATAAACTTGTAGATTCCTAGAAAGTGGGTATTCTCAAGATGTGGTAGCTATTTGATTTAACCCAGGGCTCAGCTCAGCAGGGGTACAGGGATCACAGTAAGGAACTTTGAAAGCTTCTACAGATTCCTAGGAATCTAAAAGACAGAACATGTGCAATGCTGTGTGCATACATAGCAAACACCTGAGGAAGGAAAATCAATAGTCACTCATCTCTTCTTGGCCTTAAGGCCATGATCAAACAGGAAGTAAAAGCTAAGGTTATCTTGTAAACTGATGCCAAAAAATAAAAGGTGGGGAGACATATAGGAAACTCATTTAGAGAAATCTTCTGGTCAATCATTAACCACGAGGTTATAATCATCAAGGGCTTACTCTTAGAAAGCCAAGCTTAGAAATAAAGACAAAAACATTTATTAAGAAGCGAGCAGAGAACTAAGTAGACACACACAGCAGGGCAGACAGAATGCACAGAACGACTCCCTGAAAGTCGCAAGCAAATACGCAGCAAAAAGAAAACCTCAAATGACAACATAGATACAGGAATACAATACATCTTTGTGAGACAGAAATATTGTCACAATATATTAATGACCAGTACTCAAAAAAATATATAAACATGCAAACAAACAGTAAAGTATGCCACATACACAAGAAAAAGCAGCAAACACATTTCATAAGGAAACTTTAAGTATGAACATAGTATACAAAAACATTAAATCAATGATCAATATATATATACTAAAGGAAACCATGTCTAAAGAATTCAAGGAAAGAGTGACAATTATGTCTTATTAAAGAGAAAATATTAATAAAGAAAAAAATTATCTGAAAAGAACCAAAAAGAAATTATAAACTTATAAAGTACAACTGAAGTAAAAATTTTAATAGAAAGGTTCAACGACAGATTACAGCTGGAAGAAGAAAGAATCATCAAATATGAAGATATGTCAATAGAAATGACCCAATCTTATGAGCATGAAGAAAAACAAAAGGAAGAAAAACAAAAGAAAGAAACATAAACAAACCTCAGGGAACTGAAAAACACCATTAAGTGTACCAAGCTATATATAATGGAATTCCCAGAAATAGAAGAAAAACAAAAAACGGATTTAAAAAATTGAGAAAATGGTTAAAACCTTCCCAAATTTAATGAAAAATATGAATCCACACATTCAAAAAGTTTAATGAACTCTAAATAGAATAAATTCAAAGAGATCAACACCTATGACGTATCATATTCCAAATGGCAAAAAGACAAAGAGAAAAATCTTAAAAACAGCAGTAGGAGAAAACCTTACTATATAAAAGAAAATCTTAATAAAATTAATAGCTGATTTGTCATCAGAAAGCATGTAAGCCAGAAAACTGTAATGACATTGTCAAAGTTTCAAAGTGTTAAAAAAGAGACTGTCAGCTCAGCATTCTACATACACTTAAACTCTGTTTCAAAAGTGAACGGACATTTCTAAATTATCAAAAACAGAATTCAGAGCTAGCAGACCTGCTCTACAAAATAGGTAAAGGAGACTTTCAGAATGAAATAAAGGAACACTAGATGGTAACTCAAATCCACATGATGATGTGAGAGCACCAGTAAAGTTAACCATATAGGTACTACGAAAGACAATAAAAAGGTATTTTTTGTTTGTCACTCTTTTCCTATTTTAAAAGACAACGACATAAAGGAAGATTATATATTTGTATTGATAATCTTGTAACATATAAAGATACAGTTTGTATAATAATAACACAAAACAAGGACAAAAGAATGAAGTTTTATTAGAGCAAAACAATTTTTATGTACTGTAAAATTAAGTAAGTAATATTCTCCACTAGATTGCATTAAGATGTTAAGTGTAACCTCTAGAACAACCACTAAGAAAGTTACTAAAAATATGGACTAAAAGAAAAAGGAAATTAAAAATAAACTGGAGTATATCCATTTAATATTTTTGAAAGACAGAAATTGAGGAATACAGGAATAAGAAGAAACATAGTCCAATAGAAAACAAATACTAATAGAAAAATAGCAGGTGTAAATCCTCCATTATCAGTAATCACATTAAATGTAAATTGACTAAACACTCCAATCAATAGGCAGAGATTGGAAGAATGGATTTTTAAAAAATGTTCCAGCTCTATGTTGTCTAAAAGTGATACACTTTAAATTCAAAAACAGAAACTAATTAAAAGTACAAAAATTGAAAAAGATGCATCAAGCAAACAGTAACCAAAAGAGAGCTGGAGTAATAATACTGCTATCAGACAAAATAGACTTTACAAGAAAAGTCATTAATACATATAAGGAAGGATATTTTATATAATACCATAAATTCATCAGGAAGATATGATTATAAAAATTATTCACCTAACAGCAGTGCACCAAAATACATATTGAAAAACCTGACAGAATCGAAGACAAAAAAATCACAGGTTTATTAATTGGAGATTTTAATATGCCACTTTCAATGTGGGATTTATCCCATGGAAAGGCTGTATATGCAAAGCTACCCCCCAAATGCTGAAGGCATCAAGAAACCAAAAAATGGAGGCAGCCATCCAGTTTGTCAGTAAAGTGTGATTTACTGGGGGAACTTAAAGACAGAATCATGGTCTTGGGCACCAGCAGGACAAGTACATCTCTATGCCACAACTGCCCCAGACCCAGGGGTGATACCTTGGGGAGAAGGTATATGTGTTATTGAAGGAAGGTGTAGGTGATTGAGAGAATGCTCTGAGTGTCACAGCCTGTGATGTGTGCAATTTCTTCAAGAGTTGTGTAAAGAAAAATTTTTAAAATCTCGGGAGACCCCCAAGCTTCCTGTGCAGGAGATCTTTGCAACACCCTCCTCCAAATGAATAGCTGTTACTAAAATCATGTCTCAGTCAGATCCCCCTGGAAAGATAAAAGGCCTCAGACATCTGTGAACAACTACCTCCACAGACCATTTACTACAATTAAGAAATTCCTGAAATCTTCACCACCTTGAGTTACTCTATGGTTTCTTAGAAATGACAATTAAAGCATAAAAGACAAAATAAAAAATACATGAACTGGAATTCATTAAAATAAAAACTTGTATATCAAAGGACATCATTAAGAAAGTGAAAAGACAACCCACAGAAAGGGAGAAAATATTTGAAATTTGAATATGTTATATCTGCCAAGGGACCTGTATTCAGGATATATAAAGACTTCTTTGAACTCAACAATAAAAAGATCAAATAGCCCAAGGAATAAATCGGCGAGAGATTTGAATGGGTATTTCTCCAAAGATAATATAAAAACAGCCAATAGGCAGGGGCGCAATGGCTCACACCTGTAATCCCAGCACGTTGGGAGGCCGAGGCAGCGGATCACCCGAGGTCGGGAGTTCGAGACCAGCCTGACCAACATGGAGAAACCCCATCTCTACTAAAACTACAAAATTAGCTGGGCATGGTGGTGCATGCCTGTAATCGCAGCTACTCGGGAGACTGGGGCAGAAGAATTGCTTCTCCTCCAGGAGATGAAATACCATTCCATCCTGCAATGGAAGGCTTCTCCTGCTTCTCAGGAGAATTACTTGAACCTCCACCTGGGAGGTGGAGGTTGCAGTGAGGCAAGATCACACCATTGCACTCCAGCCTGGGCAGCATGAGTGAAACTCTGTCTAAAAAAAAACAAAAACAAACAAACAAACAAACAAACAGCAAATAAACAAATTAAAATATGCTGAGCACTATTAGTCATTAAATAAATGTAAATAAGAGCCAAAATGAGATACTACTTCACATCCACCAGAATGATCACAGTAATAAAGACATTAGCAATTGTTGGTGAAGATGCAGAAACAATGGAAACCCTCATACATTGCTAGTGTAAGTAAAAAGGTGCAGCACCTTTGGAAAACAGTTGGCACTTACTCAAAAAGTGAAGAATATGATTACCATAGTACCCAGTAATTCCATTCCTTGGTGTACACCCAAAGGAAATGAAATGCTTATTGCAAAGACTTGTACATGAGTGTTTGTAGAAACATTATTCATAATAGCAAAATGTGAAAACAATATAAATGCCCATCAACTGATAAATGGAGAAACAAGTAGTATATATATACAAAGAAATATTAGCCAATAAAAAATAATGAAGTATTGATACATGCTACAACATGGATGAACCTTGACACAATGTGATAAGTAAAAGAAGTCAGACACAAAAGAATGATAAGATTCTGTCTGTGCAGTATCTACCACAGGCAAATCCATACAGACAGAAAACAGATAGTAGTTGCCAGGGAGTGGGATTGTTCAGGGACAGGAAATGAATGCTAATATGTGCGGAGTTTCTTTTGGGAATCATGAGATGTCCAGAAAGTAGATAGTGGTGATGGTTGCATAACACTGAATATACTGAAACCTGCTGAACTATGTACTTTAAATGGGTGAATTTTATGATATGTGAAATATATCTCATAAAGCTATGATAAAGAATTAAAAAGTAGAAAAATGCTATAAAGATGTAATCAAAGAAACCAGGAAAAATTAAATGATAGAAGCATAATACATGTGAGTCCTTGAAATGCTTGTGCAGTGTGTACAAAATGCATCGGAGCCCCTCTGACTTAACATCTATCCACCTGTTTAAAATCCAGAATTTTCCTCTCTCCACCTGGGGCTTGAACAGAGCAGTCGAATTGCTTGTTCTTTTATATTCAATAGATAAAGTATCACTCTGGAAAACATGTCAGAAGGGAGAGCGTCCAACAAACAGTCTAGATTCCTAGGTAAATAAATACTAAGCTGAGGAATCACAAATATAAGCTCAATTGGCTGGAGCAGAAAGCGAGATCTTGGATTTTTCCAGGGCATGCAATTGGGAGAATTAAAGACAGTTTTCTGAAGCACCACTCCTTCATTAATTCATTCACTTTTCCAGTTGTCTATATAAAAGATGAAAAGAGATAAATTATATCTGAATCTTGATATTAAATGACTTACAAATTTGTCAGTTTATTATTTATGACTCTTGATAAAACTGAAAACATAACACAAATGATTGTTAGCAAAAAAGTAGAAGAATATGACTAAGGTAAATGGGAAGTATTGTACAAGGAAACTCACTCCAGGCAAACCTTACTCCTAGAGTTCAGGGCTCAGTCTCCCTTTTCTCTTGACTCTGTTTCTCTTTGATTGGCACCTTTCTCAGATAAGCTTTATGCAAAGGCTGACAAATGGCTGCCAGTAGCTCCATGCTCACATATTTTCAGGTTAGCAACTTCAACAGAAAGAGAGCCCCGGCCAGGCGCGGTGGCTCAAGCCTGTAATCCCAGCACTTTGGGAGGCCGAGACGGGTGGATCACGAGGTCATGAGATTGAGACCATCCTGGCTAACATGGTGAAATCCTGTCTCTACCAAAAAATACAAAAAAAAAAAAAGAATGAGAGCCTCTTCCTTGCAAAGTTAATAAATTGATAATAAATTGATCCCAGTGAAGATTACAATGAGCTGAGCCATGTACTCATTCCCCTGTGAAGTTGTTAGTAAGCAACTGGTGGGGAGGAGTGGGAAGGGACAGGATGCTAACACTGACAGTCCCAACAGGCCAGGCATGCAAATACCATAAATACCACCACTCTCTACTTCAAAGCTAGTTGTGCAACCGATGCAAATAAACATAAAAAGCAGACTTTGTTAAATGCTGCACAATTGGTATAAATGAAAAGTGGGGTTCAGAAGCGTAGAAAATCTCTTACAATTGAAGATAATCAGCAAATCTTCATGAAGAGGTGGGATTTTAATTTGGAACTAAAATGATTTCCAGTGTAAACATTCGCCAAATGAGAAACAAGAGAAGGAGAATCTACACAAAAAGAAAACAATGGAAAGTTTTGCTGTTAAAAGAGTATCCTACAGGGCCAGGCACAGTGGCTCATGCCTGTAATCCCAGCATTTTGGGAAGCTGAGGCAGATGGATCAATTGAGGCCAGGAGTTCAAGACTAGCCTGGCCAACATGGTGAAACCCCATCTCTAGTAAAATTTATACAAAAATAATTGGCTGGGCGTGGTGGCACGCACCTGTAAAGCCAGGTACTCAGGAGGCTGAGGCAGGAGAATCTCTTGAACCCGGGAGGCAAGCTTGCAGTGAGCCGAGATCATGCTACTGCACTCCAGCCTGGGTGACAGAGTGAGACTCCGTCTCAAAAAAAAAAGAAAAAATAAGAAAGAATTCTACACAGTAAGTGGAAAGAGCACAGTGCTCAATCAGAATATCTGGTATAGTCAAAATGGACCTATGCATTGCTGGGGAGGCTGGGGAGGCAAACGAGAGACGGGAGAACCATTCCCACTGTTGCTCTTCTGATACTTTTGTTCTTTTTCTATAAAAAATCTATGTAAGTTTCAATTTACTTTTTAATTTTTCTCCAAGTTTGCTTGCTTTCTTCTTTCTAACTTGCTAAACAGAAGCAAAAGAATAACGGATACCTGAGTGGTCAAACTGATGAAATTTTCTGCAGGGTACACCTATGGGACTGCTTTTAGGGACCGTTGAACTTTCTTCCATGCATGAAGCATGTACCTAACCCTAACATGGAGTCACTGTTCCCCAGCCAGTCACCCAAACTCTCAGGGCCATTGAACATCAGGAAGTGGTCGCAGGGCATTAATTCAAAATTATTAAACACTCATTTAATAGTTTTATTGATTTTTTTTTACAAGGAGAAATTAACATGACTGGACCTTGAAAACTTATCTCTGCCTGTGAACTGAGATGACTTGTTTTCTTTGTTTTAAGAACAATGTCAAAGCTGAGATTCTTGCTACTATATAACATCCCCTTCTCCCCACCTCATCATTTCTCCCACATACGTTTCTTTACTGAAATGGGTTTTAACTGTCAAACACTAGTTCACATTTTCCTAATTATTTCTCACTGTAACAAGGAAAGGGACAATGGCTGGGTTGAAATCCTAGCCCTGCCATTTAATAGCCTTAGCCATGGGCAAATTACTTACTAAGCTAATATTAGTGCCTGTCTCATAGGGTTGTGAGGAATACTGAATTCGTTAATACATGTAAAATCTTTGAAACAGGGCTCAGAAGAAGCACCAAAACTTAGTTAAATCCATTAGCACGAGCACAGTTTCATCCTTTCTGAGTGTCTAGCTAAGGCCTTGGGGACTTGCACAAACTCAAACTGTACCAGAAGAAGATGATCCCACAAAGTGAGGTCTGAGCCAATGGCTCTGCGGCCTTTCCTGTGGCTATGTACATGTAAGGGCTGCCAACAGCAACTGGAGGCAAGTCACAGAGCCATGAGGATTGGAATCGCAAAAATGTTTCAGCTGCAAACTTTATCAAGGCCTTCGGCACGAACTTTGCATGTTCTTCCCTCTGCTCTTCCATTGCTAAACGCAGCTGTTCCAGATCTTAGTGGCTTTTCTCAAATGTTTTATTGCTGAATGACTCAAAGGCAAGCTAAGCACACGCTTAGCCTAGCAGCAGCATCAATAAAGAAGAGAAACAATCAGAATATCTGCAGAAAGGTCTGCTTTAATCTCATCACAGATTATAAGGTTTGTATTATTTTAAAATAAATCAGGTTTTCTTCACGCCCCTCCCCCGGACAGTTAAATACAGTGGAGTAAGAGCAATGCACTGTAATATTATCAACACTTAGTATCTTCAAAGGTTTTAATCCTTTTACCCTCAGCAGACAACCCTGTTCATTTTACTGCAAAAAAAAGATTAGAGAATGTCAGGCATCAACTCACTCTACTTCACAGAACCCTAATCTCCAAACAAATCTATGCTCATATACCTGCTTTCTTTCTTCATGCAGTTTCATCATGCAAGAGGTCCTGTCCCTTCCCTAGGTTTTACCTAATGCTATCTTTATAATTATCCCCTTTCTCTCTTCTTCCCGACCAGACCCTTCTCTACTTACAGAATAGGTTCAGGTATCTCCTATCTTAGAAAACATGCCACATCCCTCCGAAGTTTCGCCCCATTTCCTCCCTCTGTTCTGCAGCAATTCAAAACAATTGTTTGTTCGTATATGCTGCCTTCCCTTGCTTACATTCCTTCGCTCACGTACTATGAGAACCTGGCTGTTGCCCTCAGCATTGCAGTGAAACTGCTCTCACTGCAACTCAGATGCAGCCACTGGAGCTTCTTCATATCCCTGGAGCATCTTTGGTTTGCATTTTCTGAACTCTCTTTTATTTACAGACCTCCCTGAGGCATCTGACACCATCCACCATCATTTTATCTCTTCAAATTCCACTGTTCTCATGGTTTACACAATAACACTTCTTCTATTTATTTTTTAGGCCTTAATATAGCTTTACTTAGCCTCTTTCTAAATTATTTTCCTCTTTCTGCCTCTGATGCTTTCACAAAATTCTTTCCTGAGTCGTCTTCTCTTCTCACTCGATCAATTTCCCTGGGTAGTGTTGTCCACTCTTCTGGCTTTGGCTGGCACTACAAATATGCTGATGGTTCCTAAATTTTATCCCCAGTCTGAATCTATTCTCTGAGTTCTAGATCTAGATTCCTAATGCCATTGAAGGCTTCCCAGATGGCTCAGAAACACTTTAAACTCACTACAATGGGAAGATAACTCATCTTCTGCAAATCTTATCTTATTTTATATTCTCTTTGGTTTTGGTGACGTTAACATTAGTTCCCTCTTTGTATTTGATTTTAATCTTCTCCTCCAACAATCTTCCTGGCAGCTAAACTGTGCTGTCAGCATTTTTTGTTCTAAGACTGAAATAAAACTTGAATTTAAGGATGTATTAAAATTTCCCCAAACTAACAAAGTGTAGAAGAAATGTAAATAATTATACTAGCAAGATATGTTGTTGGTAAATTTATAGAATTTATTAAACCATAAGTTTGTACTAAAAATTTTGGTGTGTGTGTATATTAGTTTGGACTGCTAAAACAGAATACCATAGACTGGGTGGCTTAAACAATACTCATGTCCCATAGTTCTGGAGGCTGGGAAGTTCAAGATCAAGGTACCAGCATGGTTGGGTTCTGGTAAGGGCTCTCTTCCTGCTTTGCAGATAGCCATCTTCTCTTGGTATCCTAGCTGACTTTCTTCTTGTTTTAATAAGGACATTAATCCCACTATAGGGTCTCTGTCCTCATACTCTAATTACCTCCCAGAGGCCTTACATCCTAATACCATCCCATTGGGGGTTAGGATTTCAACATATGAATCTTGCAAGGACACAGTTCTGGAGTTCATAACACACATGCACATAGATAGATAAACGGATAGACATAGATATAGACATAATTATTTCTGATCTCCATCCCTACCACTTCTGCTATACAACAGTTTAAATATCTTTTATCTGGACAATTACAATGGCCTTCTTTTTCAGTGCATGACAACCATCAGCAACCATTAGCAGCAAAATTCCTTGAAAATTCTGATTCAGGGTCTTACACTAGCCCTGCTAATTAGAAATCTTTGAGAATAGGGCTTGACAATTTATACTATTACATAAGTTCCCCAGATAATTCTTAGGTACTGTAAAGTCTGGCAACTGTTTCTTCTACTGGTTATTTTGTCTTTCCTCTTCCCACCCATTCTCCACATTGCTGACAAAATAATCTCTCATGAACACGAATTGGATCATAACTCGACATTGTTTTACATGCTTAATTATTGTCCATCACTGCAGAGATAAAGTTCAAACTCTATGACGTGATTTAAAAGGCCCTTCAAAATCTAGCACTTGCATACCCTTTCAGTACACACGCTCAGACCCGGTGATTTCCTGAAATAGTAAGTACTTCTGGGCCCTCGAATTTGTCATTTGCTCCACATGAAATGATAATCAAAGTTTAGTTTTCTTTCTGGTCTCTCTTTGTACCTCTCCTGATCACCATATTTGTCTGGCTTTCTCTTTACAGTGTGATCTTATCTTTAGAATACGATCTACGTCATTCACATTTGTAGCGTTAGTATCAAACACAATATGTGGCATTTTCAGTTTCTCAATGCTGTTTTGACATGTTTAATGAATTGATGAATAAATGAGTGAATGATAAGAATAACAATAGCTAATACTTATTAAGCACTTATTATGTGCTGGTGCCTCATATTGACTAATTTGTTCCTCACAAAAACTTTGTAAGTTAGGTAATACACAGATCAAGAAACTAAAGCGTAAGGAGTAAATTAAGTTTCTCAAGATCATATAGTAGCAGTTTAAACTAAGATTTTAACTAAAGTCAAATTTAATACCAGAGTGTATGCTCTTGATCTCTATGCTTTATTGAGTTAAAAAGGATGGTGGGGGCAGGCGTGGTGGTTCACGGCTGTAATCCCAGCATTTTCAGAGGCCAAGGCGGGCAGATCACCTGACATCAGGAGTTTGAGACCAGCCTGGCTAACATGGTGAAACCCCGTCTCTGCTAAAAATGCAAAATTTAGCTAGGCATGGTGGGGAGCACCTGTAATCCCAGCTACTTGGGAGGCTGAGGCAGGAGCATTGCTTGAACCTGTGAGGCGGAGGTTGCAGTGAGCCAAGATCATGCCATAGAAACTCTAGCCTGGAATAGAAGAGCAAAACTCTGAGTCAAAAAAAAAAAAAAAAAAAGACAGTCACTCACACCTGAAATGCCAGCACTTTGAGAGACAGAGATGACATAATTGCTTGAGACCAGCAGTTCAAGACTAGCCTGGACAACATAGTGAGACCCCCATCTTTGAAAAAAAAAAAAAAGGAAGAAATTAGCTACACATCGTTGTGCATGCCTGTGGCCCCTGCTACTTGAGAGGCTGAGATGAGAGCATTGCTTGCCTCCAGGAGTTTGATGCTGCAGTGAGTTATGATCATGCCACTGCACTCCAGCCTGGGTGACAGAGCAAGACCCTGTCTCTGAAAAGAGAAGAAAGAAAATGTTGACACAGAAAAAGATATCAGGTAAGATAAATAAAATTTTTAAACAAAAATAGTTTTCTTATAATAAATAGAGAAATCTATTGAAGAATATATCAAAACAAAAAAAGGACTCGAAATTTCATAGAAGACATTTGTTAAGTTGTCAGAAAAGTGATTCTCAACAAGAAGTAAATTTTCTAAAACCAAAAAAGATAATTCTATAGTTTTCACTTTATATTTCACTTTGTGTTTATATTTCACTTTATAGTTTTACTTTATATTTTACTTTGACTATCAATACCAATTTTTTCAATAAAATATTAGCAAACATAATCCAATACTGCATGAAAAATAATTCACTAGGATTGAGGGGGATTTATTCCAGAAATGTTAGGATGGTTTAATTTTTTAAAAACCATAACTATAATTTGTCATCTTAATATATCTAAGAAGAAAAATCGTATGATGGATACTTAAAAAGCTTTAACAAAATTGAACACGTATTCTTGACTGAGAAAAATAATCTATAGACTATGGTATCATAAATCCTCTTTAGGTGAAACAGTGTTGCACTGGTACATGAACAGACAGACAGACATTAAGGCAGAAGTCCCTCAAATTGGCCCAAGTATACTTGGAAATTTACTGCATTATGAAGGTGGCATCCAAATCGTTTTTCAATAAGTAGATTGGAACAAGTGGTTAGCCATTTAAAAATGACAACACTGATTTCAAAATGAAGATCATGTAAAGAAATAAACTGCAAATCCATCTGATATCTAAATGCAACAAATGAAACTATATCAGTTACTAGAAAAATAAGAATTCTTTTTAATCTAAGTGTGGTTGAGGGAAAAGCTTTTCCAATTTGATTAAAAATTGAGAAAAAATAAAGAAAAGTATTATAAATTCTACCTTGCAGCAATAAAATTATTTATATTCAATAATATGCAATAAGAAATATGATTGCATAAAATATAATTAAGTCAAAATTAAAAATGAGAGAATATTTACAATCTATTCATAATTAGATGAATCTCTTTAACTCTTAAAAGTATCTTAAAATCAAGGTAAAAAAGGCTATAATCTCCACTGAACATTAAACAAAAGCATGAATGGAAAAATCCATTAAAATCAGTACTAAACATACAGAGATATACACAGCTTTATACATAAGAGAAGCAGAAATTAAAACTGCACTAAGCTGTAATTTCTCACATATAGGATTAGCTAAAATTGATAATACACTCCTTTGGTGAGCCTGTGGGATTGTGAGAAAATAGATCTCTCAGCACCTCCATTGGTGGTAGGAGTATAAAATGGTACATCTGCTCTGGAGAGGAATTTAGTAATACGTAACAACTATATATGTATTTACTATTTAACTCAGCCTTCTTACCTCTAGGGATCTACTTTATAAGTAAACCTCCTTAAATACAAAACATGTCATCAGATTATTCTCTGGGGCATTCTCTGGGGCATTGTACATCCCAATAAAAGATGAGAAAGTAATGTCCATTGGCGACTGGTTGAATATTTTTGGCGCATTCATGCAATAGGTTACTCTGTGGCAGTTAAGAGGAATGAGGAATATTTGTATGAATATAGTGTTAATGAATAAAGCATGGTTCAAAAGAGTATTTATGATGTACTAACATTTGGGCAAGAAAGAAGAAATAAAAATATATACTTATTTTTGCAAACAAAATTGAAATAGAATGTAGGAGATTGGATGGGAATATGGTATCTCTTCTATTATTTTTCATTTTTTAACCAGGAAAAGGTTTTACATGTTCAAAAATATTGTAAAGAAGCAAACTGTGAAATTGAATACATATGAACCTTACTGTATATTTGTAAAAACATATAGTTTTATTATGTGGTTTTGTTATTCATATAAAGTAATCCAAGTGACTTTTAAACACAGTACATAAACTTTACCCATTAATAAGATCTATTGTGAGATTGAAAAGGAATGCAAAAAATCTTAAATTTTACTTACTAGATTTGCCATCGTTGGTAGTTACATTGATGTTGAAATTTGAAACTATTTTAATCTATTTTATATTTGCTGTAAGGGAGAGCATATGAGTAAATATACTGGTGTTGAGAACCAGGGTTCTCAATGGGGAAGGGAGATACAACTTTAAAATAAAGGAAAGTAAGGAGAAGTCTGATTGGAGTTGGACTTGAATTTAATGTATGAGTATGAATTCATGTATTTTTTACATTTATATACATAAACTTATATAATCACCACCACCATCAAGATACAGAACAGTTTTTTCAAACACCCTTGTTTTTCCTTTTTAGTCAGTTTCTCCCCTGTACTCAACCACTGCTAAACACAGTAAATCCACAAGTTTTAAATATATATGTATGTGTGTATATATATGTTCTAGCTCTGTTCACTGAAATGCCTAGGAGCCCTGACAACTCATTAACAATAAGCAAACCTAGAGCTCACATCTTGTTTCTATATTTCATTTCTGACTAAAATCAAGTCCTCTTAGAAAAATGACAGATTTGGGTCAGGGGAAGTACAAGATGAGCCTAGGACATATTGTTATGCCAGAAAGCAAGAAAATATTCAAAAACAAATGAAGTCGTGTTAAAACAACATGGAAGTCCATCTGAAGAGATTTTCACAGGCCAGATATGGAATATTTTGAGCATCAAAAATAATAATAAAATTTAAAAAAAATCCATGTGCTAATCCAAATTAGCACACACACACACACAACACTGGATGAAAAGTTATTGGCATGTACGTCATTAATTCAATCCAAAAATGTTACCAAATAGATAGCTTGTAACTTACGAAAAAACAAAAGCTTATCTTATAGGAAAAGAAACACAGGTATAGCACAAATCCTAACCAAATGATAAACATTGATATCACTAATAATGAGGCAGCCTGACATTTTTGTCTCTTTAGGTGCTTACTCCATGAGAAGTATTTTTGTCAATCACGTTTAACCTGGAGCTCATCATAAGGAAGGAATCAAACCAATTTGAAATGTGGAACATTCTTCAAGACAGCTAGTTTGACTCAAAAAATTTTTACTATCATGAAAATTTAAAAAGCCATAACAAACATTTTGAAGACAATTGAGAAAGCTTAAATATAGGCTTCATATAAGATAATATTATTGAGGGTTTTATTTTGGTTGTAATGATGGTGCTTCTATTCTGTTGAAGAATATCTTATTGTTAGTATCTGTTTGTTGACATATTTAGGGATAAAATGCCATGAAGTCAGATTCTTACTTTCAAATGGTTGAAAAATAGTGTGTGTATGTGCATGTGCATGTATGCGTACACAGATCCTAGTACGTAATTAGGATCCCACTGGCCAAATTTTATTTTCAGCTTTAAATAATAATAAACATAATTCAGAGAGAGAGAGGAAAAAAACAAGCAACCACGGCAAAATGTTAATGATGAATCTAGGTAAGGGTACATGCCATAACTTGTACTATTTTTTCATATTTTCCTTATACTCATATATTTTCCAAATTTAAAAAAAATGAGTACAAAGATACTAGTAAAAAAATTATAAAAATGTAAATGTAATACAGCACAATGTATTTCACAGGAGAAAAAAACCTTCTGGCTACAGATACTTGATATTTTCTGATATCAATTAAACATCCAGGTTTCACATCCATGTTTAACACACACTATTAAATACAATTCACCACACTGTTCCATCTTCATGTCTCATCAGCTAGAATGACACTATAGTTCTACTTTACTTGAAGAAAAACTCATAAAAATGTTGTGACACATAAGAATAGGAAGTAATTGCTCACTTTACAAAAACATTTGCTGAATTGTTTCTTTAGCTAATGAGTTCTCTTAGGACTTGAATGAACATGGACTTAACGTATCAATGGATAAAACAAAATATATACCAACCATTACTAAGACTGTGTTCAAAAGGATGCTTTTAGGGAGATACTAATATATTCAGTGAAATTGTTCTTTTACTTATTAAACATATCATCAAATTATTCCTTTAAAATTTGTGTTTACTTCCATATAAATTGTACAAAATTAATCTATTTTTAGTCAATTTCATGAGCCAAAATTTTTTATACCAATCGACATAAAAACTGAAGGGTTGGTGGAAACAGGGAGCTGAGGAAAATGTATTTTTCCGAACTCTATAGACATTTTGAAGGGGGTATTCTTTAGTCCTGATGTCAATCAGTGAATTCCTGTCCATATCATCTGGTGTGGATATTTAATGTGATTGTTTTAGATGGGCGTCTGTGTGATTAAACTCAGGGTCACTGAAAAGACACTTTCTACCTTTACTGTTTAGTGGGAAATTTTCATTTTAAAGTTCTATCTTCTGACTTATGATCTGCTTTCTCCTCAGCTGCTTTGAATGACTGCTTTTCTTCTTCCTGGTGCTATCTGCATAAAGCTGCTATCACAGGAATATTTATTATTCTAAAATGTGCTCATAGATCAAGTCAATGCATATATTTCAAATTTATTCTCTTTGACTTTCCAATTTCCCTTCTATAACATTGCTATTTATATACCATCTAATCTTTGAAGAGCTCAACAACTCTTTTCTTTATACATTCCAGGTAATGGAAATGTCAGTGGGCGGCTAGGTGGTGGGGTATACCTGACAAGGCTGTTTAAAATATGCTTTATTTCTTGATTTATTTCGTTGTCTTGAACCCTAAACAGCAAAGTTTTAGAAAAAAATACATGGACAATTAATAAAAACAACATTTTTGATTTATTAGAGAAGTAAAGTCTTGATTCTTAGAAAAATTCTGGAAGCTGAAAGTTATGTAACTTAAAAACCATGTATAAATTACAACGTCTTACATATCAAATAATATCTCTTCTACATGCCTGGAATTGAAAATCTCTGGTGTCCTCCACTTGTGCTAAAGAAATCCACTCAGCTACTCTGTAAGGAGTGAAGCTTTTATCAACTTCTGTGAATTGAAACCCAGTGAGATTAAAAGCTGAAGGATTTTCCCAGAACAATTTTCGTATCTTACCTGTATTCCACATGCCTTTCTGCCAGTGGATTTCCATCTTATCATCATTGTTCTCAAAGCAGTTCCTCAGAAATGACCCACCAAGCCACTTTTACTGAAATTGCTTTCAACTTGCTTAAGCAATTTGGAAGCACTTTAGTAACAATCTCTAAATAAATTGTTTTTATAAGTGATTAAAATTGAGGGTTTGAGAGTTTCATTCCTAAGTTTCACCAATGATTAGTCCTATTTGGCTTTTCCCAAAAGGAAAGTATTCCTTTCTTGTACAGGAACTATTTTCCTAATTTTAAGTAAATTGAACCAACTTTTCTTCAAAACTGAAAACTTGTATTTCCTAATCTGATTTACGAAGAAAAATTCCTCCTTCAAAACATCTTAAGATTTATTCCCATCTTAACTCACTCTAGCTGCATCCAGAAAAACTTGCAGTGTGAAGCACTATACATGGTATTTTCAGTTTTCTTATTTGATCACTCAACAATCTCTTAATATTTGTGCATCTAATTAAGAACCAATACTCAACAGGCATCCTGTTTGTATGTTTCATTGAGAGCTTTACATAACACACCTCATAATTCTACAGATGTAATTTACATCTTGAGTGAAATAATATCCTTGTGTTCAAAATAATGGCTAGTATATATCTCTTACATTACAGAAAGCATGTAGCAGGGATATACTTTTCATTCCACTAGTATATACATATATACATCATTTGACAAATATTTATTAATAAAGCAGCCAAACACTATACTGAATTTGCCACTAAAATGTGAAAGTTTATTTAAATCATACTGATAAAAACATTAACTCAGCTGAGGCATCAGTTGATTATCCAAGGTTATATTACATATCAGAGATTCCTCAAGTGAATACCGCATAGAGAAATGTGCAACTCTTGGGAATTCTGGAATAGATGTTTATGAAATATTGTTATAGCAGCCTGAAGGAATTAAACGAGGCTTATGTGACGGTCATAGCTACAGCAGGCTCAAACATGTTTTGACTGAATTTGCTATAATGCATTTGTATTTCAGATTTTAATGTTTATATCTTTGTGGCCTGATACTCGGGACAAAAACTACCTAATTTTATGGTACTTTTTAATTCTCCAGCAATACAGATAGAATCTCATCTGATAATTAGCATGTATTGCCTTGCATTAAAAGGCAGCAAAATTGTTTCTCCATGGATGCACTACATTAGTCATCTTTGCCAAAAGGGAGATTGGGGACTAACAATGCAGAAAGAGCACACAACAAAAGTGGAGAAGAAAGAGTATGAAATCTTCAGAAAAATATAAAAAGACATAGTTTAAATGGAAATGAGACAGTGCTCTTTGCCTTAGAGAGAAGCTGTGTTAATCTCTTCTCACACTGCTATAACTACCTAAGACTGGGTAATTAATAAAGAAAAGAAGTTTAATTGACTCACAGTTCCACAACTGTATAAGAAGCATGACTGGGGAAGTCTCAGAAAACTTACAATCATGGAAGAAGGTGAAGGGGAAACAGGTACGTCTTACATGGCTGGAGAAGTAAGAAGAGAGCAAAGGGAGAGATGCTACACACTTTTAGACAACCAGATCTCGAGAGAACTCACTCACTATCAAAAGAACAGCAAGGGAGAAGTCTGCCCTGGTGATCTAACCACCTCCTGCCAGACTCCTCCTGTAACACTGGGGATTACAGTTTGATACGAGATTTGGGCAGGGACACACATTCAAATCATATCAGAAGCTGATTTCAAATTACATTAAAAAAATGTTTTGACTCATTCTACTTGGATAACTAAGGGGTGGCATGAACTGTCTACACAGCTGCCTCTCAGAATTAAAATTATCTCGTGAGACCTTCCGTAGCCTCTTGGTTTGCCTCATGTCTAAGCAAGCTTTCTTTCTGAGCAGCAAAAACAGCTCATGGCAGTTCCATATTTATGTAGTCTTTAGCAATTATGGTCTCAGATAGGTCAGGATGCTTCTATTGCTCTGTGTCCAGATTGATCCTACCCAAAGACTCTGGCCCTTCTTGGGACATGTGCCCATCACTGGTCGAATCACTGTGCTAGGATAGTGAGGTACCCTGATTAGCTAGGCTGCCTAACGTGTTCATGCTGTGATTTTTGTAAAGAAGAGATGCTGGGTAGGCAAAAATAGATAGCTAAGTAGATAGGAAGATAGACAAGATAGATGACAAAAAGGTGAATAATAGATAAATAGATGAGAGAGAGAGACATAATTGATAGACTTTCACTTCACTAAAACTGTGTGTCCAGATTTGTACTATATAGTGTGACATACACCTTCCTATCTATAAAAAGTTTATGTCCTTGATCAATTTCCCCATTCTGGTTTTCTTTCCTGTTGTTCTGCTTATTTGTCTATGCATATATTTTAAAAATCAGTGCTGCATAGTGGCACATGCTTATAGGCAGACAGATATAATGCCTTTGAATCCTCTGCTAGGGACTAGCAATATGACCCAGAGCAAGTTACTTAGCCATTCTAAACTTTGTTTTTGGTCATACGTAAATGGGAATGAAAATATTTACCTTATAAGGGGTTTACTAAATTAAGTGGAATAATATATTTAGAGTGTTCAGCAGAGCACCTGGCATACAGAAATCTGTTTTTACATAGATGTTATTATCATTAGTACTAGTTGTACTTTTATTATTTGCTTTCTGTATAGATGTTCTTGATCATTCTCTAAGGCTGTATTAGACATCACTAAGCCCATTCACTGCTGCTTAGATATTAGTTAGAGCAAGAATGTTGCTGGCATCTGCACTGGTGATAATATTAGTATGCACTGGACACCACTAACATTCTTTCTCATGTCTACCAGCCAGGCAGAAGCACCTACGCAGTCATGCTGAATATTTTTGTGTATACACATGAAATTTAGAACACTGTTATCCATGTTCACCTCTGTCTAGCTGCAGTCCTTTGAAGTTGGGCATATGCAAAGTTTACACAATAAGGGATACCTGTTGTGAATAGTGAGATTTTCTTTTCTGACTTGTTTGCTGAAGTTCCTAGAAGAAAGATAAACATTGTAACATTATATTCAGTATGAAAGCTATGCTTACATTGGGGAGCACTGCTTTCAAAAGCATTGAATGTGCGTGATCATTCGATGACAAGTTTCTCTTGAAAAAGACACCATTCTGACAGATTTGATGAGCCTAATTTTGAGACATTTTTTTTTTTTGGTGGAGGAAATCAAATATAGTTTGTTGTGACTATAATAGGAAGGGCTTCTTCCATGTTCTCTCGTAAGAAGTCATTCGTAAACTTGAAGTTTCCTTCCTTTAAGAAAGTAACTTTTATATCAGAAAAGAATTGCTTCTGTGAATTTATTTAAATTGGTTTCCTATTCCGTTTCAATTCTCTCTTCAATTGCCAATGTGAGAAATCTACACCCTAATGAGCAAAGTCTGCAGAGTGTTGGTTCAGTGAAAGATAAATTTTTCAGGATTTCACTGGATAAAAAAGATGTACTTATAAAAATTTTACCAAGCATATCCCTAATGTTGCAAAAAATATTTTTCATAATATGAATATGGCCAGAGAGTAGGATGCATGTAGAGAACTGAGGTTACAAACAAGCTAATATCTAGAACCTACAAAGAATTCAAACAAATTTACAAGAAAAAAACAAACAACCCCATCAAAAAGTGGGCAAAGGATATGAACAGACATTTCTCAAAAGAAGACATGCATACAGCCAACAGACACATGAAAAAATGCTCGTCATCACTGGCCATCAGAGAAATGCAAATCAAAACCACAATGAGACACCATCTCACACCAGTTAGAATGGCGATCATTCAAAAGTCAGGAAACAACAGGTGCTGGAGAGGATGTGGAGAAATAGGAACACTTTTACACTGTTGGTGGGATTGTAAACTAGTTCAGCCATTATGGAAAACAGTATGGCGATTCCTCAAGGATCTAGAACTAGATGTACCATATGACCCAGCCATCCCATTACTGGGTATATACCCAAAGGATTATAAATCATGCTGCTATAAAGACACATGAACACGTATGTTCATTACAGCACTATTCACAATAGCAAAGACTTGGAATCAACCCAAATGTCCATCAGTGACAGACTGGATTAAGAAAATGTGGCACATATACACCATGGAATACTATGCAGCCATAAAAAAGGATGAGTTTGTGTCCTTTGTAGGGACACGGATGCAGCTGGAAACCATCATTCTCAGCAAACTATCGCAAGAACAGAAAATCAAACACTGCATGTTCTCACTCATAGGTGGGAACTGAACAATGAGATCACTTGGACTTGGGAAGGGGAACATCACACACCGGGGCCTATTGTGGGGAAGGGGGAGTGGGGAGGGATTGCATTGGGGGTTATACCTGATGTAAATGACGAGTTGATCGGTGCTGACGAGTTGATGGGTGCAGCACACCAACATGGCACAAGTATACATATGTAACAAACCTGCACGTTATGCACATGTACACTAGAACTTAAAGTATAATAATAAAAAATAAAATAAAATAAACAAATAAATAAAAATAAAAATAGAATGAATACTTGCTATAAGGCTTCTTGGTCATAAACAGAAATTGAATTTCATAGAACAGTTTTGCCGCATTCCTTAAGACACTTACTGTTTATTACTTTTTTTCTTTAAACAATTTCAGTGTTGAACTCAAGTTATTTCTGAAATAAGCCCAACTTACTCATGATGTGTTGTGATGCTTATATGGCTGGCATTTGCTGACACTCTGTTTAGAATGTTGGTCTATATTAATGAGTAAGATTAGTCTGTGATTTACATTTGTCACACTTTGTGTTTTGTTATAAATATTACACCAGTGTATTAAAATGAATGGTCTGTAAACTTTTTTCTCTTCTCTAAAAAGTTTTGTGAAGAATAATATTTATCTGTTTCATGAAGGTTCACTAGACTTGTTTATTCAACCAAGTGGGGCAGTTGGTTTCTTTGTTGGAAGATTTTAAACTATGTATTGAACATCTTTATTAGTAATTGAATCTAATTCTTGAATAACTGTTAGTAAATTATATTTTTCTTCCCATTTTTAAAAAACTTTTTGAGATGGAGTCTCACTGTCACCCAGTCTGGAGTGCAGTGGCACGATCTCAGCTCACTGCAACTTCCGTCTCCTAAATTCAAGCGATCCTCCTGCCTCAGCCTCCCAAGTAGCTGGGATTATAGACGTGCACCACCATGCCCAGCTAATCTTTGTATTTTTAGTACAGATGGAGTTTCACCATGTTGGCGAGGCTGGTATCAAACTCCTGACCTCCAGTGATCTGCTGCCTCAGCCTCTCAAATACTGGTATTACAGGCATGAGCCACCCTGCCTGGCCATGATTTTTTAAAAATAAATTTTGTTGGCATAAAGTTGTTTGCATTACTTTCTTATCTTTTCAGACTCCATAAATTCTGGGGTTATCACTGCTTTTCATTTGTCATACTAATTATCTCATACTTTTCCTATTATCCTTGATGTTGAGAGAGGTTAAACTATTTTATTAATGTTTTAAAGAAACAAACTTTTGACTTTGTATTCATATCTTTTTAATGTCATTGCTTAAGATGCACACATATTTACACTACTTTCATTTTGCTATTTCAATTAAACTTTTTAACACTATACAATAATGTTTTTGATAACCTAAAATTGCCATTTTTCTTAAAGTCAGTTTTGTCTGATCTTAGTATTGCTCCTTAAGGTTCTTTTAGTTAGTACTTAAGACTGGTATGCTTTTTCCATTTCTTTACTATGAATATGTTTTGACAAGTTCTTGAAAATATCATTTAAGACAAATTCTGGTCAGGCGCGGTGGCTCACGCCTGTAATCCCAGCACTTTGGGACGCCGAGGCGGGCGGATCACGAGGTCAGGAAATCAGGACCATCCTGGCGAACACGGTGAAACCCTGTCTCTACTAAAAAAAAAAAAAAAAAAAAAAAAAATCCAAAAAAATTAGCCGGGCGTGGTGGCGGGTGCCTGTAGTCCCAGCTTCTCGGGAGGCTGAGGCAGGAGAATGGCGTGAACCCGGGAGGCAGCCGAGCTTGCAGTGAGCGGAGATCGCGCCACTGCACTCCAGCCTGGGCGACAGAATGAGACTCTGTCTCAAAAAAAAAAAAAAAAAAAAAAAGACAAATTCTGAGGAAGTGAGGTGTTATCTAATCAATGACTTTTATTTTGTGTGTGTGTTTTCTATTTTATTGTTTTCTAGCTCTCTTGAGTTTTTTGATTAGGTTTCTTTATTTTTCTGAATTTATTATTTCTTCTCATTCTATTCTTTTGGTGATTATCTCAGAGGTTTGCCATTATATTCTAACTTATTCCAGTCTAAAGTTAATATCATAATTTACACTCTCAAACAATATAAGGATATTTATAACACATTATTTGGATCAATCATCTCACATTTTACAGGCAAAGTTTTGTCCAATAATTTATTTCTCTTCCTTTCTCAAATGCCATAAATTAGATATTATTTAACTTAAAAATATCTGTTTGGATTTCACTACTTATTTGTCAATTTGTTTTTTTTTTTTTTTACCATTCTTCCACAGTCATCATGAGCATTTCTCCTGAGAAAATTTATTATCTTGCTGAAATAGATTCTTTGGTAGGTCCCTCAATATAAGTTCATTTATGGTTTTATATTTAAATAATGTATATGTATTCTGAAAATATCTTAATCTGCCTTCCATCTTGATGCATATTTTTCCTGGGAACACGATTCTAAATAGAAAATTTTCTCTCAGCCCTTCAAATATATTATTTCATTCCCTACTGACTTTTATTGTTGCTACTGAGAAATCTACTTTCAGTATAATTGTCATACTTTTGTAAAGGTTTTGGAACTGTTGTGGCCAATGGAAGGTGAGCAGAAGAGATACGTATCACTCCAGATTGAGACGGTGAAAGGTCCTGTGTATTGCTCCATTTCTTTCATCTCTGTTCAAAGCAGACGTGAAGACTTTGGAGAGAGGTGGCAGAGACAGTGTCAAGATCAAAGCAGTTTAGATTATTGAACTCACTACATGATGAACAGAAGAACAGGACTGAGAGCATCCACTTGACTAATGGCAAACTTTTATGCCATGGAGATGGATAGGGATTGTTTTACTACAGCACAGGCTAAACTAACTAATATACAATATATCTCAATATGTTGTCTCTCTTCTATTATCTATGTATCCTCCTTCTGGGAATACAATTAAACATAGTTAGAACTGCTATTCTGTCATTCATAAATCTTATTTTCTTTTTCATAGTTTTCGTCTTGTATTATATTTTGTAATATATTTGTATTATATTTTCTGCTATTTCTGTACATCCATTGTTCAGTTTGTTAACTTTCTCTTCAGTTATACATGGTCTAACTAACCCACTTATTCAGTTTTTATTTATCAGTCATATTTTATGATGAAAGTTCTATTTTGTATCTTTCAAATCTCCTAGGTATTATTTTTGGTTATTTCTTTTTACATTTTTCTAACTCTTTTATGTCTTCATGTATTTTGTATAGAATTATTTTCTATTATCTATCTGAAAATTCTAACATCGGAATTCTTTGAGATGTACCTTTATTGTTTGTTTATTCTGGTGATTCTCATTCATAGTAGTTTATTTTCTTGTGTGTATGGTACATTTCAATTGAGAGCCATAGATGTTAGTCTATGGAAAATCTAGACAACTAACATTATGATGCTTTTTTCCAGGGAGGGTTTGCTTTTGTATTTTTTGAACCCTGGTTTTAATGCAGACTGCGGTTCAATCCATGAGGCTCAGGTTCAGCTTTCCCACTTTGCAGCTAATCCAATGCTTAGTCTCTTGGTTATGGTGCTAATATAAGTATTTGCCTTCAAGAAAAACCTAATTTAGAGCTTACTGCTCAAGAATCTATTCTTGAACCTGCTGTTCTATTTCTTGAACCCTTTGCATGCTCCCTTAAATCTGGGTCCAAGCAAAATAACAAAATATATTTTATACTAGATATAGGTATTTTGTAGCAGGTAGAGTTTTAGCAAATCCAATCTGCCATTCTGCTCCACCTTCTATTTTCATATTTCTTCCAATCCCTAATACTACTGGTAAACATATAAATTCAGGGAAGCATTACCTGTATCCTAACAAACGCTATTTGGCATAGTTGTAAAAGAAATTAGCAGAAGCATTATGTTTTAATGGATAATATGCAAGCTGTGAAGTTAAAAAACATCTTAAATCTTTGATTTGCGACTTAAGGCAACTTATTTATAGTCCACAAGCCCCAGTTTTATCATTTACAAATAAGATTAATAAAATTTAGGTTACAAAAATATTACGATGATTTGAGTATATGTGTATATATGTGTATGTATATATATTTATATAGTATTAGATACATGGGCAATAAATAGTAGAAACTTTTATTCAAAGTACATATTTTCCTCTGAGTGTATATGTAACTTGGTTACTAAACCTATCAATTTGTTAAGATGCTGTTAAAATAAATTACAACATAGTATACAAAAGACTCTGAGTGAATTTTAGCTGCTATATAGAATGAGCAAGAGAGAGAGGAAGAATTTAATTGTCCACTCTAATTCTGCATATCTATATAACCCATAAGTCTGGAGCTTGAATTCCAGTTTAAAATAATGACATAAATATGATATTAACATGGGAACTTTAAAAACTCTAATCTCCTAAATGTTATGTTAGCCTTTTTTGTAGATATTTTTTCCATGATAACTTAAATAACAGATAAATTACAAAGTGCTCATATTAGTATTTGAGTAACAAAGTAATTTATTCACCCTGACAAAGGAAGGGAGTTAAATCCAATTGTAAACTAAAGGTGTTACTCACATTGCAGTCACATGCTTTTGCATCTTTAATCAAAATTCCAAACTATAATATTGACATAAATAGTCCGTGAAGTAGGCTAATGCTGTAAACGAAAACGTAACACCGACTTCAAAGAAATGTTGTATAGATGATTTGCCAAACTAGCTAGTTTCTTATGAAAAAAAAAAAAAAAAACTGTAAATTCAGGTAACAGAGCTTTGCAAATAGCTTTTGGCCACTTTCTTTTTTGTGTTCTTTGACTTTGCATCTTTTGCAAACTAGAGAGGTAATAATTTCTGTTGGATGCATAGGTGGTATAAAAATGATATCATAACAAAACAAAACGGAACTCTCATGAACTGTTTGGCATAAATCCCTCCTGCCATCTTCAGGATTTTCATGCGTGACAGACTGTCCATGTTGTTTTTGCTAATTTGTAGTAAGTTTAATTATGATAATAGTTGACATGCATTATTTGCCTGCATTGCCTCATTTAAATTTTATAATACCTATAAAGTGAGTACTGTGATTATCTCCACCTACAGATGAGATGAGAAAACAGGAGCAGAGAATGTTTATGGTGGAAATGGCAAATGGTGAAAGAAGGAAGACGAAAAGAATTGGCCCCTATGGCCTTTTCTAACCAGCCTTACTTTTGTGCTGTACAGGTATTGGCCATAGCTCCAGTTCCTAGTCTATCTTCCCAGAATCTTGGGTTGATATTTTCAGAAAATTTGAATGAATATATAAGCAGAATGCTCATCAAATGACTCAGAGCTGACTGGGATAGTGACAATGTTGCATAACAGAATTAAGATTATCAAATATGTTAGCCACCTTAAATAATAGACTAAATCTAATATGATAAAGCCTAGAGGGACAGTAAAAGACACAAAACTTTAGTTAAAAAATATATAGGAATGAGAAATGATAGATATGTGGTTTAGCAGAAACATGCCTTAATTTAAGGATTTTCATTTACCTGAAGTTTAAAATAGATGGCAATATTGATGATAAAGACAGGGATGGAAAAATTGCTTAGAAAGAAAAGCTTCTTCCTCTTTTAAGGAGCAAGAAAAGGAAAGTGTAATTTAAATTTTGAAAAGAAACGTCTTTTTAAAACTTAGTAAATGGGGGAAAATAAAAGAGTGAGAATGTGTGTCTGCAAAGAACTAGAGGATTGTAGAAACGAGAGATTATTCTGAGAGAAGTGTTTAGGATTTAGATGAATCTGGAGATAGGTAATTTAGAATGCCATTAAAATCATCTCAGTGCATTAACTTTACAGCAATGATTATGAAACTAGAAGGAAGACGATAGATAGATTTGAAAAGATGGGTAAAGAATGGATCAGCCTGACAAATGAGTGAATATGAGAAGTGAACAAAATGTCAAGTCTGACAGGAAGATTCTTGCCTTGGGTGATCAAGTGTTCCATTCTTCTAGCATCATCCATTCAGTTAATAGTCAATTACAACATCTCAAGCTCCCATGGAGTTTAACTGCAGAAAATCCAATACCCGTTTGCCTCTCACATTTAGATTAGGACTGCTGCTTATAGCAGCTCTGTTGATCCCTTCCTGCCATATTACCGGAAGCAACATTGCAATATGTCAAGAGCACGGACCTGCCACTTCCTAACGGAATGCTCTTGGGAAAGTTATTTAATCTTTCTAAGCCACACTTTCCACAACTATAAAATGGTGATAACTAATTATACATACCCTAATGGCATGTTCATTAATTTATTCAGAAATATTTATTAATCACCTATACAATGTGCTCACTATATCAAACTCTCAGAGAACCTGTCTCTGGTAGAAAAAAAAATATTAAAATCATAACATTTTCATCTAAAGAAAACAATCTCTTACTTCATTGTGCAGAATAATTTTGATCTTCTTTATCACAATCTGAGACTTGTGTTGGCAAAACCAAAAAGTCCATTTTAATGTTTTCTCAGAATGAATAAAAAGCAGACAATCGAACTTCCCACACCCACACCATCTACACATTAAAAAAATCTGCCTAGATTGTGGAAATGTTTACTGGTAGACTTGCTTAATAGCACATTTTTCCTCATCATATAATTAATTGTGATGAGAGCCAGTAGGATGGGAGGCTTGTGGTGTGTGTTCGCTAGTGTGGTAAAAATTATGAGTAGTTTAGGACACATTGAGCTTCAAGTGCCAGCGGTATTTTTTTACAAAATTGTTCAGAAGGCATTAAGGCATTTAAATTGGAAATGTGTTTCTTTTATTTTTTAAGTAGCCCCATAGAGTATACTAGAAACTGATTTTGAGAAACTAAGGGTATAATAAGTGAACAACAAATGCTAGTTGAATGGTTTAAAATTAAGAGCTCTGTGTTTCAGAAAAAAGAAATAAAGAAAACTATTTAGAGTTAATTCAAGAGAAATCTATTCAGTCTTAGAGTCAAAACTTTTCAATAATTTCCACTTGTCTATTAAAAACTTTGAATCCTTAGCCCAGCATTCAAGATCCTCAGTTAGCTGGCATTCTTTTCCATGTCTAACACTTACTTACTTAATTATCCTAAGTTCCAGGTGATCTGGAAATCTCATACCTCTATCTTTATGTTTTCATTCAATTCTTTCCTAAATATAGAAATACTGATCTTTTCCAAACTCCAAATATCCAGTTCTCCTCCATCCATCAAAGGCCATATTTTCCACAAAGATTTTCTTACTGATTCAAAATAAACTGTCTTATCTATCCTCTCTCTGAACTATCATAGTAATTATATCCAAATATGGCAGAATCCCATCTTTCTCTGGGTAACCAATATGGATGACATAAATCTGTCATTATCACAAATAGTTTATACACTCTTCAAGAATAAGAAATCATTTCTGATTCCTCCATGGTTCCTGATATATGGTAGATATATAATAAATGTTGGTTAAATGACCAGCAATATACCTGTTGCTCTGGACAAATAAAATTTGTGAGTTCAAAACTGATTTCTCAAACTTACTCTTAGATTTTTACCAGGATTATTATGAAATTGTTTTATACCAATCATATCTATACCATAGCATTTTTTCAGAAAATAATGTTAGCCTCCATTTTGTTCAGAAGTAAACGTATCCTAGCTTTTTCAGTGCCTCAAGCATTTCTCAAGGTAGAGGCAGCCATGACTAATGCACTGAGGTTACTCAAGAAGAAAGCAAGACCCAGAACTTCAAGCCACATCAGTTCAGTGGAATTTTTAACAGATGGTATTTTTTTAAACCATGAATTTTGAAATATGTAATGCTATACCATTTCTTAGTTAAATGCTTTCAGTCTCAAATGTCTATAAGCTTTAATGGAAATTCTCCAAAAGTAATAATACCTTGTCTAGAATTTTCAGTGGGTGTTCTCCATATTGTGGTGTGCTGCCCAGTTATTCCCTTCAGGACAAAGGTACATATTCCCCCAGCTGACAGGAGTATTGGCTCCTGGCAGTTCACACCTTTGTTTCACCCTAGGAATTGCCATCAACCAAAGGCAGCTACGTTGCTCATGATGACATCCCGTCCGCAGTAGCAGCCTACATCCAATGACTGGTTGAAGTGGAAGAACCACAGCACAGTTTGGGAAACTCTGAAGATCTATGCGAGCTTCAGAGCTCCTTGTGCAAACAGCCTCTGTTTTGTCATTGCACCAGAATTCAACTTCTTATACCCACTGCAGCTTCCCTCAATCCCTCATAATTTTTGCTCTTAGCACACATACCAATATATTACTCGCTTATGCATCTCCATCTCAAGTCTATTTTCAGGGAACCCAGCCTAAGATACGAAAGAAAAACATGATTAAGTAGACAATATATAAATGTACTTTAAATACTCAAAGGTTCTAAATTGCTTTTTCAAACAATATAAAGTTATTTATTTTGTTAAAGTGCTGGAACCAGATAAACTGTAAATATTTACTAAGGAGATTCTCATACATGGTATTCCAATTTTCAATTCGTGACTCTTACACTATATAAGCAAAGCCTTCAGAAATGTCAATGGGCCAAATACTACACACAGAGAACCTTCCAACTAGTGAACTGACATCTAGTCAAAATATGGAAAACCAAACTAGTGACACTGAATTTCACTACAGGATATTCCAACATGAATAAAGATGCTAGCAGTTTCTTCCCCTCAAAAAAATACATCAAGAAAACACAAACAGAAAACTTATTTTACTAAAAGCAAAGCTATCATAAAAATATGAGGGGAATTTAATCAGTTGTGTACTTATTTTCCATATTATCTGCTTCAACCCTCCAGCCTGTTTTCTGCTGAGTAACAAGCACCCTAAATTGCTAAATTCTATATGCCACTGTTGTATGATTCTCCTCAATTTTTTGTTTTATTTGTTTTTAGATGGAAGCGATTGGCAGCAGACTAGTAACAATTTTCATAGACTATAAAACAATACATAATGAAGAGATTTTATGAAATTATACAAAAACCCAGAAATACTTGACATTGCCATTGTGCAAAAATAAGAGGTAATTTTTATTGACTAAAGAATTTAGACATACATAATAATTATACTAACTATTCATTTTAATAACAGTAAGATTATCAATAAAAGCTCCATCACAAGATGGTAGAAAAACAACATTTTTAATCCCAATGCAGTTTTGCTGCAAGCTGTCCTCATTACAGAGGGTATTTGAATTATGATACAAAAGCTTGGTGATTCATCAGGAAGTTTACTTGGGAAAGCATGATTTATGAAAAATAACTGTTCATTAAATGTAAATGAATTGAAATGCTTCTTGGTAGTGCCCGTGTCATTTATGACATTTTATGACAAACTCGGAAATACTCCTATGCAGTAGCATTGAAAGCACAATCACGTCTATTTCGGCGTATTTCTGATTCTGTTATATTAAAATGTGTGAAAAACTGAGAAGAGAAACTAGCAGAGAAGAAAGGGTATGAGACCACACTGCTAAGTGTTTAATTTTAAAAAGACAATCCACTGATGAAAACAATAGTGCACCTGATGAACAAGTAGATCATCTTCCTGTTACAGCCTGTGCTAAAGATGAACCAACTGCTCTTGCCAGGACTAAAATGAATCTAGGTATATGAGTTACAAGCTGGTGAAATTCAAAGATTTCTCTTCCCACTGAAGTAGTACTTAAGTGGAACTGTTAAATACCAGAAAAGAAAAAAAAAATGCTACACAACTAAGAAAGAACAAAAGACTACGCCATCCAGCACTGGCAAGCTGTGACTTAGGTGATATGTGCAAGAGAATGTTTAGCAAATGGTGGAGGTTTGGTTCCATTGTGTTGCATATGGTATGTTGCATTGTGTTGCATTAATTCCCACTTTATAATTTTGATTTTGAGAAGGTAAAATAAGAGAGAGTAAATTCCCCAGGGTAATGAGTCTTCCTCCCCTGCCATCAACTGAGTAATAGAGCTGCTCAAAATTGTACAAAAACAAAACAAAACAAAAAAAAAAACTCACAACTGTGTGGCTGTGAGATGTTCAGTATATCAAACTGGAACTATAGTAGACTCCTGATCTGATCTTTGTATTTTCCATCAGCAAGTCCTAGTAACTTCCCCAGTTCCTCTGTAAACCTAGACCTCCTGGCTTGACAATATTTGGAGGAAAACATTGAAAAATCTGCTGCTGATTTCTATCCCTTGCGATTTAACATTCTGGCATTTGGCTAAAGAATTCACCAGAAGGCAAATATGATCCATGCCTTAATAAGCACTGAGTCATGGCCAAAACCTACATAGCAGGACAATTCCAAAATCTGAAGTCTTCCCTGTTCTGTCCACCTTCACCTCTTCCCTCCCCTTCCCTCCTGACTAGTTCAGCAGCTTACTGGCTGGTCTCACTGCCTCCATTGTCTCTACCTGCCTTCTAATTCATCCCATACATTTTTATAGCTCTAATCATTTTGTACTAGGATTTCACTTTGTACATTTATTCTTTATCCTAGGAAATGAACTTCTTGAATGAAAGAGCTATATATTATTTACCCTTTGATTTTTGTTCTATATAACCCAGGGCATAGAGATGGGCAAAGTTCCTTGGAGCTGCCAGCAGCAACTGGGGAGTGGGGACGTAGATAAAATGCTGAAGAGGGAGAAAGTGAGATGACAGAGCAGGGAGCCCAGCCAGGAGCTCTGCCATATGTTTGCAGTGATTTGGGATGAGGTTCCCAAAGTCCTACATCTTGCATCTTGGAGCCCAGGATAGACTGGACGTTAAAAGAATTCATGTTAAATTAATTAATAAGTGGAGGAGTGGTTTACCAATAGAAACTTTCCTATTAGGGGAATTAGTGTCTATTTTATAAAATGCTTGCATGATAAATGCTTTCAATAATAAAGGAAGCTTTCCTTTATTATGGAAACACATTTCATCTTAGACCCAAGGGGCCCAGTGTCTTCAGCTGGCACCCTGAGTATGTAAGCCTTACCAAATCCTTGTAACCAACATCTTGTAGTTTTTCAAAGGCTACATAGAAACATAACTATCCTGTGTGCCATTGATTTAACAGAAGTCAATATATTTGGTCAATGATTTGGTACAAAGTGTAAGTGGAAGGTAATTGATTCATGTTTATGTCTTCTCCCAAAATTTGCTTCTCAAAAGGGTATTAGTGCTGTCATCATGACATGGCCTCTTCCTACTCGGTTTCCATCCTCATCTTTGCTACACCCCCAAATACCTACATCTCAGCCATTCTAAACTAACTTCCAGAGTATGTCTCAACCCACTCACTTCTCAACCTAGAAAACCTTTCTCTGCTTAATCATTCGCAGATTAAGCATCATATCACCTGTAAGGTGATCAGCATCTGTGACTGACTGGGCAGGTTTAGGAGACATTCCCCTCTGCATTATCACATCTGGTACTGTGTGTTTATTGTAGTGCTTTTCACACTGTACTGGGCTTACTGTGTATTTGTCTTCCACGCCTACTAGAATGTTAGATTCTTGATGCTAAATATTATGCTTATCATGTTGGCATTTTCAGCCCGTGGCATTTTTAAGAGTGCACTAAAATATATTTATTAAATATATGATTCAGTGAATAGTCCCAAATAATTCACTTTGGACATTTTTAATAGTAGACATTTAAAAATAGAACTTGAGAGATAGTGGTGTCAGGGGATGCCAAAGGTGCCTTTTGTAGTCCATCCCTTCCACCAACATCTAAAGACTGACCTCACTTCTCAACCAGGAAAACTCACATTACTTCCTGATACCTTCAGACTCCTCTTGGCTCAGATTCAGTGTGCAAAACAGTTTATAGCTGTCCTATTTCGTTTTTCTGCTCCTGTCATGGGCTTCTCACCAGCCAGTGAAAGATACTTGAAAAAAATAAGGGATAGGCTGGGTGTGGTGGCTCATGCCTGTAATCCCAGCACTTTTGGAGGCTAAGACAGGTGGATCGCAAGGTCAAGAGATCGAGACCATCTTGGCCAACATGGTGAAACCCCATTTCTACTAAAAATACAAAAATTAGCTGGGTGTGGGGGCACGTGCCTGTAATCCCAGCTACCTGGGAGGCTGAGACACGAGAATCACTGGAACCCAGGAGGCGGAGATTGCAGTGAGCCGAGATCACACCACCGCACTACAGCCTGGTGACAGAGCAAGACTCCATCTCAAAAACAAAACACAAAACAAAAACAAAAACTAAGTGATATTACACAGCAGTCCACCAGAACTATCCCAATTTTTGGCTAATTACTTAATGTGAGCAAGGTTGGCTTGCCTTCCCTGTAACAAGAAAAATACTGTGTACTAGAGATAATAAGATATTATTGGGTCTCACTTGTGTCTAGTACAGTGCTGGGCACACAGTAAATTCTGAAATAGAAATGGATTGGCCAGCTAATCCCTGCATCGGTGAGCTACGGGATTCAGGAATACCTGGGACATTGAAATCTGGTATCTCCCAGCACATTCGACAGACTCTGAATTCCAGATTAACCAGGCCACCTCTGAGAGCACACACTGAATGATGCAGCCATCTGGAAACTGACTTTTTAATTTCTCTGTGCAGTAGAGGTGAAATGAAAGTTCAGCTGCAAATTTAAATGCTTTTAATATGATTAGAGGCTATTAAATATTTAAGTGTGAATTAAACTGATATTTGTGTAGTGACAAGTAGAGTATTAAAACCAGGGAAATGAGCCCTGGTTTCTGTCTCAGTTAAATCTTATCTCTGGCTTCATTGTATAGGAATTCAGAGGCAAACCAAGGATTTAAAAGTATGTCCTAATTCTTCAGATGAACACTACCATCTATAAATTGGATAAAAGGATTTGGAGACTTTAATATGTGACTAACTCTTCCATCCATACACTGAAAATTAGGAGTTAATGACTTTGAGGCCTGGGAAGTAAAATAGCAGAAACATACATGATGATGCCCACTAGAACTGAGAACATTTTTTAAAAGAGTATTTTTTTTCTTCTCCTTCCTACCCTCAAAACCATGGTGTCTTGTGCCCAGGGGCTAATCAGCTAAACCATAAGTTTATTGTCAGAAGGCTGCTTCTCACATACATTGTGCTTTTTACATTTCCACAACTCGGCTTTGGCTCCTTCCTCTCCATGGAATGCTCTCCTGGCATATTCTTTCACTACCCTGTGGTTCTTGATAACTTCTGCTTTACCTGCTAGAGTTAGTCCAGTTGTCATTTTCTCCAGGCATCTTCCGGTGATTCCTCCTCCAGGCTCGTACAGCATGGGGAACATAGAACTGGCTTAATGTGTGGCAATAATATTTTGTTACAATGCATTTTTGTTAGGTTCTCTTTAATCTCTTTGATGCAGGGACTCTCTCAGGTTCATCTTTGTATCCCTAGTACTTAGCACAGTGTTTCACACACACTAGATGCTCAATAAACAGTTGCTGAACTGGACAATGAAAAATTGTCCATTACCTTTAATGTCTTTCCTTCACTGCTACTTTTCTCTTCATTAGAGCCTCTTTCTTCAGGGTGCAGTAATCAAGTGTGGACACTGAGCTCCAAAACACCCATCAAAACTGCTAACAGGCTGTGTCCTGTCAGTGAGCCCTGCTTCTGGCTCATCTCACGCACATTCTCATCACACTAATGAGAAGCTTGACACTCTGCTTGTTCACAGCCTTGATTTTGTAGATGGCCAGAGGGGTCAGTACTTACTCACACAAGGTCACCCAGCCAGTGGGTGACACTACTGAATAGAGAGCCTAGTTGTACTATTTTTAATTTTAAACTCTTCACACTTTCCACCTTGCTTTTTTTTGTATTCCAGTTTATCAAGACTGGTTGGATTATTTAATATATGATGAACTAATCCATACAAAAAGGTAGACTACTCCAACAGAAATAATACTTCTGTAATGATGGAAATATCAGTCAACAAGAAAAAAATTATATGAAGATACTGATAGGTGATGATGCCCTTAAATCACTCCAAGTATGCAAATTCCTACTTTATCTACACCTAACATTGTTTTGTGTTTACTGAGACCTTGATGAGGATGCATGCCAAAGACATTATGTGCTTCACTGGGGAGGTTGAGTTTGGAAACAATAGATTTAAAAATTGCCAGGAGGTGACTTGCAAAAATATCCTGAAGTGCCAAAGGAGATCTTCAAGCAAAAGGATCTCATTTTATGAAGAGGTTACTGTTTAGCTTTAACAGTTTGAAGGCAATGAAATGCCAGAAATGCTGGCCAACACTGGGAATAATAAAGTAGAAGAATTTCAACAAGTTAGGAAACTGGTTCTTTTGTACTATGAGTACCAAGGGAATCAAGACATAATGCCTAAAGCTGAAAGTGCTGACATTATACTTTTTATTTCTCTTCCTGTTTGTTGGACCAGTTTACAAAGAACACAGCCAAGAGTGTTTCTTTGACAAGATTCACTAAGGGAAACACAGAATCCTTCCAAGAGATTTTTTTTTGGGAGGGAGGTGTGCAGAATTTCATTTCTGGATCCATTTTCTCA
Organism: Chlorocebus sabaeus; assembly: GCF_047675955.1. Classification (NCBI taxonomy): domain Eukaryota; kingdom Metazoa; phylum Chordata; class Mammalia; order Primates; family Cercopithecidae; genus Chlorocebus; species Chlorocebus sabaeus. The sequence continues at coordinate 102,912,981 of NC_132904.1, read as the reverse complement.
TTAATAGGTTTACTATCATCCAGCAAATGTTATTGGAGAAATGGATTCAATACAATGGTTCAAAAGCATGTTTCCTTCAACCTCAGAGTCCGAGGAGTTGCAAAGCTATGACACTGGCAAGACTTTTGCCAGCTGTGCTGGAGTTGTGTTTCCATATTTGCAGAAATAATCTACTAACCTATGGAAAAACAAAACAAAACAGCTTGCATATATATGTAAATTATTCACAAAAAGAAAATGCTTCTCCATGGTGTCGAGCATCTGTGCTAAGGGCAAAAATCATGGATGCTGGGTGAATAATTCTCAGCTTCCCTACTCGATGATGAAACTATAAAGACAGAAGCAAGTCCCCAGCCACTCTAACCATCCCATCCATCTCAGCTGGGAGGCTTTAAAAGCATGATGCATAGTGAATGCTTATGCCACCAAATTGTTATAAGTAAACACTACTTTGACACTTATTGATTGGTTTCTGAATAAAGCCTAATGTTCAGCCTAGATATGTGTGCTCAATTACTTCTTTCTAATGGGCACTGTTTGTTTGTTTGAGATTTTCTGAGATATACAGTATGGAGAAAATATCAACCAGTTGCTAGGTTATACCCACTCCTAGCAGCAATGGGTTATACCCACTCCTCCAACATATGCTACTGGAGTGAGTATGGGTGGGCAACTAATCCCCCTTACCACTAAATCAAGGTCCTCCTGGACAACCAGGATGTTAACTTCCAAATCACAGGAATTTTTAAGCAAATAAGTTGTTTGATTAAAATTTGTCCATAGGAGTAACTACCCTGGTGGGAGGCTGAGTTCGTTTTAGGTCAAATGCCAAGTTGATTCCGGGTCAAGGCAAGGATGTCCCCTGGAGATCACATTCCTCCCAAACCAATCTTGAACAAAATGCTAAAATTAAAATGCTTAAAAACCTCAATGTCAGTCCAAATATCTTTATTTTAAGAAGACACTCTAGAAATTATGTTACATGCTGCCCATCACTTGGTGTTTTTGCAGTGCTTATTCTAGTTGAGACCAGATGGAACAGAACGGAGCATGTGACACAGCACCCACAGTGATGACCAGGTGGTCGTCCAGGGCTGATGAGTGGCAATCAGCGGAGAAGTATTTGTGGTCTGGAAACACCATTACAGATTTAGTGTCTATGAAGAAATACTTTAAATAAGAGTAAGTGAACAGCTTGGCGTTTGGCTGGAGGGAAATATTATTTAGCGCAGTACTAAGCATATGTAGCAGCTTAATCAAAATTTACTGACTTGTACTAGTCTCTAACAGTGTGTTTTTTTGTGTAGGATCCGGATTTTTTTGTTGGTTTGTTTGTTTGTTTTTTTGAGACTGAGTCTCACTCTATCACCCAGGCTGGAGTGCAGTGGCGTGATCTCAGCTCACGCAACCTCCACCTCCCAAGTTCAAGCAATTCTCCAGCCTCAGCCTCGTGAGTAGCTGGGATTACAGGTGCCCACCACCATGCCAGGCTAATTTTTGTATTTTTAGCGGAGATGGGCTTTCACCACGTGGCCCGGCTGGTCTGGAACTCCTGACCTTAGGTGATCCGCCCACCTCAGCCTCCCAAAGTGCTGGGATTACAGGCATGAGCCACTGTGCCCAGCCAGGATTAACTAGTTGTTTGTTTACTGGTATGCTATCAAAACTACTCTAGGCCACAGTGCTTCCACTTTTTAAATTAGGCACTTGAGTGAATTCCAGTTATACTCTCAGAATTTCTGATTTCTTCTTGAATCATAGCTTCTTATTTAATTTATTCATGAAAATGTTTTTAGTAAATGGCTAGATGAGCCAAGTTTCTGGAAATCTTGGGGAGAAGGTCCACAGTTATTGTGGCTCTTCTTAGTGTCCTCTTGACTACAACTCCGCTTCAGGAGGCATTTTCTCCATGACAAACCTGCCAATTCTGTGAGAAGGTAAATGAGAATGCCTGCTTAGGGGAGGAATGAATGCAAATTCAAGTCTGCTGTTTGCCAGACACTGTTCTAGAACTTTAACATACCTTATTTATTTAACAGTCACCACATCTCTACAAGGGGGGCACAGTATTGTATGCTATGCTATAGGGAAAGAATTAGAGACTCAAATAAGGTAGTTAATTTTCCCAGCCTCTGGTATCTTATAAAGAGTGAAGTCAGGATTTACCATCTCTACTGTAAGACTGCAACTGGTTAAGACCATCATCATATCTCAACCGAACCACTGTAATGGATATCTAGCTTGTTTCCAGTTTCCACTTTTCCTGCATAAGTTTGCTTTGTAACACATGCAAGCACAAATCATATCATAGCAAATCTTGCTTAAAAGCTTTCAGTAATTTCCCACTACTCCTAGAATAAAACCCTGTGGCCTATGAGATTCTCCATGATCTCCCCGCTCTGCCTGCTCTACAATTCTCCTGGCCTTTTGAAAAGCCCTGACACTTCTCAAACTTGTTCCCTGCCTAGGCCACTTGCACTCACCATTCTCAGTGCCTGGAACACTTCCTCTAGATCCGTAAGTGACTGGTTGTATCACCTTACTCATAGCTACCCCTCAGTGTCCATCCCATTGTCCTATGTCATTTTTTATAACAGTTTAATATATAAATATGTAAACAAAATTATTAATTTGGTACACGTCTTTCTTACCCACTAAGGTATAAGCTTCACTTATCTCCAGCATGTAAAACAGTGTGGTTGGAACTGTTTTATAAAAGAATTAATAAATTCATCCATGCATACAAAAACTGATTTAAGAATAACCTATACATGCAGATTTCTCCCCATTTATCTTGTCATTTTATTTAAAGGTTAAAATAAAAAAGCATATAAAGACATGAAGTGGATCCTTTAAAAACATTTCTCCTTCCAAGGAAATAGATGTCTTCTCTTAAGTGCACAAAATAAAAGCCTTTTCACAAAATACTGTCTCCATGAATAATAGAAAGCCTCAAAACTTCACTCTCAATCATTAGCTAGCTTGGCACTCATATAGGGTCTAAACCTGTCATCCCATTAGCCGAACATGTGAAGGCAATGATTGTAGGAATCTCACCAAACCCTTTGCTGTTGTTTCTGACCTATTCCCACTCTCACCCTCTGTCCTTTAGGTTACTGAATTTTCCTCCATTTCCCATTCACTATCCTGGTCTTCAGAGTTGACTTTTTTTGATCTTCTTGACTTGTGAGGCTCATTTTCTTTTAAAGAGTTTGTCTTAGAATAAGCGTGCTGCCTTTCTCTGTGTCCGCCTGTCCTGTTAAAGCATTCTGATTTATGCATGCCAGATCCAATTCTCATCTCATGTTCAGTCATCAACACCCAAAGGCAGGCCTTCCTAGCTTTTTTATTTTATTTTATTTTTTTTGAGATGGAGACTCGCTCTGTCACCCAGGGTGGAGTGCAGTGAGCTGGTCTCAGCTCACTGCAACCTCCGCCTCCCAGGTTCAAGCGATTCTCCTGGTCAGCCTCCCGAGTAGTTGGGACTACAGGTGCCCACCACCACAGTCATCTAATTTTTGTATTTTTAGTAGAGACGTGGTCTCACCGTGTAGACCAGGCTGGTCTTGATCTCTTGACCTCATGATCCGCCCACCTCAGTCTCCCAAAGTACTGGGATTACAGGCATGAGCCACCACGCCCGGCCCTTCCTAGCTTTCTTTTAAGGAGAAAAGCAACACATGCAAGAAACTGGAAAACCCAGGCTTGACCTTCACATCCACTCTGGGCTCCAGCCACCTTGGTCTATTTGCAGTAAGCCTCTTCCCCTCTTTGTCTTTGACTTGCTTAGGACCCTCTTTCCACATTTTTCTGACTAACTGTACCTCATGACTTAAGTCTTGTCTTAGATGACACTATCTTTAGGAAAGTTTCTCTCATGACCCAAAGCCTCAATTAAGAGTCTCACTTAGTTGATCTCCCGGAGTCCCGTATTTTGCCTTTTGAACAGCTATGTAATTTTTCAGTTTCTCATCTATGTAGTTCATAGGTGGACTCAACATAAGACGCCTGAGGGTAGAAACTCTTGTCATATTTGTTGTTTTCCTCCCATTGCCTAATATAATACCTGACACACAAAAGCTTAAGAATATTTTATTCAGTTACTGGGCTAACCTGCCTAGAAGCAGAAGAATCTCCCTCTCTTTCGCTTCATACCCCTCCCTGACTTCTGGGTCTGAAATCTTTGTGGACCTTATTTAAAGCACACAAAGTTAAATAGCCCAGGTGATAATAGACCTGGAGAGTTCCTCTGATGGTGTCGCTTGGCTGGTGTCGCTTGGCTGGCTCAGATCCCATCTGTCCCCCACAGTGCTCCTGCTCCCAAGCATCACCTGAGACCTTTGCAGTACGGCCCACAGCTGTGTACTTTCTACACCTCTGAAAGCAGGTCACAAGGAGCTCTGATTATGTCCACATTCAGCTCCCTCTACAGGGAGGACTGGCCCTAACATTTCCAATCTACAATAGTTAACTTGATCACATCTTTCTGCTTTAGAAGGTGAGGATAACTTTGTTAAAATTGTGGTTTTCTAATTCTAAAGGGTCTACATTCAAGAAAAAGTCAAACTATGAAAGGATTTAATTTCCAAGGGCACATATGGCAATGAGCTTAGTGGAGAAGGGCGTGAGTTGCAAAGTTCCACTACTTAGGGAAGAATTGAAAACAATCTCAGCTTCTTTTGTCTGAACTTTGAAAAGATGTGCATTTCAAAGGAATGGGGGGCTTTCTGAATAACACCATAGGCAGGTATGTTCCTGATTAGGAATGAAAGCTCTTACTCACTTATTTGACATGTGAAGGAAATATTAATTTCCTGTGTTTGTTATTATCTAGGATTATGACAATGTTTTTAGTTCATAAAATCTTTATCTGCTAAAACCTTTTCTGCTAAGGATGAGCCTTGGGACTCTCCAAGTCACAGGAGTACTTGGCCTTCATCTATGCCTGCGGAAACACTGCTATGGATCTCTGTGCACTTAGAATAATAGCTGTGTTTCAGTAGCACAGTTGCTGCTTTCCAGAACACACACACACATATATATATTTCTCTCCTAAAACCTAGCCCTCATTTCAGTGGTTCCCATATCTGACTTCATTTTATATAATTGTGCTTCTCTATGCCTCCTTGTCTTTGCAAACTCCTCTATGATTTCCCTTCCCAAATTTATCCAGCAATGTCCTGGGATTATGTTATTCTTTTGAGAATCTGTTCTCACCATATTCTCATTTTATACTTTCTTTTTCTAGTACTGAATCACATTGCTTTGTCCTTCACCAAATAAGATGCATTTTTTCTCCTCTCTAGCTAGAGTTTACTTCCGTCCTCTCTTGAGCTACTGACCTGCTTTCAGACCCGTAAAGAGATGCCTTGCAGTCTTGTGATTTGTTTACGTATCTGTCTCCCACTGTAGGTACCACGTTCCTTAAGAAAACGCTTTCTTTAGAGCCGCTCTTAGCGCAGTGGGCAGCGTTTCGCTCTCATAATCTGAAAATGCTTTCTTTGTCTTTGTGTTCCCAATCTTGCTCCTTACATGGCACCTAGACACTCAACGATCTTCGTTGAAATGGGTTATTCTATGGAGTACTGGCAAGGATCTAATCAAATACTGACGGCCAGGGGCCCTTGTATGTTACAGGGTTATGTGGTGAAACACCGTAATCACCTATGAACAATAATACTTTTAAAGGAGGACAGAATTTTCTGTAATATTTTATTCCTTTGTCTAGCTTTAGGGTCCCGGAATGAATATTAAGTCTTTCAAGAAGTAAAAGTGTGTATTGACAACTAGCAAATGTTTATAAAAATTAAAATGCAATCAGCCCTAGACTAAATAAAATTCTTCCAAGACTTTAATTCAGTGGTTCCATTCAAACATATTTCTTAGGTAATATTAGAAGTAACAACTGCATAATTAGGAGGCTATATAACTTCACCAAAACTTGTTAAATCTATTTTGTAAATTTAATCTCAGGAGAGATAGCTTAATCAATATGGATAAAAGATGGGGGTAACAATATGGATATTGCAATGCTTCTAGATGATTATTTTCAGGAAAACCCAATCAGATCATTTTAAAGAGAGATAGCAATAAAAAACTGTCAGTAAAATTTCAGATCACATTGATCTCTACAGTGTCACATGTGCCATTGGAAGTTGAAATTTGGTATCACTCTAATGACACTGTTCATTAATTATTACCTTGACTTTTTTTATTTCTATAATTTTTCAGATTGAAGGTGGAAAAAACAGTATACCCAAGGAATGGTAGTGGGGGAGAAATAAATACATAATATAAATCACATGTCATTCAAGTTCCTGGCTTCCACAGTCACATCCTGACAATCCTTGTTCACCCTCTGTGTGACAGCTCTGTAATAAAGAGGGCAAACATAATCAAACTCTGCCCTTGTACTTTAAAATGTTTTTAAAAAATGTTCCTTTTTTAGTGACACCAAGAGACAAGCAAAAGTATTCAACATGAATAATACTTAAATAAAATATATTCAAATTGCTGTGCAATTGTGTAACTCCCCCCTCCCCATTCTAACTCTCCATGTGACTGGGTTTGGAGATGGGGTCTTTAAGAGCTAATTAAGATTAATGAGGTTACAAGGATGGGGCCCCAAACTGATAAGACATGTGTATACGAGGACAAAGCAGTTACCTGCAAGTCAGGGGTAGCCCTCACCAGAAACTGAACCCTACTGGAACCTTGATCTTGAACTTTCAGCTTCCAGAACTGTGAGAAAATAAATTTTTGTTGTTTAAGTCAGGTAGTCTGTGGTACTTTGTTAAGATACCACAGAAATATGAAAAGAGAAGAAAGCATTGAAGACATAGTCTGAAAATGAGGATGAGGGTGAGCATCTATGAGAGTGTCTAAGAAGCAATGACATTTGACTGGAGACTTGAAGAAAGAGAAGGTTCTCCAGGATATATAAATCAATAAACAGAAAAGAGCTTACCTGGAAAACAAAAGAATGAGAGACAACATACAGAGCCAAGAAAGAACATGGCACATTCAAGGGAACAACTTGGTTGAATGAGATACATAGCAGGTGGGAGTAGGGATGAGGCCACAGTGGCGGTGGTGGGACACTTTGTGAAAAGGCTTATGACAATGGTTCTGCCAGGAAAGATTAAATGGGAGAGACAGGCTTCAGGCATTGAGACACCTCTGGACCACTGTACCAGTCCAGATGACAAATGATGAAGGAAGGGACTGGCTAGGAAAAGGATGAATTCAAAAGAGATTTAGAGATAGAGAAAACCCTCTTTGGTTTTCTCTAACAGGGATGATCCTTTTACTAAGAGAAGAAATATATAAACAGATATTTAGATGTTGGAACCACATGGCATATTGTTAATTATGTTTCTTTCCATTAAAAAAAAGAGACAGTCTAGAAGGCTCCAAGTAGGGAGAGAGATACGGATGAATAAGAGATGGTCTTTCCCTCAAAAAATGTATTACCTACAAGAGGACAAAATACAAATGTTTCAATGATGATGAGACAGCATATGCTATAGTCCATAATAAATGAATACATAATTTTAGAAAAGTACTTCAAAAGAGGGAGTGATTACATTTGATCCACTAATAGAAAACATTATGGAATGAGTTTAGCTGTGTTTGAATCTCAGATCTGTCATCATCTGCCTGGATAAATGTAGGTGCCAAATAAATGTTGGTTGACAATGGTAAGTGATAACTTTGGATAAATAACTTTTCTGAATCTTCATTTCTTTTCTGCAAAATACAATGCCGAGAATACAAGGTGACCTGGCCACGTGCGGTGGCTCGCACCTGTAATCCCAGCACTTTGGGAAGCCAAGGCAGGCAGACTACCTGAGCTCAGGAGTTCAAGACCAGTCTGGGCAACATGAAGAGTCCCCATCTCCACTAAAAATACAAAAATTTGCTAGTCACTGTGGCGTGTGACTATAATCTCAGCTATTTGGGGGCCAAGGCGGGAGACTGCTTGAACCCTAAAGGCGGAGATTGCAGTGAGCCAAGATTATGCCACTGCACTCCAGCCTGGGTGACAGAGCAAGACTGTCTCAAAACTGATAATACTAATAGAAGGTAACTGAGGAATTTCCTGTTAGCATGAAATAGGCACCCACAATCTGTGCCCTGGGGATGTCATTTATTCTTCCCAAAAAGGATCAAGAACCTGTACATCAGAAAAGTGAGATTGTCCCCGACTCCCTACTGATTTGAAAAGTCCATCAAAACAGTGTGTCCTATGCAATTCTGGAGACATTTGTGTTCACCCAAATCTCCAAAGATCCCAAGAAGGCATCTGAGACTCCATTCTTGAGGTGAGTGGGGGCTGTGGGGTATGTGTTGGGAAGCAATGGGTGTGATGTGGGTGTGTGTTGCAGGGAGAGGGAATAAGGAGAAGAATAGAAAACTATTTACAGGCTTGGAAATGACAAAATTCTCATTCTTCTGTGATATAGGAAATATTAATCACTAATTTTTCTGCAGAATTAAACTTAATATCTAAGTTTCATATGAAAACTGACTGAAAATAAAACAGCAAATCAGGGACTACAAAAATACCAATTATTCCCTGGCTAATTACTTGCATAGCTTGATTTGAGGTGTTAGCATGCATTTTTAGAAATTGTTCCTGGCATCTGAGTTCACGTCCTTTGTAGGGACATGGATGAAGCTGAAAATCATCATTCTGAGCAAACTGTCACAAGGACAGAAAACCAAACACCGCATGTTCTCACTCGCAAGTGGGAATTGAACCACAAGAACACTCGGACACAGTGTGGGGAACATCACACACTGGGGCCTGTTGTGGGGTGGTGGGAGAGGGGAAGGATAGCATTAGGAAATACACCTAATGTAAATGATTAGTTAATGGTTTCAGCACACCAACATGGCACATGTATACATATGTAACAAACCTGCACATTGTGCACATGTACCCTAGAACTGAAAGTATAATAAAAAAAAAAAGAAAAAAAAAAAACATGCTCTAAAAGAGAAGTAAAGGAAATAGCCCCCATCTAAAGAGGAAGAAACCAGTCCAAAGTTTGTTCAAGCTGAGGGAAATGTTAAGGCCATCTTGGTCATTAGTTATTATTTCTATTATTTTGACATAAATCTATAAAGAAACATCATAGACAATTTAAATCAAATGAAACAAATATGCTTCTGTAATAATTAATGTGTCAAAGAATATTAATAAATATTTATCTCCTATTTTAAAAAAGGCAGAACTACACTAATTTTCAAAAAATTATATATGCATATTGTACAAAATAGTACAAATGAAGTTTTAATGAAGTATCACTTCATAACATTGCAAATATTTGATTATAAAGTTTTTGATTTTATTAAAATATAATAAGTGGTTCTCTAATGATTAACGGAGTTTGAGGATGAGAAAATAATAGCTGATGTCAGTTTTCAACTATTTTAAATGTTGATGGAAATAGTTTTAGTTTTTGTCAACAGACTGTTAAAGAAAATCAGGGCCAGACATGGTGGCTCATGCCTGTAATCCCAGCACTTTGGGAGGCCGAGGGGAGCGGATCACTTGAGGTCAGGAGTTCAAGACCAGCCTGGCCAACATGGTGAAACCCTGTCTCTACTAAAAATACAAAAATCAGCCAGACATGGTGGCACATGCCTGTAATCCCAGCTACTCGGGAGGCTGAGATGGGAGAATCACTTGAACCTGGAAGTGGAGGTTGCAGTGAGCCGAGATTGTACCACTGAACTCCAGCCTGGGTGACACAGTAAGATTCTGTCTCAAAGAAAAAAAAAAAAAAAAAAAAAAAGAAAAGGAAAGAAAAGAAAATCAGGAAATAGCACTTTTAAATGATGTAAATTAAATTTTCTTATGATTGTTTCTACTTTGCCTCCAATACAGAATATTCAAATTACTGTGAATCCTTCATTCTTGCATTCTGCAATGATGTGATTTGGCCCTCACTTAGCACTAATATAATTGTAAACACAAATGCTAACATATACACTAAACAGCATGCTAATAACAGGTTATACACTATGCCTTTCTAATTTCTGCATATTATCTTTTAAATAAAACACTAAATTTAAAATCCATCACAAAGAGCTTGCAGGTCCCCAGAAACCCTAAGATATTTCTTTTAAAACTGCAATATCAAAAACTACGGATAGTGAGCACCTATTATTTACCAGGCACTATACTAGTATTTTAACATGCATAGTTTTATTTACACTCACATGAGCTTGATTGTATTATCTTCACTTTTACAGAGATTCAGAAAATTTAAATAACTTACTAACATAGTGAGTGGTAGAGCTATGAATAAGCACAATCTTTCAGATGCCAAATAACATGGTTTTATCATACCATGATTCTATGAAAATACTAAGATATTCTCCAAGATCCATATTAAACCATATACCTACATGATATTACTATATATAAAATTCTATATATATAAGAATCTGAGCGAGAATAGCTATTTTTTATTGTCTACATCTAGAAGATATTAGGTTGGTGCAAAAATAATTGTGGTCTTTGCCATTACTTTTGCACCAACCTAATATTTATACTGCATTGTTTCTACAAAGACCCAGTGGTTCATAATGTAAGGCTAAAATTAGTATTATCAACATAGATTTGAAGAGTGTTACCTCCAAATGTATAAAATATGAGTCATCATCATGTGCTTTGTAAATATTCCAACTACACAATCCTAGCACACTAAATTTGAGCCATAGGCATTCTGCATAGAAGCAGGTTATAAAATACTTAATCTTTCTTACAAGAAACAGAAGACTTCATAAAGGTGTTCTCAAGAACATCTACTGTACAAGAAACAGAACACCTTATAAAGATGTTCTCAGGAACATCTACTGTACACGTCTACCATCTTCCTTAACAAGGCCAATCATAGTTCAATGACAAATTCTAGCTTTTACAGTTTGGTAGAGACACTGAAACAGGACTGAGATCAATTGAATAAGATTTTCCTTAAACAGAGAAAAATACCTAAAAGTTGGCTTACTAATCATTAAAGAAAGAGCAAGTTATTTTATTTGTGCACAGCAAATTACTTTTAAAATTATTTGCTCAAGATTCCTAGATAAACTGATGGATTTCAAGCTCAGATTACAAGGGAATGAAAGAATAATCAGCAAATTCATAAATACTCTCCCATGGTTAAAAATAAAAAGCATGCTTTGTTGAAGATCTTATTTCTTGACTGTAATAGCAATATACACAATAGTGCTATTATCTGTATCCCAGCTATGAAATACAAGAAGAAAACTACAATAAATTTATTAAAAATATAATTTTTACACATAGATGTTATTGGTCTTTATTGAAGAAGAATGTCTTCATTAAAGTAAAGAATTTAACAAATAAATGCAATTGAAACCCTAAAAACATTGTTCATGGCATCTTTACATTTACCCTTTTCTCACATATTGAGCCAATTAGAAAACAATAGCATTGGTAATTCCTGTATTACACACTCTATTTTCTCCAAAATTGACAATCTTGCCCTCAATACTTATAAACAGCAAGAATGAGTGATATATTAGTATATGTGACATATCATTGATACCTTACTAAAATGTATATATGATTGAATGTAAGGAGATTTACGATACATAGAAAATACAATCCCTTTTATCTAATATAATAAGATAACCAGTTGACATTAATAATGTGCCACATGATTGTATTTGATGTCACCACAGGTAAAAGAAGATTCAGAGATTTGAAAATGTGTATGTCACCTCTAACAACTAAACAACATAAATAGATAATAAAGTGCTATTAAAAAATGGAACACATCACTCAAGTGCAAAACCCAGGTGCTGGAGACTCTGATTCAAATCTGATCTCCTAACACATGCAGTCCTCTCAAAGTTACATGATAAAATATACATTGTAATTACTTCCATGTACATCTACCTGAAAAATGGATCAGACAAGAGCAAAATAGGGAAATATATCTGTCTGTTGCCAATCATTCTAAAAAAAAAAAACCTATACTAACATGAGAAAACCTGATAGAAAACAGAGAAAATTGGCAGCTTTATCCTTTTTTCTGTGACATACTAACGTAATTCATTTACAAATCCAAAAGTGTTTGCCAACTTTTGCCTGTGTCTTATTGAAATGGGATAAAAATATAGCCACAAATGGAGGGATCCATCACGGTGCTGGCTGCTACCATTAGTAGAACCAGCCTTGATCCTCAGTAATCGCAGTGGGCTGTTGGTCATCAGTAATGACAGTTTTTCTCCAAGAGTATGGCCCTTACTTCTCAATCAGAGCCCTCAGGTATTTTTCTATTAAAATTAGCCCTCAAAAAAGAATTGGGAACTGATTTGAACCAAAAAGTTAATAACTAACAGTAGCTTCAACTGGTTTCACATTTTACATTTCAGAGAACTCTAACCATTAAGCTAAAATATTATTAATAGCAGGAATCAGGAACCTACAGCACTTGTTTCAAATAAGGCTGAACATCTAAGGATTTATTTTAGTCCTCATTATATAATGAAAATGCCCTGGGTAGTTGAACACCCGGGCTAGCTCACATACTCAGTATATATAAAAGACTAGGAAATAGAAAGAAAGGAAAATAGATGAAGCTGTAACAGGAATGAGACCTTCAACTTAATTTCAACTCAGTTTTTAACTCAATAATTAACTCAATTTCCCCACTTGATGTCATTTTCTTACTATCCATGCAAATATGTTCAGAGGAAATTTTGCTGTTAGAATACATTTCTGCTTTCTAACAAGTGGAGAAAGAAAATTACAAGAAATGGTTGCAACAGCTGTGATTCTTTTTGTGGCATCTTGATCTGGATCAGAAAATGTGTCTAGCACTTGCTTCCAAGCATTGTCTTAGATCATTAACGTAGATCTACTTTCTCCCATTTTGCAGATAAGAAAACCAAAACTAGTTGTGAAATTCCCTCGACAAATATCACACAGCTAGTATGCAGTAAAACCAGGTTTAAAAACCATCCCTTAGTGGCCTCAAAGCTGCACTCTTTCCATTCCACTAAGACAGATAGGAATTTAGCAATTATGTAGTCAAGTATTTTCAAAGATGTCCTATCTAGGTTTGTCTATCTGATTATGCATTTAAGGGTAGAGACTACTGTGCCTTTGAGAAAACTGTATTTATATAACTTTGGGCCTTGAAACCTAAAGCAACTATAAATTTTCAGTTCACATAAGAATATTTCTAATTAAATATAAGAAATTAGCATTACTTGTTTTGTGTCTCAGTGCTGTATATATGCAGCATTGGATCATAATGATTCTAAGATTATGCTTGCTGTAGTGATCTCAGCTGTCTGACAGGCAATTTACCAGATCTCATTTTTACTTATTTAATTCATTTCTGTGCTCCTTTTAAATATGGGTGCCACACATGCCTGCTTCCAATTTATGACTCATCTATTTATTATAAGTTCTGGGCTTTGGATCTTTCTTCAATTGCTGTTGTGGTTGCAGTATCACTCTATATAGTCCTACAAGGTCATTCTGACAAGAAGAACTCAGGTTCATTATGTAGGTGGCCAGGTGATCTATTATTACTCTGTTTTTGTGTCAGGTAATATAATGAAAGCACTGAAAATGTTGTCTTGCTCTATAAAAATGCATTTTAACTTACAGTTTCTCTACGTGTATGGCCTCTGCACTGCTGAATTGGCAACATCCTGAAAAACCCAAAGACATGGATAATCATAAAAAATCACTATAAATATTGGGCACCTTTTGAAAATAAATGCAGTGATGCCTTTCTTCGTGCATTAATTGGATCATTCTTTTGTTTTTAACTCAAAAAGTACTTACCTTCCAGGCACTGCGACTCCTCCCGCAGGATGTATCAGAGAACAAGGCACTGCCTCTGCCCATAGGGAACATGCAGGGCAGAGGAGATACAGACAAATAAACAGACAAATCACAATTCAGAAACATGCTCCAATGGGGTAAGCACAGAGAGACTATGGGAGCCCTTAGGAATAGCACTTACTACAATCTTGAGAAGTGAGGGAAAATTTGTTTTACTGGATCACTGCGTGTTATTAATGACAGATGAGCCTGGAGGGGAAAGCAAGGGGACTCTCACAAATAGTCTTGCACATAATGTTGAGAAATCTGGACTTCATCTAGTGGGAAATGGAGGCCATTAAAAGGTTTTCAATCAGGAGGGTGACATGATTAGGTGTGCATCTTTGCAAAGTCATTCTAACTCCATTAAGGAGAACATAAATACATTCAGTCTTTGGCGACACATTTTTTTTGGATAAAGTTTTCCTAGAAAAGTGAATGGTAAGTGAGATTAATCTCAATCAGGATAACGGGGGTGAGGACTGAGGGAGAAGTTGCCCAAGAATGGACTGAGATCTGGGCTCAAGTAAGGGAGAGTCCTTACTTCTGGGTTTTCCATGATCTGGGTTCAGAGAAGGTTGATCAGGCCATGTTAAGACTGAGAGGACCATTCCGAGAGAAGCATGTGTAGCTAGGCACAAGATAAAGGGGAAAGGTAGCCTCAACTAGCAGCACAGAAAGAAAAGTATTACTGAGCAATCTACTGCCTTACATCCGTAAGCCCCTATATTACTCTACCTTATATAATTATATTTCCAAAAGCAAAATATGCCTTCAGAATAGATACCTTTCATTGACTGAGTGGCCATTATTGTGAGTTGAAAAGGAAAGACCCGAATAAAACATCATCACATATTCAACTTTCTGCTGTTCATCTTTCTTCCTAGATATACCACAGAGACCATTAGCTTAACCTGATTAAATTATCCCATTTCCTCTCTACCCTTCAAACCTACTCCTTATCTCTTACTTCAGTAACTAAGGCCAGACCTGAGATAATCCCTACATTTTCTATAGATTCAATACAATTCCAATAAAATTTCCAGGAAGAAGTTGCAGATATCAACAAGTTGATTCCAAAATTTACATGGCATAGCAAAGAAACTCTAGTAGTAAAAATAATGCTGAAAAAAAAAATTGAAGTTACAGTGTCCAATTTCAAGACTTATGATAAAGATACTTTAATTAAAACAGTGTGATATTAGCAAAAAAAAAGTAAACATACAGATGAAGGAAACAAAATAAGAGAGTACAAAAATAGAACCATACAAATATAGCCAATTGATTTTTGACAAAGGATTAAAGGCAATGTAATGGAGAAATGATAGTTCTTTCAACAAAATGTTGGAATGGCTGGACCACCACCTGCAAAAAATTAAATAAACCTTGTCACATATTTTAATATTAATACAATAATTACTTAGATGGATCATTAGCCTAAATGTAAAACTTAAATTATAAAACTTATAAAAGAAAACAGCAGAAAATCTGTGGGATGTTAGGTGTGGCTATGAATTTTTAGATATGACACCAAAAGCATGATCAACAAAGACAAAATTTATCAATTAGACCTGGCTAAAATTAACAACATTTGTTCTGCCAATGACACAATTAAGAAAATGAAAAGCTACAAACTGGGAGAAATATCTGCAAGTCATATATGTGACAAAAGATTTGTAACACTTATAACTCGACAGTAAGAAAACGACAACACAACTAAAAAGTGGGCAAGACATAAACAGACTTCACCACAGAAGATATGGCGATGGAAAATAAAGCATAGAAAATGATTCTCAACGTCAGTTCTCATTAGAAAAATAAAAATTAAAGCCAAAATGAGATACCACCACTAAACATCTATTAAAATTATTAAATGAATGCCTTAAAAACTGACAATACCAAATGCTAACAAGGATGGGAGGCATCAAGAATGTTCATTCATTGTTGGTGTATGCAAAATGGTACAGGCACTTTGGCAGTTTTTATAAAGTTAAACATAGACTTAACGTACAACCCAGCAATTATGCTTCTAGATATTTACCCAAATGAATTGAAAACCTAGATACACACACACGCACGTGCGCCCGCGCACATATTCAAATGTTTATAGTAGCTTTAGCCATAATCACCTTAAACTGGAAACAATGTAGAAATCCTTTAATATGTGAATAGATGGACAAACTAAGGTAAGAGATATAATGAACTATTACTCAGGAATATAAAAAGGAATGAGCTATTGATTCATGCAACAAAACAGATGGACCTTAAATGTATTTTCATAAGTGAAAGAAGCTAGATTGAAAGGCAACCTAACATATTACTTCATTTATATGACATGATTAAAAAGGAAAAACTATAAAAAACAGAAAAATCAATCAGTAGTTGTCAGGGGTTGGAAAAAGAAAAGAGTGATAAACTATTGTGAGGGAATTTTTACGGTGATAGAACTCTTCTATATGATAGTGGTTTGATAAATATCTGATAAATATCTTGATAAATACATTTGTCACCACCCATAGAATTTTACATTTTAAAAAGTAAATTTACTATATGAAAATTCTTTAAAATCGGCCAAGAAAGCAGGGGATGGAATGTAGATAATGAAAAAAACTCTAACTGAATTACAATGGTATGATATAACCTCACTGAGGGTTGGGTACGGAAGAAGATCTGACCTAAGTAACTTTGGAAATGATATTTTGACTGGAAATTATATAGCTAAAGACAAAAAAAGTATTATAATAAACACTACTCTAGTTGATAAATTTGTTTCTTACGGAGGCCTGGGTTCGTGATACTGAAACTACACTACACTAGTTGATAAATTTGTTTCTCATAGAGGTCTGTGTTAGTGATTCTGAAACCACTTTACATATATATTAAGATTAAAGAAATAAGGAGATAAATTACATCATGAGAGCCAGATTTCTCAGTGTCAGAGAAAGACATTACAATAAGCATAGCGATAAGACTTGAACAAACCCTGTTGTACTGGATTTGAATTGGAGAAATCAACATGAATGCAATTTTATCTTAATGTATATACACAAATAGCTAGATGCAGAAATAATTATAGATATGTGTGTACACGTTGGTTACTATACATACATATATTTCCCAGCTCTGTCCACTGAAAGGGTTTAAAAGTAGTAACCTCTCATTAGTAATAAGCACACCCAGCACCCAGATTGTGGTTTCCAAATATTCTCCAATAAAAGAAACTAGGACTCCTTCAAGAAATGACTGGGATAGGGAAAATATAAGATAAACCTGGAACATCTTGTCATGCTAGAAATAAGGAATCAATCAAAGAAAAAAAACAGAAAGATGAGGATACATCCTAAAGATACAGGAGCCAATCTGAAAGAGGCAAAACTGAAATAATTTGAGCAACAAAATAAATAATGTATTGGATTATAATGTATTGGAATACTGGATTATTACCTTGTGGTAGGCAAAATAATAGCCTCCCATAGATGTGCATATCCTACTCCCCAAGGCTGGTGAATATGTTACATTACATGGCAAAGGGGAATTAACGTTGGAAATGGAATTAAGATAGAGAATCAGCTGAATTTAAGATGAGGAAGTTATCTTGGATTTTCTGAGTAGACACAATGTAATCACAAGGGTCTGTATATATGGAAAAGGGAGGCAGGCAAGTCAGTGTCAGAGTGACACAATGTGATAAAGACTCAGCTAGTGACCACCACCATTGAAGACGGATGGGGACCGTGAGCCAAGAAATGCAAACAGCCTCTAGAAACTGCAAAAGGCAAGAAAACAGGTTCTCCACTAGACTCCCCAGAAGGGAACTCCCCAGCCCTGTAGCCAAATGATGCCTATCGGAGGTACATGAGGGAGAACATAGTAATAGTTCAGTAGAGAAATCTGGCAGAACACTAAGTGTCTTAGTCTTTTGTGTTGCTATAAAGGAATACCTGAGGCAGGGTAATTTATAAACAGAAGAGGTTCATTTGGCCAGGCATGGTGGCTCACACGTGTAATCCCAGCACTTTGGGAGACTGAGGCAGGTGGATCACCTGAGATTAGGGGTTCAAGACCAGGCTGGCCAAAATGGTGAAACTAAAAATACAAAAATTAGCCAGGTATGGTGATGGGTACCTGTAATCCCAGCTACTTGGGAGGCTGAGGCAGAAGGTTCACTTGAACCTGGGAGGTGGGGGTTGCAGTGAGATGAGATCATGCCACTGCACTCTAGCCTGGGTGACAGAATGAGACTCAGTCTCAAAAAAAAAAAAAGAAAAGAGGTTAATTTGGCTCATGGTTCTGTAGGCTGTACATGATGCATGGCAGCAGCATCTGCTTCTAGTGAGGGCCTCAGGAAGCTACCACTCATGGTGAAATGCAGAGGGGAGTTGGCATGTGCAGATCACACGGCAAAAGAAGCAAAGAGAGAGGAGGAGGCATCAGGCTTGTTTCAACAACCAGTTCTCTGGGGAACTCTCATGGGAACTACTAGAGATATTACTAAATATTAGATACTAGATATTAAATACTAGATTTTTTGCTATTACTTTCAATGGCAAAAATAGCAATTCCTTTTGCACCAACCTAATGGAACTCACTCATTACCTGGAGGACAGCACCAAGCCATTCGTAAGGAATCCACCCCCATGACCAAAATACCTCCTACTAGGTACCACCTCCAACACTGGGGATCACACTTCAGCATGAGATTTGGTGAGGTCAAACAAATCATATCCAAACCATAGCACCGAGTGATCAAGATTAACCTCACCAGTGATAAATCACATCGATATTAGGTACCCCTAATATGATGCTAGGAGAAGGTGCTCTGCCTCTCTGGTATTCTTCACAAAAACCCAAAACCCCAGTCTAATCATGAGAAAACATCAAACAATGTCCCCCAGTTGAGAGACATCCTATACAATATCTGACCAGTACTCTTCAAAACTGTCAAGGTCACAAAAAACAGAAAAGATAGAGAAACTGTCATAGCTTGAAGGAGATAAAAGAAGATATGGCGACTAAGTGCAATGTGGTATCTTACATCAGATCCCGGAACAGAAAAACAGCATTAGTTGAAAAATCTGTAAAATCTGAATAAAATCTTAATAGTGCTGCACCAATGTTAATTTCTTAGTTTTAACAAATGTACCATGACTATGGAAAATGTTAACATTAGGGGAAGGTAAGTTCAGAGTGTGCAAAAACAATCTGTACCATCATTGCAACTTGTCTGTACATTTAAAATTATTCCAAAATAAATGCTTATAAATTTTTAAATGTGTCCACATAAAGGCTTATAATAACATTTATTCATATTAGCTAAAACCTTGTAACAAAATCCAAATGTTCATCAATACCACATAAATGGACAAGCAAAATGTGGTATATTCAAACAATTGGATAACTGTCACCAATTAAAATGACCCAAATAATGATAAAGACTACAATATGGATGAATCTCAAAAGCATTATGCTGAGCAAAGGAAGCCAAATACAAATAAATGCATACTATGCAATCCTATTTGTAGAAAGTCTAAGCAAGTGCTTTTGAAACGTTAAGCAAATCTACGGTGAAAGAAGTAAAGCAGTAGTGCCTAGGGCTGAAAGTGGGAGGCGGTTGACTGCAAAGAGGCAATTTGAAACTGGGTGTTGGTTACATGGTATATATATTTCTTAAAACTCATTGCATTGTACCCTTAAAATGGGTGCATTTTTTGTATGTAAATTATGACTTAGAGTTGATTTGAAAAGAAAAATATAACACATTTAGAAATTTCCCTTAGCTTCTCCCAATTGTTTTATTATGCCAAATGAAAAAAACAAATCTTCACCACATAATCCAGAATATGTAGTATCACTTTATTTATTGAGTTGTACATTTTATAATTTACTATTTAATAAAGTATACAGCCGAATGTACAAAATGAAGTTAGCCATACTCACAATATTCTTTCCTGAATATTCCTTTAGAGTGTCGAGATAAGCATCTTTTCAGGTATTGTTTGGAAGAGGTATTGCAGCCATGAAAACCCAGTTACCAGAGTGGGCAGACCATCTACACATAGCCCATTAGAGAGGGGCCTCACCGGGCCTATTCTGGTTAAGTTATTGCATAACATTTGGTATAACCAACCTACTCCAGCAGTTCCCCCTCAAGTAAAGGTCTTCGATATGAAATCCTCAATCCATTTCCGACTGTTACTACCAACTGCAAAAATGCAGGTGAGAGGTAATCTGACCTAATACTCCATCATTTGTATGATCACTTATCTGAAGTTGATGACTACTCCATTCTGATGGTTTTGGGATTTATGAACCCATAGCACCATTTAACACCTACAATTGCACCTGTGAAAAATAGTAAACTTTCATAAACTGAACTCAGACTTGTTTATCTATATTTAAATACATTTTCCCTCTCAAACCAGCAGGTATTATTCAGTTTAAGGAGTTGAAAAAGTACCCATTTGTTTAAAAAAATGGCTAATTGTGATTTTGAATATTTGTAGTTTTACTGAACAATATACTACTAATGAAGCCATTTTTTAATCCACAGTTCAGAGGAAACATACAATTGAATTACAGGTAAAAACAGATTGATCTGACCAACCAAAGTTAGAAATAGATATTGCCCTCTCTTTCTCTCTGTTTTAACTTCAGGTTCAGGGAGTTGAGACAATCAGAGTCAGTTTGTTGCAGCTTCACTGGTCTATCAGAGGCCCCTCCCTTAGTTTGTGTCTCTCCTTGGAAATATGGGACATGAATGTAGACGACATGCCACCACTCAGTCTCTGGTGTTGATCTCAGCTCAAAAATGTTTTGTGCCTAAATCACCAGGCAACCCTTACTCAGCTCTTCAGAGGCACTCCCTACACTTCTGACTTTCTTTCCACAATAGCTATCTCCCTGATTTGTGATCACCAGGCCCAAGAAACGGAGGTGGCGAAGGGCTTTGTTCAGGGGCTAGAAGGTCAAACTGCAGACTGGTTGGGTTCCCAGGAAGGAGATTCTGAGACAGAAGTTAGCATTCACTTGATATTACTAATTATCTGGGAAATGCAAATCAAACCACAACACGAGATCACCTGACTCCAGTCAGAATGGCTGTTACCAAAAAGACAAAAGATAACAAATCTTGGTGAAGAGGTGGAGAAAAGGGAATCCTTAATGCACTGTTGGTGGGAATGTAAATTAATACAGCCATTAGAAAAAACAGTATGGAGGTCCCTTGAAAAAATAAAAATAGAAGAAACATATGAGCCAGCAATACTATTGCTCAGTATATATCTAAAGGAAAGTATGTCAAACACATATCTGCACACTCATTTTTATTATGACACTATTGAAAACAGCCAAGATATGAAATCAACCTAACTGCCCAATAATGGATGAATGGACAAGGAAATGACATTTCATACACACACACACACACACAAACACACATATATGTATATATATACACATTACATATATGACATTATATATATGACAGTTGTGTATATATATATAAAATGGAACACTAGTCAACCCTAAAATGAGTGGAAATTTGTCATTTGTGGCAACATGAATGGAACTGGAGGTCATTATGGTAAGTGAAATAAGCGAGCACAGAAAGACAGATACCTCATGATCTCATTCATAAATAGAATCTTAAAAAGTTGAGAATAGAACAATGGTTAGTAGAAAGTAGAAAATAGGACAATGGTTACCAAAGCCTGGGGAAGATCCTGTGGAGGAGATGGGAAGAAGCTGGTCAATAGGTAAAGAGTTACAATTAGAAAGGAAGAATAAGTTCCGGTGCTATTTTGCACAGTCGGGTGACTATAGTTAACAATGAGATATGGTATATCTCAAGAGAGCTGCAAGAGAGGATTTTGAATATTCCTCACACAAAGAAATGATAAAGGTTTGAGGTGATAGATATGCTAATTACTCTGATTTGATCACTATGTAATATGTACAAGTATCAAAACATCACATGGTACTCCATAAATATATACAATGATTACATGTCAATTTAAAGTAATTTTGGAGAGAAAAAGTCATGTATGTTAAGTTGCTACCTTTTCAGGAATCCTAAGTTTCTACAAAACCAAAGTTAATAAGTTTTAAATCAAATTGGAATAGAAAGAGGGCACCGCCTTCCTGGGTTCAGAAGAAAGAAGGGCAAAGAGAACTTCAGAGATAAGGAGTGAATGCTGGCGATTGTCTTTTTCAAAAATTTTAATAAAATGCCTGTGAACTTCAGAATTAAAAAAAATTCTACATCTGGTAATAAAATATTAAGTAAAAGATTGAAAATCAGTAAAATTATAAACATTTGACAATACTATATGTGAGATTACAAATGTAAAATTATAAAATAGTTTTGACAAAGATGATATAACATTAAAACAAGACAAAATGCGATATCAGAAATTTCAAAGAAAGTTATAAAAGTAAACTTGTGTATTGACTAATGAAGTATGAGACTGATAAGTATTGATCATGTCATCTATAAGGGGAAGAGTAATTTCTGTTTCCGAAAGATGCAGCATGAGTCATTTTTGGCAAAGAAGGATAACGACATAGACTACGTAGGGTAGACCTCTTCACAACTGGTAGGATTGAAACATGATTTCAGTGAATTTTTGGCAAATTTTTTTTGTAGTCTTTTTTCTTGCTTAAAATATTTATGATACACGCACTGCTGCAGAATGGAATTGTAGTGTGTGCTTCTCAATTTACATAGAGGATTTCACATACTCTTGGAAGTTCTGTGTTGTTTTCGAAAGGGTTTTCTTGTGTTTGGGGAAATTTGAGGGCACATGACCTCCTTCGAAGCTACTCTCCTGATACAATAATCATGTCCTGTACTGCTCAGTGCCACCCACTGAGGCAGACCCTGTGACCCTGTGGTTAGGATTCACCAACTGACGACTCTCCTAGTTTTGTGTGCACTAGAGTCACTAGGAATTCTAATTTTTAACAAAACTTTCAAGTGATTCTATGACATACCAAATGCATATTACTTTAGAATTTGATCACTTTTTACACTCAGATCTTAAAAATTTAATTACACTTAAAATAGTAAAATTAGGATTTTAAGTGTTACTGAATGTATTTTACTACTACTAGCTGATGCTAGTATTAATCACTAAGTCTCCGGTTTTGCAGACAGTGCTTTACTAATATTAACTTATTTACTCCTCACAACATTCCTGATGCAGGTACCATGATTATCTCCATTTGGACATTGAGGCACAGAGATGTTAAATAGTCCACCCAGTTAGTAAGTGACTGAGCCAGAGTTGGAACATGGACAGTCAGCCTCGAATATCACACTCTTAGCCACTCTGCTCTCCTGCCTCTCCAAGAGTTAACTTGGTAAGAAACTGTGAATGTTGACTTATTTTGACAACAATTTGACACTGCACTTTAAAAATACATATTCCCTTAATCCAGTATCATTAAGGTTTGATATGCTTTCTCTTATCACACCTAACACTCCTCAGAGTAAAACTCATACTTTGTATGTATTCTCTAGTGTCTACAGTTAAGCTCTCCTACGAATTATTATAACATGGCTTAATAAAATTAGGGTAAGCAAAAATAGCTACCTGTTTCCAAGTATTTAGTATACGCTAAGTGCTATGGGAAGTATTTTTCCAGCATTTTGTCATTGAAACCTTTCTCCTGTAGTGGCTGTTCTTTCGTGAGTGCACACTATGTAGTTCACAATAGTCTCAACCTTCATGGTGCATGAGAATCACCTGTGAGTGGTCCTCACATACAAATATCAGGTGCTAGTCCCAGTGATTCTAATTGAATTTGTCTGAACTGAACTGCAGCGGCATGAGGATAGTTTTAGACCCTCCCTACTTGCCTTCATCTGTTTTGTGCTTCTATTACAGAATATATGAGGCTGCACAGTTTATAAAGAACGGAAATTTATTTCTTACAATACTAGAGACCGGGAAGTCCACGGTGAAGGGGCTCAAATTTGGCGAGGGCCTTCTTGTTGCATCATCCCATGGTGGAAGGCAGAAGGACAAGAGAGCATGTGTGTCAGAGACAGCAGGGTAGGGGGCTGAAATTAACCCATTCCCAAGATAATGGTATTAATTCATTCACGAGGAAGGAGCCCACATAACTTAACCACCTCGGAAAGGTCCGACCTCTTAACACTGTTGCACTGGGGACTGAGTTTCAACACATAAACTTTGGGGACATGTTCAAATCATAGCACTACTGAATTCCAATGTGCAGTCAGAGTTGACAACCACTCTGAGCTAAATGCTTTACATATGAGTTTTATTTAAACCTTAGGAAAACCTAGTGAGGTCAGTATTCTTTTCCTCATTTTATTTATGAGGAAATTGGTTCAGAGAGGTTAAATAACTTGGCCAAGTTACTAAAGGGCCAAGCCAGGGATTCGAACTTGTGTCTTGCCAACTCAAAAGTTTGTTGCCATAACCATCACACTATTCTACTCAGAAGCCATCCCATTTGTGAAATTCACTTAAGGGCCTGGCCTGGCTGCATTTCTAGCCTTCCACTGCCACTCACCTAGTACTATACCCTCCCCCTCCCACGGCAGCCTCTCACTCTCCAGTGGCCTGACTTAAAAGCTTATGCCGTTTCACATTATTCCAGCTTTATTGGCTCCACAGCGAAGTTAGGACATCTTTCCAGATGGCAGCCAAGCTTCAGTCCAGAGCAAAGCAAAACCAACCACAGGGGAAGGCCGCACTCTAGCTACTTAAGTACATTCTTTTGATGTGAATAGTGTGCCTCGTGCTCAGAGTAGATTAGTTTAGTCAGGCTGAGTCAGAGACCTAGGGGGAGATGCTTAGATTCAGGCAGCTGGCCAGAATGCAGCTGCCCTAAAGTATTTCCATAAACCATCACACTGCTAATATTGCACCCAGAGGCCTTTTTGGAGTTCAGCTTTGTGTTTTACAATTTCACTCTAAAAAGTAGTTTATGCAGCGGGAACTAAAAAAATCACTTTACATTTGACTTTCCTTTTGGTCACATGGACTTCACCCAAGACACCCCTTCTGAGAGCTGGCAAGAGATGAGGAGGTTCCCAGCCTTGGTCCTGGCTTAATAATCACTCTTGACTTTTGCAGTATCCTCTTTAAAGTCTTTGCACACACATGGCCTCATGAGCTCATAGGTTACTAGAAAAGGAGGCATTTCCATGTTATATATTTAAAATGAATCTTACAAACCTCCTAAAAATAGAAAGGAAGGAAGGAGAAGGGAGAGGGGGAGAGGGGGAGAGGGGGAGGGGGGAGGGGGGAGGGGGGAGAGAGAGAGAGAGAGAGAGGAAGAAAAAGAAGAAAGAAGGAAAATAATCTACTAACTGTCACTGACATTACAAAATAAAGACTGACTATGAACATTCTCCCCATTGTTGTTTCTCCGACTCTCCTCCTCTCGTGGTTCCCTTTGCATGCTCCACTGCAGCGGTCCAGGGTGAGCACTGTGCCTGTCAGATGCTACCACTTTCAGGGCAACTCCGCTGAACTTTGTGTGGACTTTATTGCTCTTTCCTGCTCCAGAGAAATGCTCTCACCCTCAAATGGAATTGTTTTCCTTCTGCTCTTTGTCTTCTCTTTCCCATCACTTCCCATCCCATTCTTCCTCCATAGAGCCCTGAGTTGTTCTACCCTGCCTACTGACCTCAACAGGAGCAGTCAGCATCCCACTGTCTTCCACATGAATATCTTTCCCATCCTACGTGACTTCCCTTTACTTTTTTTTTTTTTTTACACTTTAAGTTCTAGGGTACATGTGCACAACGTGCAGGTTTGTTACATACGTATACATGGGCCATGTTGGTGTGCTGTACCCATTAACTCGTCATTTACATTAGGTATATCTCCTAATGCTATCCCTCCCCCGCCTCCCCACAACAGGCCCCGGCGTGTGATGTTCCCCTTCCTGTGTCTAAGTGATCTCATTGTTCAATTCCCACCTATAAGTGAGAACGTGTGGTGTTTGGTTTTCTGTTCTTGCAATTGTTTGCTGAGAATGATGGTTTCCAGCTGCATCCATCTCCCCACGACCTGAAATCTTCCTACTCTGTCCCCCGCCTCCACCCCATTTTGTCCTCTTTTCCAAATTTCCCATTTATATTATATTGCAAATATTTATTGAGCGGCCAGCCTGCTGGGCACTGCAAGGAGACGACAGAGTTGTAAATCTCTGCCCTGGAGCAGCTCCAGTCTGGCTTCTCTGAGTGAATCCAAACAGATGTAGCTAGATCTAAACCTTCCTCTCTTTTACTCTGAAACCTTGCAGTGGCCCCCAGTTGTTCTTACCTGCAGTCTCTCTTGCTGGCATCCATCAATCAGCGTTTGCACCATAGCAGTTACAAAGCAAACAAAAGGCACCTAAAGCTATTAACTGGTACTTCCCAGAAAGCCTCATTACCATCCTGTGGAATTAATATCCAGAGTAGCAGATTAGCCTTCTTGCAGAAGAAAAATGCAACAAATTATTTCTAAGCTGAGTTTAAGAAGATCAAGCTTTAGATGGGCCTGAGAATTCCCCTTGTGTCAGTGCCTTTGTGATTTTATTCAGTTTGATGTAGCTCCAGCTCTCCCTTCAGAAGGAAATGCTAACCCCTATAGTCCACTTGACTCTGGAAAGAATCCTATATTTTCATCTTTTCTTGTTCTTCCCTAAGGGCTAAATGTTGTCAAAATCGGCAGGCAGTTCCTCCCTTTTACCTTTCCTGGTTGAAAGAGCACATGTCACAAATTAATAAAAGAATATTTTGGGGGTGCCATGTGTCAGAACATTCTAAGTACATTTTTCACTTATACCTCTTAACAATGATTTAGAGGTTCTGTGACCATGTCCATTTGGCAGATTAGGAAACTGAGGCACAAAGGGTTTATATAAATTATAGAAGCATGCTGTGGAGCCAGGATTTGACACATGTAATAAAACTCTTGATACCTAAAACTTTAACCACCCTTTATACAGTCTTCCAAAATGACACCAGCTCCATCCAGGATCCTGATCTGGGGTAGGGAGCACTGAAGCTTTTGCCATGCAAACTCAGGGAGGCTGCACCTTTAGGAGAAATTACCTCTCAGTGTCCTTCAGTATGCTAGAGCTCCTCTAGTTGGAGACAAAGTCCATGAATCTTCTGCCACAAAATATTTATAAGAATGTTTAATAATTACAATTGAAAATGAAGCTTCTGTCATATGCATGGCAAAAAAAATGCACAAATCTTTAAGCTTCTTGAAAGGAAGTTTTGTTGTTTTATCTTTAATTTCCATGAGTACATAGTGGGTGTATACATGTATGGGGTACATAAGGTGTTTCGATAGAGGCATGCAATGTGAAACAAACACATCATGAAGAATGGGTTATCCATCTCATCAAGAATTTATCCACTGAGTTGCAAACACTCTTTAGGTTATTTTAAATGACACTATTTAAGTTATTTTAAAATCCAATGACACTTTTTAAGTTATTTTAAAATGTACAGTTATTATTGACTATAGTCACCCTATGAATTTTAAAGTGATTAGTTCACCATCATTTTGTACCTTACCTTCAACTTCTAACCATGGCTATGCCCATTTGGACAATCAATTAGGAAGAAAAAAGAAAAAGGAGGAAAGGAAGGTAAGGTAAGAGGAGGGGAGGGGAGGGGAAGGAAAGAGACCAGGAACTTGTCTGAGTGCAATGCCATCTTGCAGGTGAAAACATTTTTCAGAGATTCACAGTTCCTGTTGTTCTTCCTCGGAGGCCTGCTGACCAATAACCACTGATTCTGGAACTACCTTATGACCTTCCTGGGCCTTCTGCACTTGAAAGCAGGCACTGCTCATTGAGGATGGTTTATGGGCTTTGCTTTATATACTTATGATTCTGTTTTGCTCAGTGCTGGGTCTCAAAAAGTCTAGAAACCCATGTTCCCACCTCCTTGAGACATTAAACACAAGTAAGAGAATCCTAGGTGTTTTAGAAAAATACAAAAAATTCTAGTGGATTGCTGGAATAAAACTGTCAAAGTACATTTATTGTGCCTCCATTCTCCTTTTAAGCCTGCTGAGTAGTGGTCGTCTTTCCCCTGTACTTCAGATGGAAACCCGTGCCATCCAATGATGATATCACTTATTTAAGTAAAGTCATTATCACACTTTAATCACAGAACATACCTTTAATTCAGAAATAAAGTCTTCATTCCAAGTGTTGGAAATAAACTTTCAGTGCCACAAAACATATAGCACTTGAGCATAAATTTTTTCAGCAAGGCAATTTATTTGTATAGAAGGGTGTGTCTCATGGATGGAGCAATGGCGAGAGCACACCTGAACAAGGGAGGGTAAGGGGTGCTTATCCCTGACACAGGTAGCCCCTACTGCTATCTCATTCCCCTAATCGCTAGGATTGGACCACACAGTCTAAGCTAATTCTGACTGGCTATTTTAAAGAGAGCAGGGGTATGAGTCAGAGTGGTGGGGTGAATAGTTTGGCAGTAAGGACAGTTAGAGAACAGGTGACTTGGGATGACCCAGGTCACGGCAGGTGACCAGAGGTGACTCAGGACAGAGCAGGTGATAGAGGCTAGGAGGGGGTTGTTTACTGAGACTAGGGGCAAAGAGACAAAGAGAACAGAGGAAGTTAAACTTTAAAATGAAGAACAAAGAACAGAGAATCTGAACGTACCGATACACTGTTTCTTTGGAGAGGATCTCAGAACTCATTGTACTTAACAATTTACAGGCTAAATCCTTTGAAGAGGAATTTATTATATCCTATACAAGACAAGCAATGCTTCAACCTTCTTTCAAAAGGAAGACCGCTTCAGCCCACAACAGCCACAGACAAATGTCTGCCTTCAAATGTAAGGTGGACTCCTTCTCTCTTCCTCATTTCTAGCCATGACTGTCCAAGTCCAAGGGTAGATTCCAAAAGTCTTAGCTGCTGGGGCTTTCTGATCATGATTCCTTTGATCTGGTCACGGTCTCTCCTTCAGTTGGTTACTCTTCTATCCACCCAGCAACACCTTTGGAAGAAAACCCATTCCTCTTATTTCTGAGATCCCCTTGCCTTGGCAGCCACACTGCATAAGAAATGCCCTTTTGAGGTGGAGTTTTGCTGTTGTTGCCCAGGCTGGAGTGCAATGGCACTATCTCAGCTCACTGCAACCTCTGCCGCCTGGATTCAAGCAATTCTCCTGCCTCAGCCTCCCGAGTAGCTGGGATTACAGGTGCCCGCCACCACACCCAGCTAATTTTTGTATTTTTAATAGAGACAGGGTCTCTCCATGTTGGTCAGGCTGGTCTCGAACTCCCGACTTTAGGTGATCCTCCCACCTCAGCCTCCCAAAGTGCAAGAAATGCCTTTTAAACAGACCCTGAACTAAACTTTCTACTGCTGCTCCCAACTCTGCTCTCTGGGACATATGTGCCTTTGACCCACAATCTCAGGAAAATTCAGTTACTTTTCAGGTGCAGCACCTTTACTCAGCTGCTATGGGCAAGCAAGAAACTGACACCAACCCTCTGTATTGCCAACTGCAGGGAACATTCGTCAAGCTTTTCCAATGGCCCTGATGACATGCCTGTCACATCACCAAGAATGAACTAAGTGGCAATGCTCCCTCTACTCCCCTTGGTTCTTTTACCTGATAAATCACCTTCCATGATATTCTTTTAATCTCTGTTCTCTCAACCTTTTAATCTCCCTCTTGAAAATGAAAGTTCCTAGAGTTGTAAACCAATTCTTAAACAATTGTTTGAAAATCTACATCCTGACCTGGCACCTCATTTTGAAATTCCATAGCTATTGTACGAGGATGCCCCAGTTGAAACTTTCTATTTACTATCTTGTTACAGAAGGAGAGACGTTTCTGTCTCTCAAATGGAGTAAATAGTCACACATACGAAAAGTGATTTTTTAAATTCTACACCAGGTGCTGGGGATTCATCAACAGGAATTCTGAACCATCTCCTTGTCAGTACCTGCCCAGGTAGGGAAAGGGGATCAGTACCATGAGTACGGCAGGGAGTTGTGGGATGTGGGTGGCCAATGTGAACATGTCCCTCTTCAAAACACAGTAGTGCCATCGTGTCTACTCTGCTTCAGACACAGCCTGCAGTATTCACAATAAGTATAGCAACCTATGCAACTGCTTCACTGCGGAGCCCTCAGGAGGAAATTTAAAGCAGTGCACATGCTTCCGGCTTCTCAAAGACAAGGAGAATATGTCCATTTTCTAGGGGAAAGGCTAATTTAAAAGAATTATAACTGCAAGAAAATCCCAGAGACCTAGAACCCACATGTAATAAGAACAAGTCAGGGAGTGCAAAAGGGGACAACAAAAACTTTTGTTGGGACTCAAAGAACAATACCCCAAAGTACAGTGCTTTGGAACTCTGAACACTTTTAAGTTAAAGAAAATTGGAAGGCAGAAGCGATCTCAAAACCAAGGACTTTCTAACCTTTTCTTTCACCCCCAACTAAGCACAGGGAAGGGCTCTCCCTGGAAGTTCTTTATCTGACAGAGGAAGGAAACTTCTTCCAAAAGAAATGAAATTGTCTTGAAACTCTGATATGGTTTGGATCTGTGTCATCATCCAAATCTCATGTTGAATTATAATCCTCAGTGTTGGAGGTGGAGCCTGGTGGGAGGTGACTGGAGCATGGGGGTGGTTTCTCATGGTTTAATACCATCCCCTTTGGTGTTGTCATAGCGATAGTGAGTTCTTACAAGATCTTGTTTAAAGTGTGTGGCACCTACCCAATCTCTCTGCTCTGTCTGCTCCACCCATGTGAAATGCTGGCTTCTCCTTTGCCTTCCACCATAATTGTAAGTTTCCTGAGGCCTCCCTAGAAGTGGAGTGGGAGCCACTATGCTTCCTATACCCCCTACAGAACTGTGAGGCAATTAAACTTTTCTTTTTAAATTACCCAGTCTCAGGTATTTCTTTACAACAGTGCAAGAACAAAGTAATACAACCTCATTCCTAGGAATCACATCAAATAACCAGGAAAGGTTTACTTTTGGAGAAAAGACCAAAAGTTGTCACAATGCCCAGAAAGACTTCGTCTATACTTCTTGGAGCATCTCCAAGGAATTATCTGGGAGATATTATCTACATAATAAGACAATGTTTGTTCACAGTGAAGTTCCACCCCTTATCTTCCCAAAATTTGTCACTACCTCCCCAGAGCTCAGAGGAACTTTGTCTCAGGTTTTTGCCCACTCTTGGGGCTCATTCAGTTTCCAAAGAGAATCACTTACAAACTGTTGCCTGCTCTTTGGGCCCATTCATTTCCCCTAAAAGCCATTAACTACCCCTCTAAAATGCCTACACCTTCATTTCTCTCTCCCCTATGAAGAGGGGTATATAAGTCTCTGAATCTGATTGTGTTACAGGGCAATACTTTCCTGTGATTTTCCCCCCATGCACATTA
Organism: Chlorocebus sabaeus; assembly: GCF_047675955.1. Classification (NCBI taxonomy): domain Eukaryota; kingdom Metazoa; phylum Chordata; class Mammalia; order Primates; family Cercopithecidae; genus Chlorocebus; species Chlorocebus sabaeus. The sequence continues at coordinate 102,881,669 of NC_132904.1, read as the reverse complement.
ATAAACTTGTATGCCTTTTCTTCTATTAACCTGTCTACTGTCAGCTCATTTCAGTGAACTTTCATAGGGTAGAAGGGAAGTTTTCCCTTCACCTCTACACTTTCAATTTACATTTTATAATTTGTGTCAAAACTTGAAATCTTTTTACACATATTTTAACATATTGCCCTCAACACTCTCTAAAAGAAAAAAAAAATCCATTTGAAGGTAATACAATAAATCTCATTTATTCAATATTAGCAAGTACACTGCAAGAAGAAAAAAATCAACCCTGTGACAGAGCCTTCAAAATTCTTCTGAACAAGTATAGAAATATACTTGGAGGCACAATATTAAAATGGATCTATTCTATTGTAAAAATTATTCTAAGACAGATATTGTAATAGAAAATTTCATTGTGAAAATTGCCTAAAAGTACCTAAGGTTGACACGGAAACATGCTTACCATTAGTAAACCTAATTAGTTTTCAACATGATGAGGCTTTTTCTTTTCCGTTCTAATTTTTTTTTCACGTAAGCCTTCATTCTTTGTACATTTTGTAAGTAAATAGTTTGTGGAGAAACTGATTTGAAAATTAAGCTGAGGTTTATAAATATTTAAAGTACAATTTTGTGACAAAAATCCAACCTGAATTATATTCAACACCTGAATCACAGTATTGGAATAGTTCCCTTTTTAACTGTTGGGGGAGAACAAAATGAAGGGCAGGATAAAGACAGTCAGAACCAAATATGCACAAATCTCTTCTCAGCCAGCACAGTAGGTCACTAACAATGCCTGCCTTGTTGGTTCCTCTTGTTTTTCTGTCCCTGTTTCCACAGGAGTTATGAGGACCCTATGGGATAGTTGAATAGCTATGGCAGTGACTTGGATGACTGTAGGACTGTATTGTATGCAGACTATTTTCCTACTCTATTGTCAGAAAATCCATTTCAATTTGCCTCTCATGGTAGATAAAAGCAGTGGTTTTATAAATTTTTTAAAGCTTTGTGCTAATCCAGGATACTGGTAGTTTTCTTCAGAGCTATGTAAATATGTCTTTTCAACTAATTTAACATTTCCATCCTTACTGACTCATTGGGAAAGAATTAACATGCCAATGCAGAGTAAAAAAAGAGAGAAGGACTGTCTAGGAAAAAAAGAATGTTGGCAAAGTTACACCGAAGTTTTGTAAGACATGAGTGCCAGTTCCTCATTAAAGAAACAGTAATAGTAATACAATCATTAATAATAATAATATGGTAGTAAAAACGCTGGTTAGAAAGTACACTACTACAGAGAAAAATTGAACCCTGACATGTGGTAAGGGCGTGCATGTTCATGTGGTTTTTTCTCTGTGAAGATGGATTTGTCTTGATCTTTTGCCCCTCACTTTCCCGTTGTCCTTGTATACGAATCAGTTGGCAAGTTTAGAATACAATGACGTTCCCAGTGACTAAAGTCACACCAGAATCTTGGCTTTACTGCCTTCTACCTCTGTTTCCCACCCATTTCATAGCCACACAAAACAAGTATCTGGTATTCTATTAGCCAGGGAGCATTGAGCCTATATGCACATTTCTTACGAGCAGACCACAGATTTCTATGAAGACAGAAACATTAAAAGCTTGAGCAATAGTTGGAGAGGTAACTGTCTTACCCATCTAACCCTGTATCTTATTCAATGTCTCTCATAAAAGTGACCATCTTGTAATATAACTGTCTTAATTGTATTTTGACCTAAGAAGATAGGTTGTTCTGCCACTTTTCTGTGCTATTTATACTTTGTTTCCTCTATTTTGAGTGCCCTTTCCATGTTTTCTAAATCTACCTGCTAAATTATTGGCATTTTTCCATCAAGTTTCAGGTTAAGTATTAACGTTTTTGCAAACCCTTCACTGATTTCCTCAGGCACATTGGGGTATGACACCTGCTCCATTATCATAACTTACACATGTCATCTTGATGTCAGTTGCTAATGTACTATTATAATTATTTGTTTGCAGGTCTATATTAGGTGCAATGACCCTATTTGTTGATTTCTGCCTCAATCACTAACACAGTGACTGTACTACAGTGGTATCTGTAAGGGAGGAAAGATAATTTTCTCTCCACCCTTCTAAGTTATTAGCTGGAACAGATTCTTATAAAAAAAGAGATTATCAAAACAACAAAAGTTTATTAACATGTGTACTTCATATATATATGGGAGTTACAGAAATAAGTAAATTTCAAATAGATGTCTTAGAATATTGGCTAAATACTATCATCCACTGAAACAAAGAAAGAAGGGGTGGTGGTGGCCAGTTATGGGAAGGTGACCAGGAAAAGTAGGGTAAACAAGAATAAGGTTTGTTATGGAAATTTAAGTCTTCTCCTTGATAAGAGTTTCTTGTGATTTAGTCATCTTTCTCTTTTTGGTACAGAAAGGGAAACACCCTTACATATGGAAATTTCCTTTATAAATGTAAATTTCCCTTACAAAAGGGTAACGTCTACTTTGTTTTCAGAACTTCTCCTGGGTCTGCTGTATCTCAAAATAATCCTTATGCCAAAGAGGCATATTTGGGGGTGGCATAATTTGGTATCCTACATATGCAATAGTCAATAAACAAGTGATGATAGAAGTATATGATCATCACACCCCTGGACTGTACTGCTAAAAAGGGGGCAAGAGCTGTCAATCAAGGCAACAGGTTTTGATTCCAGAACCCTACCTAGCAGAGTTATTGGGTATCCCCTCCTTTCCCCGTCAGTGTTTTCTTTTCGTTTGTTTGTGGGTCACACAAGTGCCATGTAAGTTGCTCCTGATGCTGTAGACATTGCCAGTATCACTTCAGTTACATGGTCATCTCAATCATCACTGGCTACTGCACCTGCCACCACTGACAGCACTTCCCCAGGCATGCCAACTTTGCCTCTAAGTGCTCTAAAGCTCTGGTTCTCAATGCGGGTAACTTTGTCCTCACAGGAGACATTTTTGGATGTCACAAATAGAGGAGGGAATGCTACTGGCATCTAGTGGGCAGGCTAGTGATGTCACTAAACATCTTATGCTGCACGGGTTAACCCCCACAACAATAATCTGACCAAAAATATCAGAAGTGTTGAGGCTGAGAAACCCTGCACCAAAGTGAAAGAGCATATCTTCCCCACAAACACTGTAGGACTTTAAAGTGATTTCCCAAAGATGATCTGACTCACTCTCCTGATTCTATAAGTTTCCTCGAAGCATTTTTTCACATGGTTTAAGATAAACTCCCCCAGAACTGAGGTACAGAATATTTATGTTATTATTGAAACCACCTTTGCAACAATTATTACAGTGTGAGAAATCTAACATAAACTGACTCCATCCTGCTTCTAACCTCACAAGTTACCTGCCCTTGCTTATTTCTGGGTGTAGGCCAAGCTACCTGTGGAAGAATTTAATTTATACTTTTTTTGAAGCAAGGATGATAATAGTTCCTAGCCAAAACTGATGCCCCTCTGGGGACAGAAACTGCCTTTGCAAGACTAATGAAAAGCCAGAACTTGAGGATTATGGGAGGGGCCTTAATTCTGCTAAGATGTAGACATAGTTAAATAATAAACAGGCCTTGTTCCCTATCTTGGTATCTTGTTTTTTTTTTTATAATCTGTTACTGCTCAAGTGTCACATAGCCAGAGGTCACAAGATCAGTAAGGTCCCCAATTGCTCCTGGAAATAACATCACTATTGTAAAACCTAAGACTGGTCTTTGAGATAGTTTTCAGACTTTTGCATTCCATTGACTGACTGACTGGACCCACACCCATGACTCATATGAGGGAACTGACTCAACCAGTCCTGTGGCCCCCCTGCCACCCAGAAACAGACTCAGCAGACCGCTTGAAAAATGGTCTTTCAACACCCCTATGATTTTAACCCCAACCAATCAGCAGCACCCATTCCCTAGTTCCCTGAAAAAATTAGCCTTAAAAACCCTAGCCTCTAAGTTCTCAGGGAGGTGGATTTGTGAAATACCTCCTGTCCTTTCACTTGCTGCCTGGCAATAATTAAACTCTCTACTGAAACACTGCTGTCTCAGCATATTGGCTTTTCTATCAAGCAGGCAAGAAGAACCCATTAAGCTGTAACATTATCACCAAGTATTTGACTACATAAGACCCCGTCTAGTGGTCTAAACTATTGCCCTGAAACAGAGCCCAAACACCTTTACTTAATTAAATTTGGGTTAAGTTCTCTGTCTACTCAGTAAATTAAAGACAGTGTTTATTTTACCACTTGCTCATTCTTGATCTTTATGTATGATTCTAAACCCAAGGTACTAGGGCTTAGCCTTTAGTCTTAAAGACACCTTTAGCACTTCTTCCTGCTGATATTTAGGATTTTCATAAAAATAGAACATCTGGTGTCCTATTGTAACGTTGCAGAGTTGCTAAAGGGGAAATACCAATCAGGCTATCCTAAATCTCTTGCCATATAAGTACTGTCCACTAAGTATTGCTCCACAATCTTTCTCAGGAAACATATACAAAGTAATACTTTCTGTAGGAAGCAGCAGAGTAAACAGACTGAAAACCCCAGGCCATGCCTAGCCACCATGGGGAATGAAGGCAAATCATATCTCTGCATACCCATAAGCCATTCTTTTCCAGTCAACAACTGTGCCATGAACCATTGACTGTTAAACTCTTTCTTACAAAGAAAGGACATAGAATCAAAGGGTGGAGGAATAAGAGGATTTATTTTTGTTTAAAATTTAGACAAATTAACAGAATTTAATTGAGCAAAGAATGAATCATAAATCAAGCAACCTCCCCCACCCCCAAACAAAAATAGGTTCAGGGTGACCCTGGAGCTGGTCAGCATGTTCAGAAAGGATTTATAAACAGAGAAAGGAAAGTAATATATAGAAAGTAGAAGTTAAATACAGCAATAACCAGATTAGTTACAGGTCAATGTTTGCCTTGTTTGAACACAGTTTGAACAGTTTGCCACCTTTGATTGGCTGAAACTCAGTGGTTAGTATAAGAGTAGGTTGTTGTCTGTTTACACAACCAGTTAGGTTACAATTCACTATGCAAGGAGAAATCTTTAGACAAAACTAAAAATATGTGTGGAGACAGCTTTAGGCCAAACACAATTTAACAGGACTGTCTCACAAGAACTTGTTTCACAGGAACTAACGTGACAGGCATGGACAGAGGGAGGAAGGCCCAGGCCCCCTTATTTGAATGAGAAGGAAAGGAAAGGAGCCAACAATGGGGTAAGCCAGATTTTATGCTCTTCTCTTTGGAATTTTTGTGATAAAATGAAAGGCAAATGTGGGCTTTTCTCTTACTGTGACACAAGAAGTTCCACTTGACTCCAAGCAATAAAGGTTTAAAATACTCTAACTCCAATATGAAAGGAAATAATCCTCAGACAGCAACTTAAAGAACTCATGTGAGAAGCATGAAGATACATTCTAGAATATCAAATATGGAAACCAATGATGTAAAAGCCTTGAAATTCTACCTCAAATAATCTAAAACGGATATAGATATTGCAAAGTAGGGTCACTGGTTACTAACTTGTCTGATTCTGATGAGATAGAACACCTAACACAAATTACATAAAGCAAATTTATTACTTTCAGATAGACAAGGGAAAATAGAAGCCTAGAATCCATTGCATGCTAGACCCCCAAGGCTCAGAAAAGCTGCTCCGAGCAAATGAAGTCTTGACAACACATGCCCCACTTGTATCATAGCTGATATCACTTGTATCACACCAGAAAGGGGTCTGCTTTAGGTTTAATAGCCTCTGATAATGTGAATAGCTGGGATAGTGCATTGAAGATATCTTCTTTCTAAAGCTGGACTGAACAGTTCTAGCCAGCCCTCCCTATCTCGGGATGTTACATTCCCAGTATATTCTACAGTTATTTTTGAGAAGCACAAATGAGAGAAGAAGAAGAAAAGTACTGAACTGAACTGTAGTTAGTATAGCAGAAATGGAGAAACAGCACAAATCCAAGTACAAAAGCCTTGACTAGATGGTTCAGGGGCTTGTAAACCATTCTTAACGAATTTTTAAATTTACTTTAGGAGCTTTAGGGAGACTTTGCAAAGTTTTAAGAAATGGGAGGACATAATTCGATTTGCATTTAAGAAATATTATGTTGTATGCCTTGTGGAGAATAGATCTGATTCACAGAAATCTCCAGAAACCAAGCACGTTTGAATAAACTGCACATGAATCCTATGTGAGTTGGCAAAAGACAGATTTGCTCTTAGTCTTCAGGGATGGATCCAAAGATTGAAGACTAAACCAGGACCTGGTCACCACATTCCTGTGTTGCACAATTTGGTCATTTGTGGATGGATGGTGTTTTTTTGGGTCTCAGGCAGGAATACTCCCTGTATCTCTGCAGAAACAAGTAAGAAGTGAAGCTCTGCTACAATGAGTTAAAAGGTGAATGGGAGGTAAAGAAGTGGAGACTGTCAATTTAAACAGCTCTTTCAAGAAGAAGGGAGCATTCAATAGGGTGAGTCCAGAGGGAGAAGACTATAAAGAGAAAAGCAGCAATCTTCTAGTTGCCAGACCCCAGGTTCTCTTTTTTCAGTTTCAAATGAATGAGAATATTAGCAAGAGGATCCTGAAAAGGTTTACCATTTAGGTTTAAAGAGAATCCTGAGATTCAAAAGGGCATCATGATAAGAATCGGTAAGGGAATCGGATTAGGATGGGAGAGAAAGAAACAATATCAGAAGGATTTGAATGTTATACTGTTGACCAAAGATTGAGTAGCACAGACAGGAATAACTGCCCTAAAGAACCTGAGTGGAAATCAATCAGGTGATAAGGTGTAATAGAGGGGCTGTGCTTCAGCATATTGTTGTGACAAGATGATAAAAGAGCATTGCTTAAATCTCAGTGTGTCACAGCTAGCTAGCTACTGTGGAGTCATTAAGAAGAAAGAAGGGAGACACAGTATTTAATACTGGGGGAGATTATTTGCACAGCCCAGGCACTTAACTGTTTCTCAGGAGTTTTAAATGATGCTCTTATTTCTCAAGATAAACATTTCCAGAAGAAACAGAAACATTAAAAAAAAAAATCAAGAAATGAGAAAGTGAAAGTTTGGGACAAAACCAATCTGTAAGGATTTCAAAAATCTAATGTCATGCACCCCAAAATCTTTATTTTTAATCTAACTGAGGTATACATTAATAACAAGAAAAAGTATTTTAAAACTTCACGATTTGGAAATTTCAAACACACACAACCAAGTGACTCAAAGGCCAAGAGAATATCACAAAAGAAATTATAAAATACTTAGAACTGAAAGATAATAAAAAACTTTATATCAAAACTTTTGAACTGTAGCTGAATCAACACTAAAGGAAATTTTTAACCTTTATATGTTTTTATTAGAATAGGAGGAAATGTGAATGTCAGTAAATAAGCATAGAACTTGAGAAGTTAGAAAAATGTCAACCAAAAAATAGAAAAAAAAAAAAAAAAAAAAGATGAGAAGGGCAATAAAGTAAAATAAAGAGGATCAAGAAAACCAAAGTTTATATGTTGAAAACATTAATAAAACTGACAAACCTTAGGCAAAACGGATTATGAAAGAGAAAGGGGAAAAGAGAGAGAAATGGTACATATAAACAATACTAAAAATTTTAAGAGTTTAATAGAGATTTAAAAAAATAAGTTAATACTATGTCTCTATGCCATTAATTTGCAGACAAGTAAAATGGACATATTCTTAGAAAAATAGAAATTTCCAAAACTGACTCAATATTAAATAGAAAAACACAAATTGTTATAACAATAAAGAAAATAAGTCATTTAAAAACTACCCAAAAGGATTTACCACTGAGTGTACCAAATTTTAAAGAAAAAAAAAAAATCCCACTTACACAAATCTTTTCTGAGATAAGAGAAGGGAAATAATCTACTACACATTTTATGATACAGGTGTAACTTAATACCAAAATTAGCTACAGGCAAAATGAAAACAGAAAAGTATAGACCACTCTCACTCATGAACATAAGTGCAAGAATTCTAACAAAATATTAGCAAGCTAAATTTAGAACTATATAAAACATATAATGCATCATGATTAATTTGAGTTCATCATAGGAATGCAAGATTGATTCTATACTAGAAAGTACATTACTTAATTTAACTACATTGACAGATTAAAGAGGACAATCCTATGTACCTAAGATGGCACATCTCCTAAGTGAATAGTGCAATTTCTGTACCGCTTTTTAAAATAAAGTTGCTTGCCTTGGACTTCCTCACTCTTTTGCCCTTCTCTGGGCCAGAATGTGGACATGGTGGTAATCCAGAGAAAGGAAAGCAATCAGAAAGCCAGCACATAAGTTCAGGGAAAATGGAAGATTGGATGTTTGAGAGACATTTCGAGATTTATCTACTTGGTTCTCAACCTCCCCCTTGTTTTACAGATGAAGACAATGGGTGAAGAATTAGTAAAAAAATTTATTTGTTATAGTCAAGTATCCATTTTATGTATTTCAGGTATAGTCCAGAAACATGGGGTGAGGTGGGGTGGGTAGAGAATATCTGTGACAGCCAAGTGGACATAACAATACTCTCCTTTCAAGGTTGTCATGAGAATTAAGATTAGGTGACATATGTAAACTATTAGCATAATTCCAGACCTACACTAGGGCACAGCCACTAATGTTGGTTCTGTGTCTTCTTTCTCTGTTCCCTATCCTCCCTCCTTCTCTTTCTTTCCTGAGGCTCACAATGCCCTCAGGTTGTCATGGATTCTGCATTTCCATATCTTTACATTCCTCCTAAAGTCTGACTTACCAGACAGTTGTCAAGATTCTTCACTCTGGACACCTGAAGTGGTACTATTTAATTCCTTCATTCAGCAGATATTTATTTAAATCTCATTATTATATATCATGTACTTTGCTGTAGATGGAGCGCTGTAGATGCAGTGAGCAAGAAAATGCAACATTATATTAAAAACTAGAGCCCTCCAACTGTCTACTTAGAAATAACCTGAAGACTCTATGAAAAGGCAGATTCCTGAGCCAAACTCTCCAAAAATGGATTCCAGAAAACAAGTAATGCCTGAGTAATCTCCAGTAAACAAATTATCTATTCTCATGTGCTTTAAAGTTTGGGAACTACTAAAGAATGTGTTATTATATAGGTGTTCAATATTGAAAGGATGCTAACTGCTGATAAGGTTTAATAAGCTTTATCTTTTAGGGTTCTCTGCATTGTCTATTGCTTAATCCAAATAAAGAAACTGCAAGTGGTGATAAGTCCGGCACCAGTGATAGACTAATGGGGAGAGATTATAAGAAGAGCCTGCATGGCACTCTCAGCATCATATCTCAGAACCAGATGCCAGCTTCGCCTGCTTCAAGAACAGGGACAGTGGAAAGGCATAGACCTAAAACAATGTTCCCAAGCTTTTTGGACTCAGGACCACTTTATACTTATAGAAATTATTGAGGACCTCCAAAGCTTTTGCTTACGTGGTAAACCACATCAGAAATTAAAACTGAATTTTTAAAATTTATTTAAAACTAAGAATAAACACAATATATTCACAAAAATAATGTATCTTTATAAATAACTAATTGTGCAAGACCAACACAATAACGACGAGAGACATTGATTTACACATTTTCAAATAAAAATGGCTTAATAGAAAACAACTAGGTTCTCGTGTCTGTTTCTGCATTCAGTCTGTTACCATCTAATACTGGAAAACTCCAATGTACACTCCTGAGAAAATGAAAAGAAAAAACAGCAAAAAACTTCTTAGTATTACTAAGAAGTAGTTTTCACCTTGTAGACTTCCTGAAAAGGGTTAAGGAATCCCCCAGAGTTCCTGGGATCACATTTAGAGACCCACTAGCTTAAAAAATGAGAAGTTGCCTATGGAAGCCTCCTCCCCACCAAGTGACACACTGTTTGGGAATAAAGAGGAGAGTGGAAGAATAACTCTAAGAAAAATTCCACCACTGTACATTTTTCCCAAGGCTGATCTTGGCTATGAGTCTCTTGGCCAGCTTTCAGTGACTCTCCATGCCAAGGGCAGTTATGGGATGCTACTGAGCATTCCAGGTGTGACTGAAAGCTGGAATTCGCCTCCTGTTGTATACTCTACTCTTACACATATCTCAAGCTTTGAGGCAAAATAAAAGAGAGGTTAATCCTTCCAAGACACTTAGAGCTCCCTCATCTCCCGAGTGGCCACAGATACTCTTAAAAGTGGAGCCAGCCCCTCTCTCTGCCCAGCACCTACTCACCAAAACCCACTTGTTCTATCCCACTGTCTTCAACCACATTTTTGACCAGGGTTTGCCTTTCTATATCAACCTTCAGACTGATTGTTTGTTTGACTTAACTATTTTGCTCTAGATTTTACTCACTTCTACTCTGGATACCCCATTTAGTCCTCCCCTTAGTATCATTCCCTAGAGTGAGCTGCCATTTCTGACCCAACTCAATTCCAATCGCAGAGTTCTGAAGCCTGCCTGGAGTCAGAGTACTGCTCTTTCCCTCCTTATCCTTGACTGGACAATTGAAATAAAATCAGCATAATAGGGAATTCCGATCACCAGAGAGACTGTCAAAAAAACCATTTTACTCTGGAAAAAAAAAAGGTGATTTAGTCCTGTTTTTAAACATTCATAACAACTTTCACAAAGTATTTCTCTGTTTGAAAAATAGATTTTCACATGTCACATTTTAAAAGTGTATTTTCCTCTCTCTAAGTGTAAAACAGTTTTTAATGAATTGAACAGCTTTTTTTTTTTTTTTTTTTTGTAATTAGCTAGAAGTCTGCTTCCTTATAATTGCATGTGAGCAAGTGAGTGATAATGGATGGTGCTTGAGTGATCTTACTATGGCATCACGCCTTGACCTGGGAGGCCTAATGCTGCTTTAGAGTCTCAGAGATTCAGATGGAATGATCTGATATAAGGAAGATAGGGTGAAACAATTGCTGTGGAGGCTGACTTAAATTAGACTGCAGAAGTTAAGAAAGAAATGTTCTGATTACTGGGAAGTAGCTGTACTGTGGCATCACTGTCATATTTTTAACCAGTCATGACAGGTAGTTATTATATTTAAGTTTCAAATTTCCTCAAATCCTATTATTGCTAAATCAGACCTTAATAAAGTCTCTCAAGATGGGTTAGACAGGTGTGATCCAAAGAAATATACCATCAAAATGAAAAAGGTAAAAATTCTTTAGTCTTTCCCTCTATATAGAAAATAGCAAAACAATAAAAAAAGAGCCACAAAATAACCCCACCTCATCTGCTCTTTTGATCCCGCTTAGCCACTGCACATCAGAAACCTGTGGGGCAGAAAGTGGGGGTGAGGGGGATACAGGGGTGTCTCTGTGTAACACTTAGGGAGATCTTGAACAGCTTCCTAAGCAAATGGTGACATAAAGTCCCCAGTGAGGTGAACAGGGGAGCTACCAAATTCCCAGGGACAACCATCTTGAAAGAGAGTCTTCCTTCTTTAACTGACAGCATGGGGCGCTGGTTTTGGTTACTTGAGCAAGCCAGGAGTCACTTGGAGTCCAATATTCAATCATAATTAGACTTTAGTGGAACTTGTAAGATAAAGAACGAGAGGCAGGTTATCAATCCTCCTCTAACTACCCAATCATATTCAAACTCGGCAGCAATTTTTCGTAAGCAAACTGTGGTATGTATGATATGAGACTAATTGGGAAAGTTGGTAAATTTAGGACTGGTAGAAAGAAATGGAATTTTCACCCACTCTAGTGACTCAGGGGCTCTTGGTTTAAGCAGTGTTTTCCCTTTATGGATTAATTTACATACATCAGCAGGCAAGACCCTCTTTGAAGAAATAATCTACAGGATGATGCAATCAAACAATAGTTGTCTCTATCTACGATTCTGTACTTCTCCTCATGTCAAAGAAAAGGCAAAGCCTGCAGAAGACTCTCATTGGAAGGAGTCAATTGTCGTAACTCAAGAGAGAATGCCAGACTGGAAGGGGTTTCCCCGTGGTTGAGTGAAGGTGAGGAGGAGGAGGACAGGAAAGGAGAGATAAAGAAGGAGTAACAAGGCGGATTCATAGAGCCAAGGTCTTTAGAGGAATAAATATCAGAAATGGGATGAGGAATCAATGCTAGGAAAAGCAGTCATATATAGAGGGACCAGACCAGTGAGACCGTTAGGAAGTTGTAGGTAAGGTTTCAAAGTTCTGCAAGAGAAGAAGGACCAATGAAAGAATTAGGACCCAGAGATAGGTACCTGAGGATGGGGTTGATGAAGACAGAAACCACAGGATAATTATCTGACTGCAGCCACCTATGTTCTTTCCAAACCAGGCTCATTTTACATAGGCAGTACTCCTTAATTTCTACCTGGCAGAGAATTATTTTCGAACACACAAAAAGATATACTATAAATACAATACATACATATTATAAATATATATTATACATATATATTTATATATAAAGCTTAGAAAAGAGAAGACAGAAGACAGAGATTTTCTTCCAATATAATTAAGTCTTTTTAGGAAACATAAGATTGGTCAAATAAGAAAAAGACCCTCCCAGCTCAGACCTACAGAGAGAGCAATGATGAATGCTGGGGGCAAGGAAGCATCAACCATGCTATCTTTTCAAACCAAATGCTGCACACTCTGTTAAATGAAGGGGTGGAGGGGCAGATGTTGCTACACTGAACATATAGATGGCCTTAAGACATTCTTATAGAAGAGTCTTATGAACAGGACTTCCCAAATGTTTAGCTTCTTTCTCCTCTCCCTACGCTGCTCTGATTATTTTTATTAGATTTTTAAATATCTGTGTGGAGTTTTTTAGTATTGGATTGCTCTGCTGTCATCTTCTACCATTCTCTACACTCAAAGACCCAAAAAAGCCTCCAGTACAAGTAAGAGAGAAATTGGTTTCATTACTTTTTTCTCAACCATCCTGTAAATCACCAGTGTAGGTAACTGCAGCAATTTCCAGCTTAGCATGCACCTCCTGCCTGTGTAATAGGATTAAAACCCAGTCTGTCATGCTGCCCTGTTATAGTTTATAGACTGAATTTATCCCTTCACTATCTGCATTTGATTAAACACTCTTTCCATGTTAGCTGTGACTAGATCTGTTTTCCTTTGCTATCTCACAAGGGATTTTGCAACGCATCTCTTTTTTATTGTTGGGTAAGTATAGGGTTATTTCTGGAATGTAACATGCTATAGAACTTATATTTTTTATGTGTTATACATTTCTAACATCTTTTAAAAAATGGATACCTCCCTTGTTTTATGACAAAAACAGAACAAGTTTTGGAAAAAAATGAGAAAAGGATTTATTTGGTCTCTTTCAATGACTTGAGATGGTTTTCAATTGTGCCAAAAGGCCAGGTGCAGTGGCTCACGCCTGTAATCCCAGCACTTTGGGAGGCCGAGGCGGGTGGATCACGAGCTCAAGAAATTGAGACCATCCTGGCCAACATGGTGAAACCCCATCTCTACTAAAAGTACAAAAAGGGGCGGTTCCAAGATGGCAGAATAGGAACAGCTCCAGGCTACAGCTCCTAGCGTGAGCGACACAGAAGATGGGTGATTTCTGCATTTCCCACTGAGGTACCGGGTTCATCTCACTGAGGCTTGTCCGACAGTGGGTGCAGGACAGTGGGTGCAGCCCACCGAGCGAGAGCTGAAGCAGGGGGAGGCATCACCTCACCCAGGAAGCGCAAGGAGTCAGGGAATTCCCTTTACTAGCCAAGCAAAGCAGTGACAGACAGCACCTGGGAAATCGGGTCATTCCCACCCTAATACTGCGCTTTTCCAATGGTCTTACCAAATGGCACACCAGGAGATTATACCCTGCGCCTGGCTCAGAGGGTTCCATGCCCACGGAGCCTCGCTCATTGCTAGCACAGCAGTCTGAGATCAAACTGCAAGGCTGCAGTGAGGCTAGGGGAGGGGCACCCACCATTGCTGAGGCTTGAGTAGGTAAACAAAGTGGCTGGGAAGCTCGAACTAGGTGGAGCCCACCACAGCTCAAGGAGGCCTGCCTACCCCTGTAAACTCCACCTCAGGGGCAGGATATAGCCAAACAAAAGGCAGCAGAAACCTCTGCAGACTTAAAGGTCCCTGTCTGACAGCTTTGAAGAGAGCAGTGGTTCTCCCAGAAGGGAGCTAGAGATCTGAGAACGGACAGACTGCCTCCTCAAGTGGATCCCTGACCCCCGAGTAGCCTAACTGGGAGGGACCCCCCAGTAGGGGCAGACTAACAGTTCACACGGCTGGGTACCCCTCTGAGACAAAACTTCCAGAGGAATAATCATGCAGCAGCATTTTCTGTTCAGCAGTATTCGCTGTTCTGCAGCCTATGCTGCTGAAACCCAGGCAAACAGGGTCTGGAGTGGACCTCCCGCAAACTCCAATAGACCTGCAGCAGGGAGTCCTGACTGTTAGAAGGAAAACTAACAAATAGAAAGAACATCCACACCAAAACCCCATTTGTACGTCACCATCATCAAAGACCAAAGGTAGATACAATCACAAAGATGGGGAAAAAACAGAGCAGAAAAGCTGAAAATTCTAAAAATCAGAGTGCCTCTCCTGCTACAAAGGAACACAGCTCCTCATGAGAAATGGAACAAAGCTGGACAGAGAATGACTTTGATGAGTTGAGAGAAGGCTTCAGACGATCAAACTTCTCTGAGCTAAAGGAGGAAGTTTGAATCCATGGCAAAGAAGTTAAAATCCTTGAAAAAAGATTAAGCGAATCGCTAACTAGAATAACCAATGCAGAGAAGTCCTCAAAGAACCTGATGGAGCTGAAAACCATGGCACGAAAACTAAATGACGAATGCACAAGCTTCAATACCGATTCAACCAACTAGAAGAAAGGATATCAGAGATGGAAGATCAAATGAATGAAATGAATCAAGAAGAAAATCAATGTGCAAAAAACACAAGTATTCTTATACACCAATAACAGACAAACAGAGAGCCAAATCATGACCGAACTCCCATTCACAATAGCTTCAAATAGAATAAAATACGTAGGAATCCAACTTACAAGGGTTGTGACCTCTTCAAGGAGAACTATAAACCACTGCTCAACGAAATAAAAGAGTATACAAATGGAAAAACATTCCATGTTCATGAATAGGAAGAATCAATATCATGAAAATGGCCATACTGCCCAAGGTAATTTATAGGTTCAATGCCACCCCCATCAAGCTACCAATGACTTTCTTCACAGAATTGGAAAAAAACTACTTTAAAGTTCATATAGAACCAAAAAAGAGCCTGCATTGCCAAGTCATTCCTAAGCCAAAAGAACAAAGCTGGAGGCATCACACTACCTGACTTCAAACTATACTACAAGGCTACAGTAACCAAAACAGCATGGTACTAGTACCAAAACAGAGATATAGACCAATGGAACGGAACAGAGCCCTCAGAAATAATACCACACATCTACAACTATCTGATCTTTGACAAACCTGACAAAACAAGAAATGGGGAAAGGATTCCCTATTTAATAAACAGTGCTGAGAAAATTGGCTAACCATATGTAGAAAGCTGAAACTGGATCCCTTCCTTACACCTTATACAAAAATTAATTCAAGATGGATTAGAGACTTAAACGTTAGACCTAAAACTATAAAAACTCCAGAAGAAAACCTAGGCAATACCATTCAGGACATAGGCATGGGCAAGGACTTCATGTCTAAAACACCAAAAGCAGTAGCAACAAAAGTCGAAATTGACAAATGGGATCTAATTAAACTAAAGAGCTTTTGCACAGCAAAAAGTACCATCAGAGTGAACAGAATGGGAGAAAATTTTTGCAATCTACTCATCTGACAAAGGGCTAATATCCAGAACCTACAAAGAACTCAAACCAATTTACAAGAAAAAAACAACCCCATCAAAAAGCAGGCGAAGGATATGAACACACACTTCTCAATAGAAAACATTTATGCAGCCAACAGACACACGAAAACATGCTCATCATCACTAGCCTTTAGAGAATTGCAAATCAAAACCACAATGAGATGCCATCTCACACCAGCTAGAATGGCGATCATTGAAAAGTCAGGAAAGAACAGGTGCTGGAGAGGATGTGGAGAAATAGGAACACTTTTACACCGTTGGTGGGCCTGTAAACTAGTTCAAACATTGTGGAAGAGAATGTGGCGATTCCTCAGGGATCTAGAACTAGAAATACCATTTGACCCAGCCGTCCCATTACTGGGTATATACCCAAAGGATTATAAATCATGCTGCTGTAAAGACACATGCACATATATGTTTATTGCGGCACTATTCACAATAGCAAAGACTTGGAACCAACCCAAATGTCCAATAATGATAGACTGGATTAAGAAAAGGTGGTACAATTACACCATGGAATACTATGCAGCCATAAAAAAGGATGAGTTCATGTCCTTTGTAGGGACATGGACAAAGCTGGAAACCATCATTCTGAGCAAACTATTGCAAAGACTAAAAACCAAACACCGCATGTTCTCACTCATAGGTGGGAACTGAACAATGAGAACACTTGGACACAGGAAGGGGAACATCACACACCGTGGCCTGTTGTGGGGTGGGGGGAGGGACGAGGGATAGCATTAGGAGATATCCCTAATGTAAATGACGAGTTAATGGGTTCTGTACACCAACATGGCACATGTATACAAGTGTAACAAACCTGCACGTTGTGCACATGTACCCTAGAACTTATAGTATAATATAAATAAATAAATAAATAAAAGTACAAAAATTAGCTGGGTGTAGGGGTATGTGCCTGTAGTCCCAGCTATTTGGGAGGCTGAGGCAGGAGAATCTCTTGAACTTGGGAGGCGGAGGTTGCAGTGAGCTGAGATCACGCCACTGCACTCCAGCCTGGCAACAGAGCGTGATTCCGCCTCAAAAAAAAAATTGTGCCAATAAATCCTCCTTTCCTAATGTTCAGCATCAATCTGAAAAACAATATTATGATGCACAAATAGGAACTTTCAGACTGATCCCTGAATGCAGGCTAGGTGAGTTTGGTATAACCATGCTACATTTCCCACTTAATATTAAAAAAATAAATATTTGTTTTGACTATTCCAGAATCTTATTTATACAAATCAAAGTTAAGAATACCATTCAAATGAACTGGCCCTTCTTTTAAGGGATGGGAAAATGTCCCAGTTGGCAATGCTGTTAGTGTGGATATCAATACTTGCAAAACAAAAACAACGGCAGAGTTGGGAAAGGAGGTCTCTTCAGCATTAGGCAGCATAACAGGAGGCCAGACTGAATCCTGTTTCCCTTTTTCATGTTTCCCTTGACTCTTTTGCACCTTTATAAAATGTCTTTGAAATACAGTGTGGGATCAAATGTATGTTTCTCATGTTTACCATGCCTTATTTCAAAAGCCCAACTCCCTGTTTTGAAACATCTCCCTTCAAATAGCACCCCCTCTTCTAAACAGCTCAGGAAGTATACACTATGCATAGGCAAGATCCCCTCCATCTCTGCTTCACCCTATTCTATTCTGATATGCTCGTATCCTGAAAGTACTTAATATAAAGCTATAGAAATGCAAGTTGTCTGGAAAGAGAAAAATGCACGACAATCCTTAAATCTTTACATTTCAGAGGAAGACAATATATTTTGCAAAAGTTTCTATTTTCATTAGCCATCAAATTTTCCAAAAAATAGAAAAACCAGAAGACATGGATGTACGCCTCATTTTGGTCACCAGAAAACTAGCAGGAGCCTTCATCATAAATTCTTTAAGAGGGACTGCCTGTTCCCTAAATAATGTGCCTAGGCCATGGAGAATGTTGCTTCAATGTTACTCATCATGACTTTCTCTGAGTTTGGAGTTCCTATTTCTCTTTGGTTTCCGTTACATTGACCCTGTTCCACTAGAAACAACAGCCTAAGTATTGCCCCAGGTGCCAGAGCTGAAAATGTGGCTATTTTTCCCTTTGGTGAAGATTTGATGGGGCCTCGCACAGTCAACTTTGGATATGTAAAATTGGATATGTCTATTAAATGTCAATTGGATGTGATGAGGTAGCTGGATACCTTCCAGTGTGGCAAAAATATTCATTCATGTATATACTGTTTCATTAAATATTTACTAATCATCTACCACTTGCCAAGTAACATTTTAAAAATTCTTCTGCTCTTGTGGAGGTTAAAATTCTAGGGGGATATCAAAAGTGCCCATCTCTTCCCTGTTTGTCCAGGACATCCACCAGTTTTAAAACTGAAAGTTCTGTGTCCTGGGCCCTCCCTTAGTCCTGGGCAAATTAAGATGGTCATCCTAGAGAGAATTTGTTTATCAGCAGGACTTTTATAGAAAACAAGACTTAAAACTCTGGTAGGGGAACTCAGGAAGTCTTTTTCAGTAATAGTTTAAGTTGATAGTTGTGGGAAAATCTCATAGGTACTGGCCCATGTGTACAAACCTCACTCTATAAGGAACACTGGCTTCCTTTAAACCCTGACTTTGTACTTGGCACTCACAGAGGGATTGAGATAATTTTTTTTTTTTTTTTTTTTGAGATGAAGTTTCATTCTTGTTACCCAGGCTGGAGTGCAATGGCATGATCTCGGCTCACAGCAACCTCTGCCACTCGGGTTCAAGCCATTCTCCTGCCTCAGCCTCCAGAGTAGCTGGGATTACAGGCATGGGCCACCATGCCTGGCTGATTTTGTATTTTTAGTAGAGATGGGGTTTCTCCATGTTGGTCAGGTTGGTCTTGAACCCCCTACCTCAGGTGATCTGCCCACCTCAGCCTCCCAAAGTGCTGGGATTACAGGTGTGAGCCACCACGCCCAGCTGAGATAAAATTTTAAATAAGAAATTTTCCTTTAAGTTCATCCTCTTAATCATCTTTTTACCTCCTTAAGCACATAATATTCTCACACTTCCGCCTTTCCCAAGGCACCACCGTTTGGCCCCAGAAGCCTAGTTACTCTCCTCTAAGCCTTTGAACACAAAAGCTTTCTCCCTCCACATGGCAGCCTGCTATCAATTATTCTAGGCTCACATCATCTATTGCATCATTAGTGATGCCTTCTCCATCTCAGCCCACTCAGATGAATACCTATCTACACTGTGTTCATGGCAGTTTTTACTAGCTTTTATCAGAGTGGTGATTATAGTTAAACATAATCGTGTGTTTCTATATCTACTTCTAATATGTGAGTTCCTTCAGGCAGGAAAAATATATCCTTTACCTCTGTCTCCCTATTCGTATATAGAAAGTGTTTTGGACTTCTGTTTTCAAAAATGTGAAAACTGAACTGCCTAAAAAGCACCTGGAACATGTTAAATAAAATATTACAGATAGTATCTTAAATGCATGTTTCAGTTGTCAAGAAAGCAAGAGAAGTCCTCAGGGGTTGGAAACAAAGAAGAAACTGAAAGAGTGGGAAATGTGAAATAACACGGGGGCTATTGGATCTTTCAGCCTCAGAAACTGAAGAACTTAGGTTTTAATGGCCACTTAGGGACAGAAAAATAGGCCTTGGTTTTGAGCAAGGTGAGGAGTTGGAACTGATACGCCTGAAAAGTTTCTCAACCCTTGAAGCGTTATAACTTCATGAAAAGGTAGATAAGAAAATTCATCTACCAGCAGTAGTTGAGGTACAAGAAGCCTGTCTGTTCGAACAGTGCAGTTGGCATAAAAGACATATATAGGCCTCTCTTGAGAATTAAAATTGTAGGCCTGTTCTTATCTAATTTTAACATATGCATTTATATTACCTATGGGATGTAGGAATCTCTAAACCAATAAATTAATCAAAAGAAACTTTTACTTCTCTGACTTTATCTTTCCTCACTTAGTATCCATGCTGTGTTCTTGCCTATTGCTCGAAAATAACAGCCACACTGGTTCTCTTCTCTCTCTTCTCATTCTCTTCTCTGTCTTGAGTCTTCTTTTCTGTATAAGTGTACTGAAAATTTCCTCACCCAATAAAACTTTTGCTAAAATGCCAGCTTCTCAATGAAGTCTTCTATTACCACCCAATTTAAAATTGCAACCTATCCACTCCTTCTAATCTCCTAATCCTCATTCACTTTTTGCTGTTTTCCAAAAGACTTATCATCTTCTAAATTAAAAAAAAAAAAAAAACCTTACGTATTATCCACCCCCACTAGAACTTACTTAATACCCCCCACCACACTAGATTGAGAGCTCGAGGAGGGCAGGAATTTTGTCGTTTATATTTGCTGATATATCTCAATCAACTGGAAAAGTGCCTCGTACATAGCAGGTTCTCAGTATAAACATTTTAGTCGATGGAATGAAAGAATTGATAATAAGAGAATCCAGCAGAAGCCAATGTAAACCTTCTCTGAGGAATAAGACTCAAGTTTAACCTACAGAATTAACACAAATAAAGCCTCTTTGGATAAGATGAAAATAAAATAAATTATAAATTAAACGATCAAATGACAACTGATGCCACACAGACTGGGTATAGATACTCTTACGTACCTCAGATAATAGAATCAATGGATACAGATACAAAACAAGCATGCTTATTGATTGAAGATATAAAATAAGGTCTTAAAATTTAAGAAATTGAACAAGACACTTAATGGAAAAAGAATTGACATATTTTTAAAATAACTAAATGGTGATATAGAAAATGTATGACAAAATACCTAAACAGAGGAAAAATAGAAACACAAAGAGGAGGAAAATATGCCAGAGGTTTAGAATGACACAGTTAACAGAAATAGAAGTCCTAGGGCCCGGTGCAGTGGATCATGCCTGTAATCCCAGCACTTTGGGAGGCTAAGGCAGTTGGATTGCTTGAAGCCAGGAGTTCAAGACATAAAAGTCTTAGTATTTGAATAAAGATAATCTCAGAAGGGTGGAGCAGAGAAAATTTGGGAGCAGTACTTTTTATAAAAATAATTATAAGTTTTCTGGTCTTGATGAACTCAGATTCATGAAGCACAAAAAATGACAACCAGAAAAAACAGAACTAATCTATATCTAGACCCATCGACTGACATTGCACAGCACCACTGACAAAGTTTATAAAAACAACCAGACTTCCAAAAAAGAGTAATAAATTGAGATACTATTCTTCTTTCTAAACAGTAACTTTAGAAGCCAAAAGATCATGGAATATCTTTAAAATGTTAAGAGAAAGTAGTTATCAACCTGATTTAAAAGCAGAAAAACTATAACATATTTTTAAATGAGTAGAAATAAATATATTTTAAAATCAACAAAAGCTAAGAGACAGTGATACTAACAGTTGTTTCTGAGTAATTCTCCAAAAGATATAATTAGAGAAAAAGGATGTTGAATCTGTAAGTGAAGTTTGAGGTAAGGAACAGTTTTTGTGAAAAATCCAAACCTCAAAAATACAATATAATTATTTTAAGACTAATGTTGAGAGTATACAAGCAAGTGAAACTAAAATTCTGGTATTAAATTCTGGAGAACCTATGATCATCTCAATAGACTCAGAAAAGCATTTATGGAAATTCAATACTATTCTTGGCAAAAATTCGCAACAAACTAGGACTAAAAGGGAATTTTATTAATCTGGTAACATGCTGTTAAATTTTTATATCTCAATATATTAATATACTGAATGCATACACACATTTTTTGGAACACAGTAGATTATTATTTACTTACAGCAAATAAAATTATACAGTTCCTATTGACTTAATTTTTATGTCTGAGGTGAGGCAATGATAATAAATCCTGTACAGGTTAAAGTTTATTATAAGCAAAGAACCAAAAAAATATAAACGTGAGCCTCACTATGTTGCCTAGGCTAAGTTCAAGGTCAGCCTGGGCAGCATTGTGAGACCCTGTCTCAAAAAAATAATAAGTTGAAAAGCAAAAATTAAATTGCTATTATTCACAATTTATGAGATTCTATAAAAACTCATTATAGTTTTATCTTTTTTTTTTTTTTTTTGAGTTAGGGTCTCGCTGTGTCACATAGGCCGGAGTGCAGTGGCACAATCTTGGCTCACTGCAACCTCCGCCCTCCAGGTTCAAGTGATTCTCTTGCCTCAGCCTCCAAAGTAGCTGGAATTACAGGTATGCACCACCAAGCCCAGCTAATTTTTATATTTTATTTTAGTAGAGGTGGGGTTTCTCCATGATGGCCACGCTGGTCTTGAACTCCTGACCTCAAGTTATCTACTCTCCTCAGCCTCCCAAAGTACTAGAATTACAGGCATAAGCCACCACTCGCGGGTACAAGACTTACTAGAGTATTAAGAGCTTAGCAAAAATACTAGGCAATAATATGAATTTACAAAACTCAACTAAATTCTTACATGTGATATGTAATTATAAAATATAACTTTATAAAGATATAATGACAATATCAATAGAAATATGAGGCAAACAAAAATAATACTAATAAAAGGTGTATTAGACTTTTATGTAGAAACATGGACTATTCTTTGGGAATACTTTTTAAAAGACCTAGATAAATGGAGAGATAAAATAGGAATCTGAAAGATGCAGTAAGATAAAAATGTCAATCTGTAAATTCTTCTATATGTTCAATATAATTCCAATCAAAATATCAGCAGATTTTATTGGAAATTATAAACAGTTTCAGAGATTTAAATGGAAAAGCAAATGGACAAGAATAACCAAGACAATTTTAAAGAGTTATTTGGTTAGAACTCACTCCGATAGCTATCAAGAGTTAATATAAAGGTATAAGAGGACAATGTATCATTGATCTAAGGATAGACAGGAGAGCTGATATGTATATAAGATATAAGTAGTTACAAATCAGCATGAAAATGATCATCTATTTTATAAATCCTGCCATAGTAATTGGTTATACATATGTTAAAAACTGGATTCTGAACCTCACAACATAAATAAAATTTAATCCTACATATATTAAATTCCTAAGTGTGAAAGCCAAAAGGTTAAAACTTTTCATAAAAAGAGTTGAGTGAATATCTTCAGAACCTTGAAACAGGGAAAAATTACTTAAATAAGACCAAAAAAGCACAAAACATTCACAGAAAAAAGTGGACAAGTTCAACAACATGAAACTTACGTAAAACAAAAATCACTATAAACAAATGTATTAAACAAGTCACATTTTAGTAGAATTTATTTACAATGCTCACTACCAAGAAGAAATGAATATTTAGGATATATGGAAAAAAACTCTCACAAATACAAAAATATGAGAAGCCAAAACACAGAAAAGAAAAAAAAAGAACATATTAAAAAACTCAGCTTCATTATTAACCAGCACAGTGCAAAATTTAAAGACACACAATTTAACAAACATCATATTCACAAAAATTTTAAATTCCAGTCATCATAATGTTGGGGAGGATGTGAAGGCTGGTACTGAGAAGTAAATAAAGTGTGTGCCTGTGAGAATCAGACTGATTTGAAATCCTGGCTTTGCCACTTTCTAGCTGGATGACCTCGGACAAGTTACCTGATCTCTTTGTGCCTCCAACTTCTTATCTTTAAAGCAAGGATAACCATACCAGCACTTCAACGTGTAAGATGATTGTGAAAACAAATGAGCCAATATGCATAAAATAACTAGTGCAATGTCTAACATGTAATGATCACATAAGGATTGGTTTGTGAGAGTGAATCTTGGTACAGCCATATCAGAGAGAAATTTGTTAACATATAATTGAATGAAAAAACATAAACTCAAAATGCAGCATTCAACATCTAGGTGTAGGTCCTATGAACCTTGTCATCTCCTCAACTGTAGCTGACTTTGACAAGAGGGCCTTTGACTTTTCTGGGGCTTTTATTACCTCGTTCTCATTGGTACTTTTCTGGACATTTTAATCTAGCTGCTAACTAATCAATAGCAAAGAATTACCTTAAAGTTGACCGATGAAAGCTCATGGAGAGATTACAAATTAAGCACAATAAATAATCTCATCAATTTGATGAAAGGATGAGTCCATATCCTGCTATCTATGGAAATTATCTGAAATACACATTAAATTGGTCAGCATGCCTGGGGTTCAATCTTGGCTGCACTTTCTAACTAGTGGAGTCTTTGAGATTCATTTTACTTCTCTGAGCTTCAGCAGCTTCTTCTATTAAATTACATGACTTCTAGTAATTTCCAGTTTGAACATTAAATTCTTGGAGCCAAGAGAATGTCCTTCTAGTATTACTAACGCTTTTCTGTTGAGTTGGGGAGAAGTTGTCATCATACTCATTATTAACCCCTCAAGTAACTTTTCCAGAGCTTCCACAAAATGGTCCATAGGTACAGAAATATCTCTAAGAGATCTAAAAATCTCAAGTCTTTTTATATGCCCCCATTTTCCAATGTGGAAAACAGCCTTCAAAACATCAAGGAATCATAATCCACTGTGGAAACTGGCAAACCCCATTGTCCAGCAGAAACTAAAAAACAAGTTGCATTGTATGACAAAGAAAAGAAAATTCAAAAGGCCGCTACCTGGAAAACAAATTCATAAAATGTTAGATATCTGAAGACAGAATCCCAATACCTTTCTTTCACAACTGTTTAAGAGGAAAAAAAATCATGAAGAAACTCACAGCCGGTTTTCAAATTCCAATTAGATTTGAGTACCGTGGTTGAAGTGGCAGGCTCAGAGAACATAGAGACTTAAAACGGTACAGTCTTTGGGCAAGGTTTGGTATCATCTCACCCAGGTAAAAACTCTTCCCTCTGTGAAAAGCTTCCATTTTAAGAGCTTAAGTAGGAAAGCTAGAGGGAGCTATAAATAAATGATATTCTCCAGTAGGATGATTCTTAAGATATGTTGCTTCATTTTAAGTTAGAATTTCTATTTAATAAAAGGCCATTCTAATATAATTTTATCTATTGAAAATAGCAGTGGTTTTACCTTTAATCTGGTAACTGCCTGGAGCATTTGCTTGTTGTTGTATTGAATGCTTGATTTCTGGAAGTGTCTAAAACAGAAACAAACAAACAAATAAAAAAACACCACCTGGAAAAAAATTTGTGATTGTGTGTGTGCATGTATCACATTGATTATATTTGCCAATCATTTAGCCCAGTTCTTTCTTTGTGTTCTTTAACTCCTACCTCTGAAAGAAGCTTTGCCAGGAAAGGAAAAATGTGATCATATCTCTGTGAAAATTGATGATCACCCCCTAAGAGGCTCAGATACTCTGACTTAAGCCTTCCCAATCAAAACACCAAGAGAGTCACAACTTTGCTATGCAAGTATTATGCTATAATGATGTTGTGCTGGCATTCACCGAATAAGGAAGTACTTAGTGAAATAGAAATTTAGGGAACTGTACATCACAAAAGAATTTTGTCAATGTTCCAAAATGTATGTCTTCATTCTATCTGCAGAGTATAGTATGGAGTTGCTCAAGAAATCTCTATTTATCACAGGACATTGGTCCTCCAGATGGGATGGATGTCCCCTATTTAATTTTATTAATTAGTTAGGAGGAAATAGGAAGTTCATATTCTATTATTCAGCTGTGTGACAACTACAGCCTCTGGGAGTCTAATGTGCAAGGATGTGATCTGACTTTTTCCTTGGCTTTCACGTTCAAAATGAGGAACAGTCCTTCACATACTGGCTCCTGTCCTCACTATAATTTACCTGGTGCAAGTCATTGACTACCAATATCTACATGGATTACAAAGTCAGATAAACTGAAGGTAATTAAGAAATGTGATACCCTGTTATTACAACTGTTTTTATAACATAATATCTCCTGCAAAAACTACTTTTAAGGCAGTCTAACTGTGCTCATGCATTCTTTCCCTAAATAAAGAACAGATGTAATTTACTGTGTATGTGCATGTGCGTGTGTGTGTGTGTGTGTGTGTGTGTGTGTGTGTGTGTGTGTAAAGATTCTACTTTGTGGCTGGGCGTGGTGGCTCACTCCTGCAACCCCAGCATTTTGGGAGGCCAAGGCGTGCAAATCACGAGGTCAAGAGATCTAGACCATCTTAGACAACATGGTGAAATCCTGTCTCTACTAAAAATACAAAAATTAGCTGGTTGTGGTGGTGTGTGCCTGTAATCCCAGCTACTCGGGAGGCTGAGGAAGGGGTATTGCTTGAACCAGGGAGTCAGAGGTTGCAGTGAGCAGAGATCATGCCACTGCACTCCAGCCTGATGACAGAGCAAGACTCCATCTCAAAAAAAAAAAAAAAAAAAAAAAGGTTCTACTTTGTGTGAGGCACTGTGCTAGTAAACATGATAGATACATTCCCTGCCTTCATGGATTATGCAGGCTAGTAGTCATAAAGAGGAAGATTTAGGAGTACAGAAAGAACCTACTCACTTCTGAACACAGAGGGACATATGAAATGTCTCCCCATGCACAAAAATATTTTGGGCTGCACTTGTTCCTAATAGTATCTTTTTGTAAAAGTAATATGACCTTACTTAAAATTTTATGTCTTGTCAAAGGAGAAATAGTGGGTTTGTTTTCAGTAGGGAAAATCTCTCCATAATCCTAAACCAAGATATCAAAATAAATGACACGAAATTATATTTTTAAGGAAAATAAGTCATTCTAACAAAAGGACACATGCACCCATAGGCTCATCACAGCACCATTCACAATAGCAGATATGGAATCAACCCAGGTGGCCATCAACCTGGATTCAGTAAAGAAAATGTGGATATATTTACACCATGGACTACTATGCAGTCAGAAAAAAGAAGACAATCATGCTCTTTGCAGCAACATGGATGCAGCTGGAGGCCATTATTCTAAGCACACTCACACAGAAACAGAAAACCAAATACCACATGTACTCTCTGAAGTGAGAGCTAAACATTAAGTGTACATGGACATAAAAATGAGAACAACAGACACCGGGGAATAAAAAAGAAGGGAGCAAGTAATGGAGCAGGACTGAAAAACTACCTGTTGGATACTGTACTCGTTACCTGAGTGACAGATTCATTCACACTCCAAACCTCAGCATCACACAATATATCTTTGTAACAAACCTGCACATGCACCCCTTGAACCTATAATAAAAGTTGAAAAATAAAAAAAAAACAATAATGTATATTTTCCTTAATCAAGATACAATATATTTGACATGTCAACGGGTACTAGTGAGTAAAGGATTTTTCCAAAAAGCAAATAATTTTTCTTTTTCTTTGTGTTATGAACATCTCTGCATTGCAATAAAAAGACAGCAAACAACAAGAAGAAAATTGGTAGAACACATCACTATGGGAAAGACGACTGGTTTTTTTTTAGCTCAAAGCAATTTTGGCTTCAGAGAATGCAGAGAATACCAATGACTTCTTAATGTGCTCAAACAGAATTAGATAATTTGAGTTGGTAGATTTTTTCTGTCTCCTAAATTTCCTCTCTGTAGTCCCTTATAGATACACAAAGAATTTCTCTTTATTAATTATTTACCTATAATTATATGTTTCTCTTCTGACAAATTTTTCGTTAGACCCAAATACGGTCAGAATATATTTTTCTAATAAGTATTATTTTTAAGCATTATGAATGAATATATTTTATGCTTTAGACTAGATTAGCCTTTTCAATACAGGAAAGTAATTTATAATTTTAGAATTCACTCATTTTTTTCTCTCTGAAAATCATTTACTTGAAAGGAATTTTGTAAAGCTTGTCTTTCTTATTTGACAGAATAAAGATGGCAATGAAATGATATTTGTCATTCACATAATGCAGCCCAAGAAAGTGAAAATTGAGAAAATCGTAACACTGGTTCTCAAAATTATAGGGAAGAAGAAATTGACATAATACCACTACAGAAATATTTGTTGTCAAATTACTTTTGTTTGCTTTACTGTTGATTTAAGAATTACTCAAGAAAAAAATAGCTTTAAAAGTTGTTTATCTTATTGGCTTTCTGAATTCACATGTAACTAATAGCATAGACCATTTAACAATGAGATATCCTTATAAAAACTATGATCCTATGATTCCTTTTCTTTTGAGATGGAGTCTCACTCTTGTTGCCCAGGCTGGAGCGCAGTGGTGCGATCTCAGCCCAAGGCAAACTCCGCCTCTCGGATTCAAGTGATTCTCCTGCCTCAACGTCCCAAGTAGCTGGGATTACAGGCACCTGCCACAATGCCAGGCTAATTTTTGTATTTTTAGTAGAGACGGAGTTTCACCATGTTGGCCAGGCTGGTCTCAAACTCCTGACCTCAGGTGATCCGCCCACTTCGGCCTCCCAAAGTGGATCCTATGAATTTTAACAACCTTGTTTATATTTTAAATTGTTTAAAAGATTATTGTTTATAACTTAAGTCATTATTTTAATGAATTCCAAAACACACATGTACAGGGTCTGTTTAAGAAGGTGAAATCCATATCCTGGAAGAGGATCCAGAGAAATAATCATGCACAATATATGTAGTGCTTAAATATTTGTACTTTTGCACTATTATAAGGATTTTATATGCTTTATCTCAGGTAATCCTTATAAAAACACCAAGAGGTGCATAATGTTATCATCCCCTTCACAGATGAGTAAACTGATGCTTGGAAAAGTGGTTACATTGGCCAAAGTCAGACAGTTGGCATATGGCAGTGCGAACTCCAGATCTACCTAAATCCAAGTTTCCTGTTCTTAATCCCTTCTTAGACTGCTCTGGTGATCTGTTCATAGAAAACTGTCTACCTCTGAATATTTTCTACATATCTTCTCTCTGAACTTTTTGTAGAATAGAAGACTTTTTTTTTTTTTTTTTTTTTTTTTGATACAGAGTCTTGCTGTGTTGCCTCAGCTGGAGTGCAATAGTATGATCTTGGCTCACTGCAACCTTCGCCTCCCAGGTTCAAGCAATTCTCCTGCCTCAGCCTCCCATGTAGCTGGGATTACAGGCACCCACCACCACACCTGGCTAATTTTTGTATGTTTAGTAGAGACGGGGTTTCGCCATGTAGGCCAGCTGGTCTTGAACTCCTGACCTCAGGTGATCTGTCTGCCTCGGCCTCCCAAAGTGCTGGGATTACAAGCATGGGATTACAAGCTGCGCCCAGCCTGAAGACCCTCTTGCTGTTGCATTATGAGAAGATGAGTGGAGCTAAAGGATACATAAGAAACGTATATGACTGTCTGGGAAAAATATAGTTTTACCTTGAAATTCCTTGGTCTCTCCTTTCCTTATTAACTTGCCTAAATTCTCCCATGCCTTCTCAAACAAAACACTTCCAAAAAGCTACGTTATAGTTTGAATCAAAATAAATATGCTGAAGTTCTAACCCCAAGTACCTGTAAATACAAGTGAATATAACCTCATTTGGAAATAGGATCTTGGCAGACAAAGTCAAGTAAAGTTAAGTTCCTTAGGGTGGGCCCTAATCCAGTATGACTAGTGTCCTTGAAAGAAGAGGGAAATGTGAGCAGAGACACAGAGAGTAAAACTCCATGTGAAGATACAGACACAGAGAAGACAGCTATGTGAAGACAGGGCAAAGATGAAAGTTATACTGCCACAAACCAAGGAACACGTGAGGCTATCGGGAGTTGGAAGATATGAGAAAGAATCCATCCCTAGAGGGTTTGGAGAACGCATGGCTCTCCCAACACCTTGATTTAGGATTTCTAGCCTCCAGAACTATGAGAGAATAGATTCTTGTTTTAAACCATCTAGTGTGTGGTAATTTGTTACAGCGGCTCCAGGAAACAAATACAAAATGTAAGGAAGAAAATGGTGTGAATGGTGTGTTTTGCAATATCCCTCTTTCCCCTATTTGAGTTGAGCCTTACTTTTCACTGGTTAATTCAGAGCAGCATTTGACTGAAATTAACTTTATCTCTGGCTCTCATGGCTGAAGAATATGATTCTACTATGTATGTATTATACATAATTCAAGTCCACTTGAAAACCACCATTATTTGCATTGAAGAGATTTTGCATATCACCTTAGGATAAATTATCTCCCAAGAAGGAAGAGAAATAGAGAAACTGCATAAATGTTTGCAATGTAGTAATATCATCACATCCTACCCTCTACCTCCCAACATTTTTGGCATTTCCAGCCCTGATTCAGCAATGTCAAATTATTCCCTGTCAAAAGATTGGGTTATCTTATCCCTAGACAGCTAATTTCATCAAATTATTAGGATCCAAATTCAAAGCTCCAGAGATTCCTGTCCCATTGAGATCAGTCTATCAGAGGCACAGCTAAAGTTAGAGTGAACTGCTCAGATATCCACACCACTGGCCAGGACCACTGATGCAAATTCTTCATTCCCTCCTTGCCGCCCTCGGCAAGGAAGAGAAAAGGTGGGTTGGTAATTGAGGAAGTTTATGTGGAAAAATTTACCTCGTTAATTACTTTATACTTTGTGTATTTTGTGGACATTCAGCTCAACAGAACAGAGTTATTTCAAATTTGCAAATAAAGAAACTGAGGCATGGAGGAGCTAAGTGACTTGCCCAAGGTTTCTAATGCAAGATTGAGGGGTTGATATGAAGTGTCCTGAATCCCACTCAAGTATATTTTCCTGCTATGGAGTCTCATGCACATATTAGTTCCCGTTAACTCCTTGAGAAATACAATTTGTCATGGATAACGGATATTCTGAAATACTTTATTTTAGTGAGAAAAGGAGAGAAAAAGAGTCCTGACTTTTTTTAAAAACCTCCTAACTCCACGGCCTCCCTCATTGTCCTTGCAGCATAGTGTAGTGGTAAATAAGACAGATTTATTCAAATTCCGCCTCTGTCACTTACCAGCTGAATGGACTGGAGCAGGTTGCTGCACCTCTTGAGGCTGAGGGCTGCTGGGAAAATAGATTGCGCTGATGCATGTAAAGTGCTTAGCACAAGTTGTGGCGTATCATGAGCACTCAGGGAAAGATGGGCTGCCATTGCCCTTCAATCTGTATCCAGATTTTCAGATTTGCAACTGGCTTCAAAGCACAGGTGAGGAAAGCTAGGCCCACCCATGCAGGTGACGTGCTTTGACAACATTACACTGGAAGCTGATCACGTGGCCTGGAGGAGAAACTCTCAGGACACAAAGTCCAGTGTTTGTTTTCTTCTACTGAACTACAAGCCCCTTTGAGACAATCAAATAAGCATGATATATAACAAAAAGTTTTCTGTAAACATTATTGCAACATACAATCATCCTAAGTCACCCCTTCTTTGCCACTGGAAACGTGAGCCTTTTCTCTATAAATATGATTCACTTTAATTTTATTCTTTTATTTTTGATCTTTCTAATGTCATTCTACACTTGAAGCATCATCTTTGAAGAAGCGTCACAAAGAATGTCATTTTATGCCCGGGAGCGGTGGGTCACGTCTGTAATCCTAGCACTTTGGGAGGCTGAGGTGGGTGGATCACCTGACGTGAGGAGTTCAAGACCAGCCTGGCCAATATGGTGAAACCCTGTCTCTACTTTTAAAATACAAAAATTAGCTGGGCATGGTGGCGGGTGCCTGTAATCCCAGCTACTTGCGAGGTTGAGGCAGAATAATTGCTTGAACTGGGGAGGTGGAGGTTGCAGTGATCCAAGAATGTGCCATTACACTCCAGCCTGGGCAGCAAGAGAGAAACTCTGTCTCAAAAAAAAAAAAAAAAAAAAAAAAAGGTCATTTTATTCAGTTTGGGATTTCTCTTAATGAATTTGCATTAGCTTTATAAAAAGTGTCTCTTCATAGTAAGAAAGGTCAGATAAGCAAAAAAATGACATAAAATAAACTATAAGATCAACATGCATATCATTAAAAATCTACTAGTTCTTGGTATTAAGCAATACGCAATGTATTAAGTACAGGAGATCTGGCCTTTCTGTTTCTGAATTGTGTATAGATAGTTTTCACCACTTTTGAGATTACCAACATGATTTTAAGAAGGCAGAGCAGTTCTAGAGGTTCCTAGGAAAGATTCAGGTAGGAGGACATCTTTCTTTGGGTAGCTCCCAGCCAACACCTGGCATTCCCTGTTCTCAGCTACTCCCAAGTGGTATGTCCTCAAGACAGTGGGATGGAAGCCTGGCTCAGCTGCAGAAGTTCTCTTTCAAACCTGGAACATACCAGACACTTTCTCTGTCTTCTGTAGCTCTGCAAATAGCACCAGCCCCTCCACCCTACAAGAGTTGACAATTTAGTCTCCAAGAATGTTCTGCATACAAGTAAACACATTCAGCTAGTAAAACACATTGGAAGCAAATCTCTTCCATGACTTCTATGTGGTCCAACAATCTGACATAAATACAATGTTTTCTAAGAATACTTAATAAACACAATGCATGCACGGTGTCTTAAAAGAAGCAGTAGCATCCTTTAACTGAGGAGCCTTCCTTAATTTATTCTATCGTGATAATTGGGGACAAGGAGATACTATGATCTGGAGGATGTGAGGGGGTAATGCTGCCAAAAATACACAGATTTTATAAAGTGTTTACAGTCAGTAGAGAGGAAAGGAGGTAATCAGAGTTAAATAATCAGAGCCATGAGCATTTTAAATGATTATGCTTTCATTTGAAATAGGCGCTGATTCATTCAAATATTTTTATTGAGTGTCTGCTGTGTCCAAGGCACTAAGTTAGGTGCAATGTTAGATAAATCATGTCTTTCCCTTCAGTGAGCTTGTAATCTGAAAGAATACACAAGAGTACTTAGGTCAGGTACAGGTGGGAGGACTGCTCAAGCCCAGGAGTTCAACACTACAGAGAACTATGAACATGCCACTGCACTCCAGCCCAGGTGACAGAGCATACATAGAACCTGTCTCTACCCAAAAAAAAAAAAAAAAAAAAAAAGTGTACATAAGACTTCAGATAGGAATAACGTTGATTAAGAACCAGAGAAGGCCAGGCACGGTAGCTCATGCCTGTAATCCCAGCAGTTTGGGAGGCCAAGGCGGGCGGATCACAAGGTCAGAGGTCAGGAGATTGAGACTATGCTGGCTAACACGGTGAAACCCCGTCTCCATTAAAAATACAAAAAATTAGCCAGGTGTGGTGGCGGGCACCTGTAGTCCCAACTACTCAGGAGGCTGAGACAGGAGAATGGCGTGAACCCGGGAGCCAGAGCTTGCAGGGAGCTAAGATCGAGCCACTGCACTCCAGCGTGGGTGACAGAGTGAGACTCCATCTCAAAAAAAGAAAAAAAGAACCAGAGGAGGTGATCTTCAAACTTGAATAAGAGGCCAGAGTTTAACTTCTGGATAATAAAGGAAAAAACAATACAGGTAGAAAGATATAAGATCAACAGCTACAAAAAAAAGCATTGAGGTATAAAAACTTAAGAAAACAACATTGATTTAGATAAATAATGTGCCATAGGGTATTAGAAGAAAATAGGATAAAAGGAAGTGGGTTCTGAGGAGGGAGGACATTCACATCAGTCTGATTTTATTCGGAAGACCGTGATGAAACATTTAAGTCATTTAAGCAATGGAATAACACAACCAGAGCTTTACACAGCATAATTTTTAAGGAATGCATAAAGTGAATAATGTGTTCAAGAGACTAACAGAAATGAATCCATCAGAGGGCTGTTGGGCTAGCCCAGTAAAGGTGGTATTAAAAAACAGAGTTTTATGTGTGTTATGGTCCACAGGGACCTGAAAACCAACTTCGTCTGTGGGTTAGTGGTGGACAGGATGGGCAAAAGACCGCAGAGAAGCCAAGGATGGCCCTTTCGCTTTAAGTCTGGGAAACTGGAAGGATGGTGGGACCACAACCAGAAAGGGGTAACTCAAGTTTAGCAGGAAGATGATGGACTTCATATGCTGGATGTGATGCTCCTGTAGGAAACCTTGGTGATGATGTTGAGAATAGAGTAAGAAGTACAGAGCTGGAACTCAATAGATAGATAGATCATGATTTAGAAGTTATTCAATTGTGGTAGAAGAAGAATTCAAAAGAAGGGAATAGATTGCCAAAGACACCTTGAAAAAAGAGAAGATGTGGAAGGCAGGTCCCTGGTGTATTAGTTTGCTAGGGCTGCCATAATAAATTACCACAAACCCTGTAGCTTCAAACAATAGAAATGTATTCTCTCATAGTACTGGAGGCTACAAATCTGAAATCAAGAGGTCAGCAGGGCCATGCTCCCACCAAGGACTCTAAGGAAGGATCTATCCCTTCCTAATTTGTGAATCCATCCTTCCCTAGTTATGCTAAATGAAATAAACCAAATGTAGAGAGGCAAATACTATATTATCTCACTTATATTTGAATTCTAAAACAATTGAACTCGTGGAAATAGAGAGTCGAGTGGTGGTTGCCAGGGGCTGGAGTATGGGGGAAATGGAGAGATGTTGGGTAAAGGGTACAACTTTCAGCTATAAGATAAATAAGTTCTGGGCCTAGTGTACAGCATAAGGACTATAGTTAACAATACTGTACTGTTTACTTGAAATTTGCTAAGAAAGTAGATCTTAAATGTCCTTACAACACACATGCATACATACACACACACAAATGGTTTGATTGTGTAATCATTTCATATATATCAAATTGTCATGTTGTACATCTTGAATATATACGATTTTTATTTGACAATTAAAATTTCTTTTTAAAAAATCTGTCCTTGCCTCATCTGGTTTCTGGTGGTAGCCGGCAATCCTCTGCATCCTTTGACCTGTGGCAGCTTAACTCTGCTTCAATTTTCATACAGACTTTTTCAGTGCCTGTTTCTGTCTGTGTTCAAATTTTTCTCTTATTATAAGGTTATAAGTTATTGTATTAGGACCCACCCTAAACCAGTATGACCTCAATTTAGTTTTATTACATTTAAATGATACTACTTCCTAATAGTCACATTCAGAGCTACCAGGGGTTAAGACATCAACATATTTTGGCAGCACTCAGCTCTACCCACTACAACTGAGAATGCCGATATTAGATGTCTAAAGAGAAAAAGAAAACAGAATGGGTATGGCTAGTAGGTAAAGAAGATGGTCATCATAATTCTTTGGTGAAGACATGATTTAATTTTACATTTTACAGTAATTTCTGTAAAATTTAATAAACATTTTTACATTTGTATGTTAATTTACCAAAAATAAAGTTACCACATTTCAACTTGCCTTAGTTTATGACTTTCTGGTGTACTTTTTTATTTGTTGTCTTACCTAATATGATATTGCAAAGGTAAAACTACCTTCAGGTGCTGAAAATAAAACCATGGTACATAGGTAGGTTGTGAAAGAAGGTATTTTGGAATTCCCTTTTAGAATTTAAAATATCATGGACTTGATCAGATATGGTGGCTCATGCCTGTAATCACAGCACATCAGGAGGATAAGGTGGGAGGAACGCTTGAACCCGGAGTTCAAGAGCAGCCTGAGAAACATGGTGAAACCCTATTTCTTATTTTCTGAATTTACTTTTTTAAAAATAAGATAAAATATCATGAACTTTATAGAACTTAAAACATCCCACAATTTACAAATAATGAATTGTCATTGCCACTTGCGTTACAACAAAATTATGTCTTATCACTAATCCCTCATGGGAACAGCTGATCTTAATATTGCTTATATTATTTTGATTGTTGCTAATTGTACAACTCCTCATTAAACAAAGTGGAAAACATCATATAGAAAACTTTCTAAGGAAAAAGTCTGCCTATAATTTTGTTATATGTTTTCCATAATTAAAGCATGTAAAGTAATAAAGGAAATTCCTCAACCATCCTTGCTTTGCAAGTTCTGCAATCCTCATAGCATTGGTTTATGTAGTGCATCTTTCCTCTCACAATTATGTAAAAAAGCTAGAGCATATGTCATTGTTTCCATTTTAGAGGTAAACTTCAGAGAAGCCTCACGTCACTGAGAGAGTCAGAAAAGGAGCTGAGACCCTAGTCCTAGGGCCAGGGTGATACTACCATGGCCCCTTCATTATTACCTTCAAAGTTTCTTTCACATTGATCAGCAAAATTTCACAGCAAAAAGGTTGATTAATGATCAATTAATGATAAAACAATTAATATCACCTAATTAAGGCCATGCTCGATAAATTTAAAGGTCTTGATAATAGTAAGGTTATAAAATATTTGAACACAATTAATGTATGTGAAACTTTGTACCCCAAAGAGAAGATACATATTTATTGTATGTATACATGGAACTTTTTAAAGTGTATACTTGTACCCAAAACAAAATTTCAAGAAATAAGAGGGCATGTCATGAAATAATGTTGTCTGAACAAAATGCAATACAATTGAAAATTTTAAAAACTCCAAACACAAATTTTAGAGCACTTCTTTGAAAAACTTTTATATCAAAGAAATTCTAACGAAAATTAACTTTTATAATTAAATGACAATGATAACACTGAAGATCAATACTTCAGAAATGAGGTTAAAGTAGTAAAGGAATATATCACCTTAAATATTAGAATACAAGATGACTGAAGAGCAAACTGTTAAGTTAGAAAATAACAGATTAAAACTAAAAAAAAGAGAAGGTAGAACATAAAAAAAGTCTACAATTATTCTATGTCTCCATTTACTCATCTCCTTTTGGGGATTCTGGAATCTCAGGAATAAGGACTGAGTCTAACAACAAGAAGCCTGAGATTTCTTTGCATGAGCAGAGGATTTCTAAAGACACCTATTTCAACATAATTTAGAAGAAGAAACTTAAGGCATTGAAACCGAATATCATAATTAAATGATTTCATATCAGGATGATGTCCAATACTGGTTTTCCTTAAAAAAGCCAAATATAACTGTACTTTCAAAATGTAAAGCTATATAGAAACAGAAATGTAAAATTAAAATAACCTTTCAGACTACATCTAAAATGTAAATTACTATGAGAGGAAATGAAATTTGTATTTTATTTATTACACTTTCTAGGACCCGTAAGGAATTATCAGAATTCTCAGTGACTCTATATTTTTTGTCCTAGATAAGTCACAAAAGACACGGTTTCAAGGCTTTGTATCGGCAAAACACACCATTCCCTGGGGCAGGTGTCCTCGCTAATGGCACCACTCTTAATTTCCATTAGGTAATGGGAAAGAAAAGTAAGGAGTGGGCTACAACTCCATTGCAAACAAATAGTATAACATCACAGCACGACTGCTCAACCACAGAACCTAGCACACTCAAAATTAGCAAAACAAAACAGATGAAACAGACAAAGTAGCTCTCACAACATCTATTTGCTAAAGGTGATACATTTTAATCTGAAAATAATTTTACTTCTTTACTTAAACCTCTCTATTCCTATTTGACATGTTACTCAAATACATTGTCTTCCATATGATGCATTATAAATTCATGTGCACTTCTAAAATTAACTAATTTGTGGTATTCTGATTATTACGATCCTGCTACCCCACTAGGCTGCCTCCAGAATAAATTAAAACATCAGATGTTAATTCTCTATTATGAGTCTGCTCCCCCCAAGATTATGAGCACCATGAGGGAGAAATATTGCCTAGTGCATTACTATACCATCAGCACTGCACACTGCCCATGGCCACTGTAGGCACTGAAATTTGTTGAAAAAATAAGAAAATGTTGGGGGTGGGGGAAGGGAGGGAGGAAAAGAGAAACAAGAAGTAGTAAAATAGAAATGGAAAAGCGGTTAAGACTAGAGGCAAATCACCTAGTGGAAGCAAAAAGTGGTAATTCGCAGTCTTACCTTAAGAGAGTAGTCAGAAAAAAATAAAGGAGAATTCGTTTTTCTAAAATTATAGCATTTGAATTGTTTGAGATTTTGTTAGATTATTTCAGTATAGGGAGAAACAACTAGACATGTTACAACTACTCCTATGAAAATGATGCTCAGTAAGAGAATTTCCAATGCCATGGGATATGGAAATTCACATTCACGGGCTTAACCACCTTTTTCCCTCTAAAAACTGGCCCCTAAAGGGCTTCACTTTAGATATAAGGAGCTAAAATTTGAATGTGTTCTCCAATGTGCATATGTTGGAAACTTAATCTCCAATGTACCTAATAACAGGTGATTAGGTCGTGAGGGCTCTGCCTTCATGAATAGATTAATGTCGTTGTGATGGGAATAGGTTAATTATCTCAAGAGTGAGTTTGTTATAAAAATAAGTTGAACTTTCTAATGCTCTCTTGCACTATCTTGCCCTTCTACCTCTGCCAAGGAATGACACAGCAAGAAGACCCAATAAGATCCTAGCATTTTGAGGTTGAACTTCTCAGTCTCCTGAACTGTGAGAAATATTAATTACCTAGCCTGTGTTAGTCCGTCATAGCAACACAAAACCAGCTAAGATACATGGGAAACATTATT
Source organism: Chlorocebus sabaeus (assembly GCF_047675955.1). Lineage (NCBI taxonomy): Eukaryota > Metazoa > Chordata > Mammalia > Primates > Cercopithecidae > Chlorocebus > Chlorocebus sabaeus. Next base: position 102,843,460 of record NC_132904.1, on the reverse strand, counting down.
TATAATGCAGCCTATTTACTGATGTCTCCAGATAACTGTACTAATAAGCAGAAAGAATGAATGTCCATTAAGATTTAAAAGACCTCAATTAGAATTGAAGAATTGATGAGACATTAGAGAGGGACAGAAAAAGATAGTGTTTATCTCCATAAGTGTGTACCAGCTGCTCCATTTTCTTTCAAGTGCCCTTTGTGCTTAGAAATAAATAAATGTATGGGATAGGTTAAAAAAAGAAAAGTATCCCTGTCTTAAAAACTACCAAACATGACAAATGAGTTCATGTGAATGACACTGTACTCAACAACAGTTGATAATGGATATTGGATATTTATGAGTATGCAACTATGCAGGACTATATAGCGGGCCCTATCTTATATGCCTGGTGCTAAATCACAAAACTTAGCTTATTAAACACGAGCTGTGAAGATGACTGGCAGCTCCCTGATCAAAATGAGCTTTGTGAAGAATTATTTACCAAACCCCAATAGCCAGCATATGACACCAGATCTCCAGTGGTTTGCATATACTAGTTATTATCTTATGAATTTTTTAAATATTTTGCTTTTGTCCTCGGGGGTAGCAATATTCATAGCATAAAATACACGATTTCCCTGTCACTTGACTAAGAAAGTATGAAGTATAGATTAATAAAACCACAAAGAAACATTTATCAGGTTAAAAAGGTACCAAATGATAATATGAGAAAGAAAACCTTGCATTACACACAATCCTTTCCACAAGTGATAGTGCTCACTTATTGGGAACCAAACATGCATGAGGTTCTATGCAAAGGTTAAGTGATTTGCTCAAAATGGTGTGGTTTATAAATGCCAGAGGCAGGATCCAAAACCAAGACTGTCTGATGATAAATTTATTTCTCCAACATATACTCAACTCTTACTTCAGTTTATCCTTATAACAACCCTGGAATTAAGCAGAGCAACCATTGTTGAATTCACTCATTTATTCACCAAGCATTCATTCATTCAACAAACATTTACTAAGTGCCTGCTATGTACTGGTCATTATACTTTAGTGGTTACAGACTTAGGTCAAGAGAAATTAAGTCTTCTGAAAGATTATTCCTTGTATTCTTCCTGTTGTTTACATTTTTCAAAATATCTTATGTTGATTATCTACCTTCAACCTGGAGTAAGGCAATTGAATTATTCAGGCATCTGCATTGTCATGGAATGTTTTCATAGGAGACATAATGTTTAGTAATTTATCAGCCTGAATAATAGCAGTTCTCAGTAATTAGGAGCAGCAGACTGAGGCTGCATACAAATGGTGCTCCTAATCTACTATATACAATATGAGACTGATAATAGTTTGTGAATTTATATAGAAGCAACATACCTTGGTAACAGCAACACCTGAAACATAGGAAGCTATTTCCTTTGCATAACTTCCCAGTGTATAGATTATTACCAGATTTCTTCTAAAGAGTTTTCTCTTTTAGGATGCTGATTTACGTCACAAATCTAAGGAGTATAACAATGAATCCAAAGCACCTACTGAGTGTTTAGCCACGTGCAAAGTGCTAGTGGTACAAAACAAGTATTAAGCCAGTTCTAGGTGACAAGAAGTTTTATGCTCTAATGATCTGGATGACCAAGGTCAGTGATCTAGGAAGAATGAGAGGAAGAAAACATGTAAGTGGCCAGCAGAACATTAACAATAACCAAAGTTTTTGTTCAGGGCTATTGGAAGGCAGGGATATTGGAGAATGGAGAGTATTGAGTAAATTCAAGGAAATATTAGGCATTATTAACTTGAAGGGAAGGAATTTGCTACCTAAGAGAGTATCAGCATCCCAGCCACAGCCAGGTAGCCTAAGAGAGAGAAACTCTCTTTTCTTGCAAAAGATGAGCTTGGGTTTGCATACTCATCATAACTTCTCACCATTTGAAATATTTGGGAATTCATATTTTCTACTTTTCACCTTATTTATTTTCATGTGACAATTCATGTTTATTGTAATGTTTGGGGGGAAACAGGGCCTTTGTATTCTGACACTCAATTTAGTTTCTGTTTTATTTTTTGTTAAATTGTAAATAAAGCATTTTGTCTAAAGTATTCAAAGTGTGTAAACTTCAAGTAAAAAAAAGCTTAAAGTAAAAAAATTTAAAAACAAACTATACCAACTTCCATTAAAATAGGTACAACCAATGGGTGTTTAAGTAATCTCAAAGTATTTGTGATCATCTCTCTCCTTATAAGACATTCCCTGAGAAGCATTTTATTTGAGATTAAAGAAAAATCAATAAGCTTGGTGAAAGGCAGTGATTATATAATAAAGTGGGTGGTAAATTTGAAGTTAAGTCTAGAATTTAAATTTTACTTTCATCACAAAAGATTGAGGAGACCATGGGCAAGGCTCTTAATTTTAATGTGTATGACTCATATAACTAAAGTGTCCTCAGTTGTCACTAGGGTGTGAGTACAATTGGTCTGCATGAACACTAAAATTTCATTGACTTTGTCCTATTTTCTTACAAAAACTTCTCAAAATCTCATCCAGTTATTTTAGGAAGTTCTTAGATGGTATCAAATAAGATCAATAACATGTCTGTTAGTTACAGCATAGTAAATGGTATCCTGCTCTGTCATTGCTACCTCCTGAAGCTCCTCGCATTCATGGCTGACAATCAAACAGTGATGTCCATTCTGAAGATTCTCAATCCTAACATTTCAAAAAGCCTCCTCTCAAACTACCTGCATATCCAGAGGATCAAGCTACCAGCATATTATTCCATAGAGTCAGGTAGTCGAGGCATCAGCGCCTCAAGGGCATTTCAATTGGGATTGAGAAGAATGCTATCTCAGTTTGCTTGGGCTGCTATTAAAAAAAAAAAAAAAAAAAAAAAAAAAAAAAAAAGTCATATGAATGGGGTGGCTTATAAACAACCGAATTATTTTATTTTTTTTTCTTACACTTCTGGAAGCTAGAAAGTCCAAGATCAAGGCATGGGCAGATTTAGTGTCTGGTGAGGTTCTGCTTTCTGGTTCATAAATGGTACCGTTTTTATTGTGTCATCAAATAAGGAAGGGCTAGCTAGCTCTCTGGGGTCTCTTTTATAAAAGCACTCCACCCAATCAAAAGGTCTGCAGCCCCATTTCATACCTAACTCCCAAAGGCCCACCCTCCTAATGGCACCACCTTGGGGGGTAGGATTTTGACATAGGAATTCAGAGGCATACAAACATTCAGACCATGGCAAATACCTTTCCACCTAACTGTTATTGCCCTGGACATTGTAGTGTGGCTACACATCTCATGGACTCTAGAAGAAATCACTCCTTCAGCTTTTGCCATCACCCCTTTCTCTAAAGGGCTCAGACATGAGTTCTGTGGAGCTGAACTGCCCAGAGGTTGTCACAACCCTTTGCTGTCTACTCTCTAAACTTGAAGTATAAAGAATGCCACACTTCTTTCTTTTCTTTATCATAGTACCTCCTCTTCAGGTCCTACCATTACCCAAAGTTCTCAGGAAATGTGGGTCAGTCATTTTGTGGCCACTTTTCCTTCTCTTAGGTTGCTTCTTAACCTGGGGGCTTCAACCCTTCAAGAGAAACTAGGGAAAATAATTTCCAATCCAGGACCATGGGTTGAAATCAATGTGTCTTGTTCATGTCCCTAGAGTCAGTATGAAGAAGGTTGCCTGCTTCCCTGTAGTAGCTCCAGTCTTACCAAGGCAGTCTCTGTCTTGGCAAGTTTTACTGACATTTCCATGCCACCAGGGCTTGGTCCCCAAATCTCTACAGGCTCCCTTAGAGAGGAACAGGACAGGGATCTCAGCTACTTGCAGAGATTCTCACTCCGCAGACTTCCCAGTCTTAGGAAGTCCCATTATCAATTCTTCTTTCTGTTGTCCTCCCCTTCTCTTTTCATTTCATTATAACCATTTCTCAGATAATCCAGGTTTACCTACTTGAAGGGCCCAAACCAGGAGTCATAGAATCAGTCAGTTCCTTAAATGTTCACATGTCGGTTTGATTCACAAAGTAGTTTATAATATTTATGCCAACATCAAAAACTAGAAGATTATACATTTAGAATTTTTTGTGACTTCTTTTAATAAATCAAAAGTCTGATGAATTGAGTCCACATTCCTGAATGTTAAGAATGGGCAGTAACTGAGTAGCACTTTAGATAGGGCACACACTCAACAGTTTCCCACAGTCTTCACTGTTCCCGACTGGTTACACCTAGCTCTCTTCATTGTTTTATGGTAACTGGTTGGCTACTGTAGTCATCAGAGTTTGCAACCCTTGGCCTGGACCTTACCAATAAAAACTATACAGCAAGATTTTCTTTACTTGGTGTCACTGTATCTGGCAACTTTCAGCTCTGAAATGCAGAAAGACTTTTAATATTTTCTGTGGTCTGAATGCTAGTGTCCCACCAAAATTCATATGTTAAAATGTAATCACCAAAGTGTGATGGTATTAGATGACACTTTTAGAGGCTCTGCCCTCATGAATGAAATTTGTGCCCTTATAAAAGAGAACCCAGAGGGCCAGCTCATTCTTTCTACCATGTGAGGACACAGTGAGAAGGTACCATTTATGACCCAGAAAGTGGGACCCTACCAGACACCAAATCTGCCAGTGCCTTGAACTTGGACTTCCCAGCCTCTAGAACTGTGAGAAATAATTTTCTGCTGTTCATAAGCTACTCACTTCATGGTATTTTTCATAGCAATCTGAACAGACTAAGACAATATTCCTCTGGGGCATGAACACTCAGAAATTCAGAATAGGGGTCCTGATTGTTCAATCCTCTGAATGGGGAATCAGAAATTATCTTTTTATTCTCTGGTTGATGAGTCCAAAGTACCATATTTTGCATGCTAAATTGCTAAATATGACTCTTTTACTTTTATACCTCTTGTATTCCTTTAATATGTATAATTATGTCCTCTTCTAATATAAATACACTCTCCTCTAACATGCTCTATTCCCTGCACATGAGCCAGTGCATGCAAAACACATGCCTCCTTCATCCCCCATCAACAACCTATACCGATGCCAGCCTGATCACAGTGGATTCCAGCAATAATAATATAATGCCCACTTCTCAGAGGTGTAAGAATTAAATAAAATTATGTGTTTAGGTTCTGTTTTTGCCATTGTTTAACCTCTCCATTGCCTATCCTCCTTTCAATTGTTACAGTCCATCTGTTCAGATTTGTCAGTCTAATAAATTGTCTGAGGAACCAGATGGATAATTAAGGCTGAAGAACAGAATACGGGTATTAAGCATCCCGTGGACACATCCCCAAACTCTGTCCTTGGAAAATTGGACAACGAAAGAGTATCCTTTTTTTGGCTATGAGTCATTCCTTTGGAAACCTGAGCAAGGTAAATTTAAGTCACAAGGCTGAGTTTTGAGGGCAGTACCTAACAGAGCTCAAGATTTCCACCAAACTTTAATCTCTACTGACTGACATCAACAAAGATACAATCCACCTCTTCAGATTGTGTAACAATGAGAAAACAAGTGGGAGCTGTCAAAGAAATAGCATTTGACTTGCTTTTATGGAAGAAATTAATCAACCTGACTGTATCTTAGAAAAAGAAAAGTGAAAAGGTTGAGTCTGCCTCTAACGTCCTTTAAACTTCCTCCAAAAAATAGCAAGTGAATATAGGGCATTTCAATTTACTCATAATCAAATGAGGCTAAATGATTGTAAATTTATTCATATCAGTTTCTATACCAATACCTTCACTTTGGTTTTGTATGACGATATGTCTTTTCCCCTTTTCGAGATCATTTCTTCGCCTATATCCTTGAGCCTCAATTCTGTTTTCTCATCTTGCCATTAGACTTATTCCATTAATATTTCTTTCTTCTCCTACATTTTTTCTCCCCCTCCCTCCCTCTCCCATTCTTTCTGTCTCTCTGAACTTCTCCATATAATTTTATAGCTAACATTTTCTTCCAACTTATAAAGAAATAGACACATATATACATTTTGGCTGCTTTGAGACAGACACTTCTGTAACTATCTACTTCATTTCATCACTTTTCTTCCCATTATGGCCAAACCACTTGGAAAACCAGTTTACTCATGACCTCCACCCTCCAATTCCCCATTCATGAACGCAACACACCACTGAAATTACTCTTTTCAAGGACACCAATCCATTTTACTCATGTATACTTTGTAGCTAATTAATGTGGACCTAATTTCATTCTTAGTCTACTTAACTTATTTACGTAAATAAAAATGTCCTCTTTGATGCTCTATCTTCCCTTTGAGTCCATTGTGCCATGCCATCTAGATCCTTTTCCTGCCTCTTTTTTCTTTTCTTGATCTTCATAGTTACATTCTTTTGCTTTATTTTCCCTCATAAATGTTGGTGGTATCCAACATTGTCTCCTGTGCCAACTTTTCACTTTAAGAATCTCCCTGGGCAATCTCATCTACATGCAGGGACTTGACTATTACCTCCACCCTGAGGATCTTCAAATCATATACATTGCTACTCAACAGATCTCCTTCCGGATATTCAGAATTAATGTCCAACTGCTCATATAGGTCATCCTGGAGATACTTCAGCAACAATGGTAGAACCAACATTAAACCTATCTTTCCTCTTAGGATCTAAGCTGGATACTGGCATTACCATCTGACAACCAGTCACCTAAGCCAGGTGTCATCCTAGGTTTCTCTTTCTCCTTTGTACTCCATTGATCATTAAGTTTTTTCAAGCTGACTTCCCAAAAAAGGTGTTCCATCAGCCGTTGTGACTGCTTAATTGGGCTGTGGAACTCCTTAACGGATACTCCTGGCTTCATTATTGGCCTGCTCCAATCTATCTTCCACACCAATCCATCTTGCCTGAGGTTGTTCCATTGTGTTACCACCCTAATTAAATCTTTATCACTTATTAAAGTTAAGTTTGTAGTCATTTCTTTAAGGTTAAGTCTGTAGCATGGTTGCTTTGGCCCCCTATGATATGGCTGCTCCTTACCTCTCCAGTCTCATTATCTGCCTTTTCTTCTTTGGCAATTTGGAGCATGTAAAGTTTTGAGGACACACCATTTTATTGCATGGCTTCATGTCTTTACCCATGTGCTCTTTGTCTTCTATCCTCACTCCCCTTTTCTGCATTAAAAAAATTCTACTCTTCCTTCTCTCTTCTTGGATGCTTTCCTTGAATACCTCATCTTTGTCTGTCACTTACTACCATGAGAAGGTTGAGCATTTCCTCTTTTGCATCTCCATCTGTTTTTATGCCCTGTTGAAGCACCAATCACACTAAAATTTGCCAATTATAGACCTAGCTATCTTCCCCTCTTTTAAAAATAGGATCTCTAACACTTAAGCATTATATTTTGTCTTTGAATCTTCAGCACCTAACCTAGTGCCTGGCTCCTAGCAGGATGTTAATAGATAAGGAATAAATGGATAATTTCAATTTATAAATATGCAGTAAGAGCTTAACAAAATGTATTAAACTGGGGAAATAAGCATGAATTAGCACTCAGAGGAACTTATAGTCTAGTGATACTTATAAATCAAGTGACTTACACAAAAAAATACAACAGAAATTGATGGATGTATTGTCACTGGTGTGACTTCATAAAGTAAATTAGAGTAAGTGTGCTTTGTCATTATCTGTTATTGTAAGTATCCAGATTTGCATAATAGATAAGCAAGGAAGTAGTTATTTGCTTTTCACAGATTACTATTTTTTTAGTGGATTTTCCATAGGATCGCTTGAAGTTATCAGAGTCTATAAAATAAAGCAATTCATAGCAAGTTTCTTACATATAGATTATATAAGGTTAGGTATACCACACCTCATCTTCCCGCAGCCTACCTCTTTTATTTTATCACCCATAGGACATTCAAGAGTGATGCTCAAATAACTTCTTAACAGGCTCCAGAAGTAAAAATAAAGTCAGGTCAAAATCAAAGGACATAAGGCAGGAGGTCAATGGAAAATTACTTTCCAGGATTTAAGAACTAGCATGCTGAAAATGTGAAGCCAACATCCATTTAATGTTGAAGCTGTTCCTTTACACAGGTTCCAGAGGGGTGTACTATCTGAATTACATAAAATTTCAAGCATATTTCATTCATTCATTAAAAAAAAATGTATTCAAAAGTGACTCTGTGAGCCCAGAGTGTCTTATGCCTATCAGAAGAGCATAACTGCCCACTCAATGCAATTTGTTCAAGTTAGTCCCAGCACAAAAAAGCTTGGGGCCCTTCTTTCACATTTGAAGTAATCGATGTCCTCTTAATCTCCTAAACGTGATTGAGAAAGAATGCCATCATATTTCTTTTAGCTACTATCTTGCAACCATCAAGAGAACAAGCTTTTGGCAATTACCTGCCAGAGGCTGGGGGAGGCAGGCGGATGGGAAAGTGGGAGACATTGAACAAAGGGTACAATATTTCAGTTAGATCGGAGAAATAAGCTGCAGTAATATCTTGCACAGAATGATAACTATAATAAATAACACTATGCTGTATATTGATTTCTTTTAAATTTAGAGACAAGGTCTCTCTCTGTTATCCAGGCTGGAGGGCAGTGACACAATCATAGCTCACTGCAGCCTCAAACTCCTGGGCTAAAGTGATCCTCCCACCTCAGCATCCCAAGTAGCTGGGACTACAGGTGCATACCACCATGCCCAGGTAATTTATAAAATTTTTATTTTGGAGAGATGAGGATCTCGTTATGTTGCCCAGGCTGGTCTTGAATTCCTGGCTCAAGTAATATTCCCACCTCAGACTCCCAAGATGTTGGTATTCCAGGCATAAGCCACCACACCCAGCCTTGCATTGTATATTTCAAAATTACAAAAATGAACTTTAAGTGTTTTCACTACAAAAAAAAATAAGTAGGTGAGATGGGTCTGTTAGTGTGATTTAATCATTCCATAATATAAACATTTATCAAAACATCAGGTTGTACTGTATACATATATATAAAATTATTATTGTCAATTACAATTTTTTTTTTTTAAAGAAAGAGCAAGCCTAAGGATGAGGCAGGTACTGAGAAAAATCACAGAGAAACAAGACCAGATGCTGATCAACTCTAGATTTTACAGTAATGTGAGTAAATGAATCCCAGTATTGTTTAAGTCAGTGTGCTCTGAGGTATCTGATATTTGTAACTAAAGTCATCCTAAATTAGAGAAAAAATAATCAAGAACTAGATCATGAAGGACCCTTTAAACATGATAAGGCATTTGACTTAAAGAGACTAGGAAGCCACTGAAAAGTCTTATACAGAGTAGTAGCATGACTGTTGGCCTTAATAAACTTTGACTTTCATCAAAGGGAAGATGATAATCTGAATTTTATAGAATTTTATAATTTGGCTTAGTACTTCCTAAAGGAACTCTGGAGAAGAATTCTATAAGTGAATTGATAACATGTTTGTCCACGCATCAATAACAAGTTTTTGCTAACAACTCTCCTACCTACACAGTATTTATAAACACTGCCATATCTTTCCTCTTACTTATTAACAACACCAACTCAGTTTCTAAATAGCAATTATCAGGAAGTTTTTATGGGAAGTTCTCTGCTGCACCCAAATTGTAGAGTCAAGCGTTCTGGAGAACTGAAAACAGCTTCGGTCCTATTGTCAAGGTGGTTTGATTGTGAAAAAGATTCTACTGGCGTCATCCTTGAAACGTTTCTTTCCCCTGCTCCCCAAGAGTTTTGTTTATTCTATTTCCAAAATGTGTATTTAATCCATGCACTGAACTTGGTCTCCACTGTTACTTCTTTAAGGAAAACTACCATCAGGAACGTAAACTACTGAAAATATGCCCTCATTGGTGCTCCATTCCCATACCCACCGGCAGCCAGCATGAGCACTCTAGTGACAGTTTTCTCCTAATGAAAACTTTTCAGTGGTCTCCCAGTGAGCTCAAGATCAAAATCAGAATTCTCAATATGACTTCAAGGATGCTCTAGGATCTGTGCTTTCCTGTCTCAGCTTCACATCAGCCAATGTCATCTTCAGCACTCTCTCCAGCACTCATCATGTGTATAGTCCAGGACTTCTCTTTGCTCTACAGACCCACCACATGTCTCCTCTAAGGACCCTGCATTAGGGCCCCTGCCTAGCTTCTCTTTGGCCTCCTCCATATTTAGCAAATAATTTTTCCAGATTCAGGTCAATGTAACTTTACCAAGGAGACGTCTTCTAATCACTTTGCTATATTAAGTCCACATGTTACCTGCTTTCATAGCACTCCATGCTTTACCTTCACGTCCTTTTCACAGTAGCTATATATTTATTTGAGTAATTATAAGTTAATGTCTATCTCTCTCGCTTAACTGTTAACTCCATAAAGTTTCATGGATATGTGATTCTTTATTTAATCCCAGAACCTAGCACAGGTCCTGGCACATAATAAGCATTTAATATAAATGAATCAATACACAAATAAATCAGCATGACTGTTTGTAATACAAATTTAGCCACACCTCCCTGGGTGTTTCTTTGCCATTCACAAGGTCATTTGTTGAAGAAAAAAGTCCTCAACCGAGCTCTACCATTCATTAGTCATGTGATTGTAAAGCAAGTCACTTATCTCTGTATTTATTCATCTTTACTCAGTTTTCTCCTCTATAATCATAGGTACCAGATTGGGTTTTTTGTTTGTTTGTTTGTTTTGAGACGGAGTCTCGCTGTCTCCCAGGCTGGAGTGCAGTGGCTGGATTTCAGCTCACTGCAAACTCCGCCTCCCGGGTTCGCACCATTCTCCTGCCTCAGCCTCCCTAGTAGCTGGGACTACAGGCACCCGCCACCGTGCCTGGCTAATTTTTTGTATTTTTAGTAGAGGTGGGGTTTCACCGTGTTAGCCAGGATGGTGTCGATCTCCTGACCTCGTGATCCACTCACCTCGGCCTCCCAAACTGCTGGGATTACAGGCTTGAGCCACCACACCCGGTCTTGGGTTTTTTTTTTTTTTTTTTTTAACTCTTGTGAATTGTACAAGTTCTTTAAAAGTTGGTACATTTTTGCCCTTCTTTAATCACCAGAAGAATAAATTGCTTGCTTTCATTTGATAACAAGTTAACAACTGAACATCACAAAATGTATCTGACAGAAGTCATTTGCATCTTTTCCTTACTTCTTACTCTCCTTGGCATTTTTCTTAAGTAAGAGATTTGCCCAAAATGCATATATGTTGGAATAAGTCTATGTTACCATGGCAATAACCAGAAATAAAAGCAATGTAAAAAAAAAAAAAAAAAAGTGTTACAGCCTTTCAATTACAGTCAGGAATGAGATCTAAGGAGAATATCTTCAAAATTAAAAACCTTCCCAAAGTAGAATCAAAATTTCTAATACAATAATGTTTTTGCATGCAGTCTACCTTTTTCATCCTGACTGTTGACAATCAGCCAGAATTTCAGTAAATAATCAGAAGTCATTCAAAAATATTTGTATAAAGAAAACATAAACAAAGTATGCTCTGTGAGGACTCTTCCTGCTCAGATTGGGATGGGAGAGTCTCCCACCCAGAAAGAGGCACTTCCTCTTCCGCTTTACTGATGCTCTTTGTTTCAGGAGAATGAAGGCTCGGGCTACTAGCAGCCACTGACGTCATGCCTCATGCTGAAAGCAAGGTCATAAACCAAGTTAGACATGTTTTTAGTCCCTCTCTTCTCTCTTAGAGTTAGAGAAAGAGTGGGCCAATCTAAATGCTCAGTCCCAAATCCTAGGCTTTACTGAGGTTTGATCATGTGCCAAAACACTGCTAACAACAGAACATACCATGACGATTAAGAAACGGCTCTGCCTTTAAGGAGCACAGAGTCTGATGTGCAGGAGAATCATTTATGACATAGCAGAGGACAGAACAGGGCAGAGGGATACACAGAGTGATTAATGTAGCACAGAAAAAGGGGTAAGGAAAGGAGGGCAGGGAATTTTTCATAGAAAAGTCAATGCTTTGTTGGAATCTTGCAGTACAAGTAGGATTTGCCTAGAAAAAAAGGAAGTGGAAGCAGGAGTAACATTGAAGACATTTAACAGCCTGCACAACCTGGGCACTGACTGATTAAGTCTTTACTGTGGAGCAGGGTCTCGAAACCCCACTCCCACCAAGACAGGTATCTGATTTGTTAGACTTGCAGGGAGGGAGCAAAAATTCCTGTAGAAAAAGACACAGTTGTCATAATTGATGTATTTGTATAAAAGTATTTTGATATTTTAACAACCAGTGTATCTGTGCTCATGTGTGTTCACTAAATATCTATCCTGATTTGGGGGAGAAACTTATAGACAGCCAAAACCATCTGCACAAAACACAGGGTGCCAAGAGACCATGGAGAGTCTCAAGCTGCTCCAAGTTTAAACCCTGCAGAACTGAGACTAAAGAAGATGATGCTGAGGAGACAGGCAGAGACCAGTGCCTGAAGAATCTTTTTCCCCAGACTAGATCATCAAACTGTTTTCAGTTGATGGTAAGACACAGAAGACTTTAATGCAGGCTAGTGAAGTGGTTAGAGTCATATTTTAGAAAGATCACTTTGGCCTTAGAATGAGGATGAAATTTGTGAGGAGAAATGTTTGAAAGCAAGAAGACACAGTAAACAAATAAACAAAGACACAGTAAAGAAGGCATCCGTTTCCAGCAGCAGGGCAGAGGAGATTCTGTAACATGCCTTTGTGGCATGATACCTACCTTACTGTAACTTTTTTACTTTATAAAGATTTTCATATGTTTAAACATTTTGCTCTTTGTGATAACAATTAGCTTAAAACACAAAGCCATTGTACATCTGTACAAAAAACTTTTTTTGTCCTCATAAGCTTTTTTTCTATTTGTAATTTTTTTCTCTTTAAACTTTTTTTGTGAAAAACTAAGATACAAACACACACTAGACTGGACCTACACAGAGGCAGTAACATACATGAAACTGTCATCTCTTGTGATAACAATGCCATTTTCTGGAATACCTCTTGAAGGACCTCTGCCTGAGGCTATCTTTTTAAGTAGAAGGAGTACATTCTAATATAATGATACAAAAGTATAGTATAGTAAATACATAAACCAGTAACAGAGTAGTTTATTATCAAGCGTAATGTACTTATATGTACATAATTGTATGTGCTATACTTTTATGTGCTATACTTTTATGACTGGAATCACAGTAAATTTGTTTATACCAGCACCACAAACACATGAATAATGCATTGCAGTATGTAGGGACCAAGGGAAAGCATCGTCTTTGCCCTCTGAAGGTTTGCTGAAACAATAACTCCCAAAGGCCAGATTAACTGGAGAAAAGGCATACGAAATATATTAACATGTAACTGGGAGAACTGCAGAGAGATTACCACCCCCTAGCCCCAAAGGGGTTCAGAAGCTTATAGATGATCCTGACAAAATGGGTAATGGGAGATGGGAGAGAAGAGGAATTCTGTTGAGGGAATTACTAGGGAGAATAAATGAATCAGGGAACAGAGATTAACTTGTACAGTATCTTGTGAAAGAACCTGTTCAGGTGTGGTTATATTCTTGGTCCTACAGGGAGAGGAAGAATAAAACAACTGTTTTCCTTGGTGGGTGGGGACATTAGGTGGATAAAGGAATTTAACAACTTCATCCTGTGCTTTTAGAGAGATTGTGAGGGGGTTAAACAGGTCATTGAGATCTTGAGCCTTCATCAGTTCAGCATGTCAAAGCACCATATTTTGGGGTATGGATTACTGAGTACCAAGAACTTTGAGGTTACTATGTCTATGATGGCACTAGGTGTCAGCTCCATTACTATCTTATGGGACCATAGTGTTATATGTGGTCTGTTGTTGACACAGAATGTCATGAAGTGGTACATGACTGCTGTATTTTGTCTTTGTCTTGCTTCCTGGCACAGAACTCCTAAAGCCTTTGGAATTTTCTGAGCAATAGGAAGTTCTTCTGTTGTTCATAATGAGCTCCTTTCAATCACACTTGAGTTTGTACTAATGAGGTAACTGAGGATAGATCTCCTGGATTGTCTCAGGTTGGGGCTTATCAACAGAAAGACCAAGTGATTAGAGGATTGGAGCTTTCAGCCCACCCACCTGAGGAAAGGGAAGAGTAAGCGCTATAAATATCCTTGGACAATGAGATTTAATGTGCTTCTGTGCTGGGGCTGGGAAGGCATGGACGCTTCATGCTGCCCCCATCACTGCACCTACTTTGCCCTAAGCATCTCTTCCACGTGACTCGTCCTGAATTTCATCATTTATAATAAACTGGTAAATAGAAGTAAAGCGTTCCCCTGAGTTCTATGATGCATTCTAGCAAATTATCAAACCTGAGAAGAAGCTGTAGGAATTCCAGACTTGTAGCTAGTTGGTGAGATGTAAAGCCTGAGACTTCTGACTAAAACATGAAGTGGGGCAGTCTTGTGTGACCAAACCCTTAAATCTATGGAATTTGACACTAACTCTAGGTAATGTCAAATCTGAATTGAATTGAGTTGAACTGGATTGTATTGAATTAAATTAAATTTATTTGGGTTGAATGGTTGGACCCCCAGTAGGTGTCCAGTAAATTGAATTGGTTGTTGGTGTTGCAAAACACTTCAGACCCTTCAAATGTTAGCATGCATAATTAATGAAGTCTGAAATTAATTAATGTTTTAGCCTTCCAAAATAGGTAAGGGAATTGGGACATAAAATTCTAATCACCCTCCTTATGACTTAGTTGTTATCATTTTTATTTTCCATTCTTAATTCTTCAACATATACTTATTGTTGTGATCATTATTATCATTCACAAAATGTTTAAAATTACCTAGAAATTTACTGACATTATTGTTCTCTATTTCCTTTTGTATTATATATAAACTTCCTTCTGAGGTCATTTTCCTTATTCCCAAAATGTATTTTTTTAAATAATTTTCTAATATTCTGTTAATGTTCTGTTTTGATTTGGTTATTTCACTTGGTTGGATTTAAAGGCAGTGACAGTTTAGTTATGGATGAACAGGAAGACACTAGCAGTCTAAGACATGAAGTGGCAAAACAATGTTTTATATTATGACCTGTATTTGATATGAATTAAATGTGTGCTTTAAACAATACATTGGCTGGACAATTATTATGTAAAGGAGAAATATAAATGTTGTGGGGTGGGGTAGCTGCTTCACACTGCACTGAGAACTAAAAAAAATGTTAAGTGTTTAGGATTCTTGCTTCAAGACATAGTCAGAAGTACAGGGAAGTTTTACGACTATCCAGAAAAACTTCTTATTTCTTGCAGCTATAGGGCTGGTATAATTTTAAAATTAGATGAAGAGTTGTATCTGGAATTGCTTAACTACAATGTAAGTGGAATTTACAGCCTTGCCAAGTCTTGTATGTGAAAAGTGGGACAATTATTGTAAAAGAATGGAAATCTGTGATTAAGGTAAATCTAGATGAATCTGAATATCCCAAACTTTCAAAAGCCAGTGAATTCCCCCTTGTCAGCAGAAACAACTCCTTGCTCACTATGTGAATAATATGGTCTCATCCTGCTTGAAAACTCTGTAAGGACCTCACCTATGATCGTTATCTTGCCTTAGGATGTCAATTGTCCTTACGCTACTAAGGACAAAAATTACTACCCTTTATTGTCTCCAGTCATATATCCAGAGTGAGATGAAAACATACCTCAGAAGAGCAAATACAGAGTTCATTCTATAAGGACAATGATATGGTTTGGCTCTGTGGCCACACCCAAATCTCACATTGAATTGTGATCCCCAATGTTAGGGGAGGGACCTGGTGGGAAGTGATTGGATCATGAGGGTGAATTTCCCCCTTGCTGTTCTTGTGATAGTGAGTTCTCACCAGATCTGGTTGGTTGAAAGTGTGTAGTCCTTCCCCCTTTCCTCACTTTCTCTCCTGTTGCCATGTGAAGATGTCTTTGCTTCTCTTTCAGTTTCCACAATGATTGTAAGTTTCCTGAGGCCTCCCCAGCCATGCCTCCTGTCCAACCTGTGGAACTGTGAGTCAATTAAACTTCTTTTCTTTATAAACCACCCAGTCTCTTGTAGCTCTTTATAACAATGTGAGAACAGATTATTACAGACAAGATTTGTACAAAAATATAGTAAAATTTTGCTAATATATATCAACAAAAACTTAGGGAATGTGTGAGAATAGATCCTAAGAATGGCAGACAAAGGAAGAAGAAACATAATTTTATATTGGGCAGTTTATCTGTATGGACGTACTTAGCACAAATTCTGTGTTCATTATGCTTGCACAAACAGTTGGGAATTATTTTACAATACTTGACAGCATTTCTTTATTTTTAAGCAATATTTACAGCATTTGGTGGTGCCACTTTGATCCACGTGCCAAGTAATTCATAAGCTCTCAGTGGTATCAAAGAGAAAATGCACTGGATAGAATTAAATAGGCAAGCATAACTTTATTCTAGACTATTTCAATAGGAGACAAAGATTGAACTCACCCACACTAAAACAAAAGACAAAAGGATTTTTAAGGAGTTAGGTAAGCTAGTGGAAGTACTGAGGACTGAAGGATGTTTGGGGGAGATTAGTAAATGGGATTAGGCCGTCTGTGTTTGCTGATTGTTGCTAAGATCCTGCCCTCCCACAGAGACTGGGAGATAGGGGTGGTATGTCTTTTAATAATTACCATTCAAGGGGATGCCTCCCATGTACTTGAGCAAGGCTTTCCTAGACTATAAAGCTGGCAAGAGGTTAAGAGAAGATTTATATCTCAAAGTACCAGAGAAAGAATTAAGAATTGCAAGTTTTTGAAAGTAAATGTGCTGAAAGAAAAGAAAAGAAAAGAAAGAAGGAAGGAAGGAAGGAAGGAAAGAGAAAGAAAGAAAGAAAGAAAGAAAGAAAGAAAGAAAGAAAGAAAGAAAGAAAGAAAGAAAGAAAAAAGAAAGAAAGAAAGAAAGAAAGAAAGAAAGAAAGAAAGAAAGAAAGAAAGAAAATAAATAAATAAATAAATAAATTAGGGTCCACTAGTGAAGTAGAAATGTATCTAGCCAGTCACAGTGACTCATGCCTGTAATCTCAACACTTTAAGAGGCCGAGGCAGGAGGATCACCTGATCCTAGGAGTCCGAGACCAGCCTGGGCAACATAGAGACACCCCCATATCTACAAAAAATTAAAGAATAAAAAATAAGCTGGGTGTCGTGGCACATTCCTGTGATTCCAGCTTACTCAGAAGACTGAGGTGGGAGGATTGCTTAAGTCTAGAAAGTCGAGGCTGCAGTGTGCTGAAATTGTGCCACTGCACTCCAGCTTGGGTGATAGAATAAAACCCTATCTTTAAAAAAAAAAAAAAAAGGAAGAAGAAGAAGAGAGAGAGAGAAAAGAACGGAGGAAAGAAAGAAGAAACTTATCTAAAGTTTAGTCAAACTGAGGTGAATATCTTGGTCAATGGGTCCCGAGCAAGAGGAGTTCTCTTGCTATTTCAGACTGTAAGTAATCAATTCCATCACTGGGAATTTAGGAGCCCATAGGCCTGATAGGGCTTGAAGTATATGGAGCAAACAGGATGTTATAGGGAGAAAGTATTATTAGAAGAATTTCAGTGCAGTCCTCTAAGATTTTGTAGAAAAGCTATGCCATCACTGACAAATTACTCTTCTTTTGATTAACAGCTCCTGACTTACTATTAGGTTTTGGTAGAGTCAGAGTAGATAACCACAGGCTCAAGAGTGAATTTGCAACCTGAGTGCTGCCTCTTGAAGTTATTGTCAGCTGACCACAAAGTCATAAAATCAGACTTGCATAGCAGGATTCTGTCAACATAGGGCCAGATTGGTTACAAGTGCTGGTTTTGTTTAATTAAAAGTTTTAGAGATAATTAACTCTAGTGGCACATGATTTATTAGTGTTGAACTCTAATGGAATTCTAACCATGGTGAGCAATGTTCTTGTTAATAATAAAATAAATTATTATGATCAGTGAATTGTAAGGAACAAGCTAATTATAATAGTAAAGTCCTTAATAGATTAGCAGAATTTTCAGTCTGACAAATTTAAGAAAACACCCTCTTATATCTGAAAAGTTAAAAATCGTCTCTGGCCATACCACCTGGAACATGCCCAATCTCGTCTAAAAACTTAAATATCACTTCTTAATTATTGATGTCCACAACCAGTTCAAGTCAAGAAGACTTACTCAAGTTTCATGCATGGTTTTTCTTCAAATATTTTGCCCTATTTGTATTACCATTAGCAATAAGTTCCTGATAGTTCAAGGAACTGTTCCTTATGTAACCTGTATGCTGTCAGGTGGTAATAGCATTCAGCGCCAGACCTCTGTACTACTTTCTATCCATTCATTTAATCCATGTTTTCCAATCAACTTTTTTAAATGCCTCTGATCCCCAGGTACTACGTGTTACTGTGGATACAGAGACCAAAAGGCATCACCCTTGGCAATGTGGAATCACAGACTAAGAAGGAAAATAGGCAGGTAAACAAATCCATCTTCATTTTGTTTTCAAGACTGGCTAAGAAGATTATGTGCAAAATATGCACATCACGTACAGTTTCAGTACCCACTTTATTCCTGCTTCTCATGTCAGGTGTCAGAGTAGTGGCTTTCAACCCAGCATTGATTAAACAAGACAGATATTTGTGAAATCATGTCAAAGCAGTATGATGTAGCATACCCACAGGTCTATATATCACAATGTATGTACTTATCCTAATTGTAGACACTGACTAAGCATCTATGCTGGGCCAGTTATGCGGATAGAGAGACATGATTCAGAATATTCAATAAAGATTTTGAACAACTTTGCTCTTTTTAATCCACATTCTAGTCCAACTACTATCCATATCTCTGCTCCCTTTTGTAGCAAAATTCCTCAAACTACATATTTATGCCTGCACTCTACATTTCTTCTCTAATTCTCTCTCGATCTCTCTCCAAACAGACTTTAACTCTGCCACCCCCCAGACACAGCTATTGTCAAGGTTCCCAATAATCTCTATGTTGCTAAATCCCGTGGTTGATTTGTTTCCTCACCTAACTTGTCTTAAATGCGTAATGCACATTTTTCTTTTTTTCTGGAAACACTTTCTTAACTTGGCTTCCGACCAAGTTGCTGGGTGTTCCTTTACAATCTCTTTTCCTGTTTTTCTTTTTTTTTCTCTCTCTCTCATCTGCTCTACCTCTAAGTACTGCTGATCCCAGGGCATGGTCCTTGGGCCTCCTCTGTGTTGATGGGCATTTGGGTCATTTCTGCCTTTTGGCTATTGTGACTATTGCTCACTGACTATGTGATCTTCAGTCACATGCCTCTAAGTAGTACCTATATTGTTTCCAATTTTATATTTCACCTGAATTCCAGATTTGTGTATCTAACTGCCTACTCAACATTTCTATTTGCATGTCTAACCACAATGTCAAACTTAATGGCTCCAAAATTGAGCTCCTCCGTCTTCTCACCTTCACCCCCTTTGCACCTGTTCCACCAAAACTAGCTTCTCCTGCAGCTTTCCCCAGCTCAATTAGTGAAAATTTCACTCTTACATTTTCTGAGTCAATAACCTTGGACTTATTTTAGACTTCTCAGTCTTCCTACATCTCACATCTGATCCAACAGCAGACCCTGCTGGCTCTACCTTCAAAAACATATCCACAACCTGACTCTTTTCCTCACTTCCGCTTCCATCACTGGTCCAAGCCTTCATCATCTTCACCTGGAATATATTAAAGGCCTCCTTTCTTATGCTCTTAACCGTGCAATCTCTTCTCTGAAGCCAGCAGGATCCTGTGAAAATGTGAATTTCTTTCTTCTACCCTGCTACTCTAAACCTGCTTGTAGCTTCCCTTTTCACTCAAGTCCTTAGATTGGTTTGCAAGGCCCAGCAGCCTCTTTTCCCAATTCCTCACCCATTACTATCTAGTTTTATGTCTTGCTTCTCTCTCTGTCACTCTTTTCAGTCACACTGGTCTCCTTACTTTTCCTGGGACATTCCAAATGCATTCCCATCTCAGGGCATTCACATAGGCTGTTCCTTCTCAATGGGAAACTTACTAAAACACAAGCATGCCCACCTTATGAACAAAGCCTGCCCTTGCCACCATATGTAAAGTAGCAATATTTCCTATCTACTTCACACTCTATTCTCCCACCTTATTTTATTTTTCTCTATGACACTAACCATCTGACACATTCTTTTTTTTTTTTTTTAATTGCCTGACTTCCTCCTTGGAGTGTCAGCACCAAGTATGAAGGTATGTTGTCTGCATTGTGCTTGGTTTTATCCTAAAACAACGCTGACACAGACTAGGTGCTCAATTGACATCAACCGCATGAATGAACAACTTGAGACAAGTGAAACTTCCAGCTCTATCTGGGAAGATGGATAGAATTTCGATAGTAATGGAATGTATTACCCCTCCATGTAAGTATACATAAGTGCCATTTGAAAAATATAAACACTATACTAATGATTTAAAGATGGACTAGCAGAGCGGAGGAGTGAGCCTCAAGAGAGGTGATTAGCCAAGGAAAATGCAGGCCTTTGCTAAAGAATATCTTTCAAATACTTCTTAATAATTTTTATAATGAAAATACAAGGGTTTGATTTGTATGTCTCATAAAGTTTTCTCAGACCAAAGTGGCAGCATTACTGCTGAAGGCACATCTATGAAAGCATACAGTTCCTGGAGCACATAAGAGTCTGACCATTAGGAATGGCCTCTCCTCTGAGAATCACCCAGTAGAACCCAACCAGAAAGAGACAACGATCTCTTCAGATCCAGGCTGCACAAACTTTGGGTAAGTCAAAGTGAATATCCATTGCTCTTTCTCCATGCAACCATGCAGTTTTGTCTTCCTCTTCCCAGAGCCACCCAAAGACAACCTTGGAAGTTGGGACAGGGAGGGTGTTTTGATAGTGCACACTTATTTTGCATGTGTACAGAGAGAGAATGGGGGCATCCCTGTATATAGTTGCATTAACCGTATTTTGTAGTTTTTGTATCTGATGATTTGTTACTTGATATAATGCCTATATGACATGGCTGAATTTCTACCCTGCCTTAATTCTGCTTAATCTTAAGAAACAAGATGTCTATGGATTTAAAAAAAAAAAAAAAAAAAAAGTTCCCTGTGTAACTAGACCAGCTGACACTGGCTAGAACCAAAATAGCCAACCAAATGACTCCAAAAAGATCTCAGACTTCATTATAATTTCATTTCCATGCTAAATGACATTCCCACCAGTGCCATGACAGTTGACAATTGCCATGACAACAAACAGAAGAAGCCATAAAAAGACAAAAAGGAAGGCAGCGCTGTGGCTCTGAGAAGTTCACTGCCCATTTCCAGAAAAGATATGAATAGTCCTCTTCTTGCTATTAATGTCCAACTCCTTTTTTAGAGAAACCCTATATTTAACCCTCTTGCCCCTCACTAGTCAAGAAGTTGATTTCTGAGCTATACTCCCAGTCCTCAATTCCACGGCCATTGAATAAATCTTGCTCTGCTTCATGGTCACTTTTGGTTTCATGTATTGGCTTCTTGATACCAAACGGAGAAAGACCCCATCTTTTGGGGGACCAGCCTTGTCAGGAACATTTTGACGATTAGGGCAACACTGCCCCTCCAGTGGTTAGCAGACCCCTAGAGATAGCAAAGGGGTTTCTCATCAAGTGTGCCTTCATATGCAAACTAACCAGTTAAAAGCCCACACCCCTCATCTGCCTCTTCTTGCACCATGGATACTATTTCCCTTCCTTAGTCAACCCAGGGCTAGCTATCAGACAACTGGAGACGGGGTAGGGGCCTACACTCCAGCTGATTGAAATCATTCAAACTAGCGAATCCTGAACCTGCTTAGCCTGCTTACCCTACCTCACCGATTCCCTCCCCTGAAAACCACAATGAAGTGTCCTCTGAAGTGTCCTCCCCTCTGTCTGCCTGTGACAAACCTCAGTGTTCTCTCTTGTGGCCCTTCAGGGCAAGGTTGCCTCTTTTTGGAAACTGTGACTACTAAACTATCTTTTCAATGACAATTGTGTTCTCACCTTCTGACCTCATTATTCCTGAATACAAACGAAATCCTGGATACATTTTTAAACAATCATTTACCTTTCTTATGCTTAAAAACCAAACTATCTACTCAGACATTTTGCAATTATACATCGATGCAAGTGTCCTAAAACAAAGTGACATCCTTTTCTCCTGATATTGGGTTGACTGTATAGAAGTGATCACAAATTCTTATAAAACTCATGCCAGCAGTGCTTCAAGCTGACACAATTTCAAAGCCTGACAACGCCCCTTTGAACTTGCCTCACGCAAAAGCTAGACTGCTTTATCCATGAACCTGCTTAGCAGTTGTGCCAGCATTGCTCTACCCAACGACTTCTCTGTCACCTCTTCTTCACTTAATCCTTGCTCTTTCTTTCACTGGCCGATCCATCTCTATTTACTTCTTTCCTACTCCCACCCCACCTGCCCTTAATGCAGCCCCAAGGTGTCCTGCGCAGTATCGTTTGTGATTGTGAGGCAGGAAACGGTCTGGTGCTCACATCTGTTGAGGCAAAGCCGACCTGTAAGTGCATGGCCTCCTAGGTAAATCAGGTATAGCCAGAAAAGACCCTAATTATTTGAGAAATTATTAAAACTAAGAAACTATGCAACTTCTGTCCTGAATCTGCCCAATAATTATCTCAGGAGACACTAAAACTGAAAAGACATCACACATCCTAAATTGCTATTTGTGTATGTAAACGGAGCATGCGTGGGTGGTTCTAGAGTGAGAGCTCGTGTCTCACATGAAGCCAAATACAGTTACAATTGAACTTTTTCCCTGTCCTTTTTTTTTAAGCAAAAATGAAGACAAATGTCTTTACAATGGAGAGTTCTGAATTTAAGCATTAATTTTGTAGGATATGTTAACATTCAAAGGTTACTCTCACTAATGATTTACTCTTAATATGATAAGAAAATGCCAAGATCCTTTGAAATCAGCCATGGAACATGACAATTGCCCTTTTCGTGTAAGGTTGTCGATTCTCCAAAGGATGCTCATCATCTGCCAGGTTATGCTTACGGAAGGCTGTCATTTCAGATGCCCCTTAGAGCCTCATCCCTCAATTGTTCTACTTTTGATTGATCCTTGGCAATCTGCTTAGAAGGATGCAAAACACCTACAAAGAAAGATGTTGACAGGGCAGCATGGCGAGGTGGGTGACTTTTCTACATATTCCTTATATTATCCAAATCATTTGAAACTGGGATCTTAGTGAAATCGCTGGAAGCACACTATATGGAAGAATTCTACTCTGGCCTCTAGAAAATAGATGTAAGATTCTATTTTCCATTTTAATTGGATAGTTTTGATTGAGTTGATTTGAATAAAATTTGACAGACTGACCAGTGTTTTGGCTAAATTAATAGATGGTTTGGAAAACACTTTCTGTGTCTCATTTTTCTCATGGAGATAATAGTGCCTCTTAATTTAAATAGCTGTTGAGAAGATTGAAAGAGAAATTTATGAAGAGTACTTAAAACACAGCCTGGAGCTTAGTAAGTGCTCAATTAATATTAGTTATTAATATGCATGCTGCCTGCAACGGATTATTCCTAAGCATCTGGATTTCTCAAGATCCTTTCCAAATATAACTAGGATTTCTAAGTTATTTAAACTAGGCTGGAATCTGAGCCATCTGAAATGACCTGTATATAGTCAATCAGTTGACTGCTATGTCCTGAGTGGCCTCTGTATACAAAACAATATAGTTTGAAATGGAGAAATTGTATCAGAAATAAAAACGCAATATCATCAAAACACACACAAGTTAATTGTCAGATAAAACTTCCCAGTCCTAGAAGAGTTTTATCAAATGAAAATATTTTTAAACACTTATAACACTCCCAAGTTTTATGACTGTAATCTGTTCGGTAAAAGGAGGATGGAGAAAACATAAAATACCATTGTCTTTCTAGCCTGTAGAAAGTTTCAGTCTCTTTTTCTTAGAGTTTAGCATCAAGGAAAAATATGTGTCTTTTCTCGTTGATGAACAGTGCACTTATTTTCATCACGAGGTTAAAAAGATTATAGCCTTTTGAAACTAGCAAGTCCTGGATTGAAATTCCATTTCTACTCTTTGTTTCCTGTGTATAAATTGTGGATAACAACAGCTCCCTCAAATGAGTGAGATGGGAATTTCTTGAGATATTATGTATTTTAAAAACCTACCATAGTGTGAGGCATAGACTAAGTACATGATAATCACTTTTCTATAACTTCTTTCCTTCTTTTATATAATTTGTCTTTCCTTTTTTTCTTTCTTTCTTTCTTTTTTCTTAATTTGTCAGTAGGCTTCAGGTAGAATTCACAGTAAGTATATTAGCATTTTCCTTGGTTATATTTCTCCATTTCTCTACATCCGAAATATTCAAACTAGGATCCATGAATGGACTTAA
Source organism: Chlorocebus sabaeus (assembly GCF_047675955.1). NCBI lineage: Eukaryota > Metazoa > Chordata > Mammalia > Primates > Cercopithecidae > Chlorocebus > Chlorocebus sabaeus. The sequence continues at coordinate 102,819,037 of NC_132904.1, read as the reverse complement.
AGGGGTCCATGAAGAATCACTCATATGCTGTTTAAGAGATGAAACTCTCGCTCTGTCATCCATGAGTGCAGTGACACAATCATAGCTCACTACAGCCTCGAACTCTTGGGCCCAAGCAATCCCCCAGCCTTGGCCTCTCAAGTAGCTGGGACTGCAAGAATGCACAATCATACTTGGCTACTTTTTGAATTTTTTTGTAGAGACATGGTCTCACTAAGTTGACCAGGCTTACCTCAAAATGCTGGGTTCATGCTATCTTCCTGTCTCAGTTTCCCAAAGTGCTGGATTGCAGGCTCGAGCCCCTGCACCCCACGCCCTCACATGTTTTGATTTTTATGTACTATGTGTTTAGGTTTGTTATTCTGGAGAGAAGGTCCATAACTCATCATCAAAGATGTCAGTGTACAAAAAAACTTTAGGAATAAATGTTCAAACTTTTTTTCTTTTCTTTTCTTTTTTCTTGTTTGATGAGACAGGGTCTCTCTCAGTCACTCAGGCTGGATGTAATGGCACAATCAGAGCTCACTGCAGTCTTGAACTCCTGGACCAAAGCAATCCTCCCAACTTAGCCTCCTAAAGTTGTTGAATTACAGGTATAAGCCACAGCACCAGCAAAAATGGTTTTTGATCATCTGTTTCTACTGTAATTATTTGAAGTTTTTTCCTATCAGTTGATATGGTTTGGCTGTGTCCCCAGCCAAATCTCATCCTGAATTGTAGCTCCAATAATCCCCATATGTTGTGGAGGGACCCAGTGGGAGGTAATTGAATCATGGGGGTGGGTTTTTCCTGTGCTGTTCTTGTGATAGTGAATAAGTCTCATGCAATATGATGGTTTTATAAAGGGCAGTTCCCCTGCACATGTTCTTTTGCCTGCTGCCATGTAAGACATGCCTTTGCTCCTCCTTCGCCTTCTGCCATGATTGAGGCCTCCTCAGCCATGTGGAACTGTGAGTCCATGTGGAATTTTCCTTTATAAATTACTTGTATTGAGGCCTCCTCAGCCATGTGAAACTGTGAGTCCACTTTCCTTTATAAATTACCCAGTCTTGGGTATGTCTTTATTAGCAGTGTGAGAACAGATTTAGGATTTAGGAAAGGCAAATGTTAATATTAAGTAACTAATTAATATAGCATATACATGCTATTTCCATTCTTGTTGTATCAATTTCTCATTTCTACTTACAACAATCAGGTCTATGTGAAAAACAACCAGAATGGTTTGCTGTTACCTCTGCTTTGGCTACATAATTCATAACTATCAATTACTTGGAGATTGCTGCTGCTGCCAAATGTTTTATGCTTTTCCTGAGGCCATGAAGTAGTAAGCAGAAGTAAAATGAATTCGTCTTGGCATCCCCTATCACATGGCCTAGCCCAGCAACAGGTATGTTTGTTTATTTGAATCAATTTTTTAATTAAAATCATAATCCATCCTTGCCATATATAAAACATATAGCAAGATAAACATATTTTCAAACAATAGTGACATCTGAGTACTTCACAAAGGGTTTTTTGTTTTTTTTTTTGGTGAAAATTTTTTTCATTAATTATTTATTCAATTAATATTAACAAAGTGGGCCAGGCACAGTAGTTTACACTTGTAATCCCAGCACTTCGGGAGGCAGAGGCATGTGGATCACCTGAAATTAGAAGGTTGAGACCAGCCTGGCCAACATGGTGAAACCCCATCTCTATTAGAAACACAAAAATTAGTCAGATGTGGTGGTATACACCTGTAGTCCCAGCTACTCAGGAGGCTGAGGTAGGTGAATCGCTTGAACTCAGGAGGCAGAGGTTGCAGTGAGTTGAGAACATGCCACTGCACTCCAGCCTGGGCAACAGCAACAGAGTGAGACTCTGTCTCAAAAAAAATAATAATCATAACCATAATAATAATGAAGGTATTTTTATGGGCCCAGAATTGTGTTAATACTGCATTCAATTGGAGGGCAAAATTTTTTTTTCAGTTTTGTTGAGGTATAATAGAGAAATTAAATTATATATGTTTAAAGTATATTCTGTGATGATTTGATATACATATACATTGTGAAATGATTACCAAAACCACTATGAAGTTAGTTAACACATCCCTTATTTCACAAAGTTATCTTTTTTTGTGCATGTGGCGAAAACTCTTAAGATTTATTCTCTTAGCAACTTTCAAGTATATGACACAGTATTGCTAACTATGGACAACATACCATACTTCCGGTCCCCAGAACTTATTCATCTTTTGACTGAAAGTCTGTACCCTTCCACTGACATCTCTCACCCCTGATCCCTGCTAACCACTGTTATATTATCTGTTTCTATGAGTTTGACTTTTTAAGATTTCACATAAGTGAGATCACATAGTATTCAGTTTTCTCCGCCTCACAAAGTTTTTAACAAATATTAACTTAATACTGAGCATACTAGATACTGTTTCAGACACTGGAGATACAACAGGGAAGAAAACAAAATCCTTCCATCACTGAATTTATGTTCCTGTAGACGAGTCCATCAGCAAACAAATAAATAAGTAAATACTAAATCATGCTTAATCTTGGTATGTGCCACCATAAAAAGAAAAAACAAAACACGGGTGTGTGTGTGTGTCTGGGGCAGGGACATGGTACCAGGGGTGTCATTTTACATGGTTCCAGGATGGTTATGGGACATCTCTCTAAAAAAGTGATGGTAGATCCAAGACTCAAACAAAGAGAGGGAGAAAACAACGTGCGACATTTGCAGGAAGAGATCTTTGGACAACGGGGACAGTTAGTGCAAAGGTCTTGTGGCAGAAGCATGCTTGGGTGGGTTCCAGGAAGAGTGAGGTGACCAACGTGGTCCAAGAGGAGTGTAGGAGGAGTAGGAGAGCTAAGATAGAGAAGAGACAAGTCAGGTGGCCCTGGCGCACACCTGTCACTCTAAGGCTGTTAGCTTTCCATCTGAGAAATATGGAAAGTCCTTGAAGGGTATGAGCATGGGGGTTATTTGATCTGACTTGAGTTTGTTTTTGTTTTTTGAGATGGAGTCTCACTGTGTCGTCCAGGCTGGAGTGGAGTGGTGCGATCTCAGCTCACTGCAACCTCCACCTCCCAGGTTCAAGCAATTCTCTGCCTTACCCTCCCGAGTAGCCGGGATTATAGGCACCCACCATCACGCCTGGCTAATTTTTGCATTTTTAGTAGAGACAGGGTTTTACCATCGTGGCCAGGCTGGTCTTGAACTCCTGACCTCATGATCCACCTGTCTCAGCCTCCCAAAGTGCTGGGATTATAGGTGTGAGCCAAAGTGCCCTGTCTGACTTGGGTTTTAAATGAATTGATAAAATGCCTAATACAATGCATGTGGAACGTTTTGCATTCCACCTACTTTCATGGAGTATCTGAGGTAATTTGCAATAAATAATAGAAAGTATTTCTTCTGACTCTAGAAAATCAATTGTGGAACTGACTGAAGATGGACGGATGAATTAAGTTGCTTGATATCTCTTTCTGTCCTTTGGTTTTTTAAATCAAACCCACAAAATAATTTGTAGCCAATTAATATTCATCAACTTAGTGACTGAGCCGTTAAAAGTTGGATTTTTTAAAAATTAAATGTTGACTTTTTAATTTAGTAATAGTTTTTTCTTTATTATTTTATATTTGAACATCTCTTAAGCATTTGTTCTTCCACTGAATTCAGGAAACTATTCTGTTTTATTATCTGAGCTGGGTTATGTAGACCACCATAACAGAACCAAGACTTTCCAATAAACCACAAATTAAGACAGAATAACAGAAATCGTTCAAAGGAAGGTGTACACTGCAAAGACATTAAATCAAATTGTTTATCTATCTATTATCCTCAAGGGTGATAGAAGGAAAACAATGAGAAACAAAGTCAAGCATTTGCCCTAATTTTTTTGGAACCTAAACTTTAAAACCCCCACCTGCAAAGCTAGGTGTTTAGTTCCCTATGAACCACAGTTAGCTCAGCCAGCAGGCTACCACAGGAAACCCTGATGGAGAAAGTTAGCTCTGCTGAGCTGACCAAACTATGTCTGCAAAGACGGAATGGTAACCAGTGAGAGAGTTATGAAAAATGATCTCCCAAAGCTGGAAGTAATAAAATGAGTGCCTACTAAAAACTAGTCCATTTGATGCAGGAGGACAAGCAAGCCCTGAAATTGGGGCTTAACCCATGAGGGTTCTTGGCTTCACCTAGGAAAAATTTAAGAGCCAGCCAGTGGTGTTAGACAGCAACGTTGTTATTTTTGAGATAGTCTTGCTCTATCACCAGACTGGAGTGCAGTGGTGCGATCTCGGCTCACTGCAACCTCTGACTGCCTGGTTCAAGCAATTCTCCTGCCTCAGCCTCCTGAGAGGTTGGGATTACAGGTACGTGCCACCATGCCCAGATAATTTTTAAGTTTTTTTTTTTTTTTTTTGAGATGAAGTTTCGCTCTTGTTGCCCAGGCTGGCACATAATGGCATGATCTCAGCTTACTGCAACCTCCGCCTCCCAGGTTCAAGTGATTCTCCTGCCTCAGCCTCCCAAGTAGCTGGGATTACAGGTGCCCACCACCACACCCAGCTAATTTTTTTGTATCTTTAGTAGAGACAGGGTTTCAGGCTGGTCTTCACCTCTTGACCTCGTGATCTGCGCTCCTTGGCCTCCCAAAGTGCTGGGATTACAGGGGTGAGCCACCATACCCAGCCTAGACAGCAACTTTTATTGAACAGGAGCTGCTCCTTGCAGAGCAGAGTCAACCCACAGGTAGTGACCCAGAGTCAGCACTTGTGAGCTATTGGTTAGCAGTATTTACATTCACTTTTAATTATATGCAAATTAAGAAGCTGATTATTCACAAGTCTCTAGAAAAGGGGCTAGTAATTTCTGGATCATTGCCATCATGCTGGGTTATTTACACGACAAATGTAAATTGTCATGGCTTTGGTGGGAGTATCTTATGTTAATGAGCAATGAGAGCAACTAGAGGTTGCTTTTGGCGCCATCTGCTGGTTCCAGACATATTTTAACTTTATCCTTTCAGGACTGGGAAGTTAAGTCCTGCTGCTCTCCTAACTCACTTTCACTCCAATATGATTAATTTTCAGAGGAATTGTTGCTCTTAAATTAAAACAATCTATTAAATTTCATTTATTTGTACTGCCATTGCTTTCTCTCTCAGGCTTTTGCATAGAAGGAAAGCCAGGAAAGGATGACTTTGTAAGACTTTTTAAAAACCCCTTATGGCAAAGTGCTTTAGGTCCACTTGGCCAGTGTGAGAAATCAAAGCCACAAACCATAGGCTCATTTGATTAACAAATTTCAGAATGTCACTTAGAGCTTCAGGGGCCAGTAGCTCAACCTAAGACAAAACTGTTGACAGAATTTTGAAAGTTGTGTAATCATATTTGTAAATCTCTGTCTCAAAGAGAGATCCAAACACAAGAAACCACCATGTCATAGTAAATGACAAGATATACCGACCAATGGCAAGGCTGTCCTTTTGAAAGGTCAAAAGATTTGAAGACTTTGAATACAGATACCTTAAAGCCACTTAGACAGGGACATATTGTTATCCCCTTTCCCCGGTCAGCTAATTCAGCAAGAACACTCTCTAATGTGTGCTCCTGTAGTTTTAAGATTGAACCTTAAAAATGAAAGCAAGACAACATACTGTGGATGAAATTTGCCAGAGAATATTGGGACTAGTTTTTTTTTTGCATGTCTAGAGTAATAAGTTAGTGGCTGGTTGTACTATATCCCTTGTAACCATTCCTGACTGTTGCATTTAGCATGAAAGCCTTCATCTGGGAGCAGAGTTAGGGATCTGCTTTGGGGGTATAAGAAGCACCCAGTGCTTCTTACCCAGCCAGAAGACCAGGCATCCCAAAGCTTTTCCACAAGCATACACCATCCTCACACCTGTGCCTTTTGCTTGGCCATCAACTGTAGTTTATTTCAAATGGAGCAAAAAGAAAAAGAGTTTTCAAAATCTTTCATTTAAAAAATAAGAACAGGCAGCTACTAAAAATATTAAAATCTCAATTTAAAAACCTCTCACTGAATCCTGAAAGTTTATCAGTTTAAAAAACAAATGCACTAAAAAAAAACCCATAGAATATGTCATGTATTAGAGAATGAGCTTACAGTGATTCATTCCTAACATGGTTCTTAGGGGTAGCAACAGAGGGTGGTCGCTAGTCTAAAAGCTTAAGGGCACAGAGTGCAATCTCTGCCAAATGCTCAAATTTCTATTTCAGGCATACAAAATTTTTTCTCATTAATATATATATTTTCATGAAAGAAAGGATTCCAAAGCTCATCAGAAATAATAAAAGTAAAAAGAACATTCAAAATATTATTTCGAAAAAATGGAAGGGGAATTTATCCATGAAATATTCAAAAATACAGCAAAACCACATTAAGCAAGAATGAAACTGCTGCTACAAATAGATAGCTTCGTGGAAGAGTAGAGAAACAGAACGAAATCTGACTTCTTAGTATACCATAAAGGTAGCATTTCAAAGACTAATTAAATAGCAAGTGATGCTGGTAAAGTGAAGTCTCCATGTTGAACATAAATTAGGTCTTTATATTTCACCTATGCCACACTAAGTTCCACGGCTGAAACATACCCATACACACACACACACACACACACACAGGAAGGGAGTACAAAATAGAAAGGGAGGTAGGGAGTTGGGGAGGAAATGAAGGAGGAATGGAGGGAGGGAGAGAGGAAGGAAGGGGAGGAAGGGAGAGAGGAAGGAGGGAGAGGAAAGTATTCCCAGGCAAAACATCAAATACAGAAACCATAAAAATAATGCATTTAAGTAGATAACTGTGTTAGACTTCTTTTTTTATCAAACAATTAATAAATAATAAATTAAAAGAATAAAAAATAAAGTCTGTTACAAATTGAAAAATATATTTGTAACATATGCTTAAATGTTGTCTAATATAGAAAGAGATCTTTCAGATTAATACACAAAATAGCAACACTATTAGAAAAATGTGTAAGGACATTTATTATTCATTCAACAGTTATTTGTCAGCTATCTAATCTATGGCAGCTGTTATTCAATGTTGACAGCACTGAAGAAAATAGAAGAACACATTAAAAAATAAACACATAATATAAGACAGGTAAGTACTATGGAAAATAAAAAGCTAAGGCAGGCACTGGCATGAAGGATGAAGTAATTATGTGGTACAGAGTGATCAAAGAAAGCCTCTCATAACCTAGTAATTAATAAACGATGAAATCTAATGGACAATTTGTGAACACTTCACAAAAATTCACAGAAATGCAAAAAATGCAAGATAAATTATCTTCCCCATCAAATTAGTAATAATTGAAAGAAATTATATAATTCATATTTGTCAGAGTACGGAAGTTGGCACTTGTATATAGAGACTAAATTAACTTTCACACAAATTCGAACATTTTTGTAGGGATAAAAAGAAATAAATTTGATACAAATGTGTTTTCTTATAATTCTAAACAATAAAATAAAAACAATATAAACATTCTGGCTACTAAAGGAAAGTAAATTATCTTTAATCTGAACACCCTTGTAGAACTCTTTTTATTTTTCTATATTCTATTCCTGTCTTTTTTTAGGTAGTTTCTTCTATGGTGACTGTAAAATTTTATAAATTAGCACTTTATTTTACACATATCTCTATGTAGCAACATACCTACTGTTTTATTGGTTCAATAGGATGCCAGTGAATGAATATACCTTTCTCCACTATTGAAGGTCTAGATTTGTGGTCAACTATTAATGGCAAGACTGACAATTCTCTCCTAGTATAAGCTCTTCACCACTCATTTCAGACATAATCACCAACAATGATCTAATAAAAACTAACAAAACTTTAGCTTAAAAAAATCTAACTTTTAAAGAAGACTGCCTGAAAGATGGATTTATATTATATCTACTACCACAATAAACCTCTATGTGTATTGGGTACTTATTATGCCTCAAAGTACTGAGTGATAGAATGAAGCCATCACAATGAGTCAGAATTTTTTTTTTTAAAGCATCTATACTATAAAGATACAAGACATACTTCTACATTTTCCCAACAGTATTTATAATCATGTAAAATCCAACTGTGTATTTACAAAATTACACCAATTTGAAGATAAAGTTTATAACCTTCTTCTGGGTTTTGTACTTAATAATGAAGACAAAATATAGTATCATTAAGAAAGCACATCATTCACTGTCATGTCAGGATTTTTTTTAAATGACTGAAATAAGGAGAAAATAATGTGGTCAATTTTTTTCCTTAATTAGTGTTGGAATATTCATAGAAAACATTGTTAAGGAATTTTAAAAATGAGTATTATGTGGGAGGTTTGCTATAGTGTTGACTGAAATTACAATTAAAAATAGTATCTCAGTTTATGGTATTTTCTGGATTCTGTTTTAATAATGAAACAGCCTTTTCTTAGCTATTTAAAGGTACTGAAGAAGATATATTATCAAAGTAAAAATTACATTACAGGAAAACCATATAAATGTTATCACTCTTGATATATCTGGTTTAAGTTTCCTTTACAAAATTGTTTTAAGTAACATTACAGGTGCAATAGCACATTTTAAATTAATTTATTGCATTATTAGTCTTTTTGGCACAGAAGTTGAAAATAGACATGCATAAAGTGCTACAGAATGTTATTGGTGTGGTTAATTTTATGTATATTAAGAGATCCTCAAATTATAATTGTCATACTATATTGTGTCATGAAATAAATAAGAAATTACCTTAAAAATCTTTTATATTCTAAAGAGGTTTTCTGGTCATTTTGTGCCAAGTACTTAAGAGATTTGCCAAGCGAACATAAAGGTGCATTGTTCATTTTCCTTTTTCAAAAAGGCACACACTCATTTTGTTTTTAATTTCTGTAATGACAAATTCAAGCCCATATTCTGCTAGCTGACAGAAATTTAAGAAAAACAAACACTAAATATTTAACTTCAAGATATTTTACCAATAAACGAAGAAGTAGCTGCTACTATTTGGGAAAAAATTGCACAAAGGAGAGAACATTTAAAAATAGATTGCTTTGAAATGTTTTCATATTGATTTTAATGCCCAAAATATAAATGTGTCACTTGTAAAATCTCTCTTCTCTATGTGCTTAAAACAGAAGAATTTTGTAACCCACTTAATAATATTTTAATTTTAAAAATTTCAATAAAGAGCTACAGTTGGATGTAACATACTTATATAATCTATTTAATTCATAATGTCAACAGTCTGGCATGGGGGCAAATTGAGATTTTAACAAAACCAATTGTCTTTGTTTTGTGGTGGAGGGTTCGAAAAACTAGTAGGGCAATTCAGTAAGTGAAGTCAATATTGCATTCCCTTTCAGCCACTGTCTTTGTGTAGTAAATTTTTCAAGTATGACAAGCACTAAAATGTCAGCCAAGGTAAACTGATTAACAATTTATGATAATGAATAGAATAAAAGGAATGAATTATTGATATATACATCAACATGGATAAATCTCAGAATCACTTATCTGAATGAAAGAAGCTATGCAAAAAAAGTATGTACTACGTGATTTAATTCATATAAATTCTAGAATATTCAAACTAATTTATAGTGACAAAGAATTTCATTAATTGCCTGGGAGTGGGTTGAAGGAAGGGATAGTTTACACGAGGACAAGAGGAAACTTTATTTTGAAGGGAGTGATAGAAATGTCTATCATTTTAACAGTGATAATTCTTTCAAAGATGTATACATGTCACAAATTATCAAATTGTACAATTAAAATGTGTACAGTTTATTTTGCATCAATTGTATCTCAATAAAGTCGTAAAAAGTCAAAATAAAACGTCAATGAAAAGCATAAACTATAAATGAAAAAATAATAAATTCAACTTAATCAAAATTAAAAACTTTGTCTTTCAAAAGACACTATTAAGAAGACAGGCCACAAATATGGAGTAAATATTTGTAAAGCACATATCTAATAAAGGACCGGTATCCAGAATACATAAAGAATACTTAGAAATCAGTAATAAGAAGACAAAAAACTCAATTTAAAAAATGGACAAAAGATTTGAACAGTTTACTATAGAAGAGATACAGATGGCAAAATGAACACAAAAATAATATCATTAATCATTAAGGATATTTAAATAAAACTCAATAAAATATCTTTTTCTTACACTGTTTTAGTTTATTTGGGCTACCATAACAAAGTACCACAGACTGGGTGTGTTTGGCAACAGAAATTTATTTTCTCACAATTCTGGAGGCTGGAAGAACAGATCAACGTGTTGATATGGTTGGCTTCTTTCTGAGGTTTCTCACCTTGGCTTATTGATGGCCATCTTCTCCCTGTGTCTTCACAAGGTTGTCCCACTGTAACTGTTTATGTCCTAATCAACCTTCTCTTCTTTTTTTCAATTTGAATACTTTATTAAAATGGTAGTTGTCTTTCTAACATATGCACACACCCTTGCACACGCCGAATGATCTGCCTGGGGGAAAAATATTAAGTATGCCTAAGGAGAAAATGAAAAACAAATTGCTATAGGGTTTTTATTATTATAGGCAATTATGTCCACATGACTTACAAAGCTATTGCCAAATCCATCCAAGGAAGCAGCGTATGAAAAAGAGGGAAAATATTTTAAAAATTCAATGGTGGCGTAGCAGAGCTCTCAATATAAGAAAGTGACATAATGTGGACTTTTGCTGTGAATTTTCGCTTTGCGAATATGGGGAGCGGTTAACCAATGGGCAGAAAATTAGAGAAGATGATACGTAATAGGCTTTTTGCAGTCAATTTTTCTCATAGTATTATGCAAGATCATCAAGAAAATGCTTAGTTATTCTCTGGAACCAGTTCTAGAACTTTTCCAATCGCAAGTCTTGCCCTCATCTGTTAAGGTAAAGTGACCCATCTGAGGAAGTCTTTAAAGATCTTAAGGCAGATGGTTCCTGCTCTCCTTAAATGAGCAGTGCATACTTGATCTTGCTTCACAAAACAGGGTTGAGTCTCACTTTCTATCTACCAATCTGATTAAGGCTGTTATTTTAACTTCCTCAATACAGGTGTGAATTTGCAGCACTGAATTAAATTCTGGGCAGATGATAGATCTACATTCTGTAATCACTATCTAAGCACCAAATGTGCCTTCAGAATGACAAAGATTATTAACATCACGAAGTATGAATCCTGGAAGAATTTCCTCCTCTTCAACTCCTTTCAGTCTGATTTTGAGCTTTTCACCTGGGGCTACAGTATCAGCTTCTATAACATTGGAAAGTGTTCCAAGACCTTCCACATTGTGCTTTTTTTGGCATCATCACAAGCTGCTGGCCTTTACAAACAGACTGCCTGATTCCAGCTTTCCCAGGACAACAGTGCCCATATCCTTGTACTTATCCAAAATTGGCAGCCTGGCTGGTACAGCAACTGATCTATTGAAGTCTGACAAATTACCTAGATATAGAATAAATGGTAATCCAATGTACTAAGTACAGAAATTCAATTGCTCTTTGAAATTTTCTGCAGTTAGTCCTGAGCAGGCAGTTTTTGGAACTGAAGCCAACTTTTTTCAAAATGGCACTAGTTTTTCTTTATATTCTTCGTATCTCTCATTGCTCCAATTTGCTGTTGGATCATTCATCTTATTAATAAACAGAATTAAGTGTTTCACACTTGCTGTCTTTGCCAACATTGCACATTCTCTTGTTTGTCCTTTTATCAAATCCAATTTCAAGCTCTCTTCTCCTGGCTGAGATTACCAGCTCAGCCAAATCAGCTTGAGAGACACCACCAATCGTATTTGGGATGAAGCTCCTGTGACCAGAGGCATCTAGAACTATAAAATACTTCTTTTCAGTTTCAAAATAGGCAAAATCCGCTTGTATTGTTTTATCCTTGTCTCAATTTTCCTAACTTGTGTCTAAGATTCAAGACAAGTACCAAGTTTCTCTGTTTTTTTTTTCTTTAACTTCTTTTTCATACATTTCAAGTGCCCTGTTTTCACCCATTTCAGTCAAATACACTGTCTTCCAGTGGTTGACTTGCCAGCATCGACATGCACAATGTAACTGCATTTTCTTTTGAGAAAAGACCTCTCTCTGTTACCCAGGCTGGACTGCTGTGGTGTGAGTGGCTTAACGTAACCTTGAACTCCTGGGCTCAAATGATCTTCCCAACTCAGCCTTTGGAGTAGCTGGGTCTACTGGTGCACACCACCATGCGCCATGCACTGGCATTTTTTATTTTTAAGTGATGGGGTCTTGCTATGTTGCCCAGGGTGTTGCTCTTGAACTCCTGGCCTCAAGCAATCCTCTCACCTTAGCCTCCCAAAGTACTGGGATTATAGGTGTGAGTGCCTTTTAGGAGTACCTGGTGGCATAATCACAGATTTAGGTTTTGGCATTTCATCTTCCTCCTTCATCACTTCCTGGGTACTTTTCTCTGGTGGCTTACATCTCCCGAGGAACCATCTCTGCTTCACTTATTTCTTCTACATGCTTCCCTAATCTTCTCTTCTTATGAGGAGACCAGTCATTTTGGATTAGGACTCTCACTAATAACTTCATTTTAACTTGATTACCTCTGTAAAGACCCTATCACCAAATAAGATCACACTCTGAAGTACTGGGTGTTAGGACTTCAATATATGAATTTTGGAGGGATACCATTCAGCCCATAACACAGACTTACTAGAATGACAAAAAAAAAAATAATATTTTTAATGGACATATAAAGTGCTAGTGAGGATGTGGAAGACACTGCTCGTGGTGATACACAATGGTTTGCCCACTTTAGAAAACATGCACTTACCATATGAGCCAGAAATATCACTCTTAGGTATTTACACAAGAGAATTAAAACATGTATTCCCACAGATACTGTATACAATTGTTTGTAGCAGTTATATTCATAATAGCCCAAAACTGCAAACAACCAGAATATCCATCAACTGATGAACGAATAAATTGTTGTATGTCTATGTAAGAAATACTACCCATAAATAAAACAGGAATGAACTACCGATCAATTCAACAGGATGTTTAGACCTCAAAAGCATTATGTAACATGAAAGAAGCCAAATACAAAAATGGTGCAATGTAGAAGACTCTCTGGAAAAGGAAAAGTTCTGGTTCTCGTCAGCACTGATTGGCATAATCTTAGTTGCTCTTTATTATATGGAGGAAGACTCTTTTCACTATTTTTGTTAGATTTGTAAAAACTAAAGGGAAAAACTATAGCGAGAGAAATTGGGTCACTAATTGCCAGGCGTGGGGCTAGGGGCAGGAAATTGATTGAAAAGAGGAACAGGGAGACTTCTTGAGGTTAGGGAAATATTCTGTATCTTGATTGTGGTACTGGTTAGAGAACTACATACATTTGTCAAAACTCATTAAACTGTATTCTTTAAAAGGATGTATTTGACTATGTGTAAATTTTGTTAAAGTAAGCTTAGCTTTTTAAAAGTATTAAAAATAGTAGTCTTAAATGAAGACCATGGAATTGCTGCAACAGATAATATTAAATCAACATTTTCAAAAATAGAAGGTATGGTCAATCACTATGTCCTAACCAAAAATATTATTGATAATAACATTTTAATTCATCTGTTTTCAATTTCTCTTGTGTGTATGCCTATATAGTATATATTATCATGTAATATATTAACACACAAGTACATATATATAATTTACACATAAATAACTGGATATGTAAAGGATATGCATGCAAAAATTTTGTATAAACTGTAAGGCATGCACACTCAGATATTTTGGATATCTCTCATAGTTACTTTCAATTTTCTTTATTTTAATAATTCTCAAACTAATATCTCTGTGCTTGGAGGTTTTATCGTCATTTTGGATGTTTTTAAAAGAAAGAATGACAAAATTTGAATTAATGTGTCAAAGTTTAAAAAATCTGTCTCATGAAACATATAGATTCAATTATTTTTCAAAGTTCTTGAACCAGTTTACATTGACACAAACAATTAATGAAAGTGCCTGTTTCATCATACTCTTGTCAGCACTGATTGACATAATCTTAGTTGTTCTTTATTATATTGTGAAAGAGTCTATTATTTTTGTTATATTTTTAAAAATAGTAAATTACTTTTAGCAACTGTCTTTTAGCAAACTATTAAAATCTTACAAATCTGGCTTTACCTATTTATACAGTATATTATGTGCATTGATTTTCTTACATTAAACCATCTTTACACTACTGAATAGAATACAATTTCAAATGCCTGCTGGCAAAGCTGGCCCAGTAATTTGTAGTTGATAATGGCTAATCACAGCCTTTGCAGGAAACTCCTAACTACCTCTCCTTCCAGAATCTAGAGTTTTAATAAATTTGTTTCCTCATCCTTAGAGCTATTTACCTTCCGTCATTCTCTCAGACAGCTGCCTATATTTCTTCGTAAAGTTATTATTTTTATAGTAAGTCAGTTTCTTTACCATCTTGAAAACAGTTTGCATGGTCTCCACATTTTGGATACTCTGAAAAGGATTTCACTGAGACCCTGTCCAGTGCAATCTTCCGGAATAGAACAACTTTCCCTTCCAAGATTTCAGGCCTTATACTTAAACCTTGAGCTTTTGTTGAGCCCTGTAAGTGTGGTGATCAACCACCTATTGAGTAATGCAGCCAAAATTACAGTTTATATCAAGGAGTCCAGAGATGCTATCTAAATATGCTTTATCATCCATTCTACCCATCTGAGGGGAGCCTTCATGTACACAACAGAAACAAATGGAGTATATATGACAGCATGAATTAACAATTCTTGGCCATTTTAAAGACTGAAAAAAACAGCAGCACCAGAGAAATAAATTAAATAAACAAATAAATAAATAAGCAAACCAATAAGGCAAATCGTTTTCAGTACTAAACACTGAATAAATCTGAAGATCCTCAGACTGACATTTATCGAAACAGCTCTTTGAAGCCAACAACACAAAGCAGCCAATAGTGGTTAAACAATGCTCTTATTTCCCCAGGGTTGGAAATCTGGAATTCTCAATTCCGATTATATATCAAAACAATGTATACAGCTTTTACAGGTATACTCGGGCCCAACACTCAGGTGATCTCTTTAGTAAATCTGGAATGAGGACTATGCATCTGCATTTTTAATAAGCTGCAGGTATGATTCTGATGCTTAGCCAATATTTTAAATCATTGGTTTCAATTCTGGGGATCAGATGGGTTTGGGAAAACAATTCTTTCAAGAAAGCTTAATACTAAAAAATTTCTAAATTCTGAAAGTACCAGAGCTTTTAGCCAGCTAATCAATTTATGCCTTGATAAGACAAATAGACCCTTTTGCCAAGGATTAACAATCTTGATACAATTCCCAGAGTTATTCTGTACAGGATAAACATATGTATTAGGTAACCTGAGGATCAGAGATTGTCTGTGGATATTATCTGTCCTGCCTGCCCTCTGCTGGCATGAAGTTGGACAATTGACAGAATGTGTGCTTAGCTTGACAAGGCAGTCATTCTCATGGAAGAAATGTTTTGATTTATTTATGCAAGGCATAGTAGTATTTGGAAGGCCTAGAAATAACAATATAAAATGATTTGGAGATTCTGGATAGTGAAATAATCCCAAGTTTTATTAAACCCATCTGTTAAGCTGTGTACTTCTTCAACTCAGAGATGCTTGACCACTGAAAAGCAGCCATATCTAAAACACCTAAGTAGGACAGAACCAGCCAAGTTGGACCCAAAAAGGAAGCAGCAGACCCTGTTGGCCAACTAATACTGGAAAATCAAGACGAGAGGGAGGCAAGGCAAGAACTTGAGGAGGAAAGTTATCTGTCTATTGATAGAAGAGAGGGGGAATCTTTTTTAAGGGCACTGTAATCAAAATTTCAGCATTATGGAGATAGAAGATGGCAGTATCCAAGAAGAAAAACACTACTGGCTCTGTTGAAAGAACTACTGTATGTGGAATGCAAGTCAGTGGAAGACAGTGTAAAAAAGAGACTTGGTCCCAGCAGACAAGTGACACAGTTACCAGGGTCCTGATGGGCCTTAGGTATCTGGACATATTCCTCTCCTGCGTTTTGCCTTCCTTAACAAGCTGACCCAAGTCATGTAACAGGTAGGGCAGGGCTCTCCTAACTTAGCTGACCAGGCTGAATTGCCAACCATAAAAGAAAGCATCTGACCATTTATCTCTTTGAGGGATGGATGCCTTCTGAGGTTGCTGAAGCAAGACTCTAGCATTCCCAACAAAATCCTGGGACCATTTTTGTTTTCTTAGGCAGCATATCCAGCTGCCAGAAGACAAGATGGACTCCAGCCCTGACCCCCCATTGACTTTTTACTCATTATAATCTCGCTGAAATACTAAAATCTCCACTGACAGTGAGGCTTATCCCCCATTTTCTAGTCATGTGATACATGTTAGAGCATGATGCCCCACTGTGCAAGTGTATACAAAAACCCAACTAAATATTGCTTGTACATCATTCCTTTTCCCACATCATCTTCCTTAAAATGACAAGAACTGAGCCCCTTGGGGAGCTAGTACCAGGATTCCTTTCCTGTATGCTGCTTCCTTGTATGTTTGAGTCACAAACCTATTAAATCTTGGCTGAAAAAAAATTCTGTTTATCCTGGTGTTAATTTCTACTTATGCAAGAGCCAACAAATGTGGGGTCCGGGATGCAGTAACAGCCTTGGTGACTCTGCTGGAGCCCATAAGTGAGGATATTTCCCTGAGGAGAAGCACCGGAGAGCCAGCAAGACCTCCAGAATGTGACCTTGTGATAGATGAAACGGCCACTTGAAATATTTGCTTCAGTGTCTCTGCAGTCACTGAGTCCTCCCTTGGCCCAAGGTACTCTTGTTCTCCTTCTGAACCCTGCCCCTCATTTTCTTTTCCCTCCTGATTGGCTTAGGGATTTCTGGAGTAAGGGATCCTAGTCCCCTCTGTGCTAGGTTTTAAGAACCCTCTGACTGGCTGACATCAGATTCTGAGTAATTTCCAAGAAACCTGCTAGACTGGTTGAGGAGGTAGGCAGTCGGGCTTGATCAGCCCAAAGAACAATGGCTGGGATGAGTCCTGCTGCATGCCCAGCTTCTCTGGGCTCTTTATTTCTCTCTCCATTTTTTTTTCTTTCTTTTTTCCCTTCCCCGTCTCTTTCCCCATCTTCCAACTTTATTCCTCTGGTTATCTCAGAGAGCCACCTATAGTCTTAGTCATCTCAGCCAAAAGTACACTTAGCTTCCTCTGGCTGGAAAGAGTTCACCTTGACTTGTGACTTGCAAAGGTGGGAGGGACTCATCTGACATTGTGAAGGTCTAGGATGCTGAGGCTTTCCCTGATGGGAGACTAGCAAGACTGGTGACGACATTGACTCTGCACTGTGCAGTGGCTGGAAGCCTCACAAGCTTCCTTTCCTTGCCTTGTCTTTTTTCTTCCCCTCCTTTCTCTCTCACACTCACCCTCTTTCAACCTGGTTCATTTGCAGAGAACTATCAGAAATTTCATATTCTCCTATTTTCTCCCTGAAATGAAGGAAAAAGTTTTCTCCCTATATTTCCTCCTTGCCTTCACTCCACTGTCCAGTGAGACTCGAGTGCTCTCCCTCTTGTCTGCCCTGGGGAGTACCTCCCAGGCAGAACACTGGAACCATTTTCTTTTTTACAGGAAACCTTCCACTCTCATTGCTTCTGATTGGGAAAACTTTGTCCAATTGAACTCCTCACCAAAATACTGATCTTTCGATAGTTCACTCCCTCTTTATTTTACTCTGAGATTCAAGAGCTCCCATTCCATGATCTTTTTGATATCCCTAATTTCCCCCATCACTTCCTCCTTCAAGTTTGGCCCATTCTGGCCTGGGCAAAGGTAGAGCAGTTATAATTGTCTGAGCTTAGTCCTTTGGCTTTCACCCCTCCTCCTGACTGTTTGGCCTGTGTTCTAAATGAGGTAAAAGCAGTTTTGAGTAATGGGGGCCTTCTTCTTCAAGAGTGGAGGAATTATCTTAGCACCTACTACTGCCCATCTTCAACACAAAAGTGCACTGTACACCTGTGGCCTGTACAATACATGTGCACTCTTTCAACTACACACACCATGGGCATTCCTGGCCTTGTAGTCACATGTAGGGCACCCATTCCTTAGCAGCTAGTGTGAAACAACTATGTCTGTTATTTCTATGTTTTCCTCTCTGATCCCTGAGAACAAGGATTCCTCCATCCAAGGGAATCCTGGGCTGACTACTGGGCTTAAAGGGTCTCAAATTATATCAAGACTAATTCCCTGGGGCTTTTCCCTATACAAGGATCTTTAATCAAAGGTAACAGGAGAGGCAGGATTAGACATGGGCAATGATATCAGTGTTCCCCATGACTCTCTTCTAGGATACATTCTCTCCAACTGGGGGCAATTTAAGCTAGAAGACCTGAAGAAAAAGAAAGTAATCTCCCTTTGTAACATCACCTGGCCCCAGAACCCATTGGGCGATTAGGAGCAATGAACATTACATGAGTCTCTTAGGTATAATGCTACGTTACAGCTAAACTTGTTTTATAAGCAGTCACAGAGGTGGGAAGAAATCTCTTATGTGCAAACTTTTATGAAGTTGTATCAAGATACTGGGTTATTGGACTCATGTCACATATGCATGGCATCTACCATTCCCAGCTTATTGCCTGGGGTTAAGAAGCAAGTGTCGGACCTACCCATCGATCCACTATTACAGTCACCACCTAATCTTCCTGACCCCAGGCCTGATACACAGTAACCCTCCACCCCTCTTTCAGGTTCAAGGCCTCCTTTGGCCCCTGAATCTCCACCATACCTGGATCAGGCCCATAGAGAACTAGAGGTTCTAAGGCCAGAGCCCTATCCACTATCCCCTACAGGGGTCTGATTGAGTTCTAAGTTGGCACCTTTTACCTCACTCCCCAGTCCAGGGCCTCTGTCCCCTAAAGGAGACAGCAAATGGGTGGGGGGAATAATTCAGGTTCCTATCCCCTTCTCCATGGCAGATCTGAGAGTATGTTAAGAAAAGTTTTAGCCAGTTCTCAGAGGACCCCAATAACTTCACCCTAACCTGTTAGGACGTGATGGTGATTTTAGACAATTGTGCCACCCCAGATGAAAAGGTCCAGATTCGTGAAAGGGCAAGGGCACATGCTGACTCATTTGTACAGGCCAATGCCTCATATGCTGTTTATCAAGCTTTGGGGAAGACAATCCCTGAGCAGGACCCCTGGTGGGACCTTAGTGATGAAATAGACAAATGTAGGGTGGAGCATTTTTTTGCCTATGTGGCTGAAGGGATGAGAAAATGCATGAAGAAGCCTGTGAATTCTGACAAGGTTAGGGAAGTAGCTCAGGCTGGACTGGCGAAGAATCTCCTCAGCTGTGTTACAGAAGTCTTCAGAAAGTATACTAATTATTGTTAATCCAGAGTTGCCAGAAGGGCTGGCCTTGTGGGCTATGCACTTTGCATTTTATCACACAGTTCACTCCTGATATTAGAAGGAAGTTACAAAAGTCAGAGACAGGGCCCCATACCCCTCTGTCAGTATCGGTAGAGAAGGTTTTTAAGGTTTTCAACAACAGGGACAGGGCAAAGCAAAAGGAAAAAAATATCAAGCTGATCAAGAAAACACAGCTTTTGGCTACCTTGATTAGCCCTCCACCTCATGGCAACCCAAAGAGGCAAAGAATACCAGAGACAAGAGACAACTGCCCAATGCGGGACCTAACCAATGCACACACTGCCAGAAGGATGGGCACTGAAAAAGGGATTGTCCTGACCACCTCAAAGCAGGGAGATCTGCTGACTTTCCAGACAGGATCCTCATCTTGGAAATCTCTCCCATGAGGGAGACTGTACCACCGACTAATGGCATCCAAGAATCCACACAGCTCCCACCTCCATCATCATCACTCCAGAGGAGCCTAGGAAAACTGAATTACTTATTGATACTAGAGCCGCCTATTCTGTCCTAAGTCTGTAAGCCTCCTCTCCAATCATGACTGTCTGGTGATAAGAATAGATGGATGATTTAAGGTAAGACAATGTACTTCTCCTCTTGTCTGTGAGGCTGGTTCTGAAGTTATAACTCATTCTTCCCTACATATTCCTGAATGCCCCACTTTAGTGTTCAGTAGGAATCTGCTGAGCACATTGGAGGCTTCTATCTCGTCAGGAAAAGATAGCCTCAAGGTGTCAGTAGACAAAGGACAAGGGATCAATTTGTTAGCCTCACTACAGCTAGCGGATATTAACATTTCCTCTATTCCTGATGAAATTTGAATTCAGGTTAACACAGTAGTATGGGACATTACAGTTCCAGCGTGAGCTGTCAGAGTTTCCCCTATTGAAGTAAAGCTAAAACCAGGAGTAAAATACGCTTGGAAAAGACAATATCCTCTAAGACCTGAATCCCTAAAGGGAATTCAGCCATTACTTACCAAGTTCCTAAAACATGGATTAATAAAGGTCCATCAGTGAACCTGTAACGTTCCCATACTTCCCATCTAAAAGCCAAATGGGGAATATTGGTTTGTGCAAGAGCTATGAGCTATAAATGCAGCTGTGGCTTCCATTCATCTGATGGTACTGAACTTGTATACACTGCTCACCCAGATTCCTGGGATGCACAATACTTCATCATGCTGGACCTTAAAGATATATTCATCTGCATACCTCTGCACCTTAATTCCCAATATATTTCTGCCCTTGAATGGAGGGATCCCAATATCTTAGAGACCACTCAGCACACCTGGAAAGTGCTCCCACAGGGCTTCTGGGATGCCTTCATCTATTTGGGAATGCCTTGGCAGCAAAATTGACAAAACTAGATTTCAGAGTAGGGGCCATATTGCAATATGTAGATGACCTGAGGATTGCCAATCTGACTAAGCAAGATTCTGACTGTAATATCATCAAGACCGTGAACTTCCTGGCAGAACAGGGATACAAAGTTTCCTTGGCTAAGGTCCAAATCTCCCTATAAAGGGCCCAAAATCTAGAATTTGTTCTCACTCCCAGTGCCTGAGCCTTGGCTATGGATCAGAAAAGGTCAATTGATGGATCGTTGCCCCCATAAACCAGGAAACAGCTACAGGATATTATTGATTTGACCTGTTTCTGCTGAATATGGATTCCTAATCATGGCTTAATTGCCAAGCACCTATACAAGATGCTGAAGAGGGGAAAAGGGTACCTCTGTAAAGAGATAAGAATTGTCATCAAGCTTTTGAGGACTTAAAAACTGAGATAAGCCAAATCCCATCACTTGGGCTTCCTAACCTGGATAAGCCCTTCACCTTATATATACATGAAAAACAGGGGATGGCTTTGGGGATTCTAACTCAGAAGCTAGGGCCAAACCAGTGACCAGTGGCTTGAAACAGTATTCCATTGCCCAGGGTTGGCTCAGTGACAGCTACTACCCTCCTGGTTAATGAGGCCTCTAAACTTACCTTGGGTCAGTACCTAGAAGTTGTAATCAAGTCCAGACTATACTGGTGGTGAAGGAACACCATTGACTCATCAAGCTCTTTTATTAGACACTCTGGACATTTCACAGAGTGTCAGAATTTGATCCCTGTCACTTTACTCCCTGTTGCAGAGATGAATGCCTAATCCATGAATGTACTGAGACAACAGAATAGAACTATTCCATGAGGCCTGACCTCCAGGATGAGCCCCTCGACAATTCAGAAGTAGAATGGTTTCCTCATGGGAGTAGCTTTACGGAAGAAGGTGTCCAAAAAGTAGGCTTCTCAGTAGTAAGCCTTAATGACCTCATAGAAGCAGAAACTCTTCCTACTCTGACCTCAGTTCAAAAGGCCAAATTATTTGTTTTAACTATGGTTTTGCAACTGAGAAAAGCAAAAACAAACTAAACATTTTTACTGACTAAAAGTATGGGTTTCATATCTTATATACCCACACTGCCATCTGCAAGAAAAGACAGATGCTAACAGCTAAAAATTACCCAATAAAGCATAGGGATCTAGTCTTAGCTCTTCTGGAAGCTGTACAATTCCCTGGCCAGGTAGAAGTCATTCACTGCAAAGGCCATTGGAGGGACAGACTGCTTATTAGCCAAGGAAATTAGCTGACAGGACCATAAAATAAGCAGCTTGAGCACAGAAAGATGACCAGGTCATGGCACTAATAATCAACCCTTTGGGACTTCCCAGCTAACTTCAATACTCCCAAAAAGAACAGGATGATGCTAAGAAGTGGGGGTAGGAAAAGAGGAGTTCCAGGTGGTTGGTTAAGGACGGTAAAGTCTTTATCCCTGGGACTTGGCAGTGAACATTTATTTAGTACCTACGTGAAGTTACTCACTGTAGGAGGGATGTCTTTTGTGAATTCGTACAAAAGACCTCTTCTGGAAAGGGGCCAAGAAAGACTGTAAGTCAAGTAACCATGGCCTGTGACTTATGTATTCAAAACAATCCCCAGACTCAACTCGTTCCTCTTGCCCTAGTCAAGCCAGTCCAACACCGGGAACCTACCCTGTGGAAGAATGGCAAATAAATATTACCCAGATGCCTTCTCTTTTGGGATAGAAATACCTTCTCATTTTCATGGACACTTTTACTGGCTGGGTCAAAGCATATCCGACCCAGTCTGAAAAGGCCACTGATATTTGCAACAGTCTCCTAAAAGAAATAATTCCACAATTCAGTCTTCCAAAGTCACTCCAGGGCAACAATAGACCCTCTTTCATAGCTAAAATCACTCAAAGTTTTTTGGCAGTCCTGGGAATTGATTATAAATACATGACTGTTGGCATCCCCAATCCTGAGGAAAGGTAGAAAGGATGAATCATACCCTTAAAAGAACTTTGGCAAAGTTATTTCAAAAAACACAGCAAACCTGGATAAAGCTACTTCCTATTGCATTCTTTTGGATTCACACTGCCCCAAAGAGCAACCTAAAGCCCAGTCCATTTGAAATGGATTACAGGAGGCCCCTCCTCACTACTGACATTTTACAGGACTGAGAAATAAGTCAAAGCACATGGTATTATCAATTTGGATCAGATTCAGAAAGCAATATTACATTTTGGGAATAAAGTACCATCAACTTCTATAAAAGAAGGAGAACCTCCTCTACAGGTCAACCTAGGAGACCAAGTCTTCCTTTAGATTTGGAAAGAAGGCTCCCTGGAGGATTGATGGTTGACTAAGTGACAGGGCCCTAGGACTAGGTGATCCTGGTCACTGCAACTGCAGTCAAGCTACCAGGGATCTCCAGCCTCTCCCAATTAAAAGGCTGTTCACCAGAATGTTTCTAGGCTCATCCAGAAAGCCCCCTGTTCTCCCATGAATGAGTGGAAGGCCTCCACTACAGGTTTACAAGAACCAATAGCCAGATGCAAACACATAATGCTGTGGGTAAGCATAGGAAAACTAATTTTTCTCTTCACCCTAATTACCGTTTTCTTGTTCTACCATTTTGGACAGTCCTCCCATTGGTAAGGACCTTTTCTTTCTGTTCTTGCTAGGTTTAAGGCAGGATCACAATGAGAAACAACTTCCTCTTCCTCCTTCTCCACATACTCTTTGCTACTAGGGCCCAATGGGAAGAAAACTCACTCATCATTTTTTCCAGGATTATCACCTCAAGGAACAACCTCTTTAACTGTTAGATTTGCCACCACACCTACAGGTGGAGGAACTAAGCTCCAATTTGTCCCCACTAAGACCAATTTGACATTAAATCTTACCTCTGACTATGTTGAAAAGCCATCACCTATGACTATACAAATTGAAGTAACAGAAAGACTTAAATGTGTGTGCCTCACAGACATCTATAAGCAATCCATTTGGAAGGAGATCTACATGCTTAATTATCCATCCTTGACAGTCCCCTGTTGTCCTTGTAGAACCAGTCCTAGGGCAAATATAATGTATGTAGGTATGGCGTCCACCCTCAATTTACCCAATGACATTCAATATCCCTGATCAATATCAAACTAATACTACCTATTGGTACCCTGCCTCTCATTTACTAAAACATCCTGACTGGCTCCACTTCATCATCTCCACAGGGATGATGTATAGATTGGACAGGTTTAGACAGTATAACATGGAAGCTCTTTTATGCACCTCCTAAGGGAGAAAGGGCATTCCCTGAGTGCAGAGACCCAGAGCTCAGTGGGAAGACCTCTTTCACCCCAATGCAGTAGCAACATTCCTTCTTGAGAATCTAGTTCAAATAAATGGCTCAACTCCTTTATACACCATCAGGCAGGCACAGCCCCTGGATATATATTCCTTTGTCGTATTCAAGGTCCTGCAAGGGAGAAACAGACCCCATCTTCCCATTCAACTTACAGGCCTTAGCCTATCCTTGTGTGGACACCCCCAGTTCCAAGGAAAAGTTACCGTAGGACAGTTGGGCTCCAATAGAGTAACAGTCTATAACCTTACTTCCAAAATTAGATATAAGAGACCAACTGAGCTAATCCTGGCAGAAATTGTGACAGCTATGGGAAGGGCAGCTCCCTGAGGGGCTTCACCTAACATGAAATAACTTTTAAAAACCTTACACAGATTACAGAAAAGTTGACCACAAATATAAGAGAAGGCTTATAAGGTCTCCAGGCTTCCCGAGACCAATTGGTGGTGTTGTCAACAACAGGCTAGGCTTAGATCATGGTCTAGCTGACCAGGGAAGGTGTGTGTGCAGTTTTCAACAAAACTGGTTGCACTTATCTCAATAACTCTGGAAAAGTTGAGACCAATATACAAAAAATATCCAAATAAGCTACATGGTAACATAGATCTAACCAGGGAACTGACCCAAATTATGTCTGGAAGTGCCTTCTCAAGACTCACCTGGTTTCTTCCCTTCTTAGAACCTTAAGTAACTATATTATTATTACTAACCTTCAGCCCTTGTCTACTTAATCTTTTAGTAAAGTTCGTGTCTTCCAGATTGCAACAGTTTCAGGCAAAATTGATGCTAGCTGAAGGGTTCCAGCCTGAACCACTGCAGAAAGGAGCAAGTCCCTATAAATCATTAGATCAGATAGCAAGAGACTTCTGTGCCTCTGGAGCAGTTTGGGATGACAGACTTTGTTCAGCATGAAGCAGTTATAGAAGACAAGATTTTCATTCCTTTCTCCCCTTAAGAATAACGAGGTTGAGGCCAGACGTGGTGGCTCTTGTATTAATCCCAGCATTTTAGGAGGCTGAGGTGGGTGAATCACCTTAAGTCAGGAGTTTGAGATCAGCCTGGCCAACATGGTATAACCCCATCTCTACTAAAAATTTAAAAATTAGCTGGGCGTAATGGCATGTGCTTGTAATCCTAGTCAGGAGGCTGAGGCAGGAGAACTGCTTGAACTCAGAAGGCGGAGGTTACAGTGAGGTGAGATCATGCCACTGCACTCCAGTCTGGGTGACAGAGTGGGAGTCTGTCTCAAAAGAAAAAGAAAGAAAAAAAAAAAAAGAATTAGGAGGTTAAAATCTCTTAGGGGGGATTGAGACATTATAAGGAAAAGACTTGGTCCCCACAGAGATATGACACCAAGGCCCTAATGGGCCTTTCATATCTGGGTGTATCTCTCTCCTTCCTTTTTGCCTGCCTTCACAAGTCATGTAGCAGGAAGGGGCACCTCTCCTAATTTAGCTGACCAGGCTGAATTCCTAATCATAAAAGGAAGAGTCTAACCATTTATCTCTTCGAGTAGTACCTTCTGAAGTCCCTGAAGCAGGACTCCAGCATCCCTGATAAGAACCTGACCAGGCACAGTGGCCCACCACCACGCCCAGCTAATTTTTTGTATTTTTAGTAGAGACGGGTTTTCACCATGTTAGCCAGGATGGTCTCAATCTCCCAGCTAATTTTTTGCATTTTTAGTATTTTTAGTAGAGACGGGGTTTCACCATGTTAGCCAGGATGGCCTTGATCTCCCGACCTCATGATCCACCCACCTCGGCCTCCAAAAGTGCTGGGATTACAGGTGTGAGCCACTGCACGCGGCCACATATTGTTTTTTACCTCCAAATTCATCCTTCTTTCTCTACTCAAATTTGTGGCCATGTGAAGTACATTCTCCAGAATGCAAAGTTAGCTGGTTCCTATTGGTTTCTACAAACAGGAGACGCTATAGGGGGATTAGAGGGAAGAAGTAGAGAGAAGGGACTTTCTTGTTTTTTTTTTCTGCTCCTGTCAGCTTGGTTCCATCCTTCAGCTTCCCTTGGCATTCCCAGAATCAGCCTCATCACACTCTCAGAAATCCAGCAACAGTCAGAGATGCCCCTTCCTCAGAGAGCTGAGTACCTGGATTCTGCTAAACTCACATCGCATCTCTCTCTCTCTTTCTTATTTTAACCTAAATTCCAAAGAGTAGTAGCTGCTTCCTTATTACTTCAGTGCTTCCCCATTTTTCCCCCCAGCCTTCAAAGCCTTTGTAACTGATTACCTATATCAACTCCCTTCATTTTAAATGCTTAGCGTACTTTTTGTCTTCCTGACTGGAACTTGCACAGTACAGAAGGCAACAGCTGGTCTGGCTAATATGTTCAAAACGAAAGAACAAAATGTAAATGCATTAATTGTGCTATTGTTTATACCTGATTTGTTCAAGCACCTGTACTTACTGAGCTTATCTGTCCAGAGATAGATGTTGCTGGTTTAAAGTCAATGATTTATACAATTCAAATATACAAGTAAAATCCAATAATCAAATGTATCAAAAAGTATATAATTTTAGATAAATGTAAAGTTCTATATTTTCTTGTTACTGACTTGACCAGGCCTCTTTATTGAAGCTCACTGCTGCTATTTTCAACAGTTATCTATGCTTCCGAGTCATCATCATCCAAGGTTCAACCCTTTATTTCTAATATCAGCCTTTCAGATCTTACTGCCCTAAGCCCCCTTTCCTACAAATGTCTCACCCAAGTCCATAGTCCCTCCTTGGATCCATACTCTAGGGGGTAGACAAGTGACATTGTCTTCACTTCCTGTGCACTAAGACTCAATGTGGGACAATTACCAACACCCTGGGTTGATTTGGCATACTCCACTTTAAGTTTTTATGTTGGAACCCCAGTATGAACTAACAAGATTACCTTCTCCAGTTCCATGGTGTGCACAGTTTGAATCTATCCCATAATTTTGAGCTCACACTAAGTAATGCAACTCTTCTGAGTGTCCAGATTTAATGTCAAATGACAGGGTGTAGCTGCTTTCTGTACGTAACCTGCTCTATCTTCTCAGAGTATTCGCACTGACACAGCTGGATTCTCCCCATTTTTTCCCAATATTCATCCATCCAGACTCCTACAGTTCCCTTCAATGCTTGGAATCCCAGGGTCTTGCAACATTACATGTAGGAGTAATTTCCACAGTACTGTGCATCTTTTATCAAGATTTATTTTAAATCTTGGTGCTATTGCATTCAGTCTCTGCAAGAAGAGCTCAGTATTTTTAAAAATCTGTGCACATTTTGAAACTAAAAAAGTTCTTATTGGTACTGAGAAGGGCTTCTTATTTATAATTTCTGGGATAAACACAATACTTGGAAAATTCTATACTGTAGGTTCACTTCAGATGAAAAACATATTTATGCTTTCTGGTAAATTATTTGAAGTATCTTTGAAGCAGCATCAAAAGTCTGCATTTCTGATTTTCTTGAGAAAACTAGAATACATTCACTTAACAACCAACAATCACCTAAAGTGTATGTACAGTGGGTGAGGGGAATCTACCTAAACAGTTTAGAAAGATAAGATCTACCCATTTCTTAGGAAACTCGTGAAAAATAAACAAATTATCAGAAATATATTTCAGAAATGAAAGGTAGACTTTAAAGTCTCTATGTTACTTAATAAGTGTATAAATAAAGAAGACAGTTTTCTTTGTATACATCCAAAGGTCCTCTTGCATTCTTATTCAGTCTCTCTTACTCTCTTGCTTATCCGCTAGCATAACTTTCATACTTCCCATATTTTCCCTGAACCCTGACTCCAATCTATTTTTCACACAATAACATCCTTATTATTCAAAATCTAAAGAAGCCATTGCATGTTTTAAATTTTATTTGGTCCTACGCTAATACAAAAATCTATTAATTAAGCTGTATTCTGTCTCTTATCCCGAAAAGTACTGGTCTAGATACAAAAATCTATTTTTCCCTTTTCTATATTTTCATCCTTCTTCAAGTTGAAATACACATGGATGAGAGTAGCCCAGACAATATTTAAAAGCCAGTTTAACTCTGATAGCTCAGAACTAAAGAGAATACATTAGAAAAGTAAAATGTGGCCCTGTCTTTAACTTCAGAGAAAAAGTAAAAGTAAAACAATTCAAAGTAAAGAGAAATAGACAAATTCAAGAGATATACACAAGGTAGCTTTAACAAGACTGCGACTGATCGCATGTGTGAGGTAAAGGGGAGACAGGAAACGTGCCCAGATTTCTGACTAGAACAATTTAGGCTGTGGATCATTCTTTGAAATCATAGATAAAGAATGCAATGAGGAAAATGATGAGTTGTCTTGGAGGTATTAAGTCTAAAATCCTTATGAGAAATTGAATAGCAACATCAAGTAGGAAAATGAATATATATGTCTACATCTGCTATAGAATGAATGTTTGAATTCCACCAAATCACAAGTTGAAACCTAATCCTCAATGTGATATCACTGGAAAGTAGAGGTTGTGAATAAATTAGATCATGAGAATGGAGCCCTCATGAATGGGATTATTGCTTTTATAAAAGAGGACCCAGAAAAATTCCTTGTCCCTTCAATCCTGTGAGAAAACATCCAGAAAACTACCGTCCATGAACCAGGAAACAAGCTCTCACCAGACACTGGATCTACCAGCACCTTGATCTTGGACTTTCAGCCTCCAGAACTGTGAGAAATAAGCCATCTAATCTGTGGTATTCTATTATAGTTGCCGGAACAACCTAAGACAGTATCTTCCTAAAATGACTTAAAATATAGATCTAGGGGGCTGTGGCTGTTGGATGGTCCTCAAAACCATTTTTCTATTGAGAGAGAATATATGAAATGAGAAAAGGGAGTCTGAGAAACATCACAGTTAGAGAAGAGAACCCTTACAAAGAAGACTAAGAGAATAAGAGGCATAGGGTGAAAAATGAAGCAAAGAAAGCAGGTGTTTTTAAGAGAGAAAGATTACAATGCTGAGATATTAAGGCAGATAAGGACCAGTTTCAATTAGATTTAGCAACAAGTGATTCTAGTGCTGTTCCAGGGGCTAAAGCAAGATGGCAATGAATTGAGCAAGTGAATAAGGTGATAAGAAGATGGAGACTACAGTATAAATTATTATTTTAAGAAGTGTGTCTTCTTTCTTTAACAGAAAAAAAGAGTAGGAATGGAATAAATTCTGATAAAAGTTTTCCAGAAGAGAAACAAAGATTGAAACACTGAAAGCAGATCTCTGCATCATCAGTCTATTTCTCAGTACACAAAATATTCTCAGATCTCCCAAATGTAAAAATTGTTTTTAAAAATTCTCTTTTGATCACCCCATGTCTCTCTTATCTTATTTGTCTCCTCCCTTGTACAACAGAACTTCTCAAAGGAGGGATCTGTAATCATTACCTCCACTTCTTCACCTTATATCTTCTCCTTAACTGCAATTCTGCCCCAATCACTCCTCTGAAACTACTATATAGTGATACTAAGGACCTCTGCCTCTTCTAAGTCAACATAAAACCACACCTATGTTCTCCTTTTAAACACTTAGAAGTATTTTAATCTGCTCAAGTACTCTAATTTCTTGAATTCTATGGCACCACACCTGATGGATTTCACTCTATCTCCCTGGAAGACCCTTCTGTCTCAGCAAAGTTAGTTCTCTGTGAAAGTGCTGAATGACAGAATAGCCCCAAACCAGACCTAGATGTTCCTCTATTTTCCATCTACATTAATCCAACCTACCATATCTCCAAATAGCAGATGTACTAATAGCTTTTTTTCTCGTAGTTGTTCTTCTTGACATCTCTGCTGGACTGTCCAATTGATGCTTTAGATTTACTGCCTATCAAATACTGGCTATTTCCCTCTGAAAGTGAAAATGGATGGGATACAAAACATAGACGGAGAGATTCAGAAGATGAACATTTCTTCCATTGTACAGGCAGGGAAAAAAAGGGGGGGATGGGTACAAATGCCATCTTGGTAGGTTTGGGTAAGTATCAGGCAGGTGAAGGAAGACCTCAACTTAAAGCTTCTATCACCTCTTAAGCGAAAAGAGAATGGGAACACCTTGCAGGCCCAGTTGTAGCTGAATATCTTGAATTTATAGTCACCATTAGGAGTTATAAGCAAGAGAGTGATGTAATTATATTATTTTGAGAAAGGTGAATCTGCCAGAATAGAACATGAATTAGAAGACATTGAACTGATAAGCATGGAGTCCAATTAGGCAAGACCCCAGCCATGTTTAGAAAAATGATTATGGAGAGAGAATGCAATAGTGCACATCAAATATTCAACCTTTCTTTGATTTACCAATATTCAATGGTCCAAACTCCTTTGGGTCTATTTAGAGATTATTCATTTACTACCTGTTTATTTTTTCCTGCAAACTTAGGACAACTGCTTTCCTGGAGGCATCGCTGATCATGCAGAAGAGAGGAGTAATGGGTAAATCTTTGTGAACAACACTGGAATAAATGATCCTTTCTATTCTTTAAAAAAAAAAATGGAGGTCATCTCTCTATCTGAATGCTTGCACTTGAGTGAAACCCAATAAGAAGAACTGTTCTTCTGCACCCAAGATGAGAGGGCATTTTTGAAGAACTTTAACTAGAAAATGCTGTCAAGATCATCCTGCTAAGAAGTTTGTGTGTTTCTTGCTATTCTAGGTGCTAATGGACATAAAAAAACTGTAAGAACAATTCATTTCTGGCACCCTCTGAGGATGCTACTCCTAAAACAATAAGAGAAAGTGTGGAGCTGGGTACCCCCTCTGAGAAAATGTGTCCATGAAAATATCCATTGTGCAGAAGGTGGAAGATCTTTCACTCCACCTAAGAAATTGGAGTAAACAGCTCATTAAACTCATGTAGCATACTAAGGTGAGAGAGAAACTATAAAAATCAAGAAAGAAGGTAAATAAACAAAGAGGCTGCATGTCTCCAATGGAAATTGTTTAATATGTATTAGGAAGAAAATAAGTTACATATTAAACAAGAATTTAACCATAAGTTGTAATAAAAACTGATCTGGCCACTTACTAGGTAGTTTTTCATAACATTCTCTGTATACTATCATAAAGGAACAGGATGAATTCCTGATGTGAAGAAGGGAGGGGAATGATTACATGGAAATTACAGATGATGAATATCAAGAAGCAGTTTAGGAAGTTGGGTTTTGGGAATTTAAGTATATTTAAATATATATATACACACACACACACAAAAAGATATGTTTTAGTTGGATGAACATATATACATATATTTCTATACATGTATATGTATAGGAATAGGAATGTATATAATTACATAAGTATGAATATATTATATAAATATGAATTATATCTGTATATTCATATTATACAGATATATATGTATATGTGCATATATACATATATATGTATATTTCTGGAGCATGGAGTCCAATTAGAACTCCAATGTATATGTTGTTCATCCAACTAAAACACGGATCTTTTCAAAATTTGATTATCTACTCTATGCAAGCACTATAAGAAATTTTAAGATGGTATAAGACAAAAAAAATCCCTTTTCTCAAACAGGTTTTTAATATTTGAGATTGATTTATCACTTAGAGCACAAGCACCTGATTCAGTATATGATCAATAAATATTTGTTAAATTTGTGGAATGAATAAATTAATGAATAACAATCTTGTTTCTGATCTTGCACAATGTTTAAAATGCTGAAAGTTGGGAACCTGACACAAAAGTAATAAATACCACAGCCCTGTTAGTTTCGGAGCAGTAATCCCAGCCAAAGACTGATCCTATTGGAAAGAGTGATTAAAAGTTAAGCTCAGGGCTGGCCACTGGGTAAATGTACTGTGCAGCAGTAGGAGGCAGAGAGGAGCACCGGAAAGCTGCCACCTCTCCCTCCAAGGGGGTACTTCTGTACTCCAGAGTGGAGGATGAAGTAAATCACCCTTGAAACTTGTGTAATTGAGAGTGACATATAACAATGTGGTGAGCCAGAGTAAGTCATTAGAGAATGCCTAAGTGTGGGGAGAAGGGATAAGTCACAATATAGCTTCATTCTTGAAGGGAGGTTCAGATGTCTCTACTTTCCCTCCTGAGCCAGACAGATTGAAGCTGACTTCTAAGAGTGCTGTGGCTGTGCAGAGATTTAGGATAAATTGAAATCAACACTATGCTGAAATAAAAACATCCTTTCTCTGCTCTTTACACATTCCTGTGCCACTAGAGGCTACTTCCAAGCAGCTGTTAGATTATTTTTTTCTTACTTTTCCCTTTGATAATTCTCTTTCATTAATGTCATATCCTAGCTAAAAATGTTTACTGGCACCACTAGCCTGGGACTTCTAAATCAAATCCCCCAAATCTGTTTGCCACCCATCTTTTCAAGCTGATCTTCCACACTGCCCTATACGCCCTCTCTACCCACGAGACTAATTTGTTCACTATACCCAAATATGCCTTTCATGTCAGTGCCTTTGCTTTTTTCTTGCATTCTTTTATTAATTTCACAAAATATTTGGGCAAGACAGACATGTGCTGTTTATTTTATACCAGAGCACGGTACTAAAGTACTTTACATGAATTTACTAATCACAATAGTGCTTTGAAGCTAATTACATTGTTATGCTCATTTGCAAACGAGGAATTAAAGAACTGCAGTTCTTGATAACTTTTCCGAGATCATACAAAATAATAAAGGATGTGTGTGAAATATTCTGATTCATTCCACACACACAGAACAGATGCTTATCATAGGGCTCCTATGTAAGCTTATCTTCTGCAGTTCTCCACTCTGGGACAATCTGGAGTTTCAGTCAAACTGGTCTACCACCTATTTTATGACATTCTCCTTCTTGATCCTGTAACCTCCTGCCTGGGAGGTCCTCCTTTTTCTTTGTCCCGATCTTATTTTTACTTCAAAAACTGGGCCACTTCTCCAATTGGGCAGACTACTGCATATAGTCTCTGTGAAATTTAATCGAATTCTACTGTGCTATTACTTTTCCTTATTTCAGCATGTCTATCAAAAGACTATAATGTTAGGAATTATATATTCCTTTGTCTCATCCACAGAGTCTAGCAGTACCACACTTCCGGAAGTTTCTACTAATTTTGAGAACAGAACTCACCTCGACTAAATTGAGTCCCCAACTGTTTAAAAGATGCTTTTTCACTTTGTCTGCACTTCCTAGTACTTACAGATGCTAGCTTTTAAACTTATTTTAGAGAATTATTTTTAAAACTCAGTCATTAAAGATGCAGAAAAAAATCTTCAGAAAGGATGTTTGAAATGAATTCGCAAGGTTGAACATATCCCTTTTCACGATACATGAAATTGTTTCAAATAAAAGGTGACTCAAAGGTTGGTATTTTGTTTTTGTGCCTAAATTAATCTAATGGCATGCTCAAAATATGACAATTCAAATGACTTTGAAGCAGAAGACATATTTTGCAATTTTTATTATCAAACTTGAAAACACAGTCATTTCCCCAAAATATGGCTCATTAAATTGATTTCAAAGCATCTTTGTTTCATTTAATTATACATGTCCATCTACTTTCTAAGCCCTTTTATTTGGCTTAAAACATTCTCATTTTCTGACAAGTCTCTAATCTCTTGTAAGCTCCTCAGGAAATTTAGAGGCACTCTCTGTCACAGAATGCCACATGCCCACAGCCCCAGCACCCCTGCTGAACTTGCAAAGCTGCTGATTCTCTGGTTTGTGTCAGACCTTGGCACCTAAATTTCCTTTTCCAGGCTGCTGACAGCCATTTCCACTGAGTGCTTTGCCTCTGACTTTTCTCTCTAGACATTCAGGTCAACTGGGGTTCTGAAAATGGCAGAATTTCTCCTGTCTCCTTCTTTGCAGCCAAGGTCATATCCTGAGAGATTGACAGGCTAGGCAAGGAGCAGATGGGGAGTCGTCTCCCTTTGGCTGATGTGGATGTGTGATGAATGACTACAATAAACCAGAAGGCAGCTGTGGTTCAGAAAGAGCCCTGAACTCACAGTTACAAGGGCTGTATGTGTCTCTCGTGTGAGCTTCTTAGCTTGTTTGTATCCACGGGAAAGTCACCACACCCCTCAGAGCCTCAGTTTGATCCCCTGTGAAATAGACATAATACCTACAATCAGGATTGCTGCAATAATTATACAAGATAATGCAAAAATATGGAAATGGAAATAGGTGCAGGAAAAATATAAACTTAAATTCTAAATGTGGGGTTTCCTAGTTTCTCCTTTTAGTTTACCATAGAGATGCAAATAGGTCAATATAATTCCTTACAGCTAAAGTTAACTGAGATTAACTAAAACTACTCAGAAGCTAAAGCACTTGGATAAAAATTCCTTGTCCCTTCAATCCTGTGAGAAAACATCCAGAAAACTACCGTCCATGAACCAGGAAACAAGCTCTCACCAGACACTGGATCTACCAGCACCTTGATCTTGGACTTTCAGCCTCAGAACTGTGAGAAATAAGCCATCTAATCTGTGGTATTCTATTATAGCAGCCGGAACAACCTAAGACAGTATCTTCCTAAAATGACTTAAAATATAGATCTAGGGGGCTGTGGCTGAGTAGCATAGGGTTTTATTGGGTGAAAAGGAAGAAAAGGGAAAACAGGGACCCTGCACAAAGCCAGAGTCACTGCTGGTACATTTACTGTCTCACACTTTAAATCCCAGGTTCCACAAAGGAAGAGGAGAGGCCTGGCTCCTCTGAAATGGGCTCAAACTTCTCTGGCTGCACTCCAGTGTGCATACCTCTCATTGCGCATGTCCGTCGAAGGCTCTGCCTGGGAGCCCTTCCCACCTGGCTGTCTCATCAGCACAGGTATTTTATGAGGGAGGTAAAGCAGCTACAATTAGTCCATTTTGTAGTTGAGAAAACTAATTAACAGCTGTCAGGATGTGAAAGTAGATCTTCTGATGGTACAGACTTTCTCCACTCTAATAAGGAATTAGAGGAATTTTCATCCCATAAGTCAGAAATAGATGATATTTAGCACCTGTTCAATGGAATTCCACTTCCTGTGGGTATAACAGACATCAATAATGAATCATGGCATTCTTTATTGCTGACTCTATGTGCAATCTCCAAATCCTTGTCAACATACATTGTGTAGCAACCACTTGTGAATCTGAGTTGGCATATGATGAAATCCATTTTCAATGCTTACCTCAGGTATTTCCATTTTTAATCAGGACTCTAAAAAACCTAATAGCTTTATACGCATTAAGCTATGACTCTTTGTTTGTACGCTAAGTAGTTATGAGCCCTTGGGATGTCACTATACAAATCTAAGCCCAGTTCCTCACTGATAAAATGGATGATCTCTAACGTTTCTTTCAGTATAACAGTAAATAATTATATGAAAGTCCAGGCATGGTGATGAGATGGGTTATTCTGAAGCAAGAATGACCTTCCCATTGCCACTCAAGTCACATCAGATAGAATTCTGCTTTTATTTTCTTCTTAGTTCAGCCCTGCTAATTATTATTTGTTTAAAGATCAAACTGGTATAGTCCCAGCTACTCAGGAGGCTGAGACAGGAGAATGGTGTAAACCCGGGAGGTGGAGCTTGCAGTGAGCTGAGATCGCACCACTGCACTCCAGCCTGAGCAACACAGCAAGACTCCGTCTCAAAAAAAAAAAAAAAAGCTCATACTGGCCCATATAATGCTGTGGAATATTAATTGGTTATTTAAAATGTAATACATGAAACTATTTCTAACATTTATTTGGTCTCATTAGTTTGGGTTTATACAGATTGCATACAAATTGTAAATCAGAGTAGCTTAGTATAAGAAAGTAGGGACTTTTGAGTCAGATGGAACTGAATTCAAATCCTGATTTCATCCTTGATGGGTAGTAAAAGACCCTAGTGAAGGTTACATACCTAAGGCTTGGATATTTTAAATATACATAATATATATAATTTGTGATGTATTGTTATGTGAAGTTGAAATAATGTGTGTAAACACTTTCTATCACAGAGCCTGGCATGTAATAAAAATATTATTATTTAGAGATCTCTCCTGTCAATGCAAGATACTACACAGTTGCTTATTTGCTTACCTACCTTGAAAATGGAAAATGTTGCCTTTTGGTTCCAGATACACTCCATAGATAACTTTAACATTAGCTGATCAAACTCCTTTCCCATAACTCTTCTGTGGGAAGTTTTGTGGCATGTAGAACCATGTCTATAATCTTTGCCATTAACTCAATGCCTGTGATCCCTGAGCAAAACACATGCCCTGCCACAGCCACAGAAATGTACTGTAATGTTTCTTGGGACCACCATCTGGATCTAAACAGAGTTCAAATGGCTGACAGGGTGATACAATGCCTGTTTATTTGTACTTTATGTTCCAGAACTAGCAGATAAATGGCTATGTTTTAATCCCATATCTTCATGCTGGAATGAAGCTCTGTTTGAGACTAAATAAAGGATGTAAGTTTAGACTGGATACAATATGTATCCACTAAAGCATCACTGTATATTTGAAAAGCAAATATCATTAGTGGGAACTCAATACCTTCAGATTCTATTGAAGTGTGCTGAGCCTCTGTAAAGCTGGGGGATGAGAAAAATCAGCTTTTGACCGAACTGTAAAGAACAGCAGGATAGCTCTTCAGACTAAGGAGCAGGGAGGGGTGGCTGTGGAGCTGCAGGCAGTAATTATTCATCCTAGTTCTGCCTATAATCCATCAAAAGAGGGGGCAAATCGTCACTCCTGTGTGTCTTTGATTTCTGTATCTTTAAAACATGGGCAACTATTAAGCATTATCATGAACCTTATTTATTTTTTTTTAAAAAAAGGGAATTCAAAGAGTTGGAAGGTTCAGTGAATGTGAGGTGATAAAACAAAATATTTTGATGAAACAAAATATTTTATAAATATTTATAAAATCAAGACTAGCCCTGGCTGGGCGCGGTGGCTCAAGCCTGTAATCCCAGCACTTTGGGAGGCCCAGATGGGCGGATCATGAGGTCAGGAGATCGAGACCATCCTGGCTGACACAGTGAAACCCCGTCTCTACTAAAAAATACAAAAAACTAGCCGGGCGAGGTGGCAGGCGCCTATAGTCCCAGCTAGTCGGGAGGCTGAGGCAGGAGAATGGCGTGAACCCGGGAGACGGAGCTTGCAGTGAGCTGAGATCCGGCCACTGCACTCCAGCCTGGGTGACAGAGCAAGACTCCATCTCAAAAAAAAAAAAAAAAAAAAAAAAAAAAAAGACTAGCCCTGACTTGATGGCTGCTGCCAATAATCTGCCAAAATATCTCACATCGCATAAGATTCCTGATACTCTAAGTTTCAATCATCTGGGACTTTTCTTTTAGGATTAAGAATTGTGTCTTTAAGAATTCCATTTTATGACCCAAATAGCCAACAAGAGGGTAAGGTACTAAACAATGCTTATATTTTAATAGGTTTGTATATGAAACAACAGTGAGGGACATAAAATAGATTCACACTGATTGAGGTGGGATGAGTAGAAGGATAGGTCTGGAGATTGAGGCACAGTATCTAAAGACAGGGTCAGATAGAACCCTAAGAAAAGAGGAATCCAAAGCAGGTGACCAGGAAAGGCAACAGAAGAGTTCAACATGGCTACAGTATCAGTATGGAAAGCCAAAAAAGATATCTTCAATGGGAGCATAAAGCGAGGCATCACACCTACTCCCTATACAATGACGAGCACTTTCTGCATGGAGTCAAGAAATCAAACTAGAATACCAGATCAAAATTGTCCTTTGCTTTTAAGTAGCTCAGTATCAATGCAGCAAGATTGAGATGAGACTCTTCCCTTCTCTAAACTTTGGTTCCCTAATTTGTAAAATGAGGTGACTGGAGTAGATGATCTCTGGGACCCATTCTAAGTCTAACATGCTACCTCTGTGTATGTCCAGAATGGCAACTACATTACAGATATCTGAATACTTCCTCCACACAGAAGCCTGGAAGAGATCAATAATCAATCATGATGCTTGTCTGCTGAACTCAGATGCAAACTTAGAGTCCTTTTCAAGGAGAGAGCAACTAATAATATAACAGAGTTGGCTTGGAATAGAAATCCATTTGCCATCCCTAATATATGTATTTAGACGCCTAAATTGTCTCAAAGACTAGCACAAATGATAACACTGGCCCCAAAGTGTGGATTTAATTCTGCCCCAGTAACTGAGTAAATTCCTGTGGAGATTATATGGGTGGAGCCAGTTACTAGAAGTGGAGAAAAGACAGACACAGCAGTGGATACCCAAAGAGATTTGAAGAAATACTGAGCAGAATTGTTCACCTTTGTTCTTTGCCTTTCCAGTCACTACTGTTTAATATTTAATGTCCCCTCTGAAATGAAAACTACCCTGAAAATGGTCCAAGGAAGAAGACAACATAGTGTGGGTAAGAGTTAACAGACTTGGATCACATCTGGCTGTGAATCTTGGGTAGATAACATTTGAGCATTATTTCCATATTCTTACAGTGGAAACTAAAATACTTTGTAAGTTTATTGCAAAACATAAATAAAGGAAAAGTTCTTTGTACACAAAAATGTGTTGCTAGCATAAGTCCTGTATTAGCTAACACCTTTGGAGAATTTATTTGACAACCAATTAGGTGGCGGGCGTCTGTAGTCCCAGCTACTCGGGAGGCTGAGGCAGGAGAATGGCGTAAACCCGGGAGGCGGAGCTTGCAGTGAGCTGAGATCCGGCCACTGCACTACAGCCTGGGCGACAAAGCTAGACTCCGTCTCACAAAAAAAAAAAAAAAAAAAAAAAAAAAAAAAAGTTAACCACAGAATGGGAGGGACTAGATAGCCAACTAGACACAGCCAGCAGGAGCCTCTCCAACTGAAAGAGATCAAAATATTGAGTGAATCAACATCTTTTGAAAAAATCTTTTGAGGGAAAACACAGAGAGCTAATAAAGAGGAGACACAGACACAAAGCCTGAAGAGAGAGGAAGCCAGGAACCCAGTATGGGATTGTGGAACACCAGAACTCATTCCTGGCCCTGAACAGGTCCTAAAGAAGGGATGAGTGAAGTGACTGCACGGCAACCCACTGTCACCACAGACCTCTGGGATCCTAGCTACAAGGGATATGACCCCCAAGGACAGCTGAGCTGGCCGGGGCAACTTCCTGGAGAGTAGGCAGAGACAGAACTCAAGGCTGCATCGGATTTTGCAAGGGTACAGGGCAATAAAATATGGCCATAGGTGCCCATCTCCTAGGGCTCTCCATAGTCCTCTGAGTGCCTCTGGCCTTTGCTGACTGTTGGACTAGGAGACAATAGGGTTGTCTTTCCCATGGGACTGGGGTATGCAAGATCTGTATGTCCCTGTGTTCACCGGCCCCTGGCAGGGTCCCTGCCTGGCCACTCCTGCAAAAGCAAGCACATAGAGCCACCTCCACTGCCTTGCCTGAGTGGTTTGCTGGTGGCCTGGAACACCTTGGTCCCTCAGCACAGCTGGTACTTGGTTTTAAGGGACACAGGACTAAGCCAAGGGCGCAGTCCAAAACCCCAGGGTTCAACAGAGCATGCAGCTCTGGAGGCTGAAGTTGAGATAAGTTGCTGGAACTCAAGCATGGAAGAGCCTTCACTCTCAGAACACCAAGAAGAGTGAGGCTCAAGTTTATGGGTCAGTGTAGGATTTTGGTGTGCCCCCTCCACAGGGCTGGTCTGGGAAGGGTGTGCCTTCTCTGCCAGCGACAGCTTCTGACCGAAGGATCCCTGCAGCCCCGAACACCTAATAGCCCAGCAATTTGGGTGCAAAACTAGCAAATCAGGCCAGTTACTGGGACAGCCACCAGAAGGAAAGCTGGTCAAGGGAGAAAGAAATGGGTGGTCCTCATAGCTGTCTGCTAAGCAAAAATCCCGGGCACAATGACTGCCAAGCACAGAGATACAACAAGCTCCCAGGGAGCTGCAGGTCTCCTAGCAACTTAACTTTCCATTTCAGCTGTCTGTAAGGAAGGTGGTATCACAGTCTGATGGACCCACCTTGAAACTAAAGAATTGCAGGAACAGTTCCAGTGATGGAGGGAGCTCCCCTAAGGCCAGGGAATGGATCTAGTGAGAGGTTCATCTCTCTGATCTTTTTGCCTCCTCCACCAAAAAGCACCACTGCAAATGCATTGAAATGGGAAAGAGGCTTGCAGCTAGGGGCCTAACTGCCAGCCATTACTCTTAAGTGCCATATACAGGATTGCAGCCTGAATAACACCACCAACAAATAATTGCCCATATATACTGCCCAATTCAGTAATCTAGCCACAAATAAACATCCCATACAGAGTCTTAACCCATACAGAGTCTTCATCCACTGTAAGCACCCAGAATCTAAGCAAATTGACTATACTCAACTTGTACCACAATCAAACCCTCAAGGGTAATAATATAAACCAAAAAGCCCAATCAAAAATGACAGCAAATTGAAAAAGAAAGGAACAACAGTCCTTTCAGATGAGAAAGATTTAGTGCAAGAAATCTGGAAGTCCTAAAAGTCAGAGTGTCCCCTTACCTCCAAACAATTGCATTAGCTCCTTAGCTATGTTTTTTAATCAGATTGAAATGACTGAAATGACAGACGTAGAATTCTGAATTTGAATGACAAGGAAGTTCAGCAAGATCCAGGAGAAAACTGAAACCAAATACAAGGAATACAAGAAATTCAGTAAAACAATCCAAGAAGTAAAAAATGAAATATCAGTTTTAAGAAAACCAAACTGAGTTTCTGGAACTGAAAAATTTACTACAGAAATTTTATAATACAGTTAGAAGCATTAACAACAGAATAGATAAAGCTGAGGAGAGAATTTTAGAGCTCAAAAACTGGTCCTTTGAATCAACACAGTCACACAAAAATAAGTTTAAAAGAATTTTTTTACATGTACAACCTCCAAGAAATATGTTATTATGTAAGGAGACCAAACCTATGACTCATTGGCATCCATGAAAAAGAAGAATAGAGAGTAAGCTACTTAGAAAATAAATTTGAGGATATAATCCATGAAAAGTTTTCCAATCCTACTAGAGAGACCAACATGAAAATTCAAGGAATTCAGAGACCTCTGAAAGATATTATACAAAATGACTATCTGCAAGGCACACAGTCATCAGATTCTCCAAGTTCAACATGAAAGAAAAAAATCTCAAAGGCAACTAGAGAGAAGGATCAGGTCACTTACAAAGGGAACCCATCAGGCTAGCAAGGGACCTCTCAAAGCAGAAGAAATTGGAGAAATATCTTCAGCATCCTTAAAAAAAAAAATCCAACTGAGAACATCATATCCCTTGAAACTAAGCTCTGTAAGTGAAGGGGAAATAAAATTTTTTTCAGAGAAGCAAATGCTAAGGGAATTAATTAGCACTAGACCAGTCTTACAAGGGGTCTTTAAGGGAGTGCTAAACATGGAAACAAAAGAATGGTACCTGTTACCATAAAAACACACTTAAGTACATAGTCCACAGACACTATATAGCAACTACACAAACAAATCTATAAAACAGCTAGCTAAACAACATGATGACAGGATCAAAATCTCACATATCAATGTTAACAGTGAATGTAAATGCTCTAAGTGCCCCACTTAAAAGGTAGACATGGGCAAGCTGGATAAAAAGT
This sequence comes from Chlorocebus sabaeus, assembly GCF_047675955.1. Lineage (NCBI taxonomy): Eukaryota > Metazoa > Chordata > Mammalia > Primates > Cercopithecidae > Chlorocebus > Chlorocebus sabaeus. The sequence continues at coordinate 102,777,206 of NC_132904.1, read as the reverse complement.
CAAGATTCCACTGTCTGCTGTCTTCAAGAGACTCATCTCAGTTGCAATGACACACATAGCCTCAAAGTAAAGGATCGGAGAAAGATCTACCATGCAAACAGAAAACAAAAAAATAACAAGGGTCACTATTCTTATAGCACATAAAACAGACTTTAAGCCAACAACAGTACAAACAGGATGAAGAAGGGCATTACATACTGATAAAAAGCTCAAGTCAACAAGAAGAATTAACTATCCTAAATATATACACACCAAACATTGGAGCACTCATATTTATAAAGCAAGTTCTAGACCTATGAAAAAACTCAGACACACAGTAATAAGGTAGACTTCAACATCCCATTGACGGCATTAGACAAATCATTGAGGCAGAAAACTAACAAAGAAATCCTGAACCTGAACTCAACACATGACCAATTGGACCTAACAGACACCTACAAAACAATCTATAGAGCAATGATAGAATGCATATTCTCATCTGCACAAGGAACAACTACACAGCCCTAAAGCAAGTCTCGATAATTCAAATAAATCAAAATTATACCAAGCACACTCTCAGATTACACAGCAATAAACACAGAAATAAGTACCAAGAAGATCTCCCAAAACTACATAATTACATGGAAATTAAACAACTTGTTCCTACATGATTTTTAGCTAAACAATAAAATTATGGCAGAAATCAAAAAGTATTTGAAATTAATAAAAACAAAGACACATTATATGAAAATCTTTGGGATGCAACTAAAGCAGCGCTAACTGTTTTACATTTCTTAAGAGGAAAGTTTGTAGTGCTAAATGCCTACATTAAGAAGTTAGAAACATGTCAAATTAACAATCTATGATTGCACTGACAGGAATAAGGAATTAAAAAACAAAACAAAACAAAACAGCAAATAAGCCCAAAAGCTAACAGAACAAAAGAAACAAACAAAGTAAAAGCAGAATTGAAGGAAACTAAGATGCAAAAATTCATACAAAACATCAATGAAACCAAAAGTTAGTTTTTTGAAAGAATAAAGAAAATTAATAGACCACTAACTACATTAACAAAGGAAAAAAGAGAGAAGGTCCAAATAAGCACAATCAGAAATGACAAAGATGATGTTACAATTGATCCCACAGAAATACAAAAACTCTTCAGAGACTATTGGGAACACCTCTATGCATACAAATTAGGAAATCTAAAAGAAATTGTTAAATTCTTGGAGACACACAACCTCCAAATATTGAATGAGGAAGAAATTGAAAACCTGAAAAGACAAATAATGAGTTCCAAAATTGAAACAATAACAGAAAACTTGCCAATCAAAAAAAAAAAAAAATCCCTGTACCACATGGATTCACCGTCAAATACCACTGGATGTACAAAGAGGAACTGGTACCAACCCTACTAAAACTATTCCAAAACATCAAAGAGGAGGGACTCCTCCCTAACTCATTCTGTGAAGCCAGCATCATCCTGATACCAAAAAATGGCAGACACAATGGAAAAAAACAAACAAACAAACAAAACTTTAGGCCAATATCTTTGATGAACATAAATGCAGAAATTTTCAACAGAATGCTAACAAACTGAATCCAGATGCAAATCAAATAGCTAATTCACCTTGATCATGTAGGCTTTATTCCTGGGATGCAAGATTAAGTTGGCATATGCAAATCAATAAATGTCATTCATCACAAACAGGATTAAAAACAAAAAACATATAATCATCTCAATAGACACAGAAAAACTGTTGATAAAATTTAACATCTCTTTATGATAAAAATACTCAACAAACTAAGTATCAGAGGCATATACTTCAAAATAATAAGTGCCATCTATGACAAACCTACAGCCAGCATCATACTGAACTGGCAAAAGCTGGAAGAATTCCCCTTAAGAACTGGAACAAGACAAGGATGCCCACTCCCACCACTCCTATTCAACAGGGTTCTGGAAGTCTTAGCTGGAGCAGTCAAGAAACAGAAATAAAGGGCATCCAAACAGGAAAAGAAGAAGTCAAGTTATTTCTCTTCACTGATGATGTAACTCTACATTTAGAAAATGCTAAAGACTCTGCCAAAAGACTCCTAGAGCTGATCAAGACTTTAGCAAAGTTTCAGGATACAAACTCAATGTACAAAAATCAGTAACATTTCTATATATCAATAACACTCAAGCCGAGAGCCAAATTAAGAATGTAATCTTACTTACAATGGCCATAAAAAGAATAAATTGCCTAGGAATATATATAGGTAAAAGATATATAGGAACATATATAGGTAAAAAATACATAGGTAAAAGATCTCTACGAGGAAAATTACAAAACACTGCTGAGAGAGATTATAGATGACACAAACAAATGCAAAAATATCCCATACTCATGGATTGGAAGCATCAACATAATTAAAATAGCCATACTGCCCTAAGCAATATACAAATGCAATGCTATTCCTACCAAATTACCAATGTTTATTTTACAGAATTAGAAAAAAATATTCTAAAGTACATGGAGAAACAAAAAAGAGCCCAATAGCCACAGCAATTCTAAGTGAAAAGAATAAAGCCAGAGGAATTACATTACCCAATTTCAAACTGTACTATGAGGCTACAGTAACCATAACAGCATGGTACTTGTACAAAAACAGATGCATAGACCAAGAGAATAGAATAGAAAACACATAAAGTCACACACCTACAACCAACTTATCTTCAATAAAGTTGACAAAAATAAGCAACAAGGAAAAGACTACCTATACAATAAATGGTGCTGGGATAACTGGCAAGTCATATGCGGCAGAATGAAATTGGACCCTTACCTATCACCTTGTACAAAAATCAACATGAGATGCTTTAAAGACGTAAATATAAGACCTGAACTATAAAAATCTTAGAAGAAAACTTAGGAAATACCCTTCTCAACATCAGCCTTGGCAAATAATTTACTACTAAACCTACAAAAGCATTTGCAGCAAGGACAGAAATTGACAAGTGGGACCTAATTAAACTAAAGAACTCTGCACAGCAAGAGAAACTACCAAGAGAGTAAACAGACAACCTGTAGAATGGGAAAAATTATTTGGAATCTATGCATCCAAAAAAGATGTCATTTCCAGGATTGATAATGAACAAATCAATATAAAAAACCAACCCCATTCAAAAGTGGGTAAAGGACATCAACAGGCACTACTCAAATGATGACATACAGTGGCCAACAAACATATGAAGGAAGGCTCATAATCATCACTAATCATCAGAGAAATACTAATCAAAACCACAATCACACACCATCTCACACCAGTCAGAATGGCTTTTGTTAAAAAGTCAAAAAAAATAACAAAGGTATGTGAGGCTGCAGCGAAAAGGGACCACTTACACACAATTGGTGGAAATATAAATTAGTATAGCCATTGTGGAAAGTAGTTTGGAGATTTCTCAAAGAACTGAGTGTTGAACTACTATTTGACCCAGCAATGCCACTACTGGGTATATACCCAAAGGAAAATAAATCATTCTACCAAAAAGACACCTGCAGCCGTATGATCATTGCAGTGCTATTCACAATAGCAAAGACATGAATCAACCCAGGTGCCCATTAATTGTGGATTGGATAAAAAATATGTTATACATATACATCATGGAATACTACGCAGTCATAAAAAAGAAAGAAATCTAGTTCCTTGTAGCAACATGGCTGCCGCTGGAAACCATTATACTAAACAAATGAATGCAGAAACAGAAAACCAAATACCACATGCTCTCACTTATAAGTGGGGGCTAAATATTGGGTGGTGCATGTTTTTATAAAAATAGGAACAATAGACTCTGGGGAATACAATAGGGGAAGGCTAAGAGTTGAAAAAAACTACTTATTGGATACTATGCTCACTACTTTGGTTCACAAATTCATATTCCAAACCTCAGCATCATGCAATATAGCTTTGTAATAAAACTGCACATAAACTCCCTGATTCTAAAATAAGGGTTGAAAAAAAAATGAGCCACTAAAAACAGTATGGTACCAAAGGCAGGCAGCAAAAAAGAAGGCAGATGGACACTGTGTTAGGTTCTCCAGAGAGACAGAATAGGAGACACTATATATAAAAATATATGTATTTTATATAATTATATATAAGATAAAATTATATGCAATATGGAAGTTATATATATTACATATATTACATATATATTATATAATATGTAACATATGTAATACATATATTATTTATAATACATATTATTTATAATATATATAAAATTATATACATGTACACTTTATGTCCCTCAACCCTCTGATTCAGCAGTCTAAGAAGGGAGTTACAGCGTTGGTTGGGGATAGTGATCTGGACTACCAAGAGAAAATTAGACTATTATTATTCCATGGTGGAGATCAGAAAGAGTATGTCTGGAATACAGAAGTTATATATATTATATAATACAGAAGTTTTATATATATATTCTGTAATATATATAACACATATTCTATAATATATAATACAGAAATATATATAGAATACACTAATATATATTCTGTAATACATAATATTCATATATATTATATATGTATATTATATATTACAGGATATATTATATAGAATACAGAATTCTATATTATATATATAACTTCTGTATTTTATTACATAATATAGATAACTTCTGTATTCCAGACACTCTTTCTGATCTCCATCATGGAATAATAGTCTAATTTTCCCTTGGTAGTTCAGATAACTCTCCGCAACCAACACTGTAACTCCCTTCTTAGACTGTTGGATCAGAGGCTTGAGGGACAAAAGTGTACATGTGGCAGTCTTAACTTCCAATTAATTGGAATCATTTTTGTGTCTCTAGTGGGAGTATTCCTTCCTCTGGAACTAATACTTCTAGGCCAGCAGAGGACAAAGAAAAAAAATTTTTGCTAGGGCGTCACTAAGAGTAATTGTGAGTGATGGCACTCACACTTCTTTCCACTCTTTGAGTCTTGGACCCATGAATTTTGACTATGGAAAAAAATAGTACCACATCTTGCATTCTACTGAAAAGCACATACAACCTTCTGAGCACCTTGTCCCAGCCTTACAAGGTGCTATCACCTATCTGGTGCTGTAACTAGGTCTTCAAAAGGCCATTTCACCCTTCTGTCAAGCCAGCTGCTTCAGGATGGTCGGGTATGTGGTAAAACCAGTGAATTCCATCAGCATGAGCCAATTGCTGCACTTCTTTGGCTGACATGATTAGAACCAATACCAAGTGGAATACCGGGATGGTGAATAAGGCATTCTGTAAGTCTACAGATAGTATTTTAGGCAGAAACACTGCATGCAAGAATAGCAAATTCATATCCAGAGTAAGCATCTATTCTAGTAAGGATGAAATGCTGCCCTGTCATGATGGAAGCGAGCCAAAGAAAATCAACCTGACACCTGGTGGTTGGATGATCACCCTCAGGAAAGGTGCCATAAGGCCAAATGGTTCACAGGCCAAGGAACCTGGAATTTTGATGTACAAGAGCAGGAGAATAAGGGCATCCCACTCGTTTTGTTCCATCTGGGCCCCCAGCCAATTATGGTGCCTCACCACATTGACAGTAAATCTTCCCCACTCAGTTCACTAATGCACACACAACTCTTCCCTGGAAACACCCTTTCAGACAATCCAGAACAATGGTTTGCCAGCCATCTAGGCATCCTTCCTTCAACCCAGTCATATTTGCATCTATAATTAACTGTTACAGACACCAAACCCACATTTCATCAAGCTTACTTTATCCTCCTGTTCTCAATGGACTTCAACAATGTGACTCAGGTTCCTCACAGAACAACTGCCAAGACTTTGACGTGTTCTTCTCAAAATGCAGCATTTTTATATTCATTCTGCTATACTCATTTCCTATTCATTTTTACCTTGGGTGCTCTTGCAGTTGATAGAAAATATGCAAACTACACAGACCATTTGCCACCACTTGAAAGGCTCCATGGTACAATGACAGTAGAGAATGTTTGGAATTCTGGGGCATTAATAAACTCTCTGAAGTGAATACTGTGGGAGTCTTAAAACTTCTGTTCCTTTCACTCTTCAGCAAGATGTTGGCTGAGAAGCAGTTCCTCAGTTATTCCCTCTATATATCTAGGGCAGTTGGTTCAGTCTGTGACAAAACATAATGCATCTAGATCTAGGAATTAAACCCTATAGTTCTATAGAAATCAAGCAAAAAATCATTAACCAGAATTTTGTCACTACCTCACTTACTGTGTCCTTTGTATGTGTAGTGTGAGAGCAGTGCTCTGGATAACTTTTACAGAAAACAAGGGATGTCCTAATAAAGTGGCGAGGAAAATCAACAAAAAGATTTAAAAAGGCAAACTCAAGCCACTGTTTCCTCTGATTGTATATAAACACATGGAGCAGAACTGAGACATTGAAGACTTAAGTCTTCATGGATGCTTTACAGTTTAGAGACTAAAACTGGAGGAAAAAAAAAGAAGGTAGAGTCTTGCATCAAATATATTTACTATCTCTCAACTTCAAGGATCTTTAAGATTGACAACAGTTTACTAGTTACTCATACTCATAGTTAAAAGGAGGAAAGTACTGTAAGCTACATGGGTCCACACAGATACTGTACTTGGAAGCAGAGAAAGCAAGCAGGGAGTGTCAGAGGAAGGCTTTGTAGGATCAAGAAAATGAGATGCTCTTTGATTCCCACAGTAGGGTGTTATTGGTTTGTCTGAATAATCCTATGAACTGAAGAGAACTGAAACAGATTATACTACCAACTGTTAAGACTACAATAATATGCTATAGTATTATAATGCTGTACTATGTACTATAATACTAACTACAGTTCGTTGTTCGTTCTCACTTAATGTTGTTGGCAAGAGGTTCTTAGAAACTGTGACTTTAAGTGAAACAATATGCTATATAATGAAACCAATGTTATCCTGCGCAAATTGATATTAATACAAGTTAAGTTTCTTTGACATACTATACGTTGTTTTGCCTAAAGTCACAATTTCCAAGAACCAATTAAGGATATTAAGTGAGAACTTATTGTACGTGTATTTTAGTAACATGTAAGATGAACTATATATATGCACACACCATTATTTCCGTACAAAACTGTATGTTGTGTACATATTACATTCATGTATCACATAACAACCTTTTGGTCAATGGCAGACTCATATATGATAGTACAGTCTAAATGCATAATAGACTCCATCATCTAGATATGTGCAATCACTACATACTAGCTAAATATATGCTATACACTCTACTACGGCATAGGAATCTCCAAATATGATGCAAAAAGTATAACAAAAAAAAAAAAACCAAAAAACTGAATCTATCAGCAAATAAAAAAAAATGTATACTTCATTACCAAGAGAGATTTAACCCATACAAGCAATACTGCTTTTACATCTGAAAGACAATATAATACACCATATAAATAAAATAAAGGTCAAAACCCACATGATTATCCCAACAGACTCAGAAAAACTATTTGAAAAAGTTCAACACACCTTAATAATGAAACATTCAATAAATAGTGAATAGAAGAGAATTTTCTCAACCTGCTTTAAGGCATTTTTTAAAAACACACAGCTAATTTCATATATGGTGGCCACAGGGGTGCTTTTATCACCACACCCCAGTTCCAGCTGGCTCGGTGGGGAGAGGGGGGGGGAGAGAGAGAGAGAGAGAGAGAGAGACCAATTGACCATTTGTCTGGGAGAAAATAAGGAAAGAGAACAAGATTCTTTTTTCTGGATAGTGCAGAGAATTATTTGTGATCTTATCTAAGACCACCAAGGTGGTACCTCTCTGAGACTGCAAAAACTACATTATTATTAGGATTGGCACCAAAGTCGCTTCAAATACCTGGAAAGCTTTCTCAAGAAGGACAGGCACAAACAAGCCCAGACTGCAAAGACTGCAATACCAAACTCTTCAATGCTCAGAAACCAGTGAACATTTACAAGTACGAAAATAATCCAGAAAAACATGACTTCACCAAACAAAGAAAGTAAAACACCAGGGACCAATCCTAGAGAAATAAAGATATATGTCCTTTCAGACAGAGAATTCAAAATAGCTGTTTTGAGGAAACTCAAAGAAATTCAAGATAACACAGAGAAAGTATTCAGAATTCTAACATAAATTAAATGAGATTGAGATAATTAAAAATAAACAAGTAAAATTCTAGAGTTGAAAAATGTAGTCGACATATTCAAGAATGCATCAGAGTCTCTTAAGAAAAGAAAGAATTCATGAGTTTAAAAACAAGCTATTTGAAAATACACAGTGAGAGGAGACAAAAGAAAAAAAAAATAAAAACAATGAAGCGAGGTAGTTCCAAGATGACCAAACAGGAACAGCTCCAGGCTACAGCTCCCAACATGAGTGACTCAGAAGACAGGTGATTTCTGCATTTCCAGCTGAGGTACCAGGTTAATCTCAATGGGCGTGTCAGACAGAGTGTGCAGAACTGTGGGTGCAGTCCACCAAGCAAGAGCCAAAGCAGGGTGAGGCATCGCCTCACCTGGGAAGCGCAAGGCATAAGGGAATTCCCTTTCCTAGCCAAGGGAAACTGTGACACATAGCACCTGGAAAACTGGGTCACTCCCATCCTAATACTGTGCTTTTCCAAGGGTCTTAGCAAACAGCATACCAGGAGATTATATACTGTACCTGGCACAGAGAATCTCATGCACACGAGGCCTCCCTCATTGCTAGCACAGCAGTCTGAGATCTAACTGCAAGGCGTGGCAAGGCTGAGGGAGGGGCGCCCACCATTGCTGAGGCTTGAGTAGGTAAACAAAGTGGATGGCAAGCTCGAACTGGGTGGAGCCCACCTCAGCTCAAGGAGGCCTGCCTGCCTCTGTAGATTCCACCTATGGGGACAGGGCATAGCCAAACAAAAGGCAGCAGAAACCTCTGCAGATGTCAATGTCCCTGTCTGACAGCTTTGAAGAGAGCAGGGTTCTCCCAGCACGGAGTTTGGAACCTGAGAACGGACAGACTGCCTCCTCAAGTGGTTCCCTGACCCCCAAGTAGCCTAACTTGGAGGGACCCCCCAGTAGGGGCAGACTAACAACTCACACGGCTCGGTACCCCTTTGAGATGAAGCTTCCAGAGGAATGATCAGGCTGCAACATTTGCTGTTCAGCAATATTCACTCTTCGGCAGACTCCGCTGCAGATACCCAGGCAAAAAGGGTCTGGAGTGGACCTCTAGCAAATTCCAATAGACCTGCAGCTGAGGGTCCTGACTGTTAGAAGGAAAACAAACAAACAGAAAGGACATTCACATCAAAACCCCATCTGTATGTCACCATCGTCAAAGACCAACAGTAAATAAAACCACAAAGATGGGAAAAAAACAGAGCAGAAAAGCTGAAAATTCCAAAAATCAGAACACCTCTCCTGCTACAAAGGAATGCAGCTCCTCATGAGAAATGGAACAAAGCTGGAAGGAGAATGACTTTGATGAGTTGAGAGAAGGCTTCAGACGATCAAACTTCTCCGAGCTAAAGGAGGAAGTTCGAATCCATGGCAAAGAGGTTAAAATCCTTGAAAAAAGATTAGACGAATGGCTAACTAGAATAACCAATGCAGATAAGTCCTTAAAGGACATGATAGAGCTGAAAACCATGGCACAAGAACTACATGACGAATGCACAAGTTTCAATACCAATTCAATCAACTGGAAGAAAGGATATCAGAGATGGAAGATTAAATGAATGTGGATGGAATGGATCAGACGGAAGTGTCCAAATGTATTCAGGACACTCATCTCACATGCAGAGACACACATAGGCTCAAAATAAAGGGATGGAGGAAGACTGACCAAGCAAATGGAAAACAAAAAAAGGCAGGGGTTGCAATCCTACTCTCTGATAAAACAGACTTTAAACCATCAAAGATCAAAAGAGACAAAGAAGGCCATTACATAATGGTAAAGGGATCAATTCAACAAGAAGAGGTAACTATCCTAAATATATGTGCACCCAATACAGTAGCACCCAGATTCATAAAGCAAGCCTTTAGAGACCTACAAAGAGACTTAGACTCCCACACAATAATAATGGGAGACTTTAACACCCCACTGTCAACATTAGACAGATCAATGAGACAGAAAGTTAACAAGGATATCCAGGAATTGAACTCAGCTCTGCACCAAGCAGACCTAATAGATAGCTACAGAATCTCCACCCCAAATCAACACAATATACATTCTTCTGAGAACATTGCACTTATTCCAAAATTGACCACATAATTGGAAGTAAAGCACTCCTCAGCAACTGTAAAAGAACAGAAATTATAACAAACTGTCTCTCAGACCACAGTGCAATGAAACTAGAATTCAGGATTAAGAAATTCACTCAAAACCATTCAACTACATGGAGACTGAACAACCTGCTCCTGAATGACTACTGGGTACATAAAGAAAGGAAGCCAGAAATAAACATGTTCTCTGAAACCAATGAGAACAAAGACACAACATACCAGAATCTCTGGGATACATTTAAAGCAGTGTGTAGAGGGAAATTTATAGCAGTAAACGCCCACACAAGAAAGCAGGAAAGATCTAAAATTGACACCCTAACATCAGAATTAAAAGAACTAGAGAAGCAAGAGCAAACACATTCAAAAGCTAGCAGAAGGCAAGAAATAACTATGATCAGAGCCAAAATGAAGGAGATAGAGACAAAAAAAAAAAAAAAAACCCTTCAAAAAAATCAGTGAATCCAGGAGCTGGTTTTTTGAAAAGATCAACAAAATTGATAGACCACTAGAAATAATAACACAGAATAAAAGAGAGAAGAATCAAATAGATGCAATAAAAAATGATAAAGGGGATATCACTACTGATCCCACAGAAATAGAAACTACCATCAGAGAATACTATAAACACCTCTACACAAATAAACTAGAAAACTTAGAAGAAATTGATAAATTCCTGGACATACACACTCTCCCAAGACTAAACCAGGAAGAAACTGAATCCCTGAATAGACCAATAACAGGCTCTGAAATTCAGGCAATAAGTAATAGTCTACCAACCAAAAAAATCCAGGAGCAGACAGATTCACAGCCAAATTCAACCAGAGGTACAAGGAGGAGCTGGTACCATTCCTTCTGAAACTATTCCAATCAAGAGAAAAGGAGGGACTCCTCCCTAACTCATTTTATGAGGCCAGCATCATCCTGATACCAAAGCCTGGCAGAGACACAACAACAAAAAAGAGAATTTTAGACCAATATCCCTGACGAACATCAATGCAAAAATCCTCAATGAAATACTGGCAAACCGAATCCAGCAGCACATCAAAAAGCTTATCTACCATGATAGAGTGGGCTTCATCCCTGGGATGCAAGCCTGGTTCAACATATGCAAATCAATAAACGTAATCCAGCATATAAACAGAACCAAAGACAAAAAGCACATGATTATCTCAATAGATGCAGAAAAGACTTTTGACAAAATTCAACAGCGCTTCATGCTAAAAACTCTCAATAAATTTGGTATTGATGGAACGTATCTCAAAATAATGAGAGCTATTTATGAAAAACGTACAGCCAGTATCATACTGAAGGGCCAAAAGCTGGAAGCATTCCCTTTGAAAACTGGCACAAGACAGCGATGCCCTCTCTCACCACTCCTATTCAACATAGTGTTGGAAGTTCTGGCCAGGGCAATCAGGCAGGAGAAAGAAATGAAGGGTATTCAATTAGGAAATAAGGAAGTCAAATTGTCCCTGTTTGCAGATGACATGATTGTATATTTAGAAAACCCCATCGTCTCAGCCCAAAATCTCCTTAAGCTGATAAGCAACTTCAGCAGTCTCAGGATACAAAATCAATGTGCAAAAATCACAAGCATTCTTTTACACCAATAACAGACAAACAGAGAGCCAAATCGTGAGTGAACTCCCATTCACAATTGCTACAAAGAGGAAAAAATACCTAGGAATCAAACTTACAAGGGATGTTAAGGACCTCTTCAAGGAAAACTACAAACCACTGCTCAATGAAACAAAAGAGGACACAAACAAATGGAAGAACATTCCCTGCTCATGGATAGGAAGAATCAATATCATGAAAATGGCCATACCGCCCAAGGTAATTTGTAGATTCAATGCCATCCCCACTAAGTTACCAATGACTTTCTTCACAGAGTTGGAAAAAACTAATTTAAAGTTCATATGGAACCAAAAAAGAGTCCACATTGCCAAGACAATCCTAAGCCAAAAGAACAAAGCTGGAGGCATTATGCTACCTGACTTCAAACTATACTACCAGACTACAGTAACCAAAACAGCATAGTACTGCTACCAAAACAGAGATATAGACCAATGGAACAGAACAGAGCCCTCAGAAATAATAATAATACCACACATCTACAACCATCTGATCTTTGACAAAGCTAACAAAAAAAAGAAATGGGGAAAGGATTCCCTGTTTAATAAATGGTACTGGGAAAACTGGTTAGCCATATGTAGAAAGCTGAAACTGGATCCCTTCCTTACATCTTATACAAAAATTAATTCAAGATGGATTAGAGACTTAAATGTTAGACCTAAAACCAAAAAAAAAAAAAACCCTAGAAGAAAACCTAGGCAATACCATTCAGGACATAGGCATGGAGAAGGACTTCATGTCTAAAACACCAAAAGCAATAGCAACAAAAGCCAAAATTGACAAATGGGATCTCATTAAACTAAAGAGCTTCTGCACAGCAAAAGAAACTACCATTAGAGTGAACAGGCGACCTACAGAATGGGAGAAAAATTTTGCAATCTACTCATCTGACAAAGGGCTAATATCCAGAACCTACAAAGAACTCAAACCAATTTACAAGATAAAAAACAAACAACCCCATCAAAAAGTCGGCGAAGGATATGAACAGACACTTCTCAAAAGAAGACATTTATACAGCCAACAGACACATGAAAAAATGCTCATCACTCGCCATCAGAGAAATGCAAATCAAAACCACAATGAGATACCATCTTACACCAGTTAGAAGGGCAATCATTAAAAAGTCAGGAAACAGATGCTGGAGAGGATGTGGAGAAATAGGAACAATTTTACACTGTTGATGGGACTGTAAGCTAGTTCAACCATTGTGGAAAACAGTGTGGCGATTCCTCAAGGATCTAGAACTAGAAATACCATTTGACCCAGCCATGCCATTACTGGGTATATACCCAAAGGATTATAAATCTTGCTGCTATAAAGACACATGCACATGTAGGTTTATTGCAGCACTATTCACAATAGCAAAGACTTGGAACCAACCCAAATGTCCATCAATGATAGACTAGATTAAGAAAATGTGACACATATACACTATGCAGCCACAAAAAAAGATGAGTTCATGTCCTTTGTAGGGACATGGATACAGCTGGAAACCATCATGCTCAGTAAACTATTCCAAGAACAGAAAACCAAACACTGCATGTTCTCACTCATAGGTAAGAACTGAACAATGAGAACACCTGGACACAGGAAGGGGAACATCATACACCGTGGCCTATTGTGGGGTGGGGGGAGGGGGAAGGGATAGCATTAGGAGATATCTCTAATGTAAATGACGAGTTAATGGGTTCTGTACACCAACATGGCACATGTATACATATGTAGCAAACCTGCACGTTTTGCACAGGTACCCTAGAACTTAAAGTATTAAAAAAAAAATGAAGCATGGCTATAAGATCTAGAAAATAGCCTGAAAAGGACAAATATAAGAGTTATTGGCCTTATGGAGAATGAAGAAAAAGAGTAGGGGAGAAAAGCTTATTCAAAGAAATAATGTCAGAAAACTTCCCAAACTTCCCAGATGAGAACACATGGACATAGGGAGGGGAGTATCACACACAGTGGCCTATTGATAGTGGAGGGCAAGGGGAGGTGGAGCATTAGGACAAATACCTAATGCAAGCAGGGCTTAAAACCTAGATGATGTATTGATAGGTACAGCAAACCACAATGGCACATGTATACCTGTGTAGCAAATCCATGTGTCCCAGAATTCAAGGTAAAAAAAAAAAAAAAGAAAAAAGTCCTCACAGCATAAGAAAAATCAACAAAGTTAAGAGATAATCCATAGAAAGGCTGTATTAGTCCATTTTCACACTGTTAATAAAGACATACCCAAAATTGGGTAATTTATAAAGAAAAAGAGGTTTAATGGACTCAAAGTTCCATGTGGCTGGGGAGGCTTCACTATCATGGTAGAAGGTGAAAGGCATGTATTACATGGTGGCAGACAAGACAGAATGAGAGCCAAGAAAAAGGGGTTTTCCCTTATAATACCAAAGGATCTCATGAGACTTATTCATTACCACAAGAACGTTATGGGAAAACTGCTCCCATGATTCTATTATCTCCCACCAGGTCCCTCCCACAACACATGGGAATTATGGAAGTTACAATTCAAGATGAGATTTGGGTGGGAACAGAGTCAAACCATATCATTCCACCCCCGGCCTCTCCCAAATCTCATGTCCTCACATTTCAAAACCAATCATGCCTTCCCCAAAGTCTTTTTTTTTATTATTATTTTTGTGAGAGAGAATCTCATTCTATTGCCCAGAATGGAGTGTAGTGGCACAATCTTGACTCACTGTAACCTCTGCCTCCTGGGTTCAAGCGATTTTCCTGCCTCAGACTCCTGAGTAGCTGGGATTACAGGCATGCACCACCATGCTCAGCTAATTTTTTGTATTTTTAGTAGAGACGAGGTGTCACCGTGTTGGTCAGGCTGGTCTCAAACTCCTAATCTCAAGTGATCCACCCACCTTGGCCTCCCAAAGTGCTGGGATTACAGGCATGAGCCACTGTGCCCAGCCCCCCAAAGTCTTAACTCAGTTCAGCATTAACTCAAAAGTCCACAGTCCAAAGTCTCATTCAAGACAAGGTAAGTCCCTTCTGCCTATGAGCCTATAAAATCAAAAGCAGGTTACTTCCTACATACAGTGTGGGGTATAGGCATTGTTTAAATACACCCATTCCAAATAGAAAAAAAATGGCCAAAATGAAGGATCTAAAGACCACATGCAAGTCCAAAATCCAGCAGGGCAGTCAAATCTTAAAGCTCCAAAATGATCTGACTTCATCTCTCATGTCCAGGTCATACCAATGCAAGAGGTAGGTTTGCATTGTTTTGGACAGCTCCACCCCTATGGCAGGGTACTGCCTCCTCCTGGCTGCCTGAATGGGCTGGCATTGAGTGTTTGCAGCTTCTCCCAGTGCACAGTGCAAGCTGTCAGTGGGAATACCATTCTGGGTTGCACAGGATGGTAGCCCTATTCTCACAGCTCCACTAGGCAGTGCCCCAGTGGGGACCCTGTGGAGTGGCTTCAACCCCACATTTCCCTTCCTCACTGCCCTAGCAGAGGTTCTCCATGAGGGCCCCATCCCTGCAGCAAACTTCTGCCTGAACATCCAGGCATTTCCATACGTCCTCTGAAATCTATGCAGAGGTTCCGAAACCTTAATTCTTTACTTTTGTGCACCTGCAGGGTCAACACCACATGGAAGCTGACAAAGTATGAGATTTGAACCCTCTGAAGCCACAGCTGCAGCTGTATCTTGGCCCCTTTTAGCCATGGCTAGAGTGGCTGGGACTCAGGGCACCAAGTGCCTAAGCTGCACATGGCAGGGGGGCCATGGGCCTGGCACAGAAAATGCATCTGACTTGAACTTTTCCTCAGAAAATGGATTTCCCTTTGTCACATCATCAGGCTGCAATATTTTCCAAACTTTTATGCTGTTTCCCTTTTAAACCCCAATGCTTTTAACAGCATGCAAGTCACCTCTTGAATGCTTTGCTGTTTAATAATTTCTTCCACTAGATACCCTAAATCATCTCCCTCAAGTTCAAAGTTCCACAAATCTCTAGGGCAGAGGCAAAATGCTGCCAGTCCCTTTGCTAAAACATAGCAAGAGTCCCCTTTACTCCAGTTCCCAACAAGTTCCTCATCTCCATCAGAGACCACCTCAGCTTGGATTTCATTGTCCATATCATTATCAGCATTTTGGTCAAAGTAATTCAATGAGTCTCCAGAATATTTCAATCTTTCCCACATTTTCCTGTCTCCTTCTGAGCCCTCCAAACTGTTCCAACCTCTGCCTGTTACCTGGTTCCAAAGTCTCTTCCACATTTTTGGGTATCTTTCCAGAAGTGCCCCACTTTACTGATACTAATTACTGTACTAATCTATTTTCACACTGCTGATAAAGAAATATCTGAGACTGTGTAATTTATAAAGAAAAAGAGGTTTAATGAATTCACAGTTCCACATGGCTGGGGAGGCCTCACAATCATGGCAGAAAGTGAAAGGCACATCTTACGTGGTGGCAGACAAGAGAGAATGAGAGCCAAGAGAAAGGGGTTTCGCCCTATAAAACTCTCAGATCTTGTGAGATTTATTCAATACCATCAGAACAGTATGGGGAAAACCACCACCATGATTCAATTATCTCCCACTAGTTCCCTCCCACAACAGGTGGGAATTATGGGAGCTACAATTCAAGATGAGATTTGGGTGGGGTCACAGAGAAACCATATCAATGGGATAGCATATTTGCAAACTACCCATCTGACAAGGGATTAATAACCAGAATATATAAGGAGCTCAAATAACTCTATAGAAAAAAATCTAATAATCCAATTTAAAAATGGGCAAAAGATTTGAATAGACACTTCCCAAAAGAAGACAAACACATGGCAAAAAGGCAGTTGAAAAGGTGCTGAATGCCACTGATTATCAGAGAAATGCAAATCAAAACTACAATGAAATGTCATCTCACCCCAGTGAAAATGGCTTTTATCCAAAAATACGGCAATAACAAATGCTGGAGGATGTGAGAAAAGGGAACCCTCACACACAGTTGATGGGAATGTAAATTAGTATGACCACTATCGAGAACAGTTTGAAGGATCCTCAAAAAACTAAAAATTGAGATACCATATGATCCAGCAATCCCACTGCTGGGTATATGCCTAAAAGAAAGGAAATCAGTATATTGAAGAAATATCTGCACGCCTATGTTTGCTGCAGCATTGTTCACAGTAGACAAGATTTGGAAGCAACCTAAGTGTCCATCAACAGATGAACAGTAAGGAAAATGTGGTACTATTCAGCCATAAAAAGAATGAGATCCTGTCATTTGCAACAACGTGGATGGAAATGGAGGTCATTGTGTTCAGTAAAATAAGCCAGGCACAGAAAGAAAACATTGCATGTTCTCACTTATTTTGGGGATCTAGAGATCAAAACAATTGAACTCACGGAGACAGAGAGTAAAAGGATGGTTACCAGAGGATGGGAAGGGTAGTGGGGCTATGGGGAGGGAGGTGAGAATGGTAAATGGGTACAATAAAAAATAGAAAGAATGAATAAGACCTATTACTTGAGAGCTCAATAGGGTAATTATAATCAAAATGATTTAATTGTACATTTGAAAATAACTAAAAATTATAATTGCATTATTTGCAATATAAAGGATAAATGTTCCATTTTCCATGGTGCAATGATTATGCATTGCATGCCTGTATCAAAATATCTCATGTACCCCATAAATATATATAACTACTATATACTCACAAAAGTTAAAAATCAAAATTTTTTTAAAAATGAGTCATGGACAAAACACCATATATTTATGTCATGCAATATTTTATTTATGTTGTGAATTTTCACAAGCATTATACAATAATTATTTTGCATCAGGCTTTCCATATTACATGTAGGATTTCTTTCCAGTAGAAGTTTCACGTGACTTTTAAAGTAATTGTTAAAAGCAATAACTTCTCTGTAGTTTTTTTTTTTTGTTTTTTTTTTTGAGACGGAGTCTCGCTCTGTCGCCCAGGTTGGAGTGCTGTGGCCGGATCTCAGCTCACTGCAAGCTCCGCCTCCCGGGTTCACGCCATTCTCCTGCCTCAGCCTCCCGAGTAGCTGGGACTACAGGCGCCCGCCACGGCGCCCAGCTAGTTTTTTGTATTTTTTTAGTAGAGACGGGGTTTCACCATGCTAGCCAGGATGGTCTCGATCTCCTGACCTTGTGATCCACCCGTCTCGGCCTCCCAAAGTGCTGGGATTACAGGCTTGAGCCACCGCGCCCGGCCTAGTTTTTTATTTTTTGAGACAGAGCCTCACTCTGTTGCCCAGGCTGGAGCGCAGTGGTGCCATCTTGGCTCACTGCAAGCTCTGCCTCCCGGGTTCACACCACTTTTCTGTATTTTCTACACTATTAGTGCTTTAATCCAGTATGTATTCTTGTATTTATAAAATTCTCTTCAGTGTCTGTTACCATGTGTGTTTGCATATATATGAGAAATGAAAACATTCCCACATTCCATACATTCATAGAGTCTTCCTCCAGAATAAGTATGCCATCAAGTGAAAATGGAACAACTAAAGGCCTCACCATGCTTCTTACATTCATAAGGCTTTTCTTCCACGTGAGCTCTTCTGTATTTTCAAAAAGAACTGGGAAAACTAAAGGCTTAGCCATATTTCTTACAATCATAGGGTTTTTCTCCAGTGTGATTCTATTCAATTCTTTTGACCTCAAGAGTCTTTGAATGGAAAAGGACACTAGATCATTTGATCCTTTTTTTACAATTGAGACTAACAAATCTCAGATAGTAAAGTGGCTAGTTGATGATTTTCCTGTATCTTCTGCCACTATGTCACAAGGTAAGTGGCCAATAGATTGACGACTTCAGAGAAGTCAAAAGAGAGATGTACGACATGAGATAAACAAAGTTCGAACGGGTTATTGGATATAGGGTCAGTAATACGCATTTTTTTTTTTTTTTTTTTTTTACAGAAAGAATGTTGAAAAGAATATTCAATTTTGTTTGAAAAGTTGTAGAGTAGGGCACTAGTGAATTACTCAGTATCATCTGTTTTCATTTTTGACAACACAATTTTTACAGTAAAGATTTCAATATAATCACCAAACAACAGGATCCATCTATGTGACAGCATCATATATTTGGTCAGTTTTTATCCTGCCAGCTTGTAGAGGGGCCACAGACATGTCCCAGGTCATAATGAGGGTTAGTGGCAGATCTCAAATGAACAGTAGTAACAAACATATAAAGAAGTGAAATTTTGCCTGAAACAGAACCTGCTATATGTTCTGATAATGTGAAATGGACCAAAATAACTAGGGCGGGGAGAGGGTGAGAGGATAATCCCCAGGGGGCTAGGACTAATTCATCCCTGTGATCTCTCTTGTGCCTACCATAATGGTGAGCCCGAAGTAGACACACAGAAATGTCATTTTTTCATTGACTTGAATCTGACCAACTAAAATCAAGAGTTGTTTGCTGATGGCTCTGCTGCAGCTGTGAAGAAATAAAAGCAGGGAATTCCAACAGAAATTATTATGCAGTGTTTACATAGTTTTCCCAGAAAAACCACTATGACTTTCAAAGGGATAATAACTCAATAAATTTTCCAGAAGAAACAAGAATGAAAATGAGGATCATGTGGATAGAATTTATGTAATTCTAAACAAGGCAGTTAACCTTTTGGGAAAACAGTTTTGATTTTGGATTAAGAAGGTCATGAATATGTCTCTCCCACATTGAATATTATAATTCCAAACAACTTTTTCATGTGTTAGTGGACATTTTTTAAAAACGACAACAGAATATTTCCTGGGCTTCTATATTTTAAATCCTTGGAGAACAGAGTGGTTCTATTTTGAGAAAATACCACATTGATAACCCTGAACTCTTCTGGATGTGGAATTCACAGAATGTTAAATATGAGATAAGTTTAACTCTGTGGAGAAAGTTACACTGAAACTTTAGCATGAACTATCACTTCTCAGGGTGTCTATGAGAAAAGTATTCGCAACAACAGTTCAACACTATGACCTCATAACTATCAATTTAGTTTGCATATAGGTGCCCCTGGTGGCTCATATCTGTGTTACATTATTCACTATTCTTTACCTCCTGAAAAGCTCATGTTGAAGTACAGCATTTGGCATGTGAGTAAAAATAACACAATCTGCTAAATGTCATAATAAAACAAATGGTTTTATAAGACGTGCTCAGGTAGCACCCAAAGGTGTCTCTCTGCTTCAAAGGGTCATCCCACTATTTCAGCTGTCAAAGCATGGATACCTGGAGCCAAAGAAAGGAAGAAAAGTGTAATATTAGTTCACTATATTAATATGGTTTTTAAAATACCTGTTGGATCTGAAAAGAAAACTGAGAGGTCAATGGAAAGAGGCAGAGCAATGTAACAGAAGACCTTAGCATTTAGAGCAAAACCTGAATTATATCTGAGGTCTTGGCTCTGTTACTTACTGGATATGTGGCTTAGAGTGGCTAACTATAGGCTCTGTTGCCTACCTACTCTCAAAAAGAGAAATATCTACTTCACTTGACTGCTGAAAAGAATTTAGAGGAAATAATTCAGCATATAATCTATCCTGGGTCCTAACTCAGCAACTGATAAGGAGATTGGTTCCATTTAAATACAACTTTGGGAAGCATCGATGAGAATAAGAACACAGATCCACTGATGTTTTTCTATACTGTTATTTTCTTCTAAATCTTCCTGTAATTTTTGCACTGAATATTCCAGTATAGACCTTTGGGAAAAAAATAAAAAGAAGGACAGACCCCATGAAAAATAGGTAGCAGACTTAAAACCAACTCCTTCAGCACACAATCATTTACAACCTCAGTTGCAACTTTCAGAAAAGTTAAGCATTGACTGTCTCATAGTGAGGTGCGTGCCTAAAAGTCCTAAAAAGAAAAACTAATAACAGAAAATATATATAATAAGTGTTAGCTTAACCATCAAGCTTAAGGAATGAACAACTGTCAAAAAAGTTCAATTTAGGGTGATACAACTAAGATGTTATTCTGTGGCACTTTATATGAAAGAAATACGAACCAGAACCAGCTTACTACCCAGAATATGACACTACATAGAAACATACACACATAAATCAAGGTTTGCAAATCTCTTGAGATTTGCATAAAAGTAAATATCAAAGGAAGATGGTTCTTGATATGGCATCAGGATATAGCCCAACAAACTTGAGGAAACTTTAACCCATAAAACTCTAGTTTTATAAAATAAATCTGAAAATAAATGAGCACCCAAAAATTTGCACTATGATTAATAAGGGCTTAGCAGTGTTCTTTTTCTGGAATTTAAAATCCTGTATCTAAAGCTAATGAAAGTGGTAGAATTCAGAGTCCAGAATGAAACTCAAGCCTCATACCTGGGAGAAGCCTGTATTTCATTTATTTGAAGGAAAGACTTGAGGGCTATAAACCTCAGGCACTGTCTCTTCATCTCCCTCAAGAATATATTTTAACATACCATTTGATATAAAATACTACATGACCTTAAATAGCAGCCTTTTTGGGGGATTAGGACTAATTGGGCTTTCAACTGAATGTTGCTGTGAAACTGATGGCCTTGCTATCAGCAGGGAGCTGGCTATTTTTAATCCAAACACAGAGAAAACGCAATGACAGATATGAAAAAATCTTTAAGCAAATAGACCTTAGAATGTTTAATGTTTGTAAGTTTATAAGTCTGCAGGTTTCTTTGGTTTTGTTTTTACGTTAACAATATCTAATGTTAACTTCAGAAGCTGACTTGTGGGAAGGGACAGGAAAGGTAGTCTCTAAATGATTAAACAACTTCATCCATGAAGCATGAGGTTTAACCAGCAAGGCTTTGAGTAGATACTTTTCTTCTCTTCCTTAGATTCTTCATTTTTAAATGGGGAGGTATCCCTAAAAGATATGTAAATTCCATCTGGCTCCCAATTAAACTATCACTTATGGCACAGGGTCCCCAGCCTCTTAGGGGCCTGTTAGAAACTGGGCTGTACAGCAGGAGGTGAGAGGCTGGCAAGCAAACGAAGCTTCATTTGTATTTACAGCTACTCCCATTGCTCACATTATTGCCTGAGTTGGCAGCATTAGATTCTCATAGAAGTGCAAACCCTATTGTGAACTACACATATGAGGGATCTAGGTTGCATGCTCCTTATGAGAATCTAATGCTTGATGATCTGTCACTGTCTCCCATCACCCCAGATGGCAGATATCAGTGACAGATATCATCAAGCATCACATATTGCAATGTAATAATAATGGAAATAAAGAGTACAATAAATGTAATGCACTTAAATCATCCCCAAACCATCCCCCATCCCTGTTCATGGAAAAATTGTCTTCCACAAAACCAATCCTTGGCACCAAAAAGGTTTGTGACCCATGACTTATGGTATTGGGAATCCTAATTATTTCATTTCTCTATCTCTAAAAACCATTTACTTATTTGTGTTTTACAAATATTTTTACATTTATTACAAACTCTATAAATATTTATTAAGTACCTAATATGTTCCAGTCACATAAATACTGGAGATAATGCCATGACCAAAACAGCAAAAATCTCTTCTGCCCTGAAATTAATATTCTACTGGGAATAAAAAATATAAACAAAAGCGAGTCAGAGGATGATAAATTTAAAACAAGGAAGAAGGAATAACTTCCGTAGGGTAAGACATGACAATTTTAAACAGAAAACTTCACTAAAAAGATGACATTTAACCAAAGAGCTGAAGGAAGTAGGAGGCGAGGCATGTGGAAATCTGGGAGAAAAACATGCCAGGGAAGGCAAGTGCAAACGGCCTGAGACAAGAGCAAGCATGTACATCTTCCGGGAACCACTAGGAGCCCAGTGTGAGTTGGGTGGAATGAGCAAGGAGATCAGTAGACGGTGAGATTACAGCAGTAATAGGAGAGACAGCTGAGGATTTAAGTCCTTGGAGGTCGTTGTATGAATGCTGTGTTTAACTCTGAGAGATGGGAAGCCATGAGCAGCAGGTGTAACATGACCTGCCTCCCTTTGGCTGCTGTGCTAAGACAGATCGCAATGGGCACAAGGTGGGTAGAGGAAACATTAGAGGATGGCTCGGATGAGGATTGTGACAATGTGGCTAGTAAGTGGTCAGATTCTGAATATATCATGAAAGTATTACCAACAAGATTTGCTATTGGATTGGATGTGGGTGTAAGAGACAGAAGTCAAAGATTATTTCAACATGCTTGGCTGCAGGAATTGGAAGTATGCTAATAGAAAGACCAGAACCAGGCCGTCAGGCTTTGCAGTCCAGCTCTGCCACTGTGACAAGTAAGTATTTCCCTCCACTCTGCATTGCAAAATAGAAGTAATAATAATATTCAACCTCACATGGTGTTGAGGATTATGTGAGTGAATACACAAAACAAATTTTTAAAATAGTACTTGGCACATAGCCCCATGTAAGTGTTTGCTATCATTATTACCATGATATTGGGAAAAATTATAGGGACCAGATTTGGGGAAAGAAGTTCAGGATTTAGTTTGAGGGCACGTGAGGTTTGAGACAAGATTCCTACCTGCAACCCAAGTGGGGACATTGGGCAGTCAGATTCACATATATATGAATCTATAGATTAAGTATCATCAATGTATAGAAGCAACTGAAAACATAATACTGGATTAGATAACAAAGAGAAGAGTTCTAAAAATATTGCCCTGGGGAACATGAAGGGAGAGAGAATATAACAATGTCCTTGAAGCCAAATAAATCAATCATTTCAAGGAGAAGGCAGTGATCAGCTCAACCAAAGGTTCCTGATTGCTCAAATAAGAAAAAGACTGAGAGTTTTCTATTGGATTTAGCCAGGCAGAGGTTCTCAATCAAGAGCTTTCTCATAGAGGGGTAAGGGTGAGGACTAGAAGGAAGAATTGGAAATAATAAGCAAAGTCAAGTCTTTTTAAAAGTTTTGCTCTGGAAGGCAGTAAATAAATATAGTATTACTTGAAAAATGAGATCAAGAAACATTATATTAAAGTGGGGGAAATGGCAGCATATTTGTATGCTGATAGGAATGGTGTAATAGGGAGGAAAAAATTAATGATGCAGGAGAGAAAGGAGACAAAGATAAATTATTCTCATCCTGCCCCTCGCAACTAGGCAGACAGGAAAGGTGGGTCACGGGAAGCTTCAGTGTGATTTGAGGTACTCAAGGCTGGGGATCCCCAAGCTCCCCAGAAGCACAAAGGTGAGAATGGATTTTCCTGCCACTACAGGACAAACTACTCATTACTTATGCTTTCTGGGCAATTGGGAAAATACTGTTGACCCAGCCCGTTCCTCTCTGGTTTAGAGAAGGAAAGCCATTGGAGAACTGAAGCCTCAGGCAGCCAATATGTCTTCCTCTGCAGAGTATTGGCCTTTCCTCACTGAAAACTCAATACACAGTTCCTGCCAAGTGCTAAGAGACTTTACTAGAATTAGATCATCTAACCCTCTGTACCAATGAGGAGTGTATCACAATTATTTATGTTTTAGAAATGCAGGAACTAGGATCTTCTGTAGACAAATAAACTGCTCAGGAGATTTTAACTGAGATCTGACTTCAGAGCCTGAGCACTTCCTCTTCAGTCTATCTGCTTCACGATCTAACCCCTTCCATGCATGTCTTACTCAAGGACAGACAGCAGTTGCAGAAAGAGAACCAAATCTGAAACTCACTTCTCTTCCCCTGAAGAAAAATAATTCAAGATTTCCTTGAATGGAAAAAGCGAGTGCTGAAATGGATTCACATGTTTATATAACACCGGGACATAATTTTACTCTGTCATTAACTAGTCTTATGAACACTGATAAAGGTACATTTCATGACACCTTCAAAATGCTACTTGCCTGCCTTACAATTACTTGCCATCATCTCAGAAGCTTGAAAGTTCAATAGTTAATTAATGTGAAAATCATCACTGAGCCCCAGAACTGCACAGTATTTTCCAAGGAACACTCACAAAGCCTAGGTTTGCACCTAGTGTCAAAAGTCTAACATTAGACTGGATAAGTGGGAATCTGATAGAGAAAGTCCCATACTCCCAGAGAACCTAGGAGCCAGGGACCCTGAATTCTTCCTTTGAAAGTAGCATCAGATCCTTCTCCTAAATATCTCTCCTTTTCTTTTTAATAAGAGGAACACAAAACTGGATCAATCAGTTAAGACTTATTGAGTCCCTGCTGTGTGCTGTTCTAGACAAGACAGGTACATATTCTGCCCTTCTTCGTGTAACTTGAATCAAGAGACACAATTTCTCGAATTTCATTTTCTCCTTCTGCAACATGAAAATTGTAAGATTTGACTTAAAAAATTTTCTAATATTTCAAAAGCTGTGTTCCTTTTCTAACTCTCACATTAGCCAGCACAGAGAAGGCACACAGAGATACTCCTAACATGCCAATTGCATTAGGTGGGCTGAACCCTAGACACCAAAGAGTAAGTGGCCTCAGGTAAATTTATTTCCTCTCTCAACTACTTTTCCTTGTAATATTGGAATAATAGTAGCTCCCTGAAAGGACTGGTGAAAATTAAATGATATGAATAATGTAAAACACCTGTTTGATTGTAATGTGCTTTGTGCTCTTCAAGTTAAAGGTGGATTAATTTTAAGTTACTTTCAAATCCTTTATTTCTAGTTCTACAGAAACCATCATATTTTCTTAGGGCCAAGGGAGTCAGATCTTTCCATTAACATCTAACCTCTTGGGAATTTTCCAGAACCCTTTTATCTGCCCCAATCACAAAGGACCGTATATTAAGCATTCTAACTTCATCGTCTCTCAAATGGGCTAACAGAAAGTTCAATGAATTGTATATTGTCTATTTAATGACTAATCTGGCAACCCTAATGTGGCATGAAAATGATTCCTGTTAGAAACAAAATGAAAAAAAATCAAAATTTCAAACACTTTATCAGTTTTGACTATCTTTTTATAGGGCAAACTTTGCATGTGAAGAAAATTATGCTCTATGTCTACGTTTGCTTATAATTTACCTTGAAGAAGATTGAACTTTGCCACTATATTTGTCCTTATAGGCTGCTTACAGAGATATTTACCTGTTTCATCCCATTTAATTTTCAGAAAGGGAAAAAAATTATCCACATTTTACCATTGTAGAAGCTGAAATTCAGATAAATAAGGTAATATGTATGTTACATGGCTAGCTTATTATGTAACAGAGATTCAATCCCTTGATGTCATAGTTTATTACTAGTCCTTTTTACTATACCGGGTAACCGATTTCTGAAGACCTTTGATGTTCTCACCACCTCATTCACCATATTCTTATGGTATGTTGTATCTGACAACATTACACGAATTTGATGAATTATTTATTCACCAAATAACTATTTTTCCTCTCTTATTATTAGCTTTCCTAAGATTAGGACTGTAATAACCATAAACAGACATAATTGCAAAACTAAATGTGAGGTTAGAACTGTCGTTAGTGTCATGAAGAAGTATATGATGCTGGTCACACATAATGGGAGGATTTTATCTAGTCTGGGGCGTAGACTCAGAAAAGACTTCCTGAAAAAGAGGTAACTGAGCTAAAATCTAAAATCCATCTAGCAGCAAACCAGGCACAAGAAGAGTGTTCCAGGCAGAGGAAATGGCATGCACAAGGACAGTGGAAGGAGAGGAGAAGAGTCACAAAGAACTGGCACCAGATCAGGGAAGCCAGAGCAGAAACCAGCGTGGGAGAGGGGTGGTATAATGTGAGAAGAGACAACACACAACAGGGATGGATTTTTAGAAATAGATTTTATTTTTTACAGCAGGTTTACAGAAAAATTAAGAGGAAAGTTCAGAGATTTCCCATATACCCCCTACCCTGACACATGCGTAGCCTCCCCCATTATCAACATCCCTTACCAGAGTGGTACATTTTTTGCAATTAATGAACCAACATTGACACGTTATCACCCAAAGTCCATAGTTTACATTGGGGTTCACTCCTGGTGTTGTAACTATATGGATTTTAATCACTATTATGACAAATGATTTCTCTCTTTCTTTTGTTGATTTAACATATATTGATAAAGCACTCATCATATACCAGGCACTGGACAGCCAGTAATGACAGATAGCCCCTGCACTCACGCACTTTGAGTTTTCACCAGAATACATGAAATAGGTCACTGAAATTCAATTCTATGACAATTTCAGGAAGTATATCTAAGAGGGACTTCTAATCTAGACTGGAAGGTTGGGATTGTATTAGGTAGGACCTAAACATGAATGAATGTTAGCCATAAAAAGGTAGGGAAGTGTTTCATAAACCAAGGTAACAGAGTAGAAGGTCTACAGGTAATGGACTAAACCATAGAGTAGAAGAGGGGTTTAGAAATGAGGATGGAGATGTAGTTAGAAGTCAGCATGGGTCTCATAAATTATGTTAGAGAATGTGCGATTTCTCCCAAATCACTGGAACTTTTCATCAGAGAAGAAATCAGACTAATTTATGTTTTCTCTTTGACTGTAGAATTGAAAATGGTTTGAATTGGACACCACAGAAGGTAGGGAGATATATATATATGAAAGCTATTACTATAGTCAAGACATGAGGTATGGTGACCTGAATTGGAGGAGCTACAGTGGGGATAGAGAGAGACAGATGGACTCACGCCACATCCAGAAGGTAGAATAAATAGAATGTGCTCTTTTGCAGAAACTGCCTTTGTTTTAGCACATTGCCTGAAATGCCTGCAGCCCCTTCTAGTTGAAATGACTCTGCCCATAGCCTCTGCTAAAGAAACAGCCACGATTTGCACATGTGATGCCATTACCCAGCAGGTCCAGGTCACTAGAGGAGGGGAATCTTATTGGATAAAGGCTGAGTATCTGACCCAGAGCTAGGATACAATCTGTCTTAAATAAATTCATATTGTCTCTCCTGAGGATTAAAGTCAATAAATACAAAGAAAATAAGGCAAATCACAAAATACAATCTAACATTATGAGAAAGTCGAGCCACATGTAGAGCAACGTTAAGTTAGAATGCTAGAGTGAAAAGCCTTATATCCCAAGCTTCAGAGCTAACTTAACCAACCCTGGTCCTGGAATCCCACTTCAGCTACTGCTCTTCCTTTGGTTATCTGGCTCTTTCCAATGTCCCATGCCTGCATATTGCTACATTAAATCCCCCACTGTTCGAGAAAAATCTGAGTTAGTCTCGAATTCTTGAAGCCAAGTTAGCTTAACAAAAACAGTCCATCATACATCTCTTGAGGAAAGACAAACATCCGCCATCCTCCAAAGTACTGAAACAATGCAATTTTTCTTTCAAAAACCGTTCCCATAGATAGCTCTGTTTAACTGGTAGTTCTCTTCAAGAGCATAGAGGAAGATTAGATTTAATGGGAGTGACTGGTTGTTCCATATTTTAGTGAGAAATGAATAAGAAAAGGGGACTTCCATTGTAATTAGAGGAATTTCAATTGGATTTTTCTTTAAAAGTAATGATATTTTATGCTAGAAAGGATACATAATGAATCTTCTCTGGACGAAATAGATAGCAAATCATTTTAGAAAAGTATTAGACTTTTTAAAACTGGAGTTCAATATATGTGCTACTCTCCAGCGCTCCATAAGCCATGATAGTCACATTTATGGTGAATGAGGATCAGTTCATCAGCTCTGATGGACACAGAGGCCCAGGTAGCCCTTCGGAAAAGGTTACAGCCTGCAGGTCTTTAGTTCATGTGGTGGGAGGGAGCTTGAAGAAAAGACACAAGATCAGCATTTAGTGTCAGAATGCCTCCACTGAAGGTTTGACGCTATGCATTGTAAGTTTCTATTTTAGAATTTTTAACATAGAGATAGAAAGCTTTGCATGGTTACTGTATCACAGAGTTGCCATGTAGAAAGCATAATATAAACTGGACATCACTATACACTGTTCATATTTGTGATAACAGTTTTCTTACAGAATAAGGAAAACTACTGGTGAAACTCACATACAACAGCAGTTAAAAACATAGACTTTGGGATCAGATGGGCCTAGCTTTGGGAATCCACTTGTTATAACACTAATCCCATAATATTGGACCAGTAAAACTCTTCAACACTCAGAGTCATCAGCTAGAAAATGGGTTAAAATGGCACCTGACTTCATAAGCCATTTAGTTTTAAATTTAATTACATGAGACCATAAAGTATTAAGCCTTCTAATTCATGCTTATTATATACTCTAAATATTAATTTCAATAGCAGCAGCAGTAGCGAGTGGGTTTTCAAGTATTATTTATATACATCTCAGATCCTATAACATCTTGTATTGCCTATCCCAAGAAGTAACTCAGAATGGGCAACCTTGACCATAAATCTAATTTTTACAGCAACTAGCAATATGCTTCATTTATGTGACACAATAGTTTCCTCTTTGCTAGCAAAAGGAAACTTCCTCTTTCCTCTTTCCTAGTAAAAGAAAATGTAGTCACTTTTTCCAGCCACTAATATGTAGTTGTCATTTAGGGAGAGTGCAGGACTGGTGGGCTGTCTTGAGGAAACACATTCTCTTAACATAGTGTTCAATTTATTGTTTATAGTCTTCTAATTTAGTTTAGAGATAAGACTGGCAAGAAGAAAACATTCTATTCTATAATAAATGAACACCTACATCCTTAGAGTCTGTAATTTTGACTCCTACTTGTGTTCATGTGTCCAGTCATTCAACAAATATTGATTGGCACTGGATTAAACACTGGCTATTTAACAGCTAGCAAGATTCACATGGTACCTGCCTTCAATAGTTAGTAGTCCACTGAGTGCAGGGTAAAATAACCAACAATTACAATACTCTGTTTTAAAAGCTATGATAGGATAAATATGTTTTATGACTACCTAGGAAGGACATTTGGCTCAGACTCATTAGGAAGCAATCCCATATGAAAACACAGGATTTGTCTCTTCTCCCTTATTAGATTATAGACAGGTCCTCTTGACAAAATCTGGCTTACTTTATCTTTGAATTCGCTGTAGTATCTGAATTATCACTTAGCACAAGTACTTGCCTGGGGTGTATCCAGTTGATTTTCTCAGGCTCACTCAGTATCTATCCCAAGCTTCTTATAATATCCTACAAGGTTGAAAAACTAAAAATAAGATTTCCCAGACTCCCTTACATACATGGTTATAATTGCAACTTGGATTAGACCAGTTAGACACAATCACAATAATTTGTTTTGGAAATTATTAAATGCAAACAGAAGTAGTACAAAAAGCATCTGATACAGGTGCAGATTGTAGTAGACACATGGGTTGGAGCCAACAAATTTGACAATGACTTCCTGGGTCATAGTCAAGGTGGTATGAACCTGAGGCCAGCAGTTTCAATAGAAGCTTCCTGACTCCCTGACTTTTCAATTGCGACAGAGATGATAGCTCTCTCAGTGGGCAAGTTCTGCAGTGTAACTCTTACTCTGTAGTCATTTCTAGAGGCCCAGCCTGAGGGTTGCTTTTCCAGCACTTTGAACAATGTTGTAGCCAACTAACTCCTTATATTAAGTCCTGTTCTGCTCAAACTAGCTGGAACTATCTCTGCTATCTGCAACTGAACCTTATTGTAGCCTTTTAAGCAAAAATTAAAATTTTCAGAAACATATACTAAGCTCCATAGTCAATACATAAAGCACTATAAAGAATAATAAGGCCACCCATTGAATGTGAAAATAGCAAGAATGAGCACACAATGGCACACTTAATCAACTACATGAAGAATTGTGCTTAAGATGGTCTGAGAATGCATTTATCAGTAGTTTGGAGTCACTCAAGGCCAATCAATGTGGCTCTGTTGCATGCTTAGAACTGGCATGTAACAAGTAGGCAGTCTAATCTATCCCATTTAAGAATGTGTTATGGGCCGGGCACGGTGGCTCACGCCTGTAATCCTAGCACTTTGGGAGGCTGAGGAGGGCGGATCACGAGGTCAGGAGATCGAGACCATCCTGGCCAACATGGCGAAATCCCGTCTCTACTAAAAATACAAAAGTTAGCCGGGCATGGTGGCATGTGTCTGTAGTCCCAGCTACTCGGGAGGCTGAGGCAGGAGAATCACTTGAACCGGGAAAGCAGAGGTTGCAGTGAGCCAAGATTGGGCCACTGCACTCCACTCCAGCACTCCAGCCTGAGCAACAAAGCAAGACTCTGCCTCAAAAAAAAAAAAAAAAAAGAGAATGTGTTCTGGTCATCACAGATCTAGAAAGAAGGAAGTCAATAAGCAGAAACAGGTCAGTGTGGCTTTCACATCTTAGAGATGGAGAACCAATCAACAGACAAGACAATCAGCCTCCCTTGGAAGGTGTGATTTCGTTGGTTAAGAGCACTTGCCTGGAAGATTGTCCACCTAATTCTTTTGGGTCTGTTTGTTACTGGGGGGTCCTTGCTCCCAGAGCTCCCAAGATGGTGGCAGGCCACTTCCAAAATGGAGGCGGGCTGCTTCCAAGATGGTGGCGAGCCTCGTGTTCTCTGGCCTGGGGTTCTTGGCCTCACAGATTCCAAGGAATGGAATCTTGAGCCATGCGGTGAGTGTTATAGCTCTGTTAGAAGCCTTCGCTCATGGAAGAGAACCATAGAACCTGGTGACTAGTGCTCAGCTCGATTAGGATGAACCCGGGCACTTAGTCGTGCAGGAACAATGGCAAGCCTTTAGCTCCATCGGGAGCGGCAATGGGCACCTTGCTGGATCAGGAGCACAGTGAACACCCTGCCGGATCCAGAGGGATGGAAGTCAGCAGCGGGTCTGTGATGGTGGCAAACAGCAGTGGTGGATGGCGAGCGAAAGCTCAGCTTGAGCTGTAACAAACATGGACCAGAAGAGAAAGCAGTTGCAAGATTTAATAGAGTGAAAACAGAGCTCCCATACAAAGGGAGGGGACCCAAAGAGGGTAGCCATTGCTGGCTCAAATGCCTGGGTTTATATCCGGATCACTGTCCCTCCTCCTGTGCTCTCAGGTGATAGATGATTGGCTATTTCTTTACCTCCTGTTTTAGCCTAATTAGTGTTTTAGTGAGCTCTCTTTACTATCTGACTGTTCAGGTGTGAGCTAAGTTGCAAGTCCCGTGTTTAAAGGTGGATGCAGTCACCTTCCCAGCTAGGCTTAGGATCTTAGTTGGCCTAGGAAATCCAGCTAGTCCTGTCTCTCATGTTTCCAGATTATAGATTTGTAAAATATCTAGCTAGCTGCCCATCACATGGTGAGTATTTTACATACCTAAATTCACTTTCTTCTTTCACCGTAGTCTTTCTAAATCCATTGTATATATGAAAAGGCTGAGACTTATGGAACGTAAGTAATATACCCCAGGTCCCAGAGCCAAGTAGTTGGCAGAGCCAGAATTCACTGACTCTTTAATGCTACATGCAGAATCTTGAAAGGCATTTTATATTATGCAGCTTCCCACAAAAAAATACTCAACCAGGGAGAGAATGTATTGACCAAATGATATTAATATTCAGGTCCTCTTGCCAACCAGAGTTATCTGTAAAATAATTGTGTCTGGTTGTAAAGTAGTCCCTTATGAATAGGAATACCATGATTTTTCACACCTCATCCACTTCCTCAGACCTGTTGCATCAATTTCGTACATTTTAGAGGACCAACAAAGTTAAGAACAGTCTCAGGAACATGCCAAACCTACCAAAATGTCATCTTTGGGGGCCAGCCTGGACAACAAACAAGACTCTTAATTTATTCCTTTTCTTCTAAAGCCACAGCCTTTATCTTTCTCTTCCCTCTGTCTCCAGGAAGCTGTTGTGTTTTATGTGTCCAGCTCTTGGGTATTTACTGTAACTGCTTGACACAAATTTTTGAGCTATTTTGGTGAAAGGCTTGCCCCCATGTTGTTCTCACATGAAACATTTTCCAAAGGTTTTATAATTCCACAGCTCAGTCTTATCTTGAATGGTCTTTCTTAAATACAGGCTCTGTGGACAGCAGGGAGTCTTAGCAGCTGCTTTTGTGATGTAATTTCATGGTCAACAAAAAAGCAACTCTGACCCTCATAAAATTTCATCTCCATCTGTTCAATGGTATCTAAAAATCAAAAGAGATTTATTCATTTAAGCTGTGACTTCCTGTGTTTCCCACAATTCACATACCCCTAGGAAACTAGTATTTTAAGCTTCATCAGTCATTAACATCCTACTGAGACTGAGTTTATCAATTCTTCTACCTACAGGAAGTTTTTAATAGGGACAGAAAGGGAAGCCTCAGATCATAAGGCTATATTTAAAGCACAGGACCATGGAGTATTGTGTCTGTCTCTCTAGAACCCAACTCAGAGGAGAGAAGTATCAAATGCCTGATTCACACTCTCTCCATGGTCTCTTTTTTGTTTCACTAGATCTTCTGCAATCTGGCTCCCACTGCCACCGTCTGAGTGTGTTCACTGATATGTAAACTCCATAAGGGAAGAAATTCTGCCCATGCTTTGTCCCAACTGGGACTGCCACAAAACCCCTGCTCAATGAGCATTTACAAAAAAAAAAAAAAAAAAAGGAAGAAAAGAAAATGTGGAAGAATGACCTTCCAGTGGGCACTATTCACTTCTTATGGAAACTCTTTGGAGCATTTGTTTACCATTTTCTAATTCTTGGAACCCCTCCCTTGGTGTTCATGTTTCCCCACCTTCCTTGGGTGAAAGTGAAGAGATGATGGTGGCACACTGATGAGGAGATAGAACTCTGGAGTCAGACAGACAAGGTTTAAATCCAAGATCTTCTACTTATTAATTGTGTGACCCAGGCAGGTACTTAATTGTCCAATTTTGTTACTTCATGAAAAATATGGGAATCTGAAAAGGTTTTGCACAATCAGATTGCAATAAGGATTATGTAAAAGAATCCCTGTTAACACTACATAGTACCATATACATAGTCAGCAATCATAAATATTAGCTATGATTTTAATATGTTAAAACCCTTTGGTTGCTATTTCTCATGCTCATTCATCTGTCACTTAAATCTTTACAGATGAAAAAACTGAATATTCCTCAGGTTTCTATTCTTTTGCTTCTTTTGCTTTTAACTCTATCTACATCTACTCCCTGTGAATTCTCATCCAGTCCATAGCCTCAATTACCCATTATATTTTAATGATAGACCCTTTAACACTTAACTCTCATTTCTGAACCATCAACTCCTATGTGACAGATATTACTATGAATTCATCCAAATTCACTTTTTTCTACCTTTTGAGTACACTGCTAGACTACATGTTTCCCAACCTTCCTTAGAGTTTTGTATGGCCGTGTGAGTAGCTTCTGTCAATGGAATATGGTGGTGATAAAAACAAGCCATCTCTAGGATTAGCACAGAAAACACCTTCCAAGTGATCATTCATACTTACTTTCTCCCCATCTATCAGTCTGTGCAGAAGATCTAGGGGAGGAGATGGACCCTTGAGAATGGTGAGGCCATTGAGATTGTGGAGCAGTGTCCCTAAATGACCCTGGGGAAGGCTACTTGCCAACCAAAAACAACTGCATTGTTCTTTGCATGAGCAAGAAATTAACTTTTACTGAATTAAAATGTTGAGATATGGGAGGATTGTTACAGCAGCTAGTGGTTTATTACATACCCTTTATTTAACAGCCTCATAGACCTTTGACTTAGCTGTTCCCTCTACAAATCAAATTCAGCATGCCTAAAATTGAATTCATAATTGTTGAAATTTTTACTAAAGAAGATATTTTACTTAACCAAAATTCAGGCAAACTTCTTAACCTTTTCCTAGGCCCATCTGTGCACTTCCTTGTAAAATCCAGTGTTAGACAGGAAACATACTGCTAAGTCAGTGTGGTACTGTGAAATTAAAACCAGCCCAACTTCTCCATAAAACTGACAGTTGTGTGTGTGTGTGTGTGTGTGTGTGTGTGTGTTTTAAATAAACATAGAAATTGACCCTTACAGTCTTAAACCTTGAAACTTACTGTGTTGGGCCATTCTTGGGTCTCAGGAATACCTGAGACCAAGTAATTTATAAAGAAAAGAGATTTAATTGCAGGCTCTACAAGCATGATGTTGGCATCTGATTGGCTTCTGAGGAAGTCTCAGTGAACTTTTACTCATCACACAAGGTGAAGCAGGAGTGGGCCTGTCACATGGCAAAAGCAGGAAGAAGAGGGAGAAAGACATGCTACACACTTTTAAACAACCAGATCACATGAGAACTCACTCACTATCACGAGGACAGCACAAGGCAATGAGGGATCTGCCCCCATGACTCAAACACCTCCCACCAGGACCCCCCAACATTGAGGGTTACATTTCAACATATTTGGACAGGACAGATATCCAAACCACATCATTTCATCCTTGGTCCCCCCAAATCTCATGTCCTTCTAACATTTCAAAATATAATCATACTTTCCCAAAGGTCTTAACTCATTTTAGCATTAATTCAAAAATCCTAAGTTCCAAGTAAAAAGTCCAAAGTCTCAACCAGAGATGAATCCCTTTCACCTAACAGGCTATAAAATCAAAATTAGTTATCTACTCCCAAGATGCAACTGGGATACAGGCATTGGATAAAGATTCCTGTTCCAAAAGGGAGAAATTGGCCAAAAGAAAGGGAACACAGGTCCCACACATGTCTGAACCCCAGGAGGGAAGTCATTAAATCCAAAAGCTCCAATATAATCTACTTTGACTCCATGTCCCACACCTAGAGCACACTGCTACAAGCGGTGAGCTCCCAAGATCTTGGGCAGCTCTAACTCTGTGGACTTGCAGGGTACAGCCTCTGCAGGTGCCCTCACAGGCTGGAGTTGACTGCCAGCAGCTTTTCCAGATTCAAGGAGCAAGCTGCCAGTGGATCTACCATTCCAGGGCCTGTAGGATGGTGGCCTCTTACCACAGTTTCACTGGGCAGTGCCTCAGTGGAGACTCTCTGTGGGGTCCCCAACCCCACATTTCCCCTTAGCACTGCCTTAGTAGAGGTTCTCTATGAGGGGACCACCCCTGCAGCAGGCTTCTGCCTGGGAACTCAGGCTTTCTCATACACCCTCTGAAATCTAGATAGAGGTTGCCAAGTCTCCTTTACTCTTGCACTCTGCATGACCACAGGCTTAACACCACATGGGAACCACCAAGGTCACCTTTCCAAGTGGCAGCCCAATCTGTACCTAGGCCCCTTTGAACTGCATCTAGAGCTGGAACAGCTAGATGGGGAGCAATGTCCTAAAGCTGCCTAGGGCAGCAGGGCCTTGGGCCTGGCCCCCATAACCATTCAGTCCTCCTAGGCCTCTGGGCCTGTGATGGGAGGAGCTGCTTTTAGATCTATAAAATGCCTTCCAGGCCTTTTTCCCATTGCCTTGGCTATCAGCAACGGGCTCTCTTTTAATGATGCACATCTCCCTAGCAAGTGGTTATTCTGCGGCCTGCTTGGATTCCTTTCCTGAAATAGCTTTTTATTTGCCACATGGTTAAGCTGCAAATTTTTCAAACTTTTATGCTCTGCTTCCCCTTTAAATATAACTTCCAACTTTGAGTCATATCTTTGCTCCCACATCTGAGCATAGACTGTTAGAAGCAGCCAGGACACTTCTTGAATGCTTTGCTGCTTAGAAATTTCTCCCACCAGATACCCAATTCATCATTCTAAAGTTCAAACTCCTGCAGATCCCCAGGGAACAAATAAAATGAAGCCAAGCTCTTTTCTTAAGTATAACACAAGTTATCTTTGCTACAGTTCCCATTAAGTTCCTCATTTTCATCTGAGACCTCCTCAGTCTGGACTTCACTGTTATTATCACTACCAATATTTTGGTCACAACAATTTAACCATTCTCTAAGAAGTTCCAAACTTTCCCTCATCTCTCTCTTCCTGTCTTCAGAGCCTTCCAAACTCTTACAACCTCTACCTGTTACCCAGTTCCCAAGCTGCTTCCACACATTTAAGTATCTTTATAGCAATGCCCCACTTTTCAGTACCAGTTTTCCGTGTTAGGCCATTCTTGCACTGCTATAAAGGAATACCTGATGCTGGGTAATTTATAAAGAAAAGAGGTTTAAATGGCTCACAGTTCTTTAGGCTGTACAAGCATGGTGCTGGCATCTGCTCAGCTTCTGGAGAGACATCAAGGAGCTTTTACTCATGGTGGAAGGAGAAGCAGGAGCAGACACATCACATGGCAGGAGCAGAAGCAAAATGGGGGAGGTGCCACACACTTTGAAACAGCCAGATCTCATGAGAACTCACTCACTATCACGATGACAGCACCAAGCCATCAGGTATCTCCCCTCATGACACAAATACCTCCCACCAGGCCCCACCTTCAATATTGAGATTTATATTTCAACATGAGATTTGTGCAGGACAAATATCCAAACCATATCACTTACCTTTCTCTTATCTGAGTTTTTTCCTTAGGAAATGGACCCTCATGCCTCTCAGATAGTATCAAGGAACTGAAACTCACCAGATCACTGCATCCAGACAATGAGATGCCAGAACCCTCAATCATCATTATTGCTTCCTTATCCCTCCCTAAGTCCTGCTATCCACCACATAGCTACTACATTCATTTCCCCACTACACAAACTCCCAATTTTAGTTGGCTAGGAGAGACGGATTTGAGATTTGGGTCCTTTCTCTCTGGCTGTTGTCACTGAACTATTGCCTTTCTCCCATGGCAATACTGATTGTCCCACTGATTGGATTTCTGTGCTTTACCAAGACCCAGACCAAACCCCTGGTGTTTTGGTAACAAAATAATAAGAAATATATATTAGTCTCTGCCTCCCATTTCCTGGCACAGAGCTCTTGAAACCCTTGTAGGTAATAGGGCAGTTGGAAAATAATCTGTCCTATTATTTGGTCTTTGACCTGGGTTCCTAACACAAATCTTCTAAGACATTAATAAATTCTTTAGTGATGGGAACCTCTGTTTCAGGTCCTAAATATATTGAAATTTCCTGGGTAATCAGAGCATCTTTTGTTCTAATGACAAAACACTTGGTGGGCTCCTGGATGACTTCATGATGGGTGCTGGTTGCCAGGGGAACCAACCATATAATTAGATGGTTAAAATTTTCAGTCTCACTTTTGGGGAGGAGAGAGAGGCTGAAGGTTGAGTTGATTACTAATGGTCACTCATTTAATTAATCATGTCTATGTAATAAAGCATCCATAAAAACCCAGAAAGACAGGGTTCAGGGAGTTTCTGTATTGCTGAACACGCAGAGGTGCCTGGAGAGTGGTGCACCCTGGAGGGGTGTGAAAGCTCAATGCCCCTTCCCACATACCTTGCCCTATGCATTTCTTCCATCTAGCTGTTCATCTGTATCCTTTGTAATAGCCTTTATAATAAGATAATAAAAGTGTTTCCCTGAGTCCTGTGAGCTGCTCTAGTGGATTAATCAAAGTCCAGGAGGTGGCCATGGGAATTCTGATTAATATCTGGTCATTCAAGAACTATGGGTGACAACCTACTACTGGTGATTGGTGTCTGAAGTGGGGAGCAATCCTGTGGGACTGAGCACTTAATCTTTGGTATGTGATTTTAACTCCAGGTAGACTGAATGAGGAGACACCCAGCTGGTGCCCACTGAAGAACTGCTTGGTGTGTGGGTAAAAATGCACATACATCTGGTGTCAGAAGTGTTGTTAAGTGGTGTGTGAAAGTAGGAAAAAGACGTTTTTGTTTTCTTCTGTTTCACACGTTTGTTTTTCATCCAACATACTTTGGCAAGAATTCCCCTCCCTTGATACTCACTTATCCTCAACATCCAATTGGATGCCTCATCCTCAACCATTCTTCAGGTGATGTCTGCTCACCCTGACCCAGCTTCAACAAGAATCTCATTAGGTTGGTTTTGCCATAATCTCCCTAATCCCTAATGTTTCCTTTCTGTAATTTTCCATCCATTAACGTTCACTCTGCATCTTAGCTATAAATTTTCACTTGCCCATGCTGTATTCAGAGTTAAGCCCAATCTCTCTCCCGCACTGCAAAATCCCATTGCTTATCACAATGGCCTCAATACTCCTATCACAATGATCTTGAGAAAGTCTTTACCATGCTTTACCAAGTATCATTGAATACATTTTTCATTGAGATTACAGTGCCTCAGTAGGTGACTAATAATGGTGAGATTATCTCCCAAAGCCTCCCATATTTTACTTCATGGGATTGCATTACTTTGGTAAATTCACCTCAGTCTGGGTCAATGTTAGTAGCTTGAGATCTGATACTTCCAGCATACCAAGAATGACTAAGCTTCTCAAGGACAGAGCCTTATTAGACAAGGTTATAAGACTGACTTATGAAACCAGAATAAAAATGTATTCGTTTACAGTGAGAACTGTAACTTCCGACTACAATGGCTACTTGAATCAGCCTGACTAGCATGTTTCCTCCCATTAGAAATTAAAGTTAAATCCAGAGATGAATCTGGAATCATAACATGGAACATTTATTGTGGGAATTGAGGATTCAGTAATCCTAAATCCCTAAATAGCCTGTAATAACTTGATTACGTAATCTGACACCATTATTATGAGAATTGCCCTTCATTCATTCTTCTATGTTCACCAATACTTTACTCTTTCTTGAATTTTCCTTCTGTCCACTCCAAGTGTTGGAGTCTTAATTTCAGGATTTCATTATTGCACACCAAGGCTGTAACAACAGCTACTTCAACAATAGGCTTACCTACAATTTTACCTCATTCAATAAATTTTCACAAGTTCTATGCTTGTCTTTTTAACAACATGTGAAATCACATTTTTTCCAGTTTAAAATTCATCCATGTTTTTAAGATGAAATTCCAAGTTCATAATGTGATTTTTAAATTTCTTTAGGAACTGTCTCCTGCCTATCATTCCAAACATTTAATTTCCTCACACTGTAGTCATGTTGAAATTGATGCAATCTTCTCTAAGTAGGGCAGGATCTTTCTCACCTTCTTTCCTGGGCCAAGCTGCTTCTTTTACACATAAAGATCTTTTCCTCCTTTTTTCTTGGCTGACTCCTCCCCACACTATCTTAGCTACTCCTCCAATACCCTCTCTAGCACCCTACATCTTCATCTATCATGGAATGTGTGTTAGCATAACCTAATTTTTAATGTACCAATTTCTCTTCCACTATATAGTGAATTCCTGAAGGAAATGACTTTCATTTACCCTTACATTACTAAATCTTATTGCTTGATGAATATTTATACAATGAATAAATGAATGTATGAGTGGAAGGCGTTTGTCGTTTTTGATCAGTAACTCCTTTGGCTACTTCAAACATGTTATTTAATCATTGGATTGAATGTTTACAGAAAAGTAGTTATAATGCCTATTTTGTACAGGAGGAACTGAACTCAGAGGAGTTAACCAACTTTATCAAGAATCACCGTTAGTAAACTGAAAGCCAAGATTTAAACACAGGTGTGACTCTAAAAGTCAATGTGTTATCCTCTGGATCATTATTTATGCAATTCACTATAGTTTCAAAATGAATTCAAGTATTTGAGTATCAGCTGGCCTGGAATTATTAGTAAGTTTCATGAAGAAGCAAGTACCTAGTTGGGCTGGAAAACTGGGTAGGTTTTGGAAACACTGAGAAATGAAGATGAAATATTTCAGGCAAGAGAGACCTAACCAAAGCAAACCATCCCCAAATAAATTCATGGATTGTGAAAGCACAGCTATGATGTTTTCTTACTCATTTATTGAAACACAAAACTTAATTCTAGCCTTTACCTATGAAATTAATATCTGGTTTTAAATTGCATATTTTCATTTCTGAAGTTAGAAACATAACGCAGTTGGGGTTGCAAAGAAAATGAGAATGTTTGTATTGCAGAGAAATAACTTTTAAACTATTCACTTCTAGATAAAGGGTGGAAAGAGTCAATGCTTACCACAAATCAGTTATTACATCAGTTTCCAGTGACTTCCTAGTTCCAGCTTAGGAAAGATTCTTATCAACACATCATTATATTTAATGTATTGCAAAATTTAAGCTCTGAATTACCCTAGGAAGGTTGAGGATGAAATTATTAATGTTTTAAAATGTCAAAAACTTAAACTTGAGTTCTATTCGATTGTAAGAAGTCTGGGGC
The DNA here is from genome assembly GCF_047675955.1 of Chlorocebus sabaeus. Taxonomy (NCBI): domain Eukaryota; kingdom Metazoa; phylum Chordata; class Mammalia; order Primates; family Cercopithecidae; genus Chlorocebus; species Chlorocebus sabaeus. The sequence continues at coordinate 102,736,240 of NC_132904.1, read as the reverse complement.
TGATACTGGTTGTCTGGATTATTTTTCCACTCGTGTACACTGCACTGAAGACAGGCTTGAAATAGCTCACTTATTCAGCTGCTCTTTCCTAAAAGCAAAGAGAGAGCTGAGAAAACAGATGCCCTCAGCAGAAGGCTGGATGAGTAAACCCACCAGGAAAAAGCTGAAGGGAATGAAGTCTAGAGGCAGGTCAATGTTTAAGAACACCTACTAAGAGCGGCAAACTGGGCCAGGCATTTTTATCTGCAAGATGCCATTTAATTTTTTCAATAACATGACTTTAAAAAGTCAAGTAATTTGTCCACAGTCTCACAGAGAGCATGATAAGCAGTAGGATTAAAACAATTTTTTGCAATTTTTTTTTTTTTTTTTTTTTTTTGCAATTTTTGTTGGAGTTTTGTAAAGGCCCTTGTTAACTCCTTATACCCTCCTTCCATCTAGGTACCAACCAGGAAAAAGCCCTATGAAACAGATGATGATCAAAATACCTTTTCAGGTATTTGTTATTGGCAAAGCTCATGTGGTAATCACAGTGGAACCTCCTACCTCGCTCCAAAAACTTAAACCTTGAAAAGCTAGTGAAACAGAAGTCTCTACCCAGTAACACATGGGAAAACTGAAAAAGAACAGAGGCTTGGCTGACCTACCAGAAATAGGTCCTTCTTTATCTGCTACCTCAAGAAGGAGGAAGCAAGAATATACACTGAGCAAAGGCAGGACTGACATAAAGCAAGAGCCATGTCCTACATATTGCCCACAAACCAGAAGAATGGTCCCACCTTTGGACTTGTATGATCAACTGGGTGTCAGTCACTCCTCCCAAGCAGAGGAACAAGCGAGAGCCAAATGTCACTGCTTATATTTGAGAAGAAGAGTGGAAATCCTTCATAAAATGAGAACAAGAAGTAACAGTTTTCACTGTACTAATCGCCATGTATCCACCTTCTGTAGACTATTGCAAGCCTTTATAATAGAGCCTTAAGTTAACATCATGCTACGTAGATGACAGAAGCAGCATAGAACCACATAGCGTGGGGGAAAAAACGATAGGAACATTCTTCATTGTGGCACTTGCATTCAAATGTAACTAATTTTTCACGTTTTAAAAAATTAAATGGTCTTCTCTTGAATTTCACAGCAACAATGTGACTTTATCATTGCCTACCTTGATTTTCCAGGTGCTTTTATTCCCAAGGAGATTAGAAACAGTTTTTTATATTTTTGTGCTCCAGGGCATAATTCAGTGTTGCGAACTTCACAAAACATAGAATTGAACTAATATTATTTCCATAACATAGTTTAGAAACTATGTGAAGGCTAATATGCATGTATTCTGCTTCGCCAACATCCCTCACAGCACCTAGCAGTACTGAACATGTAGGGGAAGATGAATGAACAATTTACTTAATAAATAAGAGACACAGAAACTAGAAGGAAGCTATCTTGTTCTCGAGAAAGCCTATGTTGTTTCTTCAAGGGTCTGTTGCCATTTTGGCAAATGCTTTTAAGTTCTGCATAAAGAAAACATCCTGTCTCAAGCCTAGTGTTTTAAATGTTGTTCCTGAATAGTCTAAATTCACCTGATCTGCATCTTGCCCTGCTTTCCTGAATCCTCTGACTGTCCACCTTATTGCTCTTTTATCATCTCCTCTTCTAGCTTGACGCACAATCTTTCTCTAGTTTAATTCACCTCTGCTGAAGTATGCAAAAGCAAACTCCAAAATAATCCATTTCAAGTTCTGCCAGATCTCTGGGATCACCCCCAACTCTCTACACTTCTCACCAAGCATAATTTGACCAAGGTTTGTGACCAGAATACAGATTTTATTTTCTATGCTAAAATACAGCAACCAACATTCAATCTCCATTAACATTAATGTCTCAACTTTTTAAAAATTATTTGTACAATTCAGTTGTCAATTATGACATCTTTGATCCTCTAATAGTAATCATAATAATCGTGATAGTAATAAATAACCATGATGGAGCTCTATGTATTGGTTACTTTCCTAAGCTATACATGTATGATACATATCATCTATAAGATATGTGACATATTTTATATATATAAGCTTTTGAAGTTAATACTGTTATATCTGTTTTGTAGACAAGCAAACTGAAGGGCCAAAGTTTGAGTGATCTGATAAAAATTTGAGTAATTTAAATCCCCACTTCTAAGTCTAAAATCCTCCCTGACAACTTCCAAGAATTTCTAGATGCTGTACAATCTCAGAACCACTTCGGGTACTCAGCTCCTGCTTTCTTATTTGATGTATCTGATACCTACATTTGGTACCTTATACAGACTCAATAAACAGAGTCAATCTTTCCTTCCGCTGTTAGAACAAATTAAGAAATGAAACTTGAATCTGGAGAGGTGGATGCCAAAATGTCAGTTATATCACTAATAAAGCTGATTAGAGAAGGTGTGTTTGGATCCATAACCACATAGCCTTATTAATTATCTGCCCCCTGCAACTTGAAATACATGAGTCCATATGTCCAGTCACTTTCATGGATAGAAAGTGACTGTTCTTTTCACATTTCCCCTGTGAGTTACTAAATGGAGAAGTGAGATTGGTTCTAAGGGGGAGAAAAAAAAAGCACCCAGAAGACACTAAATTCATTGATTAATTATCCTAATCTCACCAACCAGATAAGTCACTCCTCCTCCTCTAGAAAGAGTCAGGGCTTATTCCAACTGAAGTTTTTCTTCCTGAAGATAGGAACTACAGGAGATAAGGGTACTCCCTAAGAGCCAGACATGAAACTCAGGCCATTCCTTCATTTCCATATGTTTAGTTGATTTTGTTAAAACTTTGGAAGGAAGATTAAAAACTAAATTTAAAGGACAGCAATGCTGTAGCTCCTAATTTTATATCTATTTTTTTCAAAACTATCATGAAAAAAAAAAATACTTAGATGGAAAAATGTGGTTTTAAAAAAAAATAATGATTCCTACCGTATTTGTATCCAACTTTTAGTTTTAAATATTTTGTCTTATAGTTGGTTTAATTGTACATATTTGCTGTAAATACGTTTGGGGAATAGACATAATAAAATCCAAAATTAAAGTAAGACCTGAAATACTGAACAAGCGTGTCTATACCTCTCCAGTTGCAGGTAAGCTGGGTCAAATCCAGCTCTCCTATGTAAGTAGCATTCCTATAGCAATAGGAAACAGAACCTCAGAAAATAAGGAAAGAAAACCACAAACCTGCACTGTATGTGGTTTAATACCTTCTTCTATTTCACATCTTAAGACAAATAAAATGAAGGTGATTCTTTCAGCAATTTAAAATAATGTTTATTAAGTACTTTTATTCACGTTGCTGAATATATAGGAAAATAAAGACTGCATCAAATTGTTGTACTATATGATTTTCTCAGAAAAAAAATCCTTCACTTTTGAAAAAAAATCTAGTAAAGTAGCTAAATTGGGACTCTGATCCCCAATCTTATTAATTCACATATGTGCTTTAATTTAAATTTTAATTTAGAATTTTTTATGGAACATTAATCTTCAAAGCACCCAGGAGAGGTGAATGAGGGTTACTTCTTTAGGCTCTCAGTCACAATATTCAATAACAGCCTACTGGGTATAAAGGAAAAGAAAAAATAATAAAATGGAAAGGTAAACTATTAATTTCAATGTCTTTAAGGTAATATTAAAAATGTTTTTAAAAATATAATACAGAAATAAAAGAAACCCCTAAAAGGTAAAAGAATCTCCAAATTAAAAGGGTATACATTGTTCTAGGAAGTATTAGTAGAAACAACTAACAACAAGGCATACCCTAATAAGTTGCCAAACTTTAAAATTGCAAAAGCAATTCTTCAGGCAACCAGAAGAAAAAAGTAAAAGGAGAAAAAAATCAGGCTAAGCACAGACTACTGGGTGGGAACATGTAAGCCCAGAAAATGATTAAAGACTGTGTACACAATTTAAAATAAGAAAAATATGACTCATGAATATTATAGATGAACAAGTATTTGTTCAAACTCTAAGGTAGCAGACATACATTTTCAAACGTAAAATAAGTCAGGTAATAAGGCACCCAAGGGTTAAAACATAGGCTTTCTTATTATGCTGAATCCAGTTGACTATAATCTCCTATTTTTTAAGACAACCTGCTGTTTCAAAGTTCAGTTTGATTACATGTCACTCAGCATGAGTGACTCTGCTCTGGTTTGGTCTGGTCTCCTGGAGCCTACTGTAGAAAGCTAGTTCAAAACAATGGCTTCCCATAAACTTTGTGCAATACTACTTAGATATCTGGATAAGAAATAATGTAATTAATTAATCTCATGAATTAAGAATTTTTTAAAGACAAATTAACTCCAAAATACAAATAGGAAGGATTACTAAACATAAAAATAAAAATTATACAATAAAAAAATAATTATTTAAATAAATAAAAAATTAATAAGTGAACCACAAAAGAGAAGAAATACTTTCTAGGAAACTAAGAAATAAAATAACCCAAATACAGAAAATTAGGGTCAAGTAAAGGTAAATAACCATAGGTAAAGAGTAAATAACTGAAAGGGAATACTTTGCAAACTTCTTGCCTGAAATGTAAGCTTCTTGCTTGAAAATTTTAATGCTTGAGTAAAATAAATTATTTTTAAGAAAAACACACATTATCACAGAAATGGAAAACTAGGTAGACCACTAAACGTGGAAGAAATTGAGAAAGTTGTCAAAAACCTACTCATCCAGAAAACTACTAAGCCCAGATTATTCATAGTTGACTTATTCTAAGCCTTCAAGAAAGAGATCATTCCAAAGCTTCTCTGGTGCTTCTAAGACTAACAGAGTGGTCATTTTTCCTTTTCCCTGGGTGAGTTTGTACATGGATAGGTAACAATGCCCTGGCCAATGGGAAATAAAGAAAAAAAAAACAGTATAGGGACAAAAATAGAGATATTTCAAATCTTCTTCACAAAGGCTACATAACACTGATTCTAAAACCTGACAATGCATGCACACATACACACACACACACTCACAATTATAATACCTTGATTTTAAATACTCATTAAATATTGACTTTATATGTTAATATTTATTTGAAAATTATTAATATTTATTTTAGCAGGGTTCAGTGGCTCACCCCTGTAATCCCAAGCCAAGACAGATGGATCACTTGAGGTCAGGAGTTCGAGACCAGCCTGGGCAACATAGTAAAACTCTGTATCTACTAAAAGTACAAAAATAGCTGGGCGTAGTGGTACACGCCTGTAATCCCAGCTGCTCAGGAGGCTGAGGCAGGAGAATCACTTGAACCCAGGAGGCAGAGGTTGCAACGACCCGAGATCACTCCATTGCACTCCAGCCTGAGCAAACAAGAGCAAAACTCTTTTTCATAAATAAATATGTATTTATTTTAAATGCTAATAAAAAGATTTACAAATACAATCCACAAGTTTTCAAAATCATCTTTAACTATCAATTAGATTCATTCAAAAAATGAAGAGCTAGTTCAAAGACAGATTTTTTTTACAGCAAATTGATCAATAAACTTTTCCCTAACAAAAGTCAATCGAAAAATCTTATATGACCAGCTTCATTGTTGGCAATAGGCATTTAAAAACAAAAAACAAAAAAACCAGCAATAGCCACTGATAAATTCTGGAGAAAAATGAAGGTGGAAATTCCCTTTGGAAGACACTACGGACTATCCAACTGTAGTCACACCCTATCCCCTTCTTTCTAACAGGTACAATCCTAATTTGGTTCAGTTCTTCACCCTCCACCTACTCATCCAAAAAACTACCAAGCCCATATTATTCACAGTTGAATTATTCTAAGCCTTCAAGAAAGAGATCATTCCAAAGCTTTTTTGGTGCTTGTAAAACTAACAAGAGTGGTCATTTTTCCTTCGCCCTGGGTGAGTTTGTATGTGGATATGTGCTCAGAGAATGTGATTATACCTTTCCTGGATTTAGAGAGTAAATATAACGATTAGTTTATATCTACCAGACTGATCATTTTTCCTTTGCCCTGGGTGAATTTGTACATGGATATGTAACAATGTCCTGGCCAATGGGAAGAAAAGAAAAATCTGCTGGAGAAATTTAAGAAAAATTTATCTCACTAATTAACAAAATGACGCCTGGAAGGAAGGAAACCCAACTTTCCTTACTACCAGATGCACTTGATTCTATATGTGATACTTGAAATTACAGGCCAGATGCAGTGGCTGATGCCTGTAATTCCAGCATTTTGGGAGGCCGAGCCAGGCGGATCATGAGGTCATGAGATGGAGACCATCCTGGCCAACATGGTGAAACCTTGTCTCTACTAAAATACAAAAAATTAGCTGGGTGTGGTGATGGGCATCTGTAATCCCAGCTATTTGGGAGGCTAAGGTAGGAGAATCGCTTGAACCCAGGAGGTAGAGGTTGCAGTGAGTCAAGATCGTGCCATTGCACTCCAGCCTGGCAACAGAGCAAGACTCCATCTAAAAACAAACAAACAAACACCCGAAATTACCAGGACCACCTTGCCACCATAAGGCATGACATCACCAGCATGCTGAGGATAGCAGAACAGAAAGAAAAAAGCCCTTGGATGCTTGATGACAGAGTTGAGTCACCAGATTAACTCCAGGACTCTGCCTCTCAAAGTATACAATGTGACATGAAAGCTTTACCTCATTTTTAAGCCACTTTTCGTTGAACTATTATTTATGGCCACTGTCATAACTGATATAGTCTCTAAAAATGGTTACATAAAGTATCAAAACAAAAGCCCAAAACACTAAAAGCAATCACATTAAATTTGCAAGAAACAAAAGGATACCTGCTATTTAATACTATTTAACATAGTTTTGCAAGAATTAGCCAATGGAAATAGAAAATTATCCTTATTTGCAGATAAGTAGACAACGGGAAAATTCAAAATTCTGATACATAAAACTATTAGAAAAAAATGAATGTTAATGTATTCAACTGAATAAAAATATATGTAAATAATAAGCAATTAGGCAATATCTAAGATAAAATTATATTTACCACATCAATAAAAACAACAAACGAAATTCCTAGAAATAAAGTCAATAATGTCCTATTGATACAAAGCTATCAAGCTCCAGTAGAAGATTTTATTAATGAAATACATGCTTCTTGTTCTTTGTTTGCAAGTCCAATTCTGTATAAATGTTATATAGTCTCATTTAAAACACCAGAATAATTTTTTAAATGGCAAAATTACTCTAAAGTTTAGCTGAAAGAATAAACACAAAAATATCTGAAGAAATTTCAGAAGAGTGATGAAGGAAGATTTGCCCTGTCTCATATAAAGACAGATGCTAATGCTACGGTTGAAAGAGTATGGTGAGGAAACCAAAACTTACATATAACTGATACACAAAAAAAGTTAATAATTAGACCAAAATATTTATGGAAAATTAGTAGAAAATAAATTAGCCATCTGGGTAGAGGTGGACAAATCAATAAGAGACTTGTGGCCATATGGTGCACCTTTTTGGTGGTATGAGGAACCTGAATTCACATATTAGCACATAAAAATATGTCCTAATGAACCATAGATTTAAATGTAAGTATTCAAAATATTATTTCCAATTTAAGATCATAATGTTAATTTATAACACCTAAGCCTTCTTAAAGCAAAGAAGGCAAGAATCATTGTTCCCAAACTAGAGCAGTTATTCTAAAAGCCACTATGCTTTCTGGCAGAACAGAAAGACAGAATTCATGGTAGTGAGTCAGGGTGAATGCTGACTGGCTCAGAGGACCAGGAGTAGAACTAGACCAAGTGCTTGGAGTACAGGCAAGGCCTCCCAACCTGTGCCCAAATGGCAAAGATGGTACCAACTGGGCGAAGCCAGATCAAGAGAATTACCACCCAGCAATGAAAGAATGTAAGCCAAGTTCAAGGAAATCACGTGTCCTTAAAAACTTACACTTTTTAAGGGTCAGAAACCTCAAGTTAGAAACTTATCCAAACTTAGCTGAAGTCACTCCCGATGTGTTAAATGCTAAGCCCTCCTGAGACCATTTCTGGGTTCTTGGACATGTGCTGAAGAAACTTTTCTGTGAAGATAAACTACAAATAAGAATCACTGAGCACCTGAGAAAAAAAGTAGCACAAGAAAAAGCAAATAATGAACTCAGAACATAGAAGCATTTAAACTCAAGGAAATCAACATAATAGGGAACTCTAAAGCAGACCACAAAATAAGTGTTTTTAACATTCTCTGAATTAATGAAAAAGAACAGGGAAACAAGACAGAAGGTGAATGAAAAAAGAAGTGATAATGAAATAATAAATGAGAGGTTATTTTAAAACAATTCAAAATCTTAGAAATGCATAATATTTTAACAGAAGTTTAAGCATCAATAATAGGATACATATTCAATTAAAAGCTATTGATAAATTCATGACTTGACGGGTCAAATTGAGGCAATCTCCTATAAAGTAGTACAAACAAACAAAGAAAGATGTTTTTTACATGGGAGGTGAGATGCTAACAATAACTGAATAAGACAAAATGTTCCAAATAAAAATAAGATTTTCAGAAGAACAAAATAGAATAGTGGATGAGCAATATTTAAAGAAAAAGACTGGTAATTCCCCGCTACTGAAGAAGCACTATTCCTAAATATTAAAAATGATTTGGACCACTAAGAAGGATAAATTTTCAAATCTTACACAGAGATCAATTACGGTAAACCTTGAAAATGGTGAGGAATTCTAAAAACAACTAAAGAATAATAACAGATTATCTACAACGAAGATGAATCTTATTAGTATTAGCTTTTTCATCGGCATCACTAGATATCAAGACAATTGACGAATACGTCTTCAAAATTATGAGAACAAAATAACTCACAACCTTAAATCCTATACCCATTTAATGATCATTCAAGAGTGAGGAATAAAGATATTTCAAAACTCTGAAGGATTAAAAAGTTTACCTTCCACAAACCTCAATAAAAGAACTACAAAAGGGCATATTCAACAAGAAAAATAAACGTAGAAGAATATAGTGTAATGCAAGATTAAAATAAAAGCTGTACAATCTATGGCTAAATTGATAACAACAATGAATAAAACAATTTTCACAGGTGTAATAGCAAGTTGGCATATCATTTTCAGAAATCAATCATATAGGAACTTTAGAGAACTAACCCAAAGAGAAGTGAAAGCAACCTAAAGATTTTATCTTGCTCCAAAGAAAAATGATAAACTCTGCACATTGCTGAGAAACATTTTTAGAATACCACTAATAAAAATAAAAATAAAACATGTAATTTCCAAATCATTAAAAAAAAAGGAAAATAAAGCAAGTAATTTATTTAAAAACTCACCAATCTAACGGGAAAGACACAGTAAAAGAGAAAGAAGTGTGACAGTAGAGCAGAAAATAAGATGGTAGAAGGCCAAGTATGTTATTAGATACAATGCATTTTAAGGTGTTAAATACATCTTTTGAAAGAAATTCTTCTTCACAGGAATTTTTTAAAAAGAACACCAAAACAAAATGACAGCAAAACAGTTGAAATTGAGAGGGGAATGGTAAACTACAAATTACCAACTAGAATAACATGATTTCAAGTTTTCATAAGGAAACATTTTCAACTACCTTTTTGGAATTGAAAATTCAAGCAAGTAAAATATAGATATATATAATGAATAAGCAAAAACTACTACATAGAACTTTGCACCCAACAGTGAATGCACATTCTTTTCAAGCAAACAAGGGCCATTTATAAACACTGACCACGTACTAAATTTCAAAGGAAATCTCAATAAATCACAAAGAATTGGTATCATGCAAAAAGTATTCTCTGATCACAATACCAGGAAATTATAAATAAACTTCAAAAAGGTAATTCCTCTCCAAATCCTATACATTTACCAAGCAGAAAATATACTGCTGTATACAGTAAGTATATTATGTATACAGTAAGTATACAACAGTATCCTTGATTTATAAAGTATCCTTGATTTATAAAGGAAATTTATAAAGTATCCTTGATTTATAAAGGAAATCAAAATAGAAAACCATAAAGGATTTAGAACAGGATGACAACAAGTTAGTACATATCAAATGCTGTGGGACATCGCTAAAGTACTTACAGCCGTAAAGATACTCATTAGAAAGCAAGTAAGACTGAAAATAAACAAGCCAAGTTTCTCATTCAATAAGCAGGAAAATTTAACATACATGCAGAGAAAATAAAAAGAAACATCTAATAAAGATGAAAGCAAAAAATAAAAAAAGAATTAAAAACAAAACAAAGCAATGGAGGTGATCAACAAAACCAAATACTGGCTGTTTAAAAAGCCAAATAAATACAAACGTTTTGTAAAATCAGCTGAGGAAAAAAGTAAGGCACAAATAAACAATTTAAAGAATGGAAAAATAGAAAATACTACAGGTAAAGTAGAACTTTCTAAATCCTTTTAAAAATACTGTAAACAAGTTATTAAATATAAAAAATGTACCAAAAGGTTATTTTCTAAGAAAAATAATTACTACAGTTTACAAAGTTTAAAAATCTGACTAGACTAATAGCCATTTTAAAAATGCAAATGATATTCAGAGTCTCCCCCTAAAGAAAAAGTACCAAGCCCAGATCATGTACAGACAGTTCTATCAAACCTATGAAGAAAAAAATAATTCATATTTTATAAAAACTTTTCTAGAGTTAAGCAAAAGAAAAATGTTTCCCAGCTTATTTTAGAAGACGAGACAAACACTGATTCCAAAGCTACGCAGAGAGAACACAAGAAAACCACTGGTCAATCTCACTTATAAACACAGAATCAAAAATCATACTTTTTAATAAATGAAATTCAGCATGTAGCAAAAGAATAATATTAAAAGGACCTATCCCTAATATCCAAACCAGTTCAACACTTAAAACATCAATTTAATTGACATATTAATAGATCAAATGAGAAAAATTAATAATTATCTTTAAACCTTTAGATAAAAAAATCAATTTGTCTCAACCATTCAATGACATCCTTTCAGGATTTAAAGAATAACAATCCTTTCAGAAAAAAACTTATTTAAATTGGTATCTATTAAAATCTTACATCAAATATTAAAAGCATTCCCATAAAAGTCAGGAAGAAAATAAAGATATCCACTATCATGTCTACCATTCAACATTTCTTTGGCATAGCTAACATGTTGAGACAAGGAAAAAAAATAAGTGTAAGGATTAGAAAGAACAAAGTAATAATTATTGTGGCTTTCATTTTTGTCTGTCCAACACTCATCTGTTTTATGGGGAAACAGCCCACTCCAGTGTCCACAATGACGTTCACAGGACCAGGTTCACAATCCAAATTAGAAGAATCCTAGAATGGTAGAGCCTTAGTCACAGTCATTACTACAGAAGTGGGCAGAGGAAGTAAGCCAGATCAGTTGAGCTCTCCACCAGGATTTTTTCTAGTGCTGAATCCTTACTCCCCTGCCCTCTAGAGCTAGAAGAAAATTACTTGTCAAGCTGCTGAAAACCTCATCCCCTTGCATGAAGAGTAAAACACATTTACACCAGGAAAGTGTGAAGTCAAGCACAGATAAGCAAAAATAAAAAGAATAATAGAAGCATCTTAAAAGTATTAATTTCCTAGTTCTAGTCCTTCTGATACAAGGTTCAAGTGGTTCCTGATAAATGTATATTCTTTAGCATTCTACAGATTTTTTTTTCCATCTCCACATTAGTCTTCATTCTTGGAAATTGGGAAATGGGAAGAACCAACTGTATCAATCCCAAGCCATGAAAATATCCAATTTTCCTACTTCCTAGCTCTTTCAATTCTGCTAACTTCTCCAAGATATTTCCATTAATACTCATAAAGTCCTGATTAATGTTCTTTGCAATTTTCTATATTAAGGTGAATAAACATGCAAATGTATTTTGGAAGGCTTTCCATGAGGGTAAGATGACTTTGAAACTAAATGAAACAAAAAGACAACATTTATCATTCACTATAATAAAGGCAGTATGCTAAGCCATTAGTATATATTATCTTAATCTTCACAACAGTTCTACAAGGGAAGCATTGTTATCCCCATTTCACCCATGAGTAAACTGGCACTCAAAAAAAAATTAAGTAAATTTCCTAATGTCATCCAATTAGTATTGAGACAGATTTTAAAACCCTAGCAAGTCTGGTTCCAAAGCTAACAATTTTTCTGACATTCCATGGGTCTTGGAGTGAACCTACCAGAAATGTAACAAAGATAAATTAATTAATGAGCTCTTAACCTCAATTCCTATTACCATTATTAGAGAAAGATATTATTCCTTAAGATTTTAGTATTCATCTTTTGTGTAAAGAGGTGGAAAAAGAAAAGTTATCCCAATAAGTGCAATAGAGAGGGAAGACTGAGTCTCTTTGACATTTAACCTGTATTCTGCATAGCTGGTGGCTGCTATGATACTTCTTATATCTGCCTGAGGAAATTATCCTATTTGTACCTTTGATTATGACAGAATTTAGTTCTTCCAGGGCCTCTTTGCCTCTGTTGGAAACAAATGCTCGGTGTTGCAAAGAAGAACCGGCACCGAGACAAAGGATTTCTCAGCAAGGCAAATTTACTTTTGTGGAAGGGGCTAGGGGCACTGTGTGAGTCACGACTGTAAGAGCACACAGAATAAAGGAGAGTAGGGGTTTTTATTTCTAACGCAGATTCTATTTCTGTGTCTTTACCCCATTGGCTGGGGTTGGACTGCATAATCTAAACTAGTCTCAATTGGCTAAACATTCAGACTTTCTTAGATAAGGTACGCACGTTACAGAGGAGAGAGGGAGAGGAGGAAGGGGTCACCTGCGGGAGACTAGAAAGTTAACCTATTTCTACATAAGGAAAGGAATGTGGACTGGGGCTTATCATGTCTAGGCATGTTTAGACAGGATACTGTGCAGCAAAAGTGGGGTGGGGAGTACTTGGAATTTAGAGAATAAATAATGGGGGAACTGGACAAACTTTAAGAGGAACCTAGCTGAATCTAACAATTTTCCCCTCTTGATTTTTATAATTCTCTTCAAACCTTTTTAATATGTCTTAACTTTGTTGTTCTACTAGAACTTTCAAAAGAAAAAGTTTATCTGAATAAGGCAGAGGAGAATTGAGGAAGGTTTTAGTGAGAGTCATCTCAATAAGTCTTTGTATTAAACCTTGAGCACAGGGTATGAGGCAGCATTGAACCAGAATCAGTACACTTAAAACAATTGCAAGGGAGGTAAATATTGAAGTTATTAACTTTCTTCATCCACCAAACCACCTTTCCATGAGACTTGTAAAGGGGTCATCTACTTTGGAGTTTTTAATTAATTCATCTGACAGAGGCGTAAGCCCTCGTAAGGCCTTTGTGATTGTCTTATCAGGGACTGTGTTAGGGATGAAAGTACAACCCTGGGCTCCAATCATGACACAAACTCCACCTTTTTTCTGTCAGTATCATGTCTAATGTTATTCTATTTTTCCAGGCCATTTAACTGATGGGTCCTAATTGTTTAGCTATTCTTCTAATGGCATCTCTGGTATAGTTAACAAATCGTCATCGGTTGTAGTAAATGTAGTTTATCTCATCTACATTTTTAATAATAGTTACCCACCACAACAATACAGATTTAAACCCTGCAGCTATTTGGTTTTGGGCTTTAAATTCATTTGGCACTCCTCGTGGAACCCTAATGGCATCTATATAAACCTGAGGATCAAAGGACTTACAAGGGGTCTCTCTTGGCTTATGACATTTTGTTTTTACTTTCTCTGGTTGATGAAATGCCAAGGCAAAAGGGATACCCAATTGAATTAGAGCTCCAGTTACTTGGCAGAGTGTCCAGTAGGGGTCTGTCACAATACCACCAGACATCCGCTCAGGGATGACTAAAGGCAGACTGATGGGTAAGCTCTTGGAAGGGCATAAGCTCTTTGTATCCCTTTAAGTCTCTGAGGAATGCCAAGTTTTCTCCCTGTCATGAGATATGAGGTAAACTTGACATTCGAAGGCGGAGGCTGAATGGACCTCAGGGGCTGACTAACAGGGTGTTGAACTTCTGGGAACAGCAGAGAAACAGCTTGGCACAATCGGTCATCCCAGGCAGTGCAGTTTTGGAAAAGAGCTACCATACAGTTGACAGGGAGACCATCCAAGTAGAAAGGGGATGATCTGGGCCTCTGGTCTACTGTGTGCACAAGCATGACACCTTGGTTTTATCATTAAGTACAGGAATAACAGGTGTTTTGTTCAAAGTTGAAATTATCACAGGTGGGAGAGGAGGAGGGGGGGAAAATAGTTGTATTTCAAAGATACTTATAGTATCTCTCTCATTATCATTGGCCCCTACACCACAGAGACTACTGAGGGTGGGACTAGGGTCAGTGGAGGTAGAGATGGTAATGGAAATGAGGATGGGGTTGCGTTGATGAGACTGGCAATCAGGGGGAGTAGTTCCTTTGGTAAAATGGAGGGAAGGCTTTAGATCAATGCAAACCCTCACTGCAGAGGTCTAACTTTGGTATTGTGTGGTCTAGGGAACATAGTCTCAACCACTATAAGGTTGTCAGGCTGTGGAAATAAAGAAATGGCATCTTGGCTGTAGATGATCACAATGGTGAGGGCTAGGGGTAACTTGGGAATTAGAGGGCCAGGGCAAAGATACTTATCTGAAAAGGCTAATTGTCTTTGGTTTTTTAGATCCCCACAAGGTATAACCAGACAAGTATCAAAAGGAATAGTTTGGGGCAAGTCAGACCTAGTTACATTGATAATGAGATGGCTAACAATAGAGTGGGGAAAGAGGGAGAAACAATATAAAAGGTATAGGAGGGTTAAGGTTTTTTTAGCTTTCATTTGATAGGGCTTGATCTTGGAACAATGGCCCATGACTCTGAAAGTGGTGGCGTTTCTTTGACTCGGGTATGGTGAGTCCATCCTATTTTCACTGTTCAGACTATAGATTCAATAGTTAGAAGCACCAGGTAGGGTCCTTTCCAAGCGGGTTCAAGACATTTTTCTTTTTACCGTTTGATGAGGACATGATCTTCAGACTGATGTTGATGTACTGGAACTCCAGGGGTGGCGCCTGTGCTAGGAGACCTTTGGTTTCAAGAGAAGAGAAAGTAGAAGATAGACCAAGTATATAACTTTTGAGGAACTGATCTTTTGTTTTAAATGTAGGGACGTCAGTAGTAGAATGTAAATAAGACAGTCCATATAGCATTTCATAAGGGGATAAACTGACATCTTTTTGAGGGGCACTTTTGATTCTTAACAAGGCAATGGGGAGACATTTAGCCTAGGGTAACTGGGTTTTTAGTTCTAATTTGGTTAGACAGCTTTTTAGAGTTTGGTTCATTATTTTTACTCTTCCTGATGCCAAGGGATGGTATTCCTATTTTATGTCTAGCACCTGGGCTAACTCTTCAATGACATGTGTAATGAAATGGGTTTTATTGTCTGAATCAATGTTTTCTATTAGTCCAAACCTGGGTATGATGTTTTCAATTAATGCCTTAACTACATAGCAGTTGCACTTGAGAAGGGGATAGTCTCTACCCAGTGAGTAAAGTGATCTATTATTACCAGTAAGTACTTTAAGTGACTGATTGGGGGCATTTCAGTGTAGTCACTTTGAACACTTTGGAATGGTCTTAGTCCTGGATCTCTTCCCCTGATGGATGATTTTCTTAGCGCTTGCTTATTAGTTTTTCTACATATTAAGCAACTATCTGTAACCTGTTTGGCTACAGTATAAATTTCAGTACACCCATAAACTCTGAGAACCATATCACACACAGTTTGGGATTCCCAGTGGGTTCCTTGATGTAGTTGAGAAAAGACCTCCCTCATGAGAGGTTTGGATAACATTTTTCTTTGGTAATAACCATTTTCCTTATGTATTTTCTTTGGCTCCTATTTTTATTAATTTTTCCTTTTCAGCAGAAGAGAAAATGGGGATTGTGGTAGGGGAAGGAAGGCAAGGAGTTAAGCGTAAGACAGGCATTTCAGAAGAAATGGCAGCTTGTTTGGCTATTTGATCTGTTAGGTTATTTCCCTGACTTTCAAGAGAAAGGCCTTTTTGGTATCTGGGGACATGGACAATACTTATTTCTTCTGGCAACTGGAGGTTATTTGATAGTTGGGTGATTAACTCTTTGTGAACAAGGTCTTGGCCCTTACTATTAATAAGACCTCATTCAGTCCAAATTTTCTCAAATGTATGAGCAACTCTAAAGGCATACTTAGATAAGTATAGATGGTCCCCTCCTGGTTCTGTAAGCACTTTAAAGCTTGACTGAGTGAAAACACCTCACAAGTTTGAGCAGACCAATTATTAGGCAATCTTCCTGACTCTATTTCTTTAAGAGTTTTCCCATCAATTACTGAATACCCATTATGACTCTTTTTTTCAATTACCCAGGAAGAACCATCTATAAATAAGTGCCGCCCCATCTTGAAAGGAGTCTCTCCTAGATCTGGCCAGACCTTTGTATGGTAATCAATTAAATCTAAACATGCATGCTCTCTCTTTAGGTTTGGATTCCCCATTAAAAAACCTGCTGGGTTGACGGAATTATCAGTAGTTAATGTTAAGTCATTTTTCTCTAACAAAATAGCCTCTTACTCTTAATTATTGAGTCAGTAAGCCACCTTTCTGTTTTTTGGTTTAAGATAGTTGTAACTTCGTGAGGCATACTCACTGTCAATTTCCCCCTAAAGGTTAACTTTCTTCGATCTTCAGTCGATACTGCTGTAGTCATAAGGGATTAAATGCATCTGGACCATCCACAGGTGACCGGGTCTAAAGCTTCTGATAGGAAGGCCACAGGTTGCCGGCAGTCTCCATGCTTTTGGGTGAGCACTCCTAAAGCTACCCCATTACTCACATTAACAAAAAGGTAAAACAGCTTTTCTAGTGAAGGGAAGGCCAGGACAGGGGTGGTTATGAGTCTTTTAACTCCTCAACCTGATCGATTTCCTCAGAGGTCCACAGGAGATGGTCAAGTATCTACTGGGTAACTTTTTGGTATAAGAGTTTACTTTTTAGTGCATATGAGTGAATTCGTAAGTGGTAATATATAACCAGCCCTAAAAATTTCCAAAGTTCTTGTTTAGTTTGAGGCAAGGCTAAGGATGCGATTCTTTCAACCCATTCTGGACCTATTCTTCGCTTGTCTGTACTTATTAAGTGACCTAAATATTTAACTTCAGCCTCTACATACTGAAGCTTTCCTTTTGAGACCCGTAACCCCTCGAACTGAAGACAGTTAAGAATATGTGTAGAGAAGCCAGCTACTTCCTCTATGATTTTACTAGATATGAGAATATCATCCATGTACTGAAGCAGGCATAGTTGTTTTGGAACGAAAACTTTATTTAGCACTTCTTCTAAAATTTGACCAAAAGGGTTAGGTGAATCTGTGAACCTTTGGGGCAAGACTGTCCATTGATACTACTGTTTCTGCCCTGAATGAGGATCCTCCCACTCAAAAACGAGTATGTTTTGACTATCTTCAGCCAGGGGGTCATGCCCAGAAAGCATCTTTTAAATCTATTACTGTGGACTGTATGGAAATTACTATATGGAAATTTGTTGAGAATGGTGTAAGGACTGGGGACAATGGGGTGGGACGCCTGGACACTGGTTAATACCTCTGAGGTCATGTACCAGTCAGTATGACCTGTCTGATTTTTTGACAAGCAGTACTGGGTTTTGTAAGGAGACATACATGGTTCAAGGTGTCCATCTTTAATGAGATTTTGAATTATAGGTTTCAACTCTACCCTGCCCTCTAGAGGATTGGGGTATTTTTTCCTTCATACTACTTCCCCAGGTTCTTTCAGCTTGATGTGTATTGTGGAAACTTGGGGTTTCCCTTGGTTTCCTTTTCTGAACCAGACATCAGGATTAATATATTTTTCATCTGTGATGGTGAGTAGGTTTAATGAGGTGAGGAATCCCTTTGGGTCAACTTGTAGGCCTATTCCTAATTTTAACATTAAATCCCTTCTTAATAAAATAGTTCCTGTTTCAGGGATTAACAAAAATTGGATATAAGTTTATCGACCTTTGTATTTGACTTCTGTATTCTCCAAAATTTCTGCCTTAAATCCTTTTCCTCTTACCAGGGAGACTACAAGTTCCTCTGAAGAGCAAGCAATATTAACTGGAGAAAAGCAAAGAGAAGAGCAAGCTGCTCCTAAATCTACCAAAAAGGTGATGAGCTTATGTTTAGATCCCACCTCAAAATTTATCAAGGGCTCTTGGTGGGACTTGAGATAAAAGAGACAGAGTCCCTGACCCCCGTATTCTTCCGCGAAAGTCATGAGTGGGAGGGCTTCTTTGTTCTTTTCCAGTTCAGGACATTCTCTCTTGAAGTGGCCTGTTCTTCTGCATCTGAAGCGCCTATCCTGTCCTTCCTCCCTCTCAGTTCTAGGATTCTTTGACTTTGCTCCATCATATTCTTTAGAGGGCCTGGGAAATGAGGGCCAAGGTCCTTTAGTTGGGGGCTCGCATTCTTTAAACAGGGGCTTGGACCCTTTATAATTTTTGGCCCCCTGAAGCCTTTGTTGAGAAGTGTATGGGTTTGGAGCCACCTGTTGGAATGTGGATAGCATGAGTTTTGCTTTTTGTTTTTGCTTCTCTTTCTCTCTTTTCACATATACCTTTTAAGCTTTTTTTGAGAAGTTCATTTAGAGGACGGTTTTCCCAATCCTCTATTTTTTGTAATTTTTTTGAAATATCTGACTTACTTTTAGCGTCAAAATGGAGCTTTAACATCCCCTTCCCAAGGGAAGCTCTAAGTTTAGGCCTGCATATTTTCTCATTTGTTTCTTTAGTCTGTTTAGGAATTCCATAGACCCTTTATCCTTTCCCTGTTGTATATCAAATCCTTTAGAGATTTTTGAGTTTGGGGTACTGATTCCCAAATTCCTTTTATTATCAGGTCCCTTAAGTCTTGCAGGTTTTCCTGATTAGTTGCATTATTATTGTCCCACTGAGGGTCTTGGGTGGGAAATTTCTGGTCCACAGTAGGAACATTTTGACTGGGAGGGTGGTCATGTTCTCAAACCACCATAGCGGCCCTACGGATCACACTTCTCTCCTCCCCTGAAAACCAGATGCCAAGATGGACATTAACTCGACCCAAGTGTATAACTCAGGTCCTAGGAACTGATCAATTTGATCTGCCACTCCACAAGGGACATCCAACAATGGCTTGAGTTCTTTTTTTAAACTTCGGAATTCTGAACTAGTTAAGGGAGCATTTACCAATCAAATGACTGTCCCTCCTTGTGGCACCTCTCTTAAGGGGAAGAGAGTTAGAGCTGATCCCTTAGGGGTGGAAGGGAAAGGGAAGTTCTGGATGTCCTTCTTACATTGGTCTATCTCACGCTGGAGTCCTTTTGGGGAGGGATACTTAGGCTGGTAGGGAACAGTCTCATGGGACAATAACTCCAAAGAGTCAGGGCTGTGAGGAGGAGGAACAACATGAGCAGGGGAAGGATCTGGAGTGGAATCTGTAGCAAGATCAGCTGCCTGAGAGGAAGGTCCGGGGGTACTGGGTGGGGGAAGATGGTCTAGGGGATCCCATGTGTTGGAGTCTCTAGGCATGGGAATATCACTGCTGTAAGCTTTGTCCTTTCCATTTCCTATCTTACTTTGAGTATTTCCCATTTTGAGTGCTGGTCAGGCTCAATCCCTCATATTACACATTTTTTGTCCTCCCTTTGCTAGGGGCTTGCTGAGGCTCAGTCCCTTGTGTTAGGGATTTCTTGTCATCGCTATCCTGGAGGTTTGATGTGAGACTCAATCCCTCATATTAGGGATTTCTTGCCCTTCCTTTCTCTAGAGGCTCAACACCCCCTGCTGGAGGTTGCTGGAGGTTTCTCACAGTCTTCACCTTTCACTTTGTCTTCTATGGCCACTCCCCTGAAGGGAATTTAGGTCCCTCTTAGTGTTGGCGGGTCAGTATAAGCCCCTTACAGGACACTCAAAGGGCTGCCCTAAGCTGTATGAGGTGACCACAGAACCACAGATTGGACTCACTCACTCTGCCCAGCAGTAGGGCTTGTTACCATTCACACATTTTCAACCTCCAAGATGTGCATCAGCAAGGATTTCTCCAAGGATTTCTCAGCAAGGCAAATTTACTTTTGCAGAAGGGTGCTGTCTGTGTCAGTCATGACCAAAAGAGCACACAGAACAAAAGAGAGTAGGGGTTTTTATTCCTAATGCAGATTCTAACTCTGTGTCTTTCCCTCATTGACTGGGGTTGGTCCCAATTGGCTAAACATTCAAACTTTCTTTTTTTGTATTCCTTTTTTTGAGACAGTGTCTCGCTCTGTCGCCCAGGCTGGAGTGCAGTGGCGCAATCTTGGCTCACTGCAAGTTTTGCCTCCCGGGTCCACACCACTCTCCTGCCTCAGCCTCCTGAGTAGCTAGTACTACAGGCACCCATCACTGCGCCTGGCTAATTTTTTGTATTTTTAGTAGAGATGGGGTTTCACCATGGTCTCGATCTCCTGATCTTGTGATCTGCCCACCTCAGCCTCCCAAAGTGCTGGGATTACAAGTGTGAGCCACCGTGCCTGGCCACAAACTTTCTTAGATAAGGTAGACACATGATAGAGAAGAGAAGGAGAGGAGGAAGTGGTCGCCTGTGGGGGACTAGAAAGATAACCTATTCCCACATAAGAAAAGGAATGTGCATTGGGGCTTATATCTAGGCATGTTTAGACAGTTTACTGCACAGCAAAAGTGAATTTAGAGAATAAAGAGCCGGGGAATGGTACAAACTGTTTGAAGAGGAACCTAACTGTATCTAACAGGCTCTCTCTGATTCTCTTTTTTCCCTCAAACCCTTGAAATTTAAATATTGCCTAGAGTTCTATTATTGATATCATTTTCTTCTTGATATACATTTTATTTTTCAACAAATTCATATACTCTCATGTTGTCAAATACTATATCCTAAGAGATGTTTACCAAATTGTCATCTCTCATCACAAATACCCTCAAAACTCTAGGCTCCTATACACATTGGAACATGTGCAACTGAACATTCCAATACTCCTCTAGATGCAACATGATCAAATCAGCTCACAATTTTTTCACCAAACAAAGTTTGTCCTTCTGTGTCAGGCTTTGTGGTCAACCATCTCGCTGTTCTCTGCTGACAACCTCAGGGTGCTTTGAGTCTTCTAGATCATTTTCGCTCACATAATTACAGACACATTTCATTGATTAGTTTCCATGCTCATTTATCTTATGTCCATTGTCTCCACCTCATTACTAGTTCAGGCCTCTCATTTTGGATACTTTTTAAAAATTCCCTAGGTTTTCTACATATTTCCAGTATCTAATATTTTCACTTCCAACCTATCCTTCAACTTCTGGAATTCATTCATTCAACAAATATTTATCCAGTGCAGACTATGTGTCAAGCACTGTGCTAGGTGCAGGTGGTACACAAATAGGAAACAGGTAAGTAAACTTTTTAAAAAACCCACATAAATATAGAATATATGTCATGTACCATGAAAGTTCAAAGGAGAATGAGCACTTTTGGGAGTTTAAAGGAGGCTTCCCAGTGGAAATGATGTCTGAGCTGAGTCTTGAAAGATATAAATGAACCCTCAGTTTTCCCATTACTCTTGTTCATACTTGTCATAAAGCATTTGCTACTTTGGGTATAACACAAACCTATATTATGGGCTCTTTTATGTCTTGCTTTCATCCATGGTGTATTTCTCTAGATAATTCTCAAGGAAAGGGAGCAATTTCGGGAATGATTTCATTATTCTTTCAGTTCAGCCTGTGAAGAGATCATTTTGTCCGCCCGGTAGGACATTACTTACACTTCCTTCCCTGCCTTTCTCTGAATCAAATAATGGCTAGATACCAGTAATGTTTTAAGCAGCCCTTTAGAGAATGGCTTCATGTGGTGTAGGGGAAAATCAGGCATCATGTCATAAATATAGCTACTTAGATCCCTACGACCACACAAAGTTGAGACTTCCCAGCCTGATAGTAGGAAAGGAGTTTTCCCATATAAACCTATGTGTTACCTTCTGATTTATATTTTGCATTACTGCAGAAACAAGCAAGTCCTCATCAACCCTTTGTCACATGTTATGAAAATTTTCACTACTAGTCGTAGAATATCAATGCTTACTCCTCTGCTGAATTCCTGCTACTCTGCAAGAAGGCTGTCTCTAGTCTGTGGTGCCTAGCAGTGGACATTGGAAGGAAGGAAGGTGAGGAGTGAGCTCTGATCCTATAGATGTAGAGAGAGTATGAAATGGTGGGGGACTTCCACTCTAAAATAGTGCTATTTTCTCCACAGTGTTTTCAAAAGCAACTAGATGTTGTGCCTCAGGATTTATTTCTCTCTGGTGATCTCCTACATAAAGTGATTTTACATAAAGAATCCATCCTATGCATAAGGGTAATGTTCCTTCTATGAACATAACTTTGTATTTCTTGTGAAACACTATTCTGTGCTTAATTTTTCCCTCCCCATCCTGAACTATATCATAAAGCTTTGTAGCTGACTAAACTTGACATTGAAATTCTCCAGTTCAAGTTTCTTCTTGTCAAATTGTAGGACATATATAGGGAGACACATCTGTAACACCTTATACCATAAACTTTCAGGTGCCAGGAACCATTTGTTTTTTTCCTTCATTTGGCCAGGAATTAGTACAGAGAATTAGCACATAGAAATTTCTCTGTAAAATGCTTGCTGAAGGAATGAATGCAGATATCCAACAGCCTGCCAAAGCCTTCCTCATAAAAGCTGCTTCCCTGATGTCCTTCCTTATTCTGTTATATCTCAGGTCCACTGTAAAACCTATGGAACACCATTTAGGCTCACTCCCTGTCAACATGAGTTGAAATCATCAAGAGTCTCAAGTGCAAACAGATATAAAGAAGAAATTGTACCTTGTTATAAGCCACAGGAAATCTAATTTGAAAGACCTATCTATAAAACCACTTGTCAATAAGTGTTACTGCTCTTTTAGGCCCCAACTTTTATCTCAAAGCAATATCCTTTACTTGGAAAAAATAAAACATCTAATGATTTGGTCTGAATGTTGGGGCTAGCATGGAAAACTTTCAATGTTTTAGATACAGATCACATAGAACAAAGGGAAAAGCCTGAATATAGGATACAGGAGTATTTTCTCATAGTAACATGGTGTTGCATCATTTTGAAGATGACAATGAAAGATGTTTCCAGAGCAGGTCAGTTGTGGTGGAATTTGAGTCCCTGAGACTCCATAAGAAATAGAGGAAGAGGCGAGGTAGCGGGAGTAGAATGCTCTAGACCTCAATGCCTTCCTTATTAAGAATTACCACGAGCACTTGGGGAGGCAGTGGCAGGTGGATCACGAGATCAGGAGTTCGAGACCAGCCTGGCCAGCATGGTGAAACTCCGTTGCTACTAAAAATACCAAAAAAATTAGCCAGGCATGGTGGCACGCACCTGTAATCCCAGCTACTTGGGAGGCTGAGGCAGGAGAATCTCTTGAACCTGGGAGGTGGAGGTTGCAGTGAGCCAAGATCACACCACTGTACCCCAGCCTACGCAACAGAGCGAGACTCTGTCTCAAAGAAGAAAAGAAATTACCACCAGCTATATTGCAGCAGAGGAGTAAGGGGTAAGAGTGGGGATATCAGGCAGTGAGTAAGGAAGTCAACAGCACAAAGGAAGTTTATACAGAGATTTGCTACATAAACTTCAGCCCTACACTGTTGGCTAAAGAATCTTCAGAATTCAGATTTGGAAACACTATCAATTTCATGTCGAACCCATATAGCATCCCCTTTTCCTAATTTGTCCCTCAAGTTTAATCTCTACTTGCATACCTCTAGGAACAGGAACCCAAGCCTCTTACAAAAAAAAAACAACAACATTCCATCATTGAGTAGATCAGATTTGATTATAGAGGAAAAGTCATTTTTGAACTTATAAACTATTTACTGCTTTTTGGTAGGTCTGTATACTCGCATAGTGACATGCATGAACATTTGGAAATAGTTCCCATCTCATTGTTTTGCTATTGTTAAGCAATAGCAAATTTGCTAATTAGGAAATTTACTAATTTCCTACCAAATTTTAAAATTCTTAGAGGACGTTATACTCTTATTCATCTTTGTATCTCCAGGTATGGTAGAGTACCTGACATATGATTGCTACTCAATAAATGTTTCCTAATTAATTCAAATTTAATTGACACACACATTACTATTTCTGTCCTAAATTCAAGAGTCAAAAACAGTAAGTTTAACCCCTCTTCCACATGATCCTTAGGTATGGTTTCCAGGGTCCTCCACAGAAATTTAAATACCATAAAGACTATTCTCAAAAAGACTCAGAAGACAACCAGAGGAATGCATTGTATACAAGGACCAAGAGAGTGATTCATCACCCCTTCCTAAGGCACAAAGAATTATTTAGTTCCCCCTGACTATTGTTAAACTACAGGAAAGAAAGAGCCAGGGTATCACTTCAAAACATTCTCTACCTTATTATAAAGACAGAGATTAAAATGTTTAAAATGTTGTAATAAGCATTCTCTTTCCTGTCCTCTAAAGGGAGTAAAATAGGGGCTATGTTTATTTAGGTGAAGCAAATAAACTAAAGCACTGAAGACTTATTCAGTGACGTGGCTGGGCCTGGCTAGGCTGCTAGATCAATCATATGACCAATCCAGGAAACTGACTTTTTGGGATAACTAATCTGACTAGAATGACTGAATAGGTTGATTCACCTATAGAACCTGCAGTCAGTGGTAGTGATATTCTTTCAGTCCTGATTATTCTTCTTCTGACAAAGAAAGTAGGAGGAGAGTCTTTGACTGTATGGGGCCTCTTTGGAGTCAGTCAGCATATTAGCTGTCCCCTTGGGGAACATTCTGAGACAGGCAGCATCCACTGCTTATGAACTCACATTCAATAGGACTGCAAACTCCCTTATCCAACACACACAAAAGGTCAAAGAAAACAAGCTCCCAGAGGTACTTTCATTTTTCTCAGAGAAATCCTGCCACAGCAAAACTAGTGGGCAAATCCCACAGGGTATAGAGAAATTCTGTAACTTTATCTTTAAACAACATGTTCTCCATTGCTGCTCCAGAAAATATAATAAAAAAAGCTGACTCCAAATCAGCTAGTCCTGACCAGATTTTAATATATTTGAGGAAAGAACTACATGCCACATGAATTTAATGATTATATTCATTTTATTCTACAAACAGCTGTTTAATCCACTTAACCTACATAATCATTCTATATTCCAAATGTTAATTTTCCATAAGAGTCCAAATTCTGCACCGACTTATAGCCCTGCAATTTTCTCTAATTTCCTGGTGAACATTACAACACACAGAATTTGAGTTTTAACACAATAACACATTCAGATACTCAAAACACTTCATGAAACAAATCAGAGGTGTTTCTTTTCAGAAGCTCCAAAAGAAGCTAACAATGAAGCTACTCAATCCTAACTTCTTTGTAATATTTCCTCACTCAAGAAATTTCATAACTCACGTTCTTAATTTTACATGTAATAGGCATTTTCTCTACTCAATCTCTCCTTTAAGTGGTATGCAAACTGGAGGGACCTCCCCATTACATTCTATTCATTCTCTTACTCGATAAAATGTTTTTTAGAGAACTGCTCTGAGTTGCACGCTATGTGCTGAAAATGCCAAGATACAAAAGCTGACTTAGAAAGCTCAAAAAAGTCCAGAGACCCATATATGAAAACATGTTTCAATACAATATAACTAATTGGCATACAGTGGGGAGATATTTTCTGCTCTGCCACTGAGAAAGCTAGGAAGGCTACAAAAACAAGCCAGCAGTGATACTCTCCATCCTTTCTCTCTGTTAAAAATTAACCTAAAGTAAAATGGTATTTCTAGTCAAAACTTGCAGATAAAGGTAACTACTGAATAATGTTGATGAGATATCCCACAGGTAGGTCAAACTCCATGAGTCTTCAGGTTTGCAAAACTGAATTCAACTTTGTTTTCCTTTTATGTTTTAGATTACTCCTGCCATAGCTCGTGATCTTCATCTTTCATCTGTGCCATTCCAATAGTTTCCCAAGTGGCTTCTTTATCTCCAGTCTATCCCCTACTGCTAATGTATAGAGCACATCGAAACCAAAATTTATTTTTCAAGCACAAAGCTGATCGTATCCTTTCCTTATATAGAATCTTCCAATAAGCTCTCACTATTTGCAGAATGAAGTGACTAAAACATACCAGGCACAGATTAAATGTTCAATAAGTATTTATTGAATAAATAGACCCCCCTCTCTATATACTGTAAATGGTCTCATGTACTAGACAGAGTGATAATCCTGAAAGATGTCCATGTCCTAATCCACAGAACCTGTGAAATATGTTGTTTCAGACGACAAGAGATGATTAAGTTTGCGGATTGGGTAAAGGTTCTAATCAGGTGACCTTATGATAGATGCTAATGATCCTGGATTAGGAATAAAGGATGAATGACTCTTAAAAGTAAAAAAGTATGGCAAGAGGTGGTCCCTAGGGTTATTATAAATGGATAAGGAAGGCAGGACAGTCAGTGTCAGAGTTTCTCATGATACAGAATGAGAAAGACTGTCATTTCTGGCTTTGAAGACAATCGGGAGCAAGAGCCAAAAACTGCTGGCTGCCTCTAGAAATAAGAGAGGAAAGGGGATGAATTCTCCCCTAAAGCCTCCAGACAAATCCTGGAGCCCTGCCAGCACCTGGATTTTAGCCCAGTGAGACACACTTCAGACTTCTGAACTTTAAGAAAACAAACTTGTATAGTTCTAAGCAACTATGTTTGCAGTCTTTTGTTACAGCCGCAATTGAAAACTAATACACCTCACTGAAAAGTATGAGATACTTTATCTTCCTGAAGTGTTTATGTATCTAACTTCCATCTTATACAGTAAGGCGGTCATGTTTATTGGTGCAGACTCAAGACTGAGTCAGGTGTATCTAATAGATTCTTTTTTTTTTTTTTTTTTTTTTTTTGAGATGGAGTCTCGGCTCTGTCGCCCAGGCTGGAGTGCAGTGACGCGATCTCGGCTCACTGCAAGCTCCGCCTCCCGGGTTCCCGCCGTTCTCCTGCCTCAGCCTCCCGAGTAGCAGGGACTACAGGCGCCCGCCACATCGCCCGGCTATTTTTTTTTTTTTTTTTTTTTTTTTTGTACTTTTTAGTAGAGACGGAGTTTCACCGTGTTCGCCAGGATGGTCTCGATCTCCTGACCTCGTGATCCGCCCGTCTCGGCCTCCCAAAGTGCTGGGATTACAGGCTTGAGCCACCGCGCCCAGCCAAGATTCTTAATGAATGTTTGTGGAATTAATTTATTTATTAGTTTCATCTAACATTTCTAGAATTTCTTAAAGATTTGATATCAACTAAATTTCTACAAATACTGAACTTCAATTTCTTATAAACACTTAAATTGTCATTGTTCTCACTTCACTCAGTTTACCGTATTTTCTACGTATTTTATCTTTTTGAGCTCATACAATTGTCTCTTGGTAGCTGTGGGAGATGAAATTCAGGACCTCCTGCCTCTACCAAAACCAAGGATGCTTAAGTCCCTGACATAAAATACTCAGTGTTTCTTCTATACTATTTTTATATAATCTACACCCATCTTCCTGTTTACTTTAAATCATCTCGAGATTACTTACAATATCTCATACAATGTGAATGCTACGTAAATAGCTATACTCTATTGTTTAGGACATAAAGATGAGAAAAAAATCTATGCATGGTCAATTCAGATGCAATTTTTAAAAAATATTTTCAATCATCATTTGGTTGAATCCATAAATGTAGAATTGATGGATATAAAGGGTCAACTGTATTTTATTTTTAAATATACATTTGTATATTTAAAAAATACAAATGAAATACCTTTGTATTTTCTTTCTTCCAGAAAGTCTTAATACCTGAGATGGAATTTTTCCCAATGTCATTTTCTCTTTATTCTAAGGCTCATAAGCCTCTTTACTTAATTCTGCCTGTTCCATCTTTGTCCTATATAGGCTTAGTCGATTAATTCTAACTCATTTTATTTTATTTTGGATCATTTGGAGAATATGCATTGCTGAGTTTCCCCCTGCCTCTGACATTCTCTTTGGAAAGACTGCCTCCTGCCCTGCATTTTGATCTTGGCTTTTATTAAGATAATATAGGTAAGACATTAGGCATGACACACTCATTTTATCCCAGATCAATTCCCAGTAGTCCTTAGAGGTCTTTTGCTTGTCGGTATACTAAAATTTCCCTTCTTCTAAGTATGGATTTCCCTTGATGACACCCATTTATTGTTCCTATTATTGTCCCTTGGCCCCACTCCTGTACTCTCCCAGCCTCTTCATATTCTTTTATGTGTTTTCCTTTTTGGCTTTCAAAACCCGTCTCTTTTTTAGGAGTATTTTTTTCCCATTATATTTCAAAAGGAGTAGTCAGACTTTGAAAGGTTTCTGTTTATAATCTACTGATTATATTAAAGATGAAAGACACAAATGAAAACTAAACAGAGGATAACATCTAGCTCCCTCCTTGGATACTGAAAAGTAATCTCCTTTCAAGTTTTCACTTTTTACTAGAATGCCATGAAAAATGCCACTATTGCTGAAATGATGTGTCTATTGGTGGGAGTCATGCAACACTGTTATGTAAGTAAATTGAAAAAAGAATCTGATTGATCATCCTTATCTATTTTCCTGTGATGAATATATTCCCGCACATACCCATTTAATTTTTTTTCCTATCTCCCGATTGTTTGGTGCCTTTTGAAGTAAGAACCAACACTCTCACTAGCTCATTCTCCACTTTTACATTCAATTTTTTCCCATTTTTCTCTATTTTACATCACTTTGTACTTTGTTTCCTGTTCCAAGGATAATCTTTATATTTCCAATGTTAGCACTTCTTTTGTTACCACCAGAATGAAATCATCTAGAAGTTACAAGATTCAGATTAACTATTAACATCCATTTTGATCTTTATTCTTTGTATACTTTGATTTTTTGTTATAGAGTCTGGAAAGCCATATAGTCACTGACTGGCTGTGAGCAACACTTTCTTACTTCCTTTGTCTCTTTTCTTTCTCCTATTTTCTTGTGAAGATGTAATTACCTTGGTTTATATATCTTTAACATATGTTGGCAGTTTTTCTAGTACATACCATATTTGCCTTTTTGGCAGTACAATTGAATGAGATATCAATTTGGCTTCTGTTTTTACTGTTGAGTATAATTTCTTCCCCCAATAAAAGACAGTAGCCAAGCTTTGTGATGTGGAGTCTGAACTCCTCGCATCTTTGAAGAATGGATTCAGGGAGCGGTGAGGTGAGAGGATTGGAGACGACCATTTCTAACAAATTTTTTATTGCAGAATATGTCAGTTTGGATCCTCCACGAAGGAGACACCAATATAAATTGTAAAGTGTAAGTTTAAGCTGGGTATGGCCGGGCGCGGTGGCTCAAGCCTGTAATCCCAGCACTTTGGGAGGCCGAGACGGGCGGATCACGAGGTCAGGAGATCGAGACCATCCTGGCTAACATGGTGAAACGCCGTCTCTACTAAAAATACAAAAAACTAGCCGGGCGAGGTGGCGGGCGCCTGTAGTCCCAGCTACTCGGGAGGCTGAGGCAGGAGAATGGCGTGAACCTGGGAGGCGGAGCTTGCAGTGAGCTGAGATCTGGCCACTGCACTCCAGCCTGGGTGACAGAGCGAGACTCCGTCTCAAAAAAAAAAAAAAAAAGCTGGGTATGGTAGTTCATGCTTATAGTCCCAGCTACGTGGGAAGCTGACGCAGGAAGATCCCTTGAGCCTAGGAGTTGGAGGCTGCAGTGAGCAATGATTGTGCCACTGCCCTCTACCCTGGGTGATAGGGTGAGACCCTGTCTCTAAAAATAAAATGCAAAAAAAGGTACAAGTTTACCTTGTTAATTATAAGTGGGGAGAGCCTCAGTGGTGGTGTCTGACTTATGTGAGGGGGAAAATGAAATAAAGAAGGATTGGATAAGAAGAGCCTCAAAATACAGTGCAGCTCAAAGAAAGTCCTTTCTATGCCACTAATGAACCCAAGAATAAATATTATACTTTAGAAAAGTCCAGCATTGAGCAGGAATGACCAGCTCAAGGACCTCTGCCATGCTCAGTCATTGGCCAGGAGCAGACTGAAGACAGTGAGACATTGATGGACATGGGACTGGATTCTGATGGTGCAGCAGCTGGAGGCTGTCACTATCCACTCCTTGCAGTATGTTCTGTGTTGAAGTCTGAGTAGTGCACTTCCATGGCTACCATATGGAGCCCAAAGCAGAAGCTACTGGTCATGCAGTTGACAGTCACCGGCTAATGTTTTGATGTTGGAGAAAAGCCTAAGCTGAAAGTTGAACTAATATGACCTGAAGTTCAAAATTTCCTGAAGTCTATACTCTCACTACCAGATTCTAGGAAATGGTAGAGACACAGAACCCATGCTGGGTGAAGGAAGAATGTAAGATTCTACAGAGGTCAGACTCTTTGCCTGGAGATTTGCAGCAAGGGAATCTAGAGGTGAGTCAGCAGTCAATGGAGTATTCTTATGACAATATATCTGTGAGGATTCCCAGAGTAGGCTGCTTCACTGGAACACAAGAACCAGAGATTGAGAGCAGCATCAAATGGCAAAAGGAGAAACAAAATGATGGGTGACTTCTACAGACACAAGCCTGGGTCTCTGTTAAGCCCCTATGAAAAGGGAAACTTAAAAAGCAACTGGAATTGAATTTACTACAGCCCAGTGCAGACGGGGTCTCAGAGCAAGTTAGGCTGCATGTAGCGGAAAAAAAAAAATCAGTATGACCTTCATTGCATCATCTTAATGTTGTGGAGTGAAATCAGTTCTTTTGGTGTGTGAGTGATGAGGGTGATGTGTGCCATGGGGTGTGATCTCATGCCGACCACAACTGCCACCTGCTTCCCTATAGCCTCTCTGCTCCTCATGCCATCCTTCTGCCCTATTGACTATATTGCTGCGCTGTCCACAGGTATCTTCTCAAACCACTGACAACTTCTTCTAGATGACTCATTTTCCATACGACTCTGCCATTGATATTGCTGCTCATCTCATATAAATCCCGAATGTCCTATAGTCTTCTTTTCTGGAAGAAGAGTCATTGCCACTTCATATGAGCACCTTTTCCAAAACTGGGTCCTTCTGGAGAGCTTTCAGATATTTTGTGACACCATTTGTTGTTGTTGTCTTGTTATTGTTGCTGTTGTTTCCTTATGTGACAGTCCTCTCATTCTCAGATTGCACAAACAGTCCAGGATTGAGGATTTGCAGAAATAAGTAGATGGCTAAGCAGGTACAGCTTCAAACTAGACATGAACAGCTCCAGTCATTAAGTTATTCCCCCTCAGCTCAAAACCCCACCTTTCTTTGTTCTATTTTGTGATACTGGAGCTCAGACTGTGCAAATCATTTCCCCTTTGCCAGTTAGCTCAATGTTAGACTTTGCCAATAGGTTGCCGGAGGCAGAGTGCCTGCCTCCACAAGAAAGAAAGGTCTTTCCTTCTTCCTCATTTTATTTTCCCTGTGGCAGGGAGTGGATCGTCAGCAGTTTGTCCCAGCAGAATTCAAGAAAGCAGTAGCAGATCTCACAGTTCTGCACTGCGGGACTTCCAACAAGTTTCTTCCCTAGAGTGGCAGGCAGTGTACTTCTGCAACAGACATAACCTCTACTCATAGGACTTTTAAGTTTCTTCTTTATTCACATTCGATTCAATCTTATGAGTGGTAACTGCTTTATGCAGTTGCTACCTTTATTTACAAACCTCTTCTTTTTTTAAGTTTACCATATTTTACCTAGTTAATAATTCTTCATAGTAAACCTCCTCTGTTTAAGTTACTGATACAGTTTCTGTGTCTTTTCTAGAGCCTGATTCATGGACCCACTAGTTTCATGAACATTCTGAACTCAGTAAGCTACTCTTAACCTCAGACATATTTCTCCCATACTGTGTGTTCTCCTGTCTCTCCCTTCAATCCAACTTGTTTATGAGACCCACAGGGAACAAAACCTGTCAGTACATCTCTGAATTCCAACTGTGGAAGAGTTCAATTACATTCCACCAAGACATTAAATATCATGAAAGTTAGTATAGCTGTGCAACATCTGAAGTGTCATTAAACATTTTTTACAGGTAAAGAGCTTCCTAAAAGTAAATAAGATACAAATAATCAGGGCTGGGCATGGTGGCTCACACCTGTAATTCCACCACTTTGGGAGGCCGAGGCAGGTGTATCACCTGAGGTTGGGAGTTCGAGACCAGCCTGACCAACATGGAGAAACACCATCTCTACTAAAAATACAAAATTAGCCAGGCATGGTGGCAAATGCCTGTAATCCCAGTTACTTGGGAGGCTGAGACAGGAGAATCGCTTGAACCTGGGAGGTGGAGGTTGTGGTGAGCCAAGATCGTGCCTCTGCGCTCCAACCTGGGCAACAAGAGTGAAACTCCATCTCAAAAAAAAAAAAAAGATACAAATAATCAGTGTGGATAATGAAAAAGACAACTTTAACCCTCCACAAACATCAAAAAGATAAAAGGATATTAACTTTCTGCCAATAATTGTGAAAAGTTAGATTAGAAAAATTTCCAGAAAAAAAAAATATACCTCATGAATATCAACTCAAGACCAAAAACTTGGATTATAACTGTTAAAGAAATTGAATCAATAATTCAACATCCAGCCAGGTGTGGTGGCTCCTGCCTATAATCCTAGCACTTTGGGAGGCCAAGGTGGACAGATCCCTTGAGCCCAGGAGTTCAAGACCAACCTGGGTAGTGTGGCAAAACCCCATCTCTACAAAGAATACAAAAACTAGCTGGGCGTGGTGGCATGCACCTGTAGTCCCAGCTACTCAGGAGGCTGAGGTGGGAGGATCACCTGAACAGAGGGTGGTCGAGGCTGCAGTGAGCCGAAATCATGCCACTGCACTCCAGCCATGGCAACTGAGTGAAACCCTGTCTCAAATAATAATAATAAACTCAACATCTTTCCACAAGAAAGTTCCAGATTCAGGTTACTTCAACAAAGAATAACCTGAATTATTATTTTTGATTAGTTATACACTATAACTTGTATAACTTGATTAGTTATACACAATCAAGAAACAAATATTTTAATCTTGCCCAAATAATTCCAGAGAATAGAAGAAGTAGGATCACTTCCCAATTTACTTTTAAGGCTAGTAGTCTAAGACACCTGTGGGGCAACACAGCAATAACAGTCAATAGAGAAGAAAACCCACAGCAGAAAGACTGCAGAACAGCCATGTTTTGTATGTGGTTCTCAGAGCCTAAGCTCCAGTATACAAAAAAAAAAAAAAAAAAAAAAAAAGCAAAGAAGGGCAGGCTTTGGAACTGAGAGTCAAAAACCTGACAAGGACCGTATACAGGTTCATAGCACCCAAGACACTAATGTAAAATCCTTTAAAAGAAAAAGTGTTAAAAAAAAATACTATACTAACTAGGTAATACTTGATAGACACCAAACAAGCATTTTATAAAAATCAATTGATGGTTAAAAAAAAAAAAAAAAAAACTCTTCCCAAATGAAGAATAGGAGGAACCACCTTTAACTGATAAAAGATGTCTACAAAACACTATATGAAACATACTTAAGGGTAAGACATTGAACATTTTCCTTTAAAGAACAGGAACAAGTCAAGAGTGCTTCGTATTGTCTCTGATATGCAATATTGCACTGGAGTTCCTAGCTCAGTAGCACACGAGTTATTTCTCAAAATGTATATAAGTGGCCAGGTGTGGTGGCTCATACCTGTAATCCCAGCACTTTGGGAGGCCAAGGCAGGCAAACCACGAGGTCAGGAGATCAAGACCACCCTGGCCAACATGGTGAAACCCTGTCTATACTAAAAATACAAAAATTAGCTGGGTGTGGCAGCATGCACCTGTAGTCCCAGCTACTCGGGAGGCTGAGGCAGGAGAATTGCTTGAACCCAGGAGGCAGAGGCTGCGATGGGCTGAGGTCACACCACTGCAC
Source organism: Chlorocebus sabaeus (assembly GCF_047675955.1). Classification (NCBI taxonomy): domain Eukaryota; kingdom Metazoa; phylum Chordata; class Mammalia; order Primates; family Cercopithecidae; genus Chlorocebus; species Chlorocebus sabaeus. The sequence goes on along the minus strand of NC_132904.1, from coordinate 102,702,137 downwards.
TCCAGAATGGGCAACAGAGTGAGACTCTGTCTCAAAAAAGAAAAAAAAAAGGTATATAATTCTTCACAGCAAGTGGCATGGCTTTGCTTCAGAGCCCCAGAGGTTTGCTCTGTGATTATCCAATGGAAGCTTTCTACAACCAATACCCTGAATACCATGCTGTCTCTAGAATCCCAAAACATCCAGCAGGTATTATACTTCCTGTGGCCTGATAGAGGTGGAGCAGGTGACTATGGGAGACCAAGTGATCATGTGTCCGGAATTGACTATCATGAACTGGATCCTGCCAGAACAACAAAAGTCAAAAATTTGAGCAAACCATCCACCTTAACATGAAAGATGTAGATCTCAAATCAAGCATGAGCAGAACTAGTATCCACCACTGTTTCTCCAGCTCATAGTTATGAATATATGGTGCATCCCATCTATCCATAAGCTGAAGAAGGAGTAAAACATCTGAGATTGGTTTAGACTTATAGACTAGTGTGTAGGCTTGATACACACTAGTACGTGCAAGACTAGAACTTCACTCAGGAGTGAGTACAAATGACAGTGGTAAGCCAGCTAACTTATATCTTTAAAAATCACTAGTAATTTTCTTTAGGAGATCCGTCAGGATAGTGGGAGAAACTGTAGGAAAAGATACAAACCTTTCTGGAAGGCTGGGAGGTTTTGCAAAGCTTCGAAAGAGGGTTTGGTTGAAGGTAGCCAAACTCTCTTATCCAGAGTCTGACAGCAAAGGTTAAATAACAAGGTGGGATGTAAAGGAATTGATCTAGAATAAGTTAGTTTACATTGGCCTCTGAACCTGGCCTTTAATCAGCATGCAGGGCTCCTCTCTCGGGGCCAGGGGGCAAGATGTTATTTATCCATAAGTTGTGTTGACTCAAAGCCTTTGTCATTAAGTCTGTACTAAATAAATGCCTGCAGTGCTGGCTTCTCAGGTCAAGGCTGCTACAACTCTTTACATGAGCAGCCCGGTCCCCTAGCCAGTTCTTTCACTGGATCCCTATGTCTGAGTACATTTTTTCATCCATCGCTTGGCCAGGGTCCATCACTCAGCCAGGGTCTGCTAGTCAGACCCAGCAGTTGGTGCCCTGCATGAGGAACACTGCAAATGCATCATGACAGAAAACAAAGGTGAAGAGACTGCGCAGTCCGTAAGTCATTGGTGCCCACTCGGGATTTCCAAGTTCAAGAGAATTGTTCAGGCTAGGGTTTCATCATGGGACAACAGTTATCAGCTCAAAAGAAACAGTATATAAAAGTATTGAAACAGCTGCTTAAAGCTAATGGAGGCTCGGTTTCACAGGCTCAATTAAGGGATCTAATGAAAACTGTTGTTTCCTATAACCCATCACTCCCAGAAAGAGATACGCTAGATGTAGAGCTCTGGGAACAAGTGGGGAGAAATCTTAAACATTATGCACAAGGAAAACGGGTCCCAGTAACAACTTTAACATTATGGGCCTTAGTTACGGTGGCTCTGGCCCCTTTATATGCAGAAAAGCCTAAGAAGGGAAGGGAAGAGGAACTATCACCTACTTTACCACCTCCTTCCCCTCCCTCAACCCTGCCATTACTGGGCAGAAATACCAAAGAGGAAACGGAGGTTTTGCCTGAGCCGCCTCCTCCATAGCTGTAGCTATGGGACCCTGTCTGAGGCAAGTGGCATTAGAAGGGAAGCTCTTGGCCTGCCTGGTAATGCAAAACTGACAAGGCAATCAGCCACATGAACCCATTTCTTTTAACGTTTATAAAGAGATGTGAAAAAGCATTAAAGAAAACAGACCCACTAGCCCATTTATGAAAGGAATAATTGAAGCCATGGCAGACAACTGCTGTATGACCCCATAGGACTGGTCAGTGGTAGCTAAAACAACTTCAAAACCCAGCCAGTACCTCCTCTGGAAGGCAGAATGTGGTGAGTTGTGCAAACAAGAAGCCAACCAGAATTAAATGGCTGAGCAAGACATAACAGTTGCTATGCTCTAGGGAAGGGGTCTCCATGCCGATGTACAACAACAACTAAATTCTGATCCCAAGGTGTATACACAAGTGTCTTTGTGTGCTCTCAGGGCCTGGGAGCGAATTCCCCAAAGCAGAGTTCAACAGGGATCTTTTATAAATGTTCAACAAGGGCCTCAGAAGCCTTTGGTGAATTTATCAGTTGGTTAACCCAGGCAATTAAGAGATAAATTAGTCACGCCCAGGCCGCTGATTATCTTATTGTTGCAATTGGCTTATGAAAATGCTAACATCGACTGCCAGCAAGCAATACAGGCAATCAGAGGAAAGGCAGCCACAGTCGGGGAACTTATACAAGCATGTCAACTGGTGGGGACTGAAACACACAAAGACAAAATATTAGTTATAACATTAAAGCCTACTAAAGTGAAAAGGGAAAGAAACCCAAATTGTTTTCTATGTAGAGAGTCAGTCATATGAAGCAGGAATGCCCCAATAATAGAGACTGAGGTAACTCAGGAAAAGAACCCCCTTTGATATGCCCCCAATGTAAAAAGGGGAAACATTAGGCAAATCAATGCAGGTCCAAATTTGATAAAAACAGCAACCCCATAGTCAGGCAAGAAACTTCATGAGGGGCTGGCCCCAAGCCCCACTCCAAACTGGGGCAATGCCAGCAGCTTTCCTCAGTCAGATGGAAAGCCCACAGTCCTTGCTCTCAGAGCAGCCACCATTGGGAGTGAAGGACTGGACTTACCCTGCCCCAGCAAATTAGTGATTTAAAAAAAAAGGAAAAGACCCTAAAAGGGCTGCAACTGGGGTCTGGAGCCCACTGCCTTCAGGAACAGTGGGATTAGTCCTAGGGCGATAAAGCTTATCCAGTAAAGGAATTAATGTGCTCACTGGGGTAACTGACAGTGACTATAAAGGTGAGATATTAGTTATGATGGAATGTAAAGGTCTACATATTCTTCCCCCTGGATCCAAGATAGCTCAGTTACTGCTTTTACCATACTGGGTCCCCAATGCCCAGGGAAAGGAAAGGGAAAAGGGAAGTTTTGGAAGCACGGGAGCCACAGGATTATATTGGAACCAATCACTGATCGGAGACCCATGATCACCGTAAAAATCGGAAATAAAAATTTTACTGGCTTGTTGGACACATGGGTGGATATTTCAATCATTAGTGATCAAAACTGGCCAGAAACTTCGCCTTGGGTCACTCAAACAAAAAGTTGTCGGCATCGGGGAAGTGTACGCAGCCAAGCAGAGCATGTATCCCCTAACCTGTTGTGATTCAGAGGGAAGAAAGGCAGTTATACAGCTTCTAATCACACCCATCCCTGTTAATCTTTGGGGATGAGGCCTATTAGCCCAATGGGGGGATCACTCTACAGATCCCTTTTTAATAATGGCCACTGTTATTATCCCTCCCCTACCCCTGACATGGTTCTCTCAAGATCCAATTTGGGTAGACCAGTGGCCTTTAAAGGGAGAGAAATTACAAAGAGCCCATGAATTAGTTGAGGAGCAATTAAAAGCCAGCCATATAGAACTGTCAAACAACCATTGGAATGCTCCCATTTTTGTCATTCCCAAAAAGTCTGGTAAACAGAGACTTTTGCATGACTTACATGCTATTAATGCTAATTTACAACATATGGGGCCCCTTCAACAGGGCATCCCTTCCCCCAAGGCAATGCCTCAAGATTGGCCTTCATTATTGGCTTAAAAGACTGCTTTTATACTATTCCCCTTACAGAATGGGACAGAGAAAAATTTGCATTTACCATACCAGCTATAAATAATGAAAAGCCAGCTTACCGATTTCATTGGAAAGTACTTCCTCAAGGGATGCAAAACAGTCCTACCATGTGTCAATATCATGTAAATCAGGCTTTGCTCCCCAGTAGAAAAGAATTTCCTAATTGCAACATTATTCATTTTATAGATATTTTACTAGAAGCCCCAACAGAGCCAGTACTTTTAAGTTTATATGGTTATGTCGTAAAGAATACACAGTTAAGAAGTTTAATCACAGCTCATGAAAACGTACAATTGTCTTCTCCTTGAAAATATCTTGGAGACATGCTAACTTCCTGGTCACAAAGACCTCAAAAGGTTAAATTAAATAGTAGCAACTTACACATGTTAACTTAACAGAAATGACTAGGTGATATAAACTGGCTTCGCCCCACCTTGGGCATAACTACTGATAATTTACAGAACCTGTTTTCTATCTTAAAAGGCAATGCTGCCCTAGACTCTCACAGGTATTTAACTGCCCCCACCCCCGCCCCCCCTTGCAAAAGAAGACATTGAAGAAATAGAGCAAGCTATTTCTCAGAGGCAACTAGATCACATAGATCCCTGGTATTCAGTTCAATTGTTTGTTTTTCCCACTAAACACTCCCCTACAGGGTTAATAGGACAGATGGCCAAAGGGCTACGCTTCCTAGAATGGGTTTTTTGCTCACATACTGGGACTAAAACACTATCTCCCTATATCCAGCTAGTTAGTAAAATCATCTATTCAGTCCACAGACGATGCAATCAGTTGCTAAGTTTCCTGCCCTTAATGTCCCAAGAATTCCTTTGAGTAAAAAGCAATTCCAAGCAGTCTTGCCCTTATCTCTAGATCTGCAAATAGCACTCTGATTATGCAGGCCGTATAGAACATGCCCTTCCTGCTGACGAACTCCTTCAGTTCTTATCTTGTACTCCTGTGGTTTTGCTACAAAAATAGTTCACTCCTCCATACTTAACATGTTAACAGTGTTTACTGATGCTTCTGGTAAACATGCAAAAGTGGCCGTTTGGTAGAGACTGCATAAGTCCCTCACTCGTTCTGGATTTACTAGCACTCAAACAGCTGAGGTTGGAGCCTTACTATTGGCCTTAGAAACTTTTTCCTCTCAGCCAATCAATATTGTTAGTGACTCTGTTTACTATATTTATTGGAGAAATTTGAGACAGACCTCATTAAGTCCACTCTCGAGCCCACCCTGTGTGCACTTTTTGACTTCAGTATTTGCTGGGTCAATGTACACATCCCATTTTTATTACACATACTTGAGCCCACAGCTCAGTGCCTGGTGCACTGGCTTATGGCAATAATCAATCAGACCTGCAGGCTATGATGTCACTGCTTGACCAAGCCACCCAATCACATCAATTTTTCCACCCAAACTGGGGAAACTTATCTAAATAATTTCAACTTACCCAGAAACTAGCTAAACAAATTATCCTACCATGCCCAGATTGCCAGCTCACAGGCACGTCCCCTCCTTCAACAGGTGTTAACCCTAGAAGACTAGAACCTAATCAGTTATGGCAAGCAGATGTTACACACGCACCTGAATTTGGAAAACTGATATATGTACATGTACCCACTGATACTAATTCTCAGTTAGCACTCATGCCTTTCCTGGAAAGCATACCTGATATGTCATTAAACATCTTCTTTTAACTTTTGCATGTATGGGGTGGGCCACAGAAATTAAAACTGATAATGGTCTGGCTTATACCAGCTCACAATTTCAACAATTTTGTCACACAAGGAACATCCAACATTCCAGAAGCATTCCATGTAACCCCCAAGGACAGGACATAGGACGTATCCACTCCACACTTAAAAATACGCTCAGAAAACAAAAAAAGAGGGAATATGAGTAAGGACCCTGCAACATGACTAGCACAAGACTTATTTCCCCTAAATTTTTAAATTTAGATACATTTCAATCAGCTGTAGAAAAGTACTTTGCTAAAACCTCTCAAGACATGAAATCTGCAGTTTTATGGAAAGATGTAAACAGTAATGTATGGTGTGGTTCAAATGATTTTTTAAAGTGAGGAAGAGGATATGCTTGTGTTCACACTCCCTCAGGTCCTCTTTGGATTCCAACACGATGCATCAAACCATACCATGGTATGGCTAGGACCCAACCTCATACCAGAAATGAAGGAAATGATCCTACAGGACCCGCAGCCCAGGACAATGTGGCTTCCTCGGATGACACAAGCCCCAGACATCACCTGGGGGATATTGAAGAAGACAACTCAGGAGGCTGAATGAATCCTGCTCCAGACACAGACACCCCTCACTTCAGATAATTTATTCCTTGCTGTGCTCTCTGTTGTACATTGCAACATGCGTAGGGTATTGATCCTTTTCATGCTCTCACTTTGTCTGCAACCTGTACCTGCTATACTCTATTGGGCTCATCTTAGATCCGCCTTTCTTCCACCCTGTCACTTCCCACTTCCCAGCCTTTAATAACATAACTGCAGATACCCACTTCCCAGCCTTTAATAACATAACTGCTTGGCTGGGAGGGATAGATTTACCCACAGTGGGGTCCCTCATTAATGGCACACCTTGGACTAAGGTGCTGGTAACACAACAAATCACTCCACTATCCTCCCCCTGTGTGTAACTTACATGAGTTCTAACCCTTACTGTGTACCTGCCCAAACACAATTATGGCTATATCATGGCAAAGGAAATGCCTTAACAGTCTTAGTTGCAGGTAGTCTCAAACCAGGCAAAGCAATCAATGTCACTTTCCCAAACATTCCTCCCTGAGCTAAAGAACAAAGTCAGGAAAGTAATGGATTCCACTTTAGCTGGGAGGTCTGTTACAGGGGACAGGCCCATAGCCTCCAGTTAGGCAATTATAACATCTTAGACTGGAGCCCCCACAGCCATTTACAGGGCAATCGTACTGATGTCCACATCTATCACGGCATCAATTACAGTTTCATAGCCATGTCCTGTTCCCCTATAATTTGGGCCAGCAGGGAGATGGGATATCCCAGATCCCAAATAGAGTCCATGCCACCCCAAGATGCTTTATGGCACCTGGGATGCCTTAGCACCTCCCATAACACCTGGAATGGGACATAAAGGGCTTCTGCACAGCAAAAGAAACTACCATCAGAGTGAACAGGCAACCTACAGAATGGGAGAAAACTTTTACAATCTACCCATCTAACAAAGGGCTAATATCCAGAATCTACAAAGACCTAAAACAAATTTACAAGAAAAAAGTCAACTCCATCAAAAAGTGGGTCAAGGATATGAACAGACATTTCTCAAAAGAAGACATTTATGCAGCCAACAGACACATGAAAAAATGTAAAAGTGTTCCTATTTCTCCATATCCTCTCCAGCACCTGTTGTTTCCTAACTTTCTAACGATCGCCATTCTAACTGATGTGAGATGGCATCTCATTGTGGTTTTGATTTGCATTTCTCTGATGGAGAGTGATGATCATTTTTTCATGTGTCTGTTGGCTGTATAAATGTCTTCTTTTGAGAAATGTCTGTTCATATCCTTTGCCCACTTTTTGATGGGGTTGATTTTTTGTTGTAAATTTGTTTGAGTTCTTTGTAGGTTCTGGATATTAGCCCTTTGTCAGATGAGTAGATTGCAAAAATTTTCTCCCATTCTGTAGGTTGCCTGTTCACTCTGATAGTAGTTTCTTTTGCTGAGCAGAAGCTCTTTAGTTTAATTAGATCCCATTTGTCAATTTTGGCTTTTGTTGCCATTGCTTTTGGTGTTTTAGACATGAAGTCCTTGCCCATGCCTATGTTCAGAATGGTATTACCTAGATTTTCTTCTAGGGTTTTTATGGTTTTAGGTCTAACATTTAAGTCTCTAATCCACCTTGAATTACTATTTGTATAAGGAGTAAGGAAAGGATCCAGTTTCAGCTTTCTACATATGGCTAACCAGTTTTCCCAGCACCATTTATTAAACAGGGAATCCTTTCCCCATTTCTTGTTTCTCTCAGGTTTGTCAAAGATCAGATGGTTATAGATGTGTGGTATTATTTCTGAGGACTCTGTTCTGTTCCATTGGTCTATATCTCTGTTTTGGTACCAGTACCATGCTGTTTTGGTTACTGTAGCCTAGTAGTATAGTTTGAAGTCAGGTAGCGTGATGCCTCCAGCTTTGTTCTTTTGGCTTAGGATTGTCTTGGCAATGTGGGGTCCTTTTTTGGTTCCATATGAATTTTAAAGCAGTTTTTTCCAATTCTGTGAAGAAACTCATTGGTAGCTTGATGGGGATGGCATTGAATCTATAAATTACCTTGAGCAGTATGGCCATTTTCACAATATTGATTCTTCCTATCCATGAGTATGGAATGTTCTTCCATTTGTTTGTGTCCTCTTTTATTTCCTTGAGCAGTGGTTTGTAGTTCTCCTTGAAGAGGTCCTTCACATCCCTTGTAAGTTGGATTCCTAGGTATTTTATTCTCTTTGAAGCAACTGTGAATGGGAGTTCACTCATGATTTGGCTGTTTGTCTGTTGTTGGTGTATAGGAATGCTTGTGATTTTTGCACATTGATTTTGTATCCTTAGACTTTGCTGAAGTTGCTTACCAGCTTAAGGAGATTTTGGGCTGAGACAATGGGGTTTTCTAAATATACAATCATGTCATCTGCAAACAGGGACAGTTTGACTTCCTCTTTTCCTAATTGAATACCCTTTATTTCTTTCTCCTGCCTGACTGCCCTGGCCAGAACTTCCAACACTATGTTGAATAGGAGTGGTGAGAGAGGGCACCCTTGTCTTGTGCTAGTTTTCAAAGGGGATGCTTCCAGTTTTTGCCTATTCAGTACGATATTGGCTGTGGGTTTGTCATAAATAGCTCTTACAATTTTGAGATATGTCCCATCAGCACCTAGTTTATTGAGAGTTTTTAGCATGAAGGGCTGTTGAATTTTGGTCAAAGGCCTTTTCTGCATCTATTGAGATAATCATGTGGTTTTTGTCTTTGGTTCTGTTTATATGATAGATTACATTTATTGATTTGTGTATGTTGAACTAGCCTTGCATCCCAGGGATGCAGCCAACTTGATCGTGATGAATAAGGTTTATGATGTGCTGCTGGATTCAGTTTGCCAGTATTTATTGAGGATTTTTGCATCCATGTTCATCAGGGATATTGGTATAAAATTCTCCTTTTTTGTTGTGTTTCTGCCAGGCTTTGGTATCAGGATGATGCTGGCCTCATAAAATGAGTTAGGGAGAATTCCCTCTATTTCTATTGATTGGAATAGTTTCAGAAGGAATGGTACCAGCTCCTCTTTGTACCTCTGGCAGAATTCAACTGTGAATACGTCTGGTCCTGAACTTTTTTTGGTTGGTAGGCTCTTAATTATTGCTTCAATTTCAGAGCCTGTTATTAGTCTATTCAGGGATTCAACTTCTTCCTGGTTTAGTCTTGGGAGGGTGTATGTGCCCAAGAATTTATCCATTTCTTCTACATTCTCTAGTTTATTTGCACAGAGGTGTTTATAGTATTCTCTGATGGTAGTTTCTATTTCTGTGGGATCAGTAGTGATATCCCCTTTATCATTTTTATTGCATCTATTTGATTCTTCTCTTCCTCTTTATTAGTCTTGCTATCAATTTTGTTCATTTTTTCAAAAAACCAGCTCCTGTATTCACTGATTTTTTTGAAGAGTTTTTGTGTCTCTATCTCCTTCATTTCTGTTCTTAGTTATTTCTTGTCTTCTGCTAGCTTTTGAAAGTGTTTGTTCTTGTCTCTCTCGATCTTCTAATTGTGATGTTAGGGTGTCAATTTTAGATCTTTCCTGCTTTCTCTTGGGGGCATTTAGTGCTATAAATTTCCCTCTACGCACTGCTTTAAATGTGTCCCAGAGATTCTGGTATGTTGTGTCTTTGTTCTTATTGGTTTCAAAGAACATCTTTATTTCTGCCTCCATTTTGTTATTTACCCAGTAGTCATTCAGGAGCAGGTAGTTCAGGTTCCATGTAGATGAGCAGTTCTGAATGAGTTTCTTATTCTTGAGTTGTAGTTTGGTTGCACTGTGGTCTGAGAGACAGTTTGTTATAATTTCTTTACTTTTACATTTGCTGAGGAGTGCTTTACTTCCAACTATGTGGTCAATTTTGGAATAAGTGCAATGTGGTGCTAAGTAGAATGTATATTCTGTTGATTTGGGGTGGAGAGTTCTGTAGATGTCTATTAGGTCTCCTTGGTGAAGAGCTGAGTTCAATTCCTGGATATGCTTGTTAACTTTCTGTCTCATTGATCTGTCTAATGTTGACAGTGGGGTGTTAAAGTCTCCCATTATTATTGTGTGGGAGTCTACATCTCTTTGTAGGTCTCTGAGGACTTGCTTTATGAATCTGGGTGCTCCAGTATTGGGTGCACATATATTTAAGATAGTTAGCTCTTCCTGTTGAACTGATTCCTTTACCATTATGTAATGGCCTTTCTTTGTCTCTTTTGATCTTTATTGGTTCAAAGTCTGTTTTATCAGAGACTAGGATTGCAACCCCTGCTTTTTTTTGTTTTCCATTACCTCTGGGGAAAATTTCATGACCATTTAACAGCCGATGTAAAGCAACTTAAAACTTAAATTCCAGAATCCCTTAACGCCATAGATCTACATGCCCAACAAACAGCCATATGGAAGGGTATGCTAGATCATCTCTCCTGGATAGACCCCCATTCCTGGGGGTCACTCCTTTACTAGAAAAGAATGTTACTAATTATATTCATGTTTGTCTTATGTTACTTACTAATTCTCGGAAGCAAAGCCAGAATACAAGCAGTGACCACCATGCCTGACAAACCTGTTGCTGCACACATCTGTACTCTTCAATCAACAAAACCTGATGCAAAAAACAGGAAAGAGCGAGATGGAGGGGATTGTTCAGGGTGGTGGGAGATATTGTAGAAAGATGCAAACCTTCTTGGAAGGCTGGGAGGTTTTGCAAAGCTTCGAAAGAGGGTTTGGCTGAAGGCAGCCAAATTATCTTATTTGAAGCCTGAGAGCAAAGGTTAGATAACAAGGGGATGTAAAGGAATTGATCTAGATAAGTTAGTTTACATAGGCCTTGGAAACTGGTCTTTAGTCATCAACGTACAGGACTGCTCTCTGGGTGTGTGTGTGGTGTGGCGGTAAGGAGGCGACCATGTTAATCATCCACAAGTTGTGTTGACTGAAAGCCTTTGTCATTAAATTTGTACTGAATAAATGACTTGTCAAGGCTGCAGCTGCTACACCTTTCTGTGAGTGGCCCGGTCCCCTAGCCCGCTCTTTCACTGGATACCTGTGTCTGAGTACATTTTTTCATCTGTTGCTCCTCCAGGGTCTGCTGGTCAGACCTGACAGTTTTCCAAAAGTAAGACACAGAAATAAATTATTTCTGTGCTAATTTTTTCTGAGCCTCCCAGGTGTACTCTTGCTGGGTACAGCTTCCAGTGGTAGCTCTCATCACTTTTTGGAAGGAGAAATGCCCCACATTTCTCATGTATGTAACTCATACTATGTATGAGTTACAATACATAGTAACTCAGGGCCAATGGCAAATTGCCTGGCCTACTGATAATGGGCCTAAGAGGAAAAAGTCTTGAAGATAGATGTGGGACAAGGAGGTCTGAGACAGATGCATATGGATGAATATGTAGCCCTGCACTGAAAGTATGAAGGTCTTTATATCACATGTTAATGCCTACCAAAGAGAACTGACTGTAGAAGAGGCACTAAATGACCAAGTAGACAAAATGTTTCAATCAGTTGGTATAATCCAACCTCTATTATTGGCAAACCAGTGTTGACACAACAAATACGTCAATAAAGTGGCCATGGCAACAGAGATGGAAATTACTCATAGGCACGACAGCATGATTTCCTGCTTGCCCACTGTGATCTAGTTACTATTGCTGCCTATTGTCCAATCTGCAGGCAAGAGACACCAACAACGAGTACCCAGTATGGCACCATTCCTTAGGGAGACCAACAAACCACTTAGTGGCCCATTCCATGCTTGAAAAAGCTAGTATTTTGTTCCCATAGAAGAATGAGCATCTTCCAGGTAGGAGTTTGTCTTGTCTGTCCTCTGGACCTCATTCAGTGCCAAAATCCAAAGACGTATAGAATGCTTAATACACTGGTATGCCATCCCAGATGACATAACAACAGACCAGGGGACCTACTTTACAGCAAAGGAGGTCCAAGAGTGAGCCCGTGATCATAGGATTCACTGGTTCTATCACATACCTCACCACCCAGAAACTGTCAGCCATCATTGGAACCTCCTGAGAAAAGCATAGCTGCAGTGCCATTTTGGAGGCAATACTTTGCAAGGATTTACATCATCTGCCATATGCAGTATATGCAATGATGCAAAGACCTTCATATCGCTCTGTGTCTTCAAGAGAAAGAATACATAGGTCCAGAGGTGAAGAGCTAAAAACAGAGTTGCCCCACTTCCCTTTATTTCCGGTGGTTTATCGGGGAATTTGAGTTTTTTGGGACTGGCTATGCCCTTAAAAAAAAAAAAATTCAAATTATAGTGATACAATTAGAGAAAGAAATTGCAGAAGCAAACTACTTTTTAAAAATTAAACAATAACAATTGTGCAATCAAGACTCTTTATTATACTATATCAGGTAAACTAAAAGGTAGTTCCTTCCTTCAATGCCAAAACCAGTTGAGGGAGCCAGACGATTTTTCGGTCTCTAATGATTTTCTAAAGATAAAGACACAGAAATAATTTATTTCTGTGTTAAGTTGTTCTGAGCCTCCCATCTCCAAGCAAGCACAGTAGAAGACCACCCCACCACACTGGGGAGTCCATTCATCTTGGAACCATGCTCATATGAGTCCACTATATTTATTCTGATCTTTCTCACATTTGGTCAAGAACTGATGAAACAATACCGTGTTTAACCAGGGTTACATTATAGACCCAAAAAGCTAATGATGCATGTATGTGTGTATATATACAGGTCAATGCATGTCTTAATATGTGTGTGCATACCCATATGTATGTACACTTCTATATTCCTACTCTTCCTCCTCTGTCAAATTACCCCTCCATTGATGACTGCAGAGCTCTCCCACAAACTAGCTATTGCCTCCACTGAAGAGCAGTGTTGAGTTTCTGATTTTTCCGTCTTAAGACCTGTACTGAAATAAACTTATTCTTTTTGTTGTTGTTGTTGTTAGAACAACTCAGCAAAATAAAATTCCTGTTTATTGTTGGACAACATTGTTTCACACATACATCAAACAAGCCAAAAAAAATAAACAGCAACTTCATAGACAAAAAAGGAAAAAAAAGAAACCTTTTATCTTTGGCCTTTTTAACCATCTCATACAAACCAACTACTTATAGTACAGCTAAGTACATACACAAAAAAGTTACTGGAATGCTCAGAATAAGATTGTTTTTCTGTTGTGGTTTTTGCTTTTTTTTACAAGGTTTTTTCCTCCTTTCAGATTATAATGAACATGGTCACACCACAAGTAAAGTCAGAAGTAGGACAGAGAACGCTCCGAAGGCTGGTTTGGTCATCCGAGATCATTAAAAATGGCTGACCCTAACAATATGTACAAAAATATAAAATGTAAATAAAAAATACAAACAAATTTCCTTTTTAAAGTACTTTAAAAAAAAAAAAAAAAGCAGGGCCTTGGAAGTTTTGGTTCCTTTTTCCTCCCCTGTTGCAAATTCTCATGGTTTGGGTTGGGTGGTGGAGAGCGCGTGTCACCTGCGGGTGGCACTGCCCACGGTGGGCGGGCGGGCGGGCCTCTCCACTCCAAGGTGACCACGTTTAGATTCTGAGACGGGAAGTGGAGGGTGAATAGGTCACGGCGGCCTTTTTTTTTAGTTTAACTTTTCCTTTTTTGCTATCTAGTCATCCTCGTCGGTCTTCGGCTTCTTGGTATCAACATCGTCATCCTCATCATCTTCAGCTGCCCGCTTGCCCGTAGCTGACTCAGCTTCCTCATCTTCATCTCCATCCTCTTCCTCACCATCACCACCTTCTTCCTCCTCCTCTTCCTTCCCACCTTCTTCCTCTTCTTCGTCTACCTCGTTGTCAGCCTCTTGCTCCCCATTTTCCTCATTAGCATTCCCGTTAGCAGGGGCGTCTCTTCCATTTTCTGCCTCTTCCACAACCTCCTTCTTCTCCTTTAAGTCCCTGGTGGTGATTTCGGAGCTGGTGTCTACGGCTGCGTCCGACATGCTGGGGCACGCCAGTGATCCGATGCAGGGGATTTAAAAAGAAAGCGAGTTCGGGGACTCTGGCGATAAAACTGCCGGAGTCCGTGGCGGCGGAGGAGGCGCGCGGCGGAGACGGCTGTGGCGAGCAAGGAGGCGGACGAGGAACAATGCAAAGATGGCTTTTCAGAGCAGGCAGTGGGGCAACTTGTTCTCTTAACATGTTTTATAATGACCACTTTTCCTCTTCTGGTTGTTGAATCTGAGAGGCTATATACCATACTGGCTTTGGAGTCAGTCAAACCTGGGTTATTAGCCTAGACTAGATATTTGTTCACCTACAGAATGGGGATCCTGCCTGGGCAACAGATTAAAACCACATCTCTACAAAAAATAAAAAATTAGCCAAGTGTGGCGGCACACATCTGTGGTCCCATTTACTCAGGTGCCTAAGATGGGAGGACTGCTTGAGCCCAGGAGGTCAAAGCTGCAATGAGCTATGTTGGTGTCACTACACTCCAGTCTGGGTGACAGAGTGAGTCCTGTCTCAAAGAAAATAAAATGGGGCTAATACCACCTACCTTTTGGAGTTTGCAGGGGTTTTGATTGGTATATATTGAACACAGTGGAATGAAATGTATGTAGAACCTCTTAGCACAGTGCTTAGTGTGCTGTTAGTGTCAATATGTAGTAGCTAATAATACTGATCCATCCCCTGGTGAGACGTTGGGTCTCCCAACATGATCTGAAGATCAAAAGCTTCAGAAACGTTAGTGCTAAATTTCAAGATAATTCTGGTCACTTCTACACAACTTCGCTTACTTCAATTAAATGATCCTGAAATGTCTTCAACATAGTAATAATTTCAAAATTGAAAGCATAGTACGATGAATGCCCATAAATCTTCTACCTATATTCAAGAATTATCATTCCTATATTCAAGAATTATCATTTGCCACATTTACTTTAGTGTTCTCTCTCCTTCTATATATTTTTCCCTGGTGAAACAATTGAAAGTTTGTAACTATAAACAATCCTGTGACAGCCTTCTCCTAAATGATATTTGAGGATAAAGTCAAGTCTGCAGTGAGGAACAAAACAGGACCTTTTCTCTCCCATCTCAGAAACACATATCTTCCTGAACCACATGTGCTTTGGGGTCAGACTGTGCCTCTCCTCAGAGAATGAATAGCTCTCCAGGACAATTTTATTGGCTTTACTCTAAAGGCTCTATTAATGCTTAACTCCAGATTAGTGTGAATGCAAAACTGGTTGCTGCAGCAAATGCCTGTTGTGATGATCTAGTACGAACCCACGAGACAAAAAGAATGGGGTGTTCTTTAGAGCACTGTTTTTCTCCCATAACCAAGCATATTATTGATTGAATGTATTTCGTGAGATTTACTGACTGCATGAGATTTCGGAGCAGCACTGAGACTCCTCTCCCTAAACAAAACAACACGGCCTAAGGCCGCTAATTTTACTTTCACTAACCAGCCAGAGCAACACAGACTTCTCCATTTTTAACTAGATATAAATAAAGTTAAAAAAAAAAAAAAAAAAAAAAAAAAAAAAACTCGTGCTGTTAATCGAACACCCATTTTATGGTATGTTTATCTTAGGCTGGATGGAATTTGCTGTGTGATTTGTTTTGCTGTTATGCACATACTGTGAATAAATTTCAGGCCACAAACTCAGGTACAAATAAATCTTCATTTTTTTTCTAAATAACTCAAGCTAATATCTGCTTTGAGACCTCATTCTCTAGAAGAGGTAAAAATATCTCCGGCAGTTTGCAGTTTTCTCATATTTCTTTCCTCTCCCCACTCCGGGGAAATAATTTTCCTGTCCAGGAGCATGAAAGAGAAGCTCAGCTTAATTCTCTCATTCTTGTGATATCATTTCCAAATATTTTGTCTGCTGAAGTTTTGTTGTTACTTTCCCTGAGGCCACCAGCCTTTGGAGGCCAGAAATTGTTCTTTTTCTCTTATCCTTTGCTTTTATCCTACTATATCATTCCCCAGAAAACATAGGAATAAAATGACATAGATGCTTGAATGGGGAATAAAACAAAGGGGAGAAAATGATTGCTATTTCAAAAATACTAATCTGCCACTCATATACTTCCCCCAGTTATGACTGTGTCAGTGAGGGTTGTTAGCCACAAGAACCCTGGATAATTTAAACAGAAAAATATAAATTATATGATGTAGGTGGTTCACAATATCTCACGAAGGCTAGAAGAACCAGACTTGGAATGCAGAAATAAGAATGGCATCCAAAATTAAGTAACTAAATTGGTTTATGCCATGACAATACTACCACCTCTGGCATAGACATGCACGTGTATCCTTAATACTACCAATGCTAGCCACTGGGCATTACAGCTCCTGGAAGCTGATATAGCTTCTCCTGCTGCCTTTTCCTCACCAGAATGGATTTTGGGATGTCCTCGCTTCTTGACCTCTTTAGTTTCTGAGTGGAAGTCTAGGGTGGGACTTTGATAAGTACAGCATGGCCTAGAAGGCAGCCTTGTGGTACCCTAACAAAAAGAAAGACTGGGAAAGGGGTTTCTGCTTCAATGGTGGGGTCGGTGCAGCTCTCCACTGTGACTCCAAAGAAGGGTAATTCCCCAAACACAGTGTATGTCACCCAGTTTGCACCATAAACTTCCTGTCCTCTAGGCCCAGGTTATGTGCTCCATTTCCCTTCTGGAGCAGCCCAATAATGGCTCACATGTGTCTCGTGACCATAAAGCCCACCCCTGACACTGCTGCCTCACCTTCTACTGCTATTGTCTCTGCACATCCCAACCTGCTTCTGAAGCGGAGGCTAGGCTTTGATGTTGTCTCTAGAATGTCCATCAAGGAGAAAACTCAACCTTTCCAACATCTTGGCTTCTCTAGGGGCTACTTGGAGAAACCAAGTCACACATTCCAGAAGGACAGGGCAGTCTCACAGGGTTGTTTTTCACCAATAAGTAACAGGAGGTTAAAGTGCTTGCTATTCTTTTCCTGGACAAACTGTTCCGAGATCCAGTGGTCCTATAAGGTCTCTCTGGAAGCCTTCTTCAGGGCCAAAAGCAACTAGCAGTATGTTTTTGAGTTTGGTAACACACCTCTTTGCATTCACTTTCCCTCCTTTCCTGCCTTACTCTCCTTTTATTATCACTCTTTCATCCCTGAGATTTCAATAAAGTGCTTGCAGGTGTCTTTAGTTAGGGATACTGAAATGCCATAGACTAGGTAGCTTATAAACAACCGAAATTTATTTCTCACAGGTCTGGATGCCAGGGAGTCCAAAAATCAAGACACCAGCAGATCTGGTATCTGGTGAGGTTACACTTTTTCTTTCAAAGATAGTGCCTCTTCACTGTGTCCACACATGGTGGAAGGGGCGAACAAACTCCCTTGGGCCTATTTTATAAAGGCACTAATGCCAATAAGGACACTAATTCCATCACCTCCTAAAAGGCCCTAGCTCCCAATACCGCCACCTTGGGGGTTAGGATTTCAACTAAGGAATTTGGCGGGGACACAGACATTCAGACTCTGGCAGCAGGTAAGCTCTGTCTCGAATGCTGTGTTCCAGGGAAAAGGCTGAGTGAAACACATGTAGGAGGGAGAAGACCAAAACATTACAAAATGCACCACACTCACCATAAACTCTGAAAATCAGGTCCATTTCACAGATGAGGAAAACTAAGGCTCAGAAGCATTGAATTATTTCTCAAAGCTGACACTACCCGTTAGTCACAAAGCCAGAATTTGAAATCAAGTCAGAATGCCTCTGCAGCTCACATTCTTTTCACTGCACTGCACTCATTGCCTGAGTTCCACCCTGCACAGCCCTGGGGAGACAACGTGAAAATAAAATGAGTGCTTACATTTTTCTATAGTAAAGCATCTCAAATGGAAGTCTATGACACCAACGTGTTTTTTTGTTTGTTTGTTTGTTGTTGTTGTTGTTTTTTCCCACAACTTCATCTATCAGGGCCCCAGATTAGTCTGTATGCTTATCTGACCCACTTTCCCAAACCCACCCACATTTTCTTTTCTGCAGAGTCAGAGAGCTGGCAGAGCTGTTGGGTGGGTTTAGCTTGGAAAAAATAGCATTAACACAGAGTTAATAGGCCAGGGCACTTACCAGCTTTTAGGGAAAGACTTAGGAACAGGAAATAGGATTTAAGTGCTGTGAAAGAGTCTCTTGACTTGTGAGGCAGCTTCATGTTGGGATTTTCCACTTAGAGTTTGGAGTCAGATAGACAGGGATCCAACTCTGGTTCTGCCACTTACTAAACAAAAGCAATCTCTAAATCTTTGTGACGCACTTTGTTCATCTGCGTAATGGGGATAATTGTAGTCTCATTAAGCCCATTGCTAAGTATTGAGTAAATGTACATTTTTTAAAAATGATGGTATCATTGTTATTAGATCTAAGAGGAAAAACATTCTGAAAGGACCCAGTATCTTTTGACTACCCTTCTACATATTGGTAATGCCCACTCTGAAAGCCCCACCTTCGTAAGGTAGAATCCAGAGCACTTCACTCCTTGGCACCCTTGCAAGATGAGAGCACAAGACCTAGCTTCTGCCTGTCAAAAATACCCACACAGGACTTCAATTTGGAAATGAGTAACCTAAAGAGAGAACCTCTGAGTAGGATATCATTTTGCTGACACAGGTGATAAGCATGGGGGAACACCTTGAGGGGAAAAGTAAAGTTCATATCCTGGTCTATCACTGTAGCAAAATCAGAGTCCTGGCATCCAGGGAACAGGTGATGGTGGCAATGTCAGGGAACTTTTGGTGTCTGTTCCGGGATGTGGTTGGGTGTTGATTCTGAAAAGTTCAGCTTAGCTTCAGCCTGTTTCTCTAATGCTGCAATCAATTTATTCCATAACTCCCTTTTAAAAATTCCTTTTTCCTGCTTAACAGAACCAGAATGTATTCTTTGTTTGCAAGAAATGAACCTTCTGGAGTCAGGGGAGCTAACGTATATCATACCATGGTCAAGATACCATTACATCCATTATAAGTATTTTAATTTTATAGATGAGGAAACTAAAGCTTTGAAAGGTTAAATAACAAAAATCCTGATTTAAATCACATGCCATTAGTCTTTAAACCTAAGATCATTTCTTGAATTTTATTTTCCAGAGAAGCCTCATACAGGTGTGAAACCTAATAAACCCAAAGCTTTATCGGGAATCTGCACTTCTCTGGGGCAACCATGGAATGAAGTAATTTTAGAGGGACAGGCAGAACATTTGATCCCAAGAAGTTAGATAATGCTTATTTGTGAGTATTAACATTAAGCATCAAAAAGATTATATTTCTTTCCTGTAGCAGGAAAAGAAGCATTTGTGTGCTAGAGGCTGAGCAGGGAATAGCACATTGCTACCTTATTAACTTCTAAAAAGCTTGGATGGTCCAGTAAATATAGATGCATTTGAAATTACTTTTTTTGAATGGCCAATCTCTTTCTGAACTTATTTTTTTAAACTCCAAATAGCAAACTTCTCCAGCAACAGGATAAAGTTAACACTTTGGATTTACTTTTGATATGCCATGAAATTCTAC
This sequence comes from Chlorocebus sabaeus, assembly GCF_047675955.1. Taxonomy (NCBI): domain Eukaryota; kingdom Metazoa; phylum Chordata; class Mammalia; order Primates; family Cercopithecidae; genus Chlorocebus; species Chlorocebus sabaeus. The sequence continues at coordinate 102,682,593 of NC_132904.1, read as the reverse complement.
TTTTATTCTTCAAAATTTGATGCCAAACATAATTAGCTAGCTGTCTGTAGAATAGCCAGAAGGTGTTACAATATTTCTGAGCAGGATATTCGGAAAATTCAGAACCACATTACCTCTAGGCAATGAAATTTCAACTAAAAGAACTGAAATCTCCACAATGAACAGCATACTTCTTTTATTGTCTCTCCTTAAGTTGTCTTACAATAACCAGTAAGAACTACCAACTGATTACTCTATTTAGTTTTGATGTTTGCCCTCTTCATACCTCTCTTACATAAGGCTCCATATGGGCAGAAAGCACAGTATTATAGAGGAATTATAGCATTTATTGCACCCTTAGTTTGCATCAAGTACTGTGTTAAGCATTTCACGTGTATTCATATATACTGAGACAGGGTCTTGCTGTCACCCACGCTAAAATGCAGTGGCGCAATCATGGTTCACTGCAGCCTCGACCTTCTGGCCCAACCAATATTCCCACCTCAGTCTCCCAAGTAGTTGGAACCACTGGCATGCACCACCATGCCTGACAAATTTTTTAAAATGCTGTAGAAATAGGGCCACGCTATGTTGCCCAGGCTGGCCTTGAATTCCTGACCTTAAGAAATCCTCTGGCCTTGGCCTCCCAAAATACTGCGATTACAGGCATGAGCCACCATGCCCAGTCATATATTCATAATGCATCCCTACAAATACCCTGTGAAGTAGGTACAGTTATATAAGTGAGTCAAAGTTGGCCTCTGTGGGTTATCTCTTCATTCCAAGCTAAGACCCATTAGCTCAAAAGCCCTTTGCTGCAAAACTAAAATTTGTACACATCTAATTACTCTAAATTGTAAAGTAGCACAACTGGGACTACATCCTGGCTCTTTAAACTCTTAATCCAGGGCTCTCCCACCAATCCAAGCTCCTTCTACATTTTTGACCCTAAGTGTACAATCTTCTCAAAAACAGAATAGATTAACATAGGACAAGAAAGAAATTGACTACATTTGAACAATCACAACATGTTAATATAACAAACTTTTCATTGTTTTCATTTCAATTTTCTCATTTGTATCTTCATTTTATCCTATAATTATTTGATCACAACTGGTTTCTGTTTCTTCACTAGAGATCAATGCACCATATTGATTGAACTTTTGACTCTGCTTCAGCAGAAGGAAATGAGAAATTTACCATATTTTCACATTCTATCAAGGAAGTGTATGTATACTATCTAATACGTATGTATCTATGTATGTATCTTTGTGTGTATATATAGAGAAAGAGAGAGAATATGGATATTAATGCCTGAAAACTTTTAAGCCCCATGTCAAGAAAATAAAAAATCTATGCAGATTACAGAGGTTTCATTTTTCAATCTCCTTTTTGCCCTATTCCTGAGAACAAGACTTGCTTGACAGTAAGACTAGAAACCTAACCCTCTGAGATGGCAGGTGCAGCACAGCAGTCCAAGCTTTTGATTATCTCAAGCTCCTGCTCTTATTTCTAGTCTTCACTGGAATTTCTTTCATTGCAGCTCTTAGCCAGAAGTGAAGCACAGGTGCTAAAATTGATAGCTATAGATAGATAAATAGGTAGATAGATGATAGATGGATAGATAGCATATGATAGATAAATAGCATATGATAGATGGATCTAGAAGACAAAAGACTCTATTTTGGAACTCTAATTTTAAACACTTCTTGCATTTTTATCTAAAAATGCAATGTCCTTTCTAAGGACTATTTCTGGAGAGCAATTTGGACTAGCCAGTAATCTCACAAAACCTGATTATTCTTTTGCTGGCAGTGTCTGAACCTTATTAGAGACAAAACTAGATCCAAGCAAATTACATAAGCACTAAGAAGTTTGGCAAGCTCGAGAGTAACAGGTGATGTCCAGGACAAGAAACAATAATTACTAGTGGATGCAAATGCCACAATGGTCCGTCAGTCAGAGTGGGAGCTTACGGGTATCAAGTGAGAGATTTTAGGTATCAATTTGCCTAACAGTGGGCACAGTGACTACATAGACATATTACATAATTACTGCTCATTTCATAAGTATTTACCTGTATAGTAAATAGACTAAGCCACTGCAAAATTCCCGCAGAAGCTCTCTAACACAATGGAGGGAGACTTGTATCATCAAGAGCCAGGAGAAGCCCGTGGAGTTTTCCTTTCTTACCACAATGATAAGCTAAATGTAATATCTCACCCACTGAGTAATTTCAGAGATTAGTGCCGCCATTTAGTGCTTTGAATGATTCAGAGATTCTGAGTCCTTTCATATCTCAATTTTATCTGCCTACTTGGACTAGGCAAAATAAAGAAGAGTATTTCAGAATGACAGTGGATTATTGTAAACTATCAGTTATGGCTACTGTTCCAGATGTAGCCTCTTTGAACAAACAAACACATCCCTCAGCTCCTGGAATGTGCTATCATTCTGATATCTGCTTTTTCTCTATCTCCAAAATCAAAACAATACCAAAAGCATTTCATTTTTTATTTGTCAGGGTCAGTGAGTGCAACTCCCATAAATGCACAAGACACCATGCTGGTCCACTATATTGATGACATACTGCAGAATCTGGTGAACATAAAATGTCAGATTCCCTAGAAGTCCTAGCTACAGTATACCCATTCCAGAGGACAGGAGAAAACTGTCACAAAAATTCATAGCACCCAGGATCTAGACATGTCAGGATATCCATTTTAAAATACTCACTGCCACCAAGAAAGAGATACAATCTTGGTTTCTGGGCGGTTTCTGGGCATTCGATGTCTAGAACATGACATGACATGCTATCCTCTCTAAAGAAGGCACTACTATTAATAAAGGGATATATCCCCTTTAAGCCTCTATGAATTTTGAAGCCGCCATTCAACAAAGTGGAGTTACTGCTCAAAAATTAACAAGCAATCCAGATTGATGCTAGCTTGGAGCGAGGTTCAGAGCAAGAGATGGTGTAGAGTGCAGGATAAGCTGCTCTGTTACTTGGCCCTTATGAACCAGTAGACCCAAAGACTAGGTATCTTCAGCGGATCAAGTTGCACTATGGAGACTGTGGTGAGACCCACTGTTAGAATCACAGTAGATGCTCCCAGGGTTTTGAAACAAACAAGGCTTTGACTTAATATCGGACTCAGAGACAACGTATCTGGCCATAAGACATCAAGGAAGAGTACACCCTGAGTTGCTTCATGAAATGATTTTATCCAGTCATAAAGTAGGCTGTTCTGTATCAGTCAAGTTTTAATACAAGAATACAAGTACCAGAAACTCCTTGTGTTAGTCTGTTTGCATTGTTATAAAGGAATATGAAGCTGGGTAATATATAAAGGAAAGAGGTTTATTTTTGCTCACAGTTCTGCAGGCTATACAGGAAGTGTGGTGCTGGCATCACCTTCTGGTGCGGGCCTCAAGGAGCTTACAGTCACAACAGAAGGCAAAAGGGGAGCTGGCATATCATACAGTGAGCCAGGAAGCAAGAGGAGGGAGGAAGTGCCAGGCTCTTTAAAGCCACCAGATGTTGTATAAACTCATATGTGAGAACTCACTCATTACCACAAGAACAGCACCAAGTCATTCACATGGGGGATCTGCCTCCACGATCCAAACACCTTCCACTGGGCCCACTTCTAACACTAGAGGTCACATTTTAACAGGAGATTTGGAGGGCACAAAACATCCAAACCACATCACCCCCTAGGTATTTTACGCAGGATGGAATTTCACAAAGGAAATTCGTCATTCTAAAGTCACTGGAAAATTTGGAAGGAAGAGTTCTAGGTTATGCCTCCAAAAATAACTATTTGAACACTATATACTTGATCACTAAGGTAGCAACTTCCTCTGAAATTGCTACTTACACAATTAAAATCAAGAACATTCAGAAGAGGGAAGGCTATGCATGTGTGGGACAGGGAATACATGGAAAAGCTCTGAATCTTCCTCTCAATTTTGCCATGAACCCAGAACTGCTCTCAAAAAATAGGCTTTATAAAAGCAAAAAAACACTCAGTAGTAACTGCAATCCCAGCATCACAGAGCCAAATTTAGAAAGTCCCCACTGCAGCAACCACCACCACCAATGTCTCTCAACACCCAGATACTAAAGATTCAACACGAAATTACTTTCAGAGGAAGAACTTCTGTCTCCACCAAATAGTTTCCTAGCAGAAAACAGCAAAAAGAAACAAAAGATGGCCTTTGTCTCACTTCTTTCCAAACCTGTGTGATTGCATCCATCTAAAACTAGTCGTAAAGGAGTCTGGAATATGTTGAGTTTTACCTTTATCGTTTCTGCAGGTCAGGAAGTCTCTCTTAAAGGAGGGTAGAATGTTGAATGAACAAATCAACCTCATGCAATATTATGGGGAATTGCTACATATAAAATTTGAGCCGGTCCTAAAGGTAAAATTAAATTGCCTGAGCAGATGGCTTATACTGCCAGTGACCTATTCTTGCAGAACTGCTGAATAGGTCACTGTAACCCACACCCAGGGCTTCATAAGGAGTTCCCTCACAGGTAGACCCCAAGCACCAGCAACTCCTCGTGTTGGTCTGTTTGCACTGTTATAAAGGAATATGAAGTTACTAGAGCTTAGTATGTATCTGAAAGGATTAAAGTGGCAGCCGTGTGTAAATTCACTACATTCCAGGGGAAAGTTGGGCTACACTTGAGATACTATGCCTTTACTGAGATAAACAAGCTGTTGTCATTTCTTTCACTGACAGATGAATATGAATCTTTTGTTTCACTGATAACCAATATAGGCTTTCACATTTTGGTATATAGGTTCACTTTTAATGGTCTCATCCTCAGCCTAATTTAATCTTATATGTCAGAGTTATCTTTTATTGTACACACTGGTTCTGTTTCTCTGAATGACTGCCGATACGCTTTCACATCCTCTAAAAGTTATTCTTATAATTGTGGTATGACCCCTTTTCCCTCTGTGCTCCTCAGCACTCTGATCACACTCTAATTAAAGCTAATATCACATTGTTTCACAATTATCTGCATACATGCTTGCCTATCAGATTAGATTCTGAAATGATTCCAGGCAAGATTAGGATTTTACTCATTTTTAAACTTTCTAGTAAGGCATTTATTATGGAAAGTTTCAAACATTTGTACAAGTAAAAAGAATGGCGTAATGAACCCCTACCCACCTATCACATAGCTTAAACAATTCTTAATTTGTGAGTCATCTTGTTTCATCCCTGTTTCCACCTACTTTTCTGCTCCTCCAGGTCACTTTGAAACAATTCCTAGACGTCAATCTCTCTTCCATACATATTTCAACAAGTATCTTTGTAAAATATAATCATAATTTGATCAGCCTTGCTAAATACTTATAGAATTCATTAATATCTTTAAATACCCGGTGAGTGCTCACATCTCTTTAATTGCTTCAAAATATATTTTACTGGCTGGGCACAGTGGCTCGTACCTGTAATTGTAATTCTAGCACTTTGGAAAGCCAAGGTGGGAGGATCGCTTGTAGCCAGAAGTTTGAGACCAGCCTGGATACGGTGAGACCCTGTCTCTACAAACAAATTTTAAAACTAAGCTGGATGCAGTTGCACACACCTGTAGTCCCAGCTACTTGGGAGGCTGGATGAAAGAAAGAGACTCTGTCTCTAAACAAATATTATTTTAATTTAAAAACTACATATTTTACTGTCTCTTTAATTGAATCAGGATTGTAATAAGACACACAAACTTCAATTGGTATATATGTTTTTGTTTTTTAGATAGGGTCTTGCTATAGTATGTTGCACAGGTTGTTCTCGAACTTCTGGGCCCAAGTGATCCTCCTGCTTCAGCTTTCTGAGTAGCTGGTACTACCGGAGCCCATCCCATGCCCTGCTGGTATGTTTCTTTTTTAATCCATAGAGTTCCTCTTCTCTCATGCTTTTTATTTTTACAGTTTCTGTGTTGAAAAAAACTGGCTTATCTGTCTTGTAGTTTCCTGCAGCTAAGCTTTTACTGATTACATCACTGTGTTAAGACATTTTCTGATCCTTCGTATTTCCTGTAAATTGATAGGTCTAAAGAGCTAATAGATTCAGGTTAGAATTTTTGACAATACTACTTCAAAGCAGTAATACGGACCTCTATGATGAGACATGCATTTTCTGGTTATTCTCTTTCTGTTGTATTAGTCAGTGATGATCACTGCTTAGAGCTATTATTTATTCATATTTCATTAGCTTAAATACTTCCACAAAGAGAATTTCCCGGCAGGCACAGTGGCTTGTGCCTGTAATCCCAGCACTTTGGGAGGCCAAGGAGGGTGGATCACCTCAGGTAAGGAGTTTGAGACCAGCTTGGCCAACATGGTGAAACACCGTCTCTACTAAAACTACAAAAACTAGGGCCAGTCGCAGTGGTTTACACCTGTAATCTCAGCACTTTGGGAGGCCAACACAGGCAGATCACCTGAGATTGGGAGTTTGAGACCAGCCTGACCAACATGGAGAAACCCCGTTTCTACTAAAAATACAAGATTACTGGGCATGGTGGCACATGCCTATAATCCCAGCTACTCGGGAGGCTGAAGCAGGAGAACTGTTTGAATTCAGGAGGCGGAGACTGCCGTGAGCCCGAGACCATGTCATTGCACTCCAGCCTGGGCGACAACAGCAAAACTCCGTCTCAAAAAAAAAAAAAAAAAAAAATTAGTTGGGCATGGTGGCAAGCACCTGTAATCCCAGCTACTCAGGAGGCTGGGGCAGAAGAATTGCTTGAACCTGGGAGGCAGACGCTGCAGTGAGCAGAGATCACACAATTGCAGTCCAGCCTGGGTAACGAGCAAATCTCTGTCTTAAAAAAAAAAAAAAAAGCAGCATACTTTCCCTCAACAATTTGGACATCCTGAAAAATAATTTATATAGTAAAGGGAGAAATTATTTCTCTATATTATTGTTTTCCAAAATGATTAGTTTAGGTATTAAACTCTTTGTTTTATAGTTCTTTCAAGATTCTTTAAGATGTCTGTCACTTAGCAAAAACTTAGTAAATATTTTTTGAATTGAATTGCTTTCATAATGCGTTAATACACAGTACCAATTTTTTAATCTCTTTTATAGAATAACATTTTCTCTAACTTTTCTAACAAGTCTCAAGTTCAGAGATTACTTTGGTTCATGTTCTATGGATAAGATTTACCCTTAAACCTTTTAGAGAAAAGTTACTACATGATGACACATAATGAAGAACTCTGAGTCCTCAAATCCCTTATTATTCAGGACTTGAACAATAGCTCTTTAGCTACCATTTTAGTAAGAAATCTCCCAATTCAAAACTGGGAGCCCTACAGCCCATCTGCCTAAGTCGATCAGCACTTTATGTGGCCTGGAATACAATTCAACTTTCAGACCTTCACGATGTAATATGTTTGCCAACTGCACATTGTAGAAACTGCAGCCAGATCGGCTATACGTCATGCTGGGTCTTTAGCCTAGAGGAGCTAGTAAGAACAACAACAAAGCCAGGATCAGGTTTATACAGCTGTAGCTTCAATCCAGGAAAATTACCTCAGTAAAAAGGCTGTCTGCAGTGACCAACCAGGAGGTCCAAGGTCTAGTTGGAAGTAAGGGTATCACTAGCTCCTGTATCTGAGAACAAATTTACCCAAATCTTCCTTTTCTGTTTCCAAAATTTAAATATAAGCATATGCACACACATTCTCAAGCATATGCATCTTTTACGTAGTTTGACTGAGGCTACAGATTTCTGACATTTATCAGAACTGGCACCGCCAGGAATCAAAAACCTTGACCTCTCTGATTTGAGATAAACTTGTTATTGCTACACTAGACTGTTCTATTTGTTTTTTAGTTTCTGCAAGCTATCTCAAATCCTCCTCAAAATGGGTAAGACATTAAAAATAAAATGAATTGAATTAATTATACATACCTTTTTCAGATATCTATCCAATTTTCTATTTTCTTATCCAATGTCCTCATATCTATAAGCAATTTGAGAGCAGAACAGTCTTCGTCACCACTTTAGCCATTGATTAGCACACTGTAGGTTACAATAGATTTTGGTTGTTTTTTAAGACAGAGTTTCACTCTTATCGCCCAGGCTGGAGTGCAATGGTGCAATCTCAGCTGACTGCAACCTCCACCTCCTCGGTGCAAGTGATTCTCCTGCCTCAGCCTCCCAAATAGATGAGGTCACAGGCACCAGCCACCATGCCCAGCTAATTTTTGTAGTTTTAGTAGAGACAGGGTTTTGCCATGTTGGCCAGGCTGGTCTTGAACTCCTGACCTCATGTGATCTACCCGCCTTGGCCTCCAAAAGTCCTCAGCTGGGACTACAGGCATGAACCACTGAGCACGACGTGCAATAAATGCTAAGTAAATTAGTCAGTGTAAACAAATGGGCCTGAATGAATGAAAGAACAAAGGAGTTTGAAAATAGCAGAATAAAATTGCATTAGCCTTCCTGCTTTCAGAATTACTCAAGGTCTGTTTCAACAATTCTATTCATTCAATAAATATTTTGATATGTAGTGAATGAATAATTCCATCATATGGCTAAAATGTAGTTAATATATCACTTACATATAAGATTATTCAAACAACTCCTATAAGGCAAATTGAACCAAGAAGCTACAAGCAGAGCAGGTATTTAAGAAAGCATGATGTTCTACTGAAAAATAATACCAAGTAATCTTGATGCCAGATCAAATGATTAGTTCTTGTGTTGATTTTTTTTCTTCTATTATGGAAGGAAACACAAAAATCAGTTCAAAAATTTTCTAATAATCACTGAGAAGTAAGTAGCAAGTTCTGAGTATCCACATAGGATTCAGTTGGTTTGGTTTGAGGAATACGTGTAGTGTTGTTTTTTGTTTTTTATTTTTCACTTGGCTTCTTCCAAAATAACTCTGTAAATATATATTATTGTGATCATTTTAAGATAAAGAAAAAATGAGATTTGAACATTAAGTACTTTGCTTAAGGTTGGAAAGCAGCTTAAGCGGTGGAGCTAAGGTTTGAATCCCAGTCTGTTGCCTTCAAAGCCCTTGGTCTTTTTAAACATCGATCTGTACTTCTTCATGGGCACAGCCAGTTTTTATCTTCCATCTGTGGCGCACATCAATGTGCTCATGTTAGCAGTTGGTATCTCATACATGTCCCCATAGACTTCAAATAGTCCTGTGCAGAGATCAATAAAATGGAGATGGCAGCTCTGCTCTTTCTGAGCTTCCTTCCTTCTACACATAAACACAACACAACAAATGAATATAAAAATGGGAATATAAATAACATGATATAATGTGAAAGTTAGGGGTGAGGTAATATAAAACAATGAGAGTTCAGAAACAAAGCCATAATCAAAGATCATTGTCTTTTTAAGATGCACAGATTTATACATAGGTATTAAGACTTTCCAATCATCTGAAATGCGTAAGCATTCTGGCTCTAAGCCAATCAACATGTGAATAGTAACACTTTAACAAAAATCAGTGTGCCAACCATTTACTCACAGAGCAAAACTATATTAGTACCAATGAGATTCCTGTGGAAACAAAGCCACTTTAACTGAATGGGTTTCCTACAGTTTCTGTTTCCAAAAATATCTCACCATGGAATACAATTATTCTCAGAACTATTCTTCCCAACTGATGTCACTGTATCATCATAGGGCACAGCCTCACAAACTGAGGTGGCTCAAAAAGCATTTGGCTGATGGTAAGGTCTTATTCTATATTAATTTTCTGTCAGTGCATTCAAATGCAAATGTTTCTATTTTGAAAACACTTATCCCTGCTAAATCAAAGGAAATTTTTATTTTTCATCTACCTCTAAAGCTCCTAGAGAATGTTTGCACATTCATGCAACAAGTTATGTTGGGTGGGTGGTTCGTTTATGTGTTTATGTCACTTCTAACTCTCACTACACCTGATGGAGCGGGTATGATAGTTTCCATTTGCTCAATCATTTACTCCTTAAATGGCACAGGCAAAATTTGAACTAAATCTGTCATACTACATACACCCCACCACAACAATGTATCTAGTATCAAAAGAGAGTGTATGAAAATTCTTAAAACTAGAAACAGGAAATGAAAATACCACATAAATAAGTGAGGAGGCTAAACATTATGTAAATGAGAGCCCAAGGAAACTGTATAAAATATTTTTCTTTTATAAGGTCTGTTCTCCAATAGCTTTCAATTCTGTTTTTATGGAAATGTCCAGATTATAAACACAGTGAATATAATTTTGGGCAGGTTTTAAGATCCTGATAGCCTGAAAACCAAGAATAAGCAGTGAGAATGTGCTGGAAAAAATACTATTCTTCTTTAAGCAAATTAGGAAGCAGCTTTCTAGAAACATGCAAAAATATTTTTTCTTCAATGATGGTTACATCTTTACACCATTTTCATCACACCACCAATATTCAAGAGAAGTCATGCCCTTCAACCTGTCCTATTTACTAGACATAAACCTGGCATTGGCTGTCTGTTTTAACAGATTAGCAGACACCAGATGTATCTGTTGAAAGGTGCTTTATATATAAGAGAAAAACTTCAGCCAAATTTAAAGGGGTTTAAATGAGCAATGAACCATTTGTGAATCAGGCAGCCCTCACAGCACATTCACAGAGACTCCAGGGGTACCTCATGGTCAGAAGAGATTCACAGACACAAAAGTTAAAGTACATACAGAAACAGCGAGACTGGTAACAGCTCCGCATTTGCCTTATTTAAATGCAGTTTGAACACTCAGCAATCTATGAGTGGCTGAAGTACAGCCACTGGCAATGGCCTACACTCAGCTATTGTTATGAGTGCATACTATCAACTTAGGTTTTCAGTTTTGTCTAGTAAGCTCGGTTGCAGTTCATCCACAAGGACTCAGATATAGAAGCACAGAGTCCTCCATATTTAGTTTGCTTCAACAATTTCCCCCTTTTGGTCATTTTCTCAATTTTGAGAGATTGACTAAAACATTAGTCATTTATATTACTATCACTGTCATAAATGTACTTATATGGTTTTGAAACCCACTGGGAAACAGAACAGTGGGTTTTTCAAGAAGAGAATAAGGACTGAGTAAGAGGTACCTCCTTATGCTGGAACATCCTGTTTACAGGAGAAAAACAAAACCTGGTCTGTTCTAGGATCTATATGTTTTCTTGAAGCCTTAGTTTGATTATGTCACATTTAGCACAAGTGACTCCATTTTAGTTTGGTGTGGTTTGTTAGAGCCTAGTGCATGAACTCAGTCCAAAATAATGGCCTCCTATAATTTTGTTTTAAAAAATCTCCCTTTTGGCCAGGTTCTCACTTAGGTGAGAGTGTGACCAAAACTTAGGGCCTTAGCCCTACTCCTAGTTACCATCGTTTTGGGTTTCTGGTCTCAGCATGTCATTCATAGGTTATTTTGTCCTCATGGTCACACATTTCTTTCAGCTTTTGTCATTCCAGTTGAAGAGAGGCCATTTGACTTCTAGACATGGCTGCATGCAAACAATTAAAACCTTTGAGAGAATACAGTGCACCAGGAAGACTATTATGACTACCAGGAGGTTCACACCAAGATTTTGGAATATGCTTCTTATCCAGGGTCCCCATAAATCAAACCACCTAACATTAAATAGATTAAAGAATGAGCTAAATAAAGAGTCTACTCACTTGACTAAGTGGTCTTTTCATTAATCCCCTACAACTGAATTATTGTAATCTACATTTGATGTATTTCTCCATAGGCCACAAGCGTCAGCAGCTGCACAGGCACTTTTCTGTTTAGCCAATTCTATCATTCAGAATAATTTTCACAAGAGAATTTAAACTATGTTGTGTAACAATAGCCTTTAAAGTAGAATTTGCTGCAGAGCCTATTATGAGGGAGACATTTCTAATTATTGCCTCTTTTATTCTAAACCATGGTAAAAGGACCTAACAAATGATGTCCTTATGGAAGAGTGAAGGCCTCCTGGCAATGTTCTCTTTAATCCATGATGTGTGTTAAGAGGAGTGTTGACTGATTATGAGGCAACATATGTACCACTAAAGTTTCTCACCTACAATGGGCCTTCATCTTTTATCTATTAAAGTATAAGGTTATTCATGTATAAGGCTGACTGCAACATCTTTCACAAACAGAAGCATACCCTATAAAAGTGCACATAATAGATCCCCTTTTCATTTCTATTGTTCATAGAGACATAAAGGAGGAGAAAATATTCAAAGATAAGAGTCTCATAATAGAAGTTTCATTCCATGAACTGGGGAAATGCTGTTCACATCAAGGATGCCATCTTCTGGGGAGAAACCTTCCTAGTTAATTTTAACTTAAACGTTCCAACGGGTGTACAGTTCCAAGAGTATGGAAGGACCCTTCTCAAATGTGAGATTATAAACCCAAGGTTGAACACTCCAAAGTTCTGCTGCAGTGTGGATGGCAAGGACAGTCTTTCTCTGATGTTCTCAGAAGATCCAATCTTCAGGTTCCAGATTGTGAAGGGATTGTCCTCAGTGAACCATAAAAAGCTTTCTTTACCTGATGAAGTTACACTGTAGCATAATAATCTACTGTTATAACATCAACCCTCTTGCATGGGAAACATTTTATACAACCAGAAAACGGCACTGAAAATGACAATTGAATGAAATCTTTTTATAAATACTTAAATGGCCCATCAGGTAGCCAAATGTACCTGAAGCTTTGATTGTCTTCCCAGGAATATGGAACCAAACATTGATTTTAAACTATTTTCACAATTTATAAGCTACCACATCAATATATTCAATTTGGATTATTTTATTTTTTCTATGACGAGTCAGGGAATGCAGAATGTTCTTAAGAGAAAATCAAGTTGTATGTTTCCATTAGTGTATTTTTGGTGTTAAAGCTAGTTTTTAATAACATTTTATAAAACAATTCAGTTTTAATTAGTTTGACCATAATGTAAGACTTTTATAAACCTTTTATAATAATTTACATTTTTTTTCCCTCAGAGTAGAACAAAGTTAAGAAAACTGTTGTGCTTCTATTCCAATGTCCAATTTATGGGAAAAAAAAAAAAAACTGAACAATGCCATTTTAACTTTAGCCAATATGTTTTAGACATAGAATCTTATAATTTTTATAAAGCTTTCACAACTTGTTCAAACCTTTAGCTTTAATTCTAAACAACCCTTTAACCCTCTAATCTAGGTAAACATTTATGTTCTCACATTTCCTTATAATCTCTTACAAAAACATGTTTTATTCTCCTTAACACACCTTGTATGAAAACTTATTTTTTCAGTAGTCTTAATTACACGTTCCAGTGTTAACTCTTAGAGACTTTTACTTTTGGTGAAAACCTTGGCAAGTAAGGGATTTTAATTACATACTAGGTTTGGAGCCTACGACCCAGACAGAAATGCAGATAAGGTCTGAGTCTTTCCAGCATCTAACTCCCTGTGTCCCAGGCCTTATCTAGCTGTAAAGCAGGCAAGCTGTACAATTAAGAGTCATATGGCATTTTAGGATGCATTTAGGAGGCCCAATCACATTTAAATTGTACAAAATTTCTGGCATAAATTTCTTTTCATAAATTCTTTCACAACTTACACAGACCACATATGACATGTTTAGACTTTGACTTGCCCTAAACATCACTCTTTTTAAACAACAAGCCATTTTACTTCAGGACAATAATTTTCCATACAACATTCTTTCTTCCATAAAATCTTTTTCTTTTTCTTTTTTTTTTTTTTTTTTTTTTGAGATAGAGTCTCACTCCATTACCTAGGCTGGAGTACAGTGGCATGATCACAGTTCACTGCAACCTCCACCTATTGGGTGCAAGAAATTCTCCTGTCTCGGCCCCTGAGTAGCTGGGACTACAAGTGCCCGTCCCACACCTGGCTAATTTTTGTATTTTTAGTAGAGACGGGGTTTCACCTTGTTAGTGAGGCTGGGCTCGAACTCCCAACCTCAGGTGATCCACCTGCCTTGGCCTCCCAAAGTGCTGGCATTTCAGGCATGAGCCACCAAGCCTGACCAAAATCTCTTCTCTTTATAAACTTTTTTGCATAGCTAGGGGGCATGACTGATTCCATATATTCCCAGGCTTACTTAAAATTTAATGTTTTCAAAATATTGAACAATTTTCAAAAGGCAAAGCAGTTTGACCCTAAAGCATTTAGCAAACCTAGTATCTGACCTGCATAATTTAGACAAAATGTATTTATTAACAATCTTTAGAGCTGTTTTTCTTTCCCAAGGATTACTAAAGTTACATGAACTGAAAGGCATTACAGTTTTTATTTTGCTTTCAAATATTTAAGTGCTTATCTTTAGACAAATTAATTAGAGCTCTTTTAGATAAACATTACATATAACGCAGATATAATTACACAGACAGACAGAAGATTACTACAGTAGTTAAGATTTTTCATTTGCCAGTTTTTAAACTTCTTAACTGATTATTGGCTTTAAGGTGGAGCCCTTGGAAGAATGGGGCCAGGAAAGGGATTTCTGGTGCCTGGTTTTCCCCAAGGAATGCTGTTAGAGCCTGAATATCTGCTTTTAATTAAGCTGACTTAACCATGGCACTCTTTAATAGAGTCTCTTTAAAATTTCTTATTACCCGATTTTAAGCAGGCCAAATGGAAGATATTTCTGGCTTTTGAACTTTACCAAAGGTAACACCCCAGGTGCTCAGAGAAATAAAAATTTAGGATAGTCCATGGAGGAGAAGAGACCACACAACGTTATACAGATACTAAACCAGAAGGGGCTTAGTTCCTAACCAACAAACTGAACCCAGACAACCACTATGAAAGGTCAAGATCTAATCTACTGAGCTACTGCGCAGAGCAGTCTCCACTGCCCTTCCCAGAAAGACCCTAGAGTAATTTTGAGCTTGCAGAGGCTTTTAACTACTCAAGATAATTTTTAGAGCTAACCATGACATAAACCTTAAAATTCCTGTTCCCCGAAAGGCAGAGGCCAAGAGAAAGTACCGTCAAGTGGTTACAAGGTCAAGCTCCAAGAATATAAAATGGAGACCCCATCAAGTTTTGTTTCAGGGACATACAGAAAAGTTGGTTATTGGCCAGCTTGCTGGGCTGTCTTGAGCAGTGACCTTATGGGGTCCTAAGACCGTATTTTATCCTAAAGGTACTCCTAGACGCCGAAGAACAAATTCATAGCACAAATATATCAATTTAAGACTAGCATCAGAATCTTTTTTGCATTAATCAAAACTTTACAGAAGAGACAAACAGTGATTTTTACCATTCATTCAACTGTTTGCACAGAGAGAGAAACCAGAAATCTGACTGGTAAATTCTTACCCTTTTGCCAGTATGCCAGGCTTCTGGATTTCCTTTTCCTGAGTGGTCCCGGTGACCCAGCTTGCTGCACCATCAACTGGGGTTCAAGTCACATCATAAAGAAAACTTTTTCATTCTGGCCAGAGTAAAATATGTGTGATAAAACAGACATTAGCCACTCTGCTTAGCTGCCAATATCAAGCTGGCATGGCTTAAATTTGTCCTCAGATGGACCCAATCATCATTAATCCAACCTCCAACTAAGAATTTCAACACGTGGTCTCTGGGCAAGATGGTTGCCATGAGTAACAGAAAAGATAGAAAGGGGAAAGGAGAGAGAGAAAAGCTTAGTCTGTGGCAGCGTGGAGAAGGTGAAATGCTCACGGAGGTCGGTGAAAGTCCCACCCATTGCAGGGACACTGAAAAGTTCAGGTGGCTGCTGCTGCTGTTGTTGTAAAGGGATTTTTTTTTTCTCCAACAGTCTCATCAGCTCTCAAGTTTTCCCTTTTGGAGGAAGAAAAATTTTCCCATGTCCTACAATCCTGTATATGCCAATCCTGTCACCCATAGTTGTCAACAAAGAGTGCAAGGCACATCATTCCAAAGAGAATAGTAGTTGACATCCCATAGTGCCAAACCTGTTCTTTGCCAACAGGGATCTTACCGAGAGTCCTCATTTTTAAATGTACTTCAATGCATTGTTGTTCATTCTGAGTGCTTCACTATAAGTAATCTTTAGTAAGATTTTGCCATTTCTGTCAAGACGTTGCTGCCTCCCAGGCCTACAGTATAAGCCAGAAGGAACTCAGTTTTCCAGAAATTAAGAATCCTATTTTTACCTAAAATATTGACTTTATGCTCAGGTTCTTCTGATTAACGTAACCAATGATTTTTTTTTCCCTACGTAAGCATGCAAGAAAAATAAAACAAAGGGGTAGAACACAAAAAATCCCTGTGAAATTTCAAAAGGCAAATTTTATAACCCCTGCAATATTACTGCTTACTATCAGTTCCTTTCTGACCCAGTCAGAAGTAAGAGGCCTCTAACTGGATCTAAGCCAGTTCATTCCTGGATCAAATTCATTCCTGGACCCAATCCAGTTTCTGTTGCGACTCCAAACCCAGTTTGGATCAGAAATTTGCTCAAATAAACTCAGAGGGCTCAAAACACAAATCCGTGGAGCTCTGAAATCTGAGAGGGAACTTACCAACGATCCCCAGCTGCTCTGAGAAATCAATGGACACAAGTGGGTCCTGCAGGTACATTTCATGTTCACTCAGTGCTTCTAGGGGTCGCTAGAAGCTCCACTTCAGATCCCACTTCTGGTACCATCTGATAAAATAAAAACTTCAGAATTTAAAACATTTTGATTGAGCAATGATTGATTCATGAACTGGGCAGCCCCTGGAATCACAGCAGATTCACAGAGACTTCAGGGGTGCCTCCTCATCAGAACAAATTCATAGACAAAAAAGTTAAAGTGATGTACAGGAAATGGAAATGAGGTACAAAAATAGCCAAATTGGTTACAACTCCACCTATGTCTTATTTGAATGCAGTTTGAACACTCAGCAGTCTATGAGTGGCTGAAATATGACTGCTGGGATTGGCCAACACTCAGCTATTGTTATGGGTACATACTATTAAGTTAGGTTTTCAATTTTGTCTATTAAGCTAGGTTACAGTTCATCCACAAGGACTCAAACATAGATAGTACTTCACATTTAGTTTGCTTTAATCTACATCATCCTATGGATAGGGAACTGATTTCACCTCAAAAGGCAATTGATAGTGGCTGCCCAGAATGTTGTACCGAGGAGCAGCCTGATCTTTGTTGGAGCTCAGTAAATAGTTAGCAAGGTCTGCATGGGCTGATATGAGAGTGACTGCAGCCTGGCTGAATGGTGTCTCCCAGGAAAACATATCCACATCCTAATACCTGTGCTGTCAGAAATGTTATAGAAATTTGCAGGAGAAAAAAACAAAACCTGATGTGTTCTAGAATCTATGTGTTCCCATAAAGTCTTCGCATGAGCGACTCCATTTTGGTTTGGTTTGTTGGGGACTAGTGCATGAGACTGGTCTAAAACAATGTCCTCTCATAATTTTTTTTTTCTAATCCCTTTTCGGTCAGACTGTCACTTAGGTGAAAGTGTAACCAAAATTTAGGGCCTTAGTGTCACTCTCAGTTACCATTATTTTGGGTTTCAGCACATCACTTATAGGTTATGGTGCCCTCATGGTTGCACATTTCTTTCAGCTCCTGTTATTCCGTTGAAGAGAATATATGATGTTCTAGAGATGGCTGCATGCAAGCATTTAAAACCTTTGAGAGAATACAGTGCACCAGGGAGACTATTATGTTTATTGGGAGGATAATAATACCGAGTTTGGAATATGCCCCTTAGATCCCCCCCAAGCCAAACCTCCTAAAATCAAGTAGATCAAAGAATGGGCTAAAGAGTTTACTCACTTAACTAAGCAATCTCTTTGTTAATCCTTTATTCCTGAATTTCTATAATCTACATTTGATGGATTTCTTCATAGGCTACAAGTGCTAGCAGCTGCACAGGTACTTCTGTTTATCCAATCCTATCATAATTTTCATAAGAGCATTTGGAGTCTACTGTGTAACTATAGTCTTTACAGAATTTGCTATAGAGTTTATGATGAGGGATAAGTTTCTAATCATTGCTTCTTTTACTTTAAACCATGGAAAAAGGACCAAACGATGCCCTTTTAGAAGAGAGAAGTCCTTCTGGCAATGTTCTCTTTAACCTATGATGTGAGTTAAGAGGAGTGAACCAATGTTTTGTTTTGACCGATTATGAGGCAACACATGTAGCCTTAAAGTTTCTTACCTACGTTAGGTCTTCATCTTTTGTCTATCAAAGTGTAAGGTTATCCATGTGTAAGGTTGGCTGCAAACTCCTTCACAAATAAAAGTACATCCCATTAGTGTACCTAACAGACCCCTTTTCCACTTCTATTGTTCATAGAGGCATAGTGAGAAGAAAACATTCAAAGATAAGAGTTTCATGACAATAGAAGTCTTAATCTGTGAACTTGGGAAAAGCTGTTTACATCAAGGATACCATCTTCCTCTTGAGAGAAATTTTCCTGGTTACTTTACCTCAAGGGTTGCAAGGAGTACACAGTAACAAAAGTGTGGAGGGACCCTACTCATTTGTGAGACCATAAACCCACAGCCCAAAGTTCCGAAGTTTTGTTGCAGTGTGGATGGCAAGGACAGTCTTTTGCTCATGTTTCCAGAAGATTTAAACCTTACAAATCTTTCTTTACCTGGTGAAAATAAATTGTAGCATAATAATCTACTGTTACTACATCAGCCCTCTTACAAGGAAAGCTTTCATACAACTAGAAATCACGCATTGAAAATAACAATTGAACAGAATCTCTTTATAAGATGTTTAAATGGCCCACCAGGTACCCGAAGCTTTAATTATTTTTCTAGGAATATAGGATCAAGCATTGGTTACAAACTATTTTAAACAATTTCAGTACTAGCTGGTTTAACATAAAAGTAATTTCTTCTTCCAATTATATGGTCAACTTTAGAATAAGTGCAATGTGGTGCTGAGAAGAATGTAGATTTTGTTGATTTGGGGTGGAGAGTTCTGTAGATGTCTATTAGGTCTGTTTGGTCCAGAGCTGAGTTCAAGTCCTGAATATCCTTGCTAATTTTAAGTCTCGTTGATCTAATGTTGATAGTGGGGTATGAAAGTCTCCCACTATTATTTTGTGGGAGTCTGTGTCTCTTTGTAGGTCTCTAAGAACTTGCTTTATGAATCTGGATGCTCCTGTATTGTGTTCATATATGTTTAGGTTAGTTCTTGTTGCATTGATGACTTTACCATTATGCAGTGCCCTTCTTTGTCTCTTGATCTTTGTTGGTTTCAAGTCTGTTTTATCAGAGATGAGGACTGAAACCCTTGCTTTTATTTTTTTTTCTTTCCACTTGCTTGGTAAATATTCCTCCATCCCTTTATTTTGAGCCTATGTGTGTCTTTGCATGTGAGATGGGTCTCCTAAATATAGCACACCAATGGGTCTTGACTCTTTATCCAATTTGCCAGTCTGTGTCTTTTAATTAGGGAATTTAGCCCATTTACATTTAAGGTTAATATTGTTATGTGTGCATTTGATCCTGTCATGATGCTAGCTGGTTATTTTACCCTTTAGTTGATGCAGTTTCTTTATATTGTGAATGATCTTTACAATTTGGTATGTTTTTGCAGTTGCTAATACCAGTTGTTCCTTTCCACATTTAGTGCTTCCTTCAGGAGCTCTTGTACGGCAGGCCTGGTGGTGGAAAAATCTCTCAGCCTTTGCTTGTCTGTAAAAGATTTTATTTCTCCTTTGCTTATGAAGCTTAGTTTGGCTGGATATGAAATTCTGGGTTGAAAATTCTTCTCTTTAAAAATATTGATTATTGGTCCCCACTCTCTTCTGGCTTGTAGAGCTTCTGCTGAGAGATCCACTGTTAGTCTGGTGGCCATCCCTTTGTGGGTAACCTGGCCTTTCTCTCTGGCTGCCCTTAACATTTTTTTCTTCACTTCAACCTTGGTAAATCTGACAATCATGTCTTGGGGTTCTTCTTCTTGAGGAGTATCTTTGCAGTATTCTCTGTATTTCCTGAATCTGAATGTTGGCCTGTCTTGCTAGATTGGGGAACAGAGGCCTCAGAAATAACACCACACATCTGCGACCATCTGATCTTTGACAAAGCTGACAAAAACAAGCAATGGGGAAAGCATTCCCTATTTAATAAATGTTGTTGGGAAAACTGTCTAGTCATATGCAGAAAACTGAAACTGGACCCCTTCCTTACATCTTATACAAAAATTAACCAAAGATGGATTAAAGACTCTCACATAAGACCTAAAAGCATAAACACTCTAGAAGAAAACCTAGGCAATACCATTCAGGACATAGGCATAGGCAAAGACTTCACGACTAAAACTCTGAAAGCAATGGCAACAAAAGTCAAAATAGACAAATGGGATCTGATTAAACTAAAGAGCTTCTGCACAGTAAAAGAAACGATCATCAGAGTGAACAGGCAACCTATAGAATGGGAGAAAATTTTTGCAATCTATCCATCTGACAAAGGGCTAATATCCAGAATCTACAAAGAACTTCAACAAATTTACAAGGAAAAAAAAACCATCGGCCGGGCACGGTGGCTCAAGCCTGTAATCCCAGCACTTTGGGAGGCCGAGACGGGCGGATCACGAGGTCAGGAGATCGAGACCATCCTGGCTAACACGGTGAAACTCCGTCTCTACTAAAAAATACAAAAAAACTAGCCGGGCGCGGTGGCGGGCACTTGTAGTCCCAGCTACTCGGGAAGGCTGAGGCAGGAGAATGGCGTAAACCCGGGAGGAGGAGCTTGCAGTGAGCTAGATCCGGCCACTGCACTCCAGCCTGGGCGACAGAGTGAGACTCCGTCTCAAAAAAAAAAAAAAAAACCATCAAAAAGTGGGCAAAGGATATGAACAGACACTTCTCAAAAGACATTTATGCAGCCAACAAAAATGAAAAAAAAAAAAGCTCATCACTGATCATTAGAGAAATGCAAATCAAAAACACAACGAGATACCAATTCAAACCAGTTAGAATGGTGGTCATTAAAAAGTCAGGAAACAATACTGGAGAGATACTGGAAAGGATGTAGAGAAACAGGAACGCTTTTACACTGTTGGTGGGAGGGTAAATTAGTTCAACCATTCTGGAAGATGGTGTGGCGGTTCCTCAAAGATCTAGAACCAGAAATACCATTTGACCCAGCATCCCCATTACTGGGTCTATACCCAAAGGATTACAAATCATTCTACTATAAAGACACATGGACACGTATGTTTATTGTGGCACTGCTCACAAGAGCAAAGACTTGGAACCAACCCAAATGCCCATCAGTGATAGACTGGATAAAGAAAATGTGGCAAATATACACCATGGAATACTATGCAGCCATAAAAAAAGATGAGTTCATGTCCTTTGCAGGGACATGGATGAAGCTAGAAACCATCATTCTCAGCAAATTATCACAAGAACAGAAAACTAAATACCGCATGTTCTCACTCATAAGTGAGAGTTGAACAATGAGAACACATGGACACAGGGAGGGGAACATCACATACCAGGGCCTGTTGGGGGGTGTGGGGGGCTAGGGGATTGATAGCATTAGGAGAAATACCTAATGTAGATGACAGTTCGACGGGTGCATCAAGCCACCACAGCACATGTATACCTATGTAACAAACCCGCACATCCTGCACATGTGTCCTAGCACTTAAAGCATAATAATTTAAAACAAGTATTTTCTTGATATTTAGTTCCTTTTGTTTTGCTTGGGTATCTTTATACAAGGAAATTTGGTTATTTCTGTGGTTTACAGTAGCATAATAACTATAATTGTGATTGTCAGCATATACTTAGACATTGGAATTTTTTAAATCCCATACAATTTTGGAATACATATTAGTATTATTCATGAAAATATTATCTAAAGAGGATTGAACATCATTTTGGCAATCCCATGTACCTAAACATGTCAAATAATCCTGTTTACCTCTCATCTGGATGTTTTCAAGGGCCCTCTGATCCATCAAAAAACACAGGTATTAGAAAAGACAATTTTGAAAGTGAAGTTTGACTTTGGAATTTCAGATTACCATAAATTATTTTGCCAAGATGATGACTCAAATTTTAAAGCAAAAACCTTTTATAACCTTTAAAAAAATTTAAAAACACATTCTACTGTTTTTATACACCTTGCATGTAAAACTGTTTCTAACAGTCTTAATTACATGTTACAATCTTAGCAATTTTAACTTTAACATAAAACCTGATAAATTATGTTTCCATAAGGTTTGACTGTTTCCAGCACAGCTAGGGCCTGGCCAACTCCACATGGCCCCAGGTCTTACCTACCTGGAAGGCAGGCAAGTTAAAACAATTTTCAAAAGCAAAAGAAGCAGTTTATTACCTTAAGGTATTTAGCAAACCTAATATTTGAACATAATTTAGAACACATATTTACATTTGGAAGACAATTGTATTTTACCAATAATCTTTAAAACTGTCTTTATTTCCCAAAGACTGCTAAAGTCACATGAACTAAAACACATTACACATTCTACTTTTCTGACAAAATCTTTGATTAACCAGTTTACACAGGGAGAGGCCAGAGACGGGTAAGAAATTCTTACCATTTTGCTGGCATGCCAGGTTTCTGGATTCTCTCTCCCTGAGCAGCCCTGGCAACCATGCTTGACTATATGCAAACAAACATATTACCAAGAATTAAGAATATTCAAGGATATATTACAAATTTTGGAGAAATTAAGCAGAAATATATCTTAAGTTCTATTGTAAGAATATACTCAACACCCTTAAAACATCAGGAAGCCTCAAGTCCAACACGTTAGTTTAAGGATAAAAGCTGGTATGCTCCATTAATTCCTGAAGCCCGACAAAGGTAGCTTAAGTTCCAGATAAATGGAATGAATGACTTGCTAGAAATGCATAGGAAACAAAATAACTATTCACAGAACCAAATAAAAGCCTTCCACTAGAAACTAAAAAGCATCATGGTTTTTTATATATGGATACACAAGCAAAGCCGGAGGGGAATAAATGGCAAACTAATGACAACTAAAAACAAAAACAGATAAACAGGAAACCAACCCTAAATGTTTCTGCTCAATTTACCCTGGAGGCTACAGTGTTATCTAGGGCCCTCAAAGCCCCACATATTGAATATTTTATTCCTGATACACAATTCAATATCCTTAAGTTCACCAATGTCATTACACATTCTGTGCGATCAAGAAATTCACCCTAGGCACATGACTAACAAATACTTTAGCACTATCCACTCAACAGTAAACACAGTGTGAAGCAATGCAAGCCATGTATGTGAAATTTGGCTCCACACTAAATCCAGCTTTATGCTTAACTATATTAAAAAGAGAATGCCAAACAGCTGATGCATTTTTACAGTAGTTGTTAACTTTAATCAATACTAAGAGCTTTAACTATGAAAATGTTAATTAGCCAATTATTTCCAATGCTTATCAGATTTCAAAGAATATTTTATTAAACTTTTTCCACATCTTTCTTCCCTGCTTAATGATTCCTTACCACACTGTTTCATAATAACCTTTTCAAATCTGTAATTTGAACTTTTAGATAACTTTTGAATTATACAAAGTCATTTTTTCCCCACTAATAACAACATAACCCTTTGCGGCACATTTTGTATGCAGAATTACATGTTAACCATAATTTTAGCCATAGTAACCTAAAACTTTAGTAAGACCCTAAAAAGCAAGAAATCCTGAACTATCAGATATGGTTACTTATAGGTAAGAACGATTCCACAATTTTTGAAACATATTTCCCCTATCGCAACACTTTCTTAATTGGAAATTACTCAGACATTAAATGAATATCAAAAATAACTAAGATTTTTTTACACAAAAGTTTACCTAAAACGTTTATCCCATTCACTTAACTTTTACTTTTAACAAGGGAGACCTAAGACATCAATCAACATATGGAAAACGATCATTGGTTTAGTCTGGAAAGGAACAACAACTCGAGGTGAGGAGGGGGGTTGGGGGCTTTCAGGTCACACTTGGGAGACAAATGGTTGCATTCTCTTGAGTTTCTGATTAGCCTTTCCAAAGGAAGGAATCAGATACGCATTTATCTCACTGAGACTTTGAATAGAATGGAAGTAGGCTCACTCTAAGCAGCTCCCAGCTTTAACCCTGACACTTAAACATACCTAGCAAAGACAGACAAAAAATACAAACTAAAGCTGAAAGGTTCCCTTGTCCCCCTCACAGGACGTGCAACGGAGCTGTGGCTCACTTTCTCAGTGCCCCACTCCTTAAATCTCTAGGGAAGCACACAGACCCTTACGACAGTGTCTAGGGGTAAATGTTTACAGCTGAAGCCCCAGTGGGCGTGTGTTGCAGGGTGCTCTGTTGAGTTTGCCATCTACAGGTGGCTTGTGTTAACCAGCTCAATTAGACCCCCTTTCTTATCACAAGGACAGAAGGATTTCTGTATCGCAGGGCTTCTTACCTTGGTGTACTAGGAGAACTGGAGCACACACGGGCTTGGAGAATGAGTACAAGGTCTTAGTGAGTAGAAGTAGCTCTTAGCAGATGAGGGAGCCAGAAGGGAGATGGTTTCCCCTGGAAAACTTCGCGTCATTCCACCAGTGGATGGCCTGGCCTGTCAACCTGCTAGTGGCTGTTAGAGTGCTCTTCTGCCAGTGTGCTCTCAATGACCAGTGGCTTGTATCTTCCCCTGCCGACGTGTTCCTCACAAACATCCAGCCGCTTTCTGTGTCTACCTGCTAGGGGGGTGCGGGAGCCTCCGGTTTCTATAGGCCCAAGATGGAGGTGTGGCAGGCCAGGATGGTCTTGGGAAATGCAACATTTGGGCAGGAAATACCTGTCCTCACCTAGGTCCGTGGGGGTGGAGCCCTAGCCAGGAACCCACGTTTTTCTACCCAGCACTTCCCTTCCCCACCTCCATATCATTTAAAGGAACCATGCTCTTCCCTTCCCAGCACTTTCCTACGGAGACAAAATGTAGGCTGACAATCCTGAAGGCCTTTTATTTTTATTCTACCAATACTTTTAAAGCTAGCTTGTTTGCTACAGTTATACTTAGGCCATGTGAACTTGAAAATTGCTTAGACTTATTTACTTAATTTATGAATACTCTTTTACTTATAAGCCAATTTGGTAGACAAAACATA
This sequence comes from Chlorocebus sabaeus, assembly GCF_047675955.1. Taxonomy (NCBI): domain Eukaryota; kingdom Metazoa; phylum Chordata; class Mammalia; order Primates; family Cercopithecidae; genus Chlorocebus; species Chlorocebus sabaeus. Next base: position 102,657,498 of record NC_132904.1, on the reverse strand, counting down.
TAACAATAAGTGTATATACAAATAAATGCATCTAGACATGTATACACACACATAAACGAAGATCCAATTGCTTGGAACCTTAGCCATGAGAAAGCAATACAAGCCTGACGGTTTTACTTTGTCCCAATAGATAACCCAAGGAAGGCTGTGAACCAAAATTTGAGGTAAAGCAGTCTCCACGGCAGTTTTATTTTTAAAGGCTAAACCTCTCCAGGCTCCAAGGAGCGCTGGGGCCAAACAGTACCAAAGCAGGGTGTGACACATTAACTAGGTGCCCTGCTTACAACAGCAGCACAAAAGCCTGAATATACGCAATGCCATCCCACTTTCCCATTAGACAGTAAACTTCAGATTCTAAACAATTTTGGAGCCAAGCAGCATTGCAACTGTGATAGAAAATTCTAAGGAGGGCTTAATACTAGACCTCAGAACCTCTGCCAAGGGCATCCCCTTTGGGCAGGTTGAGGTCCACAGGACCCACAGAGCATCCTCCTGTGGGGTCCAGTCTTAGAGTTCCAGATGTCTCTGGGCTTACTTAAGTGGGCACCACTTTGCATGCATAGCTTCCAAAGCCTGCTATGGCTTTCCTTTGGTACCTGAGTGTAATCCCCAACTTTTAGCATCCTTATAATTTGATAAGACCATGCTTTCCCGTGCTTCCCGTTTTATGAACTTTAATGATAAGAACTGGAGGCTGGGTGGGTTTCCTTTGTTCTTAGCCAGTTGGATAGGGAAAGGAAAGAATTTAGCATAAGAAAAGAAGGTTTGGGATTACAGGCTCAAGCCTGTAATCCCAGCACTTTGGGAGGCCGAGACGGGTGGATCACGAGGTCAGGAGATCGAGACCATCCTGGCTAACACGGTGAAACCCCGTCTCTACTAAAACTACAAAAAAACTAGCCGGGCGAGGTGGCGGGCGCCTGTAGTCCCAGCTACTCAGGAGGCTGAGGCAGGAGAATGGCATGAACCCGGGAGGCGGAGCTTGCAGTGAGCTGAGATCCGGCCACTGCACTCCAGCCTGGGCGACAGAGCGAGACTCCGTCTCAAAAAAAAAAAAAAAAAAAAAAAAAAAAAGAAAAGAAGGTTTAAGTCGCCTGAAACATGTGCGAGTTTGCTCCAACCTGCCATGCAGGTAGGGATCAGGGACGACATGCAGAAGAGATTTACAAAAAAAAAAAAAAAAAAAAAAAAAAGTCGTTCCCCCTTCAGGGCAGAGCAATTACTCCTATTCATTTCTAAGGCCTTCAGGCAGTATTAGGGAGTGACTCCAGCCAACTGCCCTCGATTTCCAAGGAGCTACTAGGAAACAACTGCTGAAAGACCGAAAAAGAAAGAAAACAAAACAAAAAGGAAAAAGATCCAGGTTTCTTAAGAAATCTGGGTGGTGATGGTCAGGCTTCTCCACAAGAAAATCCTTCAGTTTCACTGGCCCTGGAGAGAAACCTGCAGTTACGTCCATGTTTAGGTACTACCCACCAAAGGTTCCTGGTTGGAAAGGAAAAAACATTCCGTATGGAACAGAAAGGAAAAGGAGGAAGGAGAAGAATAAATTCCAAATTTTGGGCTTACCTCTTCCTCCTGGCTGGATTACTAAAATATGTTAATAGTAGAAGAGTGCCCAGGTCCTTGACGGCTTGAACAAAGAATTGGACAAAACACATAAACAAAGCAAGAAAGGAATGAAGTGATTTATTGAAAATGAAAGTCAAGCGGGCACCTGTAATCCCAGCTACTTGGGAGGCTGAGGCAGGAGAATGGCGTGAACCCGGTATGCGGAGCTTGCAGTGAGCCGAGATTGCACCACTGTACTCCAGCCTGGGAAAGAGCCAGACTCCGTCTCAAAAAAAGAAAAATAAAAGAAAGTACACTCCGCAGTGTGGGAGTGGGCCTGAGCATAGGGGCTCAACAGCTCCATTACAAAATTTTGGGGAGTTTAAATATCCCCTAAGAGGATCTCATTGGTTACTTGAGGTACACCCTATGTAAAAGGAGAGGATGAAATAAAGTTACAAAGTCATTTATTTGGCCTATGCCCTATGGAGAGGATATTTCCTGTCATAGCTGACGTGTGAATTGGCCTTATGTTCCCCGCCTCCAGACCCTATTTTCCTGCCTCATCTAAACATATGTAGACACACAAATATATACCACTGTGTTACAGTTGCCTGTGGTACTTTAGCACAGTCATATGCTATACCAGTTTATAGCCTAGGAGCAATAGGCTATACCATATAGCCTAGGTGTGTCATGGGCTATATACCATCTAGGTTTGTGTAAGTACACGCTGTGCTGTTAGCACAACGACAAAACTGCTTAACAACACATTTGTCAGGATGTATCCCCACTGTTAAGCAACAAATGATTGTATTGCATAGGGCTATTGTCAGAATTAACTGAAATAATTTACATAAAGCATTCAGAAGAATATCTGGCACTTGGTTTTCATTCTGTAAGGTTTTGTAGTTATTATCATTAGTATTATTCCCAAGAAGTCTTACAGAGGGTGAAACAGAAAATCAGACGGGAGCTCAAATAATAAACATAAACCATTGATAGAAATCTATTGTATGTGCTTCCAGCTGTATTTTATTCCCATTTATTTCTGACACCAGGGCCTTAAGGAGTCAAACAGTTCCTGAAAACTTTGGCAAGTCATTTCGAAAGAATCTGCATGGGCTTTTCAAAAGACATCTTTTGGTTGTCTTCTGCCAACTTGGAAGTTGACTGTTTCTGTCTGAAAGTGCACAGCTCTGTGTAAAAAGTAAAGTAGAGGTTCTTCTTCAAAGACTTTCCTCACCATCTAATTAGGAATAAATAGTAACTTCTCTTAGAAGCAAAATTTATTCAAAGACTCGTGCTAACATTCTTAAATATTGGCTAGCCATAATAAAGAAATCAATGTACCTTACGTTCCTAGCTCCCACTAAGGGAGGAGACCACCCCTCATATCATCTTATGCCCAATTTCTGCCTCCAAAGAAAGAAGTAAAAACTAAAAGGCAGAAATGAAATCCACAGGCAGACAGCCCGGCGCCACACCCTGGGCCTGGTAGTTAAAGATCGACCCCTGACCTAATCAGTTATGTTATCTATAGATTACAGACATTGTATAGAAATGCACTGTGAAAAGCCCTATCCTGTTTTGTTCCGATCTAATTACTGGTGCATGCAGCCCCCAGTCACGTACCCCATGCTTGCTCAATCAATCATGACCCTCTCACACGCACCCCCTTAGAGTTGTGAGCCCTTAAAAGGGACAGGAATTGCTCACTCGGTGGGGTTCGGCTCTTGAGACAGGAGACTTGCCGACATCCCCGGCCGAATAAACCCCTTCCTTCTTTAACTCGGTGTCTGAGTTTTGTCTGTGGCTCGTCCTGCTACACCACAATTTAGTCCCCTACAAATACAGAATGCGAGGTCCCATTCCAGCCAATGGAAACCAGAAACAGTAGAAGGGTGGACACGTCAGGTTATAAAGTACCCTGTCTGCTTTGTTCGGTGTACTCTCATGGCAAAACTGCTGGCGAGTGTGCCATTTCTGCAGAAAGTATAAAAATGGTCTTGCTGAGGAAATTAAATTCATGTTCAAGTGCTATTTCTTTATGGCATTGGGGAAGAAGCATTTCGAACATCTGCACACAGAGGAATGGGATGGGAGACAAGTGTATGGATTATCTGCCTCATGCTCCTCTGAACCAAAAAAGTTTGAGACAGGTCTCAGTTAATTTAGGAAGTTTATTTTGCCTAGGTTGAGGGTGTGCCTGTGAGATAGCCTCAGGAGGTCCTGACAATGTGTCCAAGGTAGTGAAGGCACAGCTTGGTTTTACACATTTTAGGGAGACATGAGATATCAATCAATATACATAAGAAGTACATTGGTTCTGTCTGGGAAGGAGGGACAACTTACATCAAAGGAAGGAAGACTCAAAACTGGGAGGGAGCTTCCAGGTAACAGATAGGTGAGACACAAATGGTTGCATTCTTTTGATTTCTGATTAGCCTTTCCAAAGGAGGCAATTAGATATGTATCTGTCTCAGCAGAGGGATAACTTTGATTAGAATGCAAGGCAGGTTTGCCTTAAGCAGTTTCCAGCTTGAGTTTTCCTTAGTAATTTTGGGGGCCCAAGACATTTTCCTTTCACACTCCCAACAGCCCTCTAGTTGCAAATATTTTGTAGAGCTCAGAAGTGTCTGTTACCTCAAAGATCACAAAGTGTTTAAGGTTAAAAATTATCAATTCCATCCTCTTGAATACAGAGATAGCACGCCCAAACTCAGGCAAGAATATAACTTGCCCAAATTCCATACTTATTGATAACTACAGATTCCCTAATGTTAAACAAAAATTATAGGAGTCCATGGTTTTGGACTAAACTCCTGCACTAGACCCCAACAGATGAGACTAAAATAAAAATTGGGTCATTCAAGCTAAAGTTTCAGTCACAAACTAAAACTAAGTTGTTATCTGACCCTCCAAGACATCATGAGAGAGAGATAACAGCCAATTTCCAAACAGGTCATTTTCAATCCTCAATCAGCAAGATAATGGAGTTCTCTCTGTTTTAATCCTTACAACAAAAAGTAGCCTCAGGTAATCTGACACTAACCAATAAGTAATCCTTCTATTTTTCTGGGCCCCCACCCCCGACCACCACATGATCAAGCCTGTTTTACTGCTCAACTCATTGGAACAATTATTTTTATTTTACAGGATGAAGTTGTCAACCTAAAAGGAAGAGACTAAGACCAAAATGCAATTTCAAGAGTTTGTTTGAGCCAAAGTGAAGACACCTGTTCAAATAGCCCTGGGGAGTGTTATGGCAGCCTTTATTACAAACAGGTTTTTAAAGCAAAGGGAACAAGGATTGGGCTGATACAAAGTTGTTTGACAGGAATTACCATTGGCTTACAGAAATAACATTAGCCAGCGATTGGCTATACAATGTTGAAATAGAAGGGTATGAGTTATGGTGTCCAGTGTATGGAATTTTATGGCTTCTTGGTATCAGTTAGTCTAAAGCCCACATACCCTCAAGAGATTATTATTTAGCTCAAGGAGGAGTGACAGAATTGCTGTTTCATTCCAGTGCCTCTCTGGGCCTAATAATTTAAAGGTGATCACCTTTTTCAGGTAAAAAGTTTCTTTTCTTCTTTTTAAAATAAAAAAATGTTGCCCAAATCTAGAATTGCATATAAAACCAATTAAGATGCATAGTAGTTAGGGTTCTCTAGGGGGACAGAACTAATAGGATAGATATATATATATATGAAGCGGAGTTTATTAGGGAGTATTGACTCACACGATCACAAGGTGAGGTCCCACAATATAGGTCATCTGCAAGCTGAAGAGCAAGGATGTCAGTCCGAGTCCTAAAACTTCAAAAGTAGGGAAGCCAATGGTGGAGCCTTCAGTCTGTAGTTGAAGGTCCAAGAATCCCAATGCTGGAAGAACTTGGAGTCCAATACTGGAGGGCAGGGAGCATCCAGCACAGGAGAAAGATGTAGACTGGAAGACTCAGCCAGACTAGTCCTTCCATGTTCCTCTGCCTGCTTTTATCCTAGCCACACTGGCAGCTAATTAGATGATACCCACCCAGAGTGAGGGTAGGCCTGCCTCTCATAGTCCACTGACTCAAATGTTAATTTCCTTTGGCAACACCCTCACAGACACACCCAGGAACAATACTTTATATCCTTCAATCCAATCAAGTTGACATTGAATATTAACCATCACAAGATCTTTAAATTAAATTGTTGTAATCTTGTCATTTGACCCTAATATCCAAATATTTGCAAAGCTTTTTAGAAAGAGGCAGAAGAATATTCTTCTCTGTAAGAGTCTATCAGCTTCCCTTCCCACATTCAACAAGGATAGGCGACAGTGGCCTCACATTTATGCTCTGGTGTCCATTCACTATCAGCAAAGCTGCAGAATAAATTAACCAGAGTGAAAAGTGTTTCTAGGACTAACACTCAAGCAAAATATTTTCAGTAAGCTCCCTTTAGTGTAATGTTTACCCAATACCCAGACACTAATTATACCATTTCTGGAACATTTCTGAATCAGTGAGTATCAATAGAAAAAAATAATTATTTTGTTACATTTGTGTTGAAAATTTCTCAGGAAGCATACCCTTTTTGGAGGCATTTGAGTAACTTGGTTGAATTCATCTTCACAAATACTTTGTGAAGTGCTTTGCTAGTATTGCAGGAAAGGGGTCCCAATCCAGACCCCAAGAGAGGGTTCTTGGATCTTGAGCAAGAAATAATTCAGGGCAAGTCCACAGACTGAAGTGAAAGCAAGTTTATTAGGAAAGTGAAGGGATAAAACAATGGCTACTCCATGGACAGAGCAGCCCCGAGGGCTGCTGGTTACCCTTTTTATGGTTATTTCTTGAGGATATGCTAAACAAGGGGTGGATTATTCATGCCTCTCCTTTTCAGACCATATAGGATAACTTCCTGACGTTGCCATGGCATTTGTCATGGTGCTGGTGGGAGTGTAGCAGCGAGGACCTGACCAGAGGTCACTCTTATTGCCATCTTGGTTTTGGCAGGTTTTAGCTGGCTTCTTTACTGCAACCTGTTTTATCAGTAAGGTCTTTATGACCTGTATCTTGTCTTGTCCTCCTATCTTATCCTGTGACTTAGAATATCTTAACAATCTGGAAATGCAGTCCAGTAGGTCTCAGCCTCATTTTACCCAGCTCCTAGTTAAGAAGGAGTTGCTCTGGTTCCAATGCCTCTGACACTAGGATCTTCACTTTACATAGAAGGAATGGAAAGGGCCCAGCAATTCTCTTAAAGTTGCACTGCAGTACTTAGCAGAAAAAGTATTAAAATCAAAGACTTCCTCCCTTTGTAACCATAATAGGTTCATTGCTTGATGCACACAGCAAGTCAATACAGCAAGACACTGGGTTGCAACAGAAAAAGAGGTTTAATTGTGGGGTCATCAAATGAAGAGATGGGAGGAAACCTCAAATCCATCTCCCTGAGAAATGTGTAATTAGAGTTTATAATGGGTTTGGAGTTGGCCGAAGTGTGAAGATGATTGATTAGTTGAAGAGTGCAGGGTGAAGTACAGGACAAGGACAGGAAAAAGCTGTATTTTCATGCTGATCACATTCATCTGTGGGGATCTTCAAACTGGTTACTGAAATTTAGGGTCTGAAAAACATCTTAAATGATCCTTAAACAAAAGTCTTCTGATTCTAAGGTCAGACAGAGGTCCTGTCTGTAGGAACAATGGGGATGCAAATCAATCCTTAAACAGTCTTACACCCCCATTATCAGAAATCCGAACTATAGGAACAATGAGGTTGCAGATGGGCAGTATCTAGTGGTATGTGACATTCAGCAACAAGGAAGTGAGCCAAAGTGTACCCTGATTAATGCTTAATTATAGCTATTAATATCTTTTCTGGCCAGGACCTGGCATGCAATTCTTGTCAACCCTGTGGGAATGGTTTCAACTTTAGTGACTAAACCATGTCACTTTTCATGTTATGGTACAGTCAGATCTCTTTCTTTCATATGTGGAGCTTATCACATGGAGTTCAATAATTTTCAAGTCCAAAGACCTCTCTGTTTCACATAGAGAGATATCACTAAAAATGGTAACTAAAATGACCACATGAAGCACTAGCCAGAGTTAAAATAATAACATCCCCAACCTAGCCAGAATTTGTAACACACACTATGTTGAAAAATGCAAATGCCTAAAATATCAGGGTCATACATATTCTAAGCCAAAGGGAGCAGAAGAAACTGGAGTCCCATTCTACGGACATTTATTTTACATGCATTATGTGTCAGATACATTGCTAGGAGGATAATGTAGAATGGATGAAACACGATTCCTGTTCCCAGGAGGTTTGCTTGTGTTGTAAGAAGATAGGCACATAATAAATGATTTCATAACATATAAGAAGTCAGGCTGGGTACGGTGGCTCGTGCCTGTAATCCCAGCACTTTGGTAGGCCGAGGTGGGTGGATCACCTGCGGTCAGGAGTTCGAGACCAGCCTGGCCAACATGGTGAAACCCCATCTCTACTAAAAATACACAATTAGCTGGGCGTGGTGGTGGGTGCCTGTAATCCTAGCTACTTGGGAGGTTGAGGCACAAGACTTGCTTGAACCCAGGAGACAGAGGTTGCAGTGAGTTAAGATCATCACTCCACTGTACTCCAGCCTGGGCTATAGAGCGAGACTCCGTCTCAAAAAAAAAAAAAGAAGTCAGACAGAAGTACGAAAAGGTTACCATGAAAACACAGAGGCAGAGCCCCAACCCAGAATAAGGGAATCATAAAAGGCTTTAGGAAAGAGGAAACAAGTGAACTAAGGTTTGAAACATGATTTGGAGTTAGTTAACTGAGGAAAATAGGACAAAGAGTTAAAGGGTGAGAGGGTCAAGGAGAGGGGCCTATGCAGCTAACATTATTAGCAAAGACATGAAACACTAAAGTGGATGTGAGAAAACATGAGCAATTTTATGTTATTGAAAGATAAAGTGCTTAACAGGGGATGGCTGGAAGCAGGACCTAAGACATAGGCAGAAGTCACTGTCATAGACAGCCATTAAAGATACAGATTTTAGGCCAGGCATGGTGGCTCATGCCTATAATCGCAGCCCTTTGGGAGGTCGAGGTGAGTGGATCACTAAAGGCCAGGTGTTCAAGACCAGCCTGGCCAACATGGAGAAACCCCATCTCTACTAAAAATACAAAAATTAGCCTGGCATGGTGGGTCTTGCTTGTAATTCCAGCTACTAAGGGGGCTGAGACACCAGAATCGCTTGAACCTGGGAGGCCGAGGTTGCAATGTGCTGATATCATGCCACTGTACTCCAGCCTGGGCAACAGAGTGAGACCCTGTCTCAAAAAAGAAAAAAAAAAAAAATACAGATTTTAGCCAATGGGTAGTAAGCAATAAAATTCAGGAAGATGCAAAAAGTCAAGGCAGATGATCAAAATTAAAAACAACATATAACATTCTGTAGAATCATACAAGTGAAAATGGAAATATTGAGAAACTAGTGAAATAATTCTTAAATAATTAAGAATACCATTAAAACAAAATATCCTAGGAAGGAAACTCCCACTCTTATTAGACAATTGAGATAAAATTAGGGTATTTATCTTCATAGGAGAAAACTGTGTGCTTAAGTGCTAATATGATTTGTCTCACCAACAGCCATTTGAAGATTCTTCATATTTTTAGTATTTACAGAACATTTTACTATTCAAGGAAATCAGAATATTTCACCCAAAATACACTTCTTTGACATAGTTTGAGATGGCTTCTCAGACAGCCAGCTAACAGAAGTGGCCCTGCAAAGCTGTGTTTTATGGGGCAGATTTGCATCCGTAGAGAATCTTCATTGATGCAACGAGGCTTTCTCTTAGGCCCTGCCTTGTCCCAATGCAGGAAAGATTAACTGACACTTTGACACCCTAAAGGTCTAATAGAAACATTTACCATTCATTCTCTCTGAGGGCTCCTATCTAAGGATTTCATCTACATATAAGGCCACTTTCATAGGTAGGCCTCATCTTCTCCCCGTTTTATAACCTATCTTGCCACTGAAACCTGATTTACCACCTGGTTTTGGCCATGCTCCAAGCCCCTGTTCTTTCTGTAGCCTCAAGATGATATGGAAGCTTCTACACTCCATTGAGGAGTTGAGTAATCACTCTGCAACTCTTCCTCATATACACGTTAATAAATTTGTGTGCCACTTCTCCTATTAACCTGTCTTTTATCTGCTGATTTTTCAGCAATCCTTCAGAGGGTGAAGGGCAAATTTTCCTTTGGTCCTGACACTATTAAGCATGCAAACTGCCAAGACCCCTTCTATTCACCCTGTGTGATAGGTCAAATATACTTCTTTATTAATTCCCAATAATTTAATAATTTAATTCTCGTTAGTAAAGTAAAATGGCATAGAAGTGAAAATTTAGATTTCAGGGTTTTTTTTTTTTTTAATGTATGTTTGGTTTTTGCCCTTGCAACAAGTGGATGTCATTTTATGAATAGTGTTATGGCCCAGTGGGTTCTTCCTGCCCACTGCACAGAAAAGCCAATACACTGAGGCAATGGTGTTGCAATGGAGAAAGCATTTAATTATCACAAGGCAGCTTAGCAGCAGGACAGAAGACATTTCTAATATCTGCCTCTCTAAGAGCTTGGAGGCTAGGATTTTTAAGGATAATTTGGCAGGCAAGGGACTAGAGAATTGGTGCTGTCAATTGGTTGGGGATGAAATCATAGGACTGTTGAAACTGTCTTCATGTACTAAGTCAGTTCTTGGAAAGTGGGAAGTCACAAGAATCAGAGTGGCTGCCTGTAAACCCTGAAGCCACACTGCTACCAGGCTGCTTGCAGCCAAGGCTCAGTGTAAGAGGATAACTAGTCTGTCCTGTTTCTGCCCAATGTAGGACTCTTTTCATTAGCAGCTCTGACTCAGGAACTCTTTATCAACATGACCAAAACTTTCTCAGAAAGGTACCACAAACTGAGACTTTTCCTACCCAGTTTTTTTCTCTCTCTCTCTTTTCACAGATTAATACCTGGATCATGGCCTGAAGGCTATCTCTGTCTACTTTTCCTCCTTCCCACTTTATCTTTCAAAGGAGTTTCCACAGTAAATCCGCTGCATATCTAATCCCTACCTAGGTATCTGTTTATCTGAAGGATGTGAATAAGAATTGATTTTGTTAGCATAATAAACCACCAATATTATACCCTGATTAGGGCAAGCAGGAGAAAGACTTGTTTGCCTTACAGGTATTTTATTTTGAAAAGCATAGAGGGCCATAGAGTCACACAGTGCTTAAAAATGTGAGATGGCCTCTTCAAGGGGCTGGAAAGCTAGAAGAGATCAGAGGGATAAAAGTAAGGAGGGGAAGGATGTTGATATGGTTAGGTTTTGTATCCCCACCCAAATCTTATCTTGAATTGCAAACCCCATGTGTTGAGGGAGAGAACTAGTGGGATGTGATGGGATCATGGGAGTGATTTCCCCCATGCTGTTCTCATGATAATGTGTGA